>NC_060121.1:977749237-978374237 GCF_021461395.2 Schistocerca americana
AAGAGAAACCAATACCGTAGACTGCTCATGATGTTAGTTTTCCCTTAAGTTTACTGAAAATTAAATGCCGCAGTGACAAAATACCCTTGATATAATGTTCACGGTGGGAGAAATATTTCTTACTGATCTTTGTGTGTGACTATCACTCTAAGAATAACAGTAAATTGTAACATAACAAAACGTTGTATGCGCCGCTACGTATTGATTAATCAACTTATTTTATCTCTTTGGGATGTATGTTTGTATGAAGGCGATTATCAACTGCCGTCCAAAGTGAAAATAGAGAAAAAAAATGTTTCAAATGTGTGTGGAATCTTATGGGACTTACTGCTAAGGTCATCAGTCCCTAAGCTTACACACTATTTAACCTAAATTATCCTAAGGACACACACACACACACACACACACACACACACACACACACACACACACACACACACATGCCCGAGGGAGGACTCGAACCTCCGCCGAAACCAGCCACGGAAATATAGAAAGAAGACAAAAAAAGAGAGAAGAAAACATTTTGCTGTGGGATTGACTCCATAAATCTCAGCATGCTAGAGCCTGCGATCTCACACACTATATTGTCGTGTTATTTCGCAGGATGCAAACATTTTAAGAGATAAGTGAATTAATCTAGGCGACATATTCTGAAAGAAAGGTAAGTAGGATCGACGAGTTTAGGTAAGATGTCGGGCATTTTAAACCACATCACCATTCAGTCCATTCTCCGATCGCTATCTCCAACAGTAACCCTGAGTTCGTTTTGCTTTCTTTGAAGTCCAGTACGACGTAAGCTATGAAGTTCTGCAAGGTTGATGTTTCCTTGTATTGTTCACAATATCGCACAAATTGCTGCCAAATAATTCATTTATCCACATCGCTAAGGCATGTGTATGGTTTTCACTTCCGTGCTTCTCCTTCGAGATAAATACTTACTTCTGTTCCTTTCATCTCAACACCGCGTCCCTCTTGCTGTAATCTGCACACCACGACTTGCTCAGTTTTTACATTTTGCTTGTAAGCTCCATCGTCTTTCCGTCTGTACTATCCCTGCTTTCTCCTTATCACCAACAAATTTAATTTCCTGAATAGCAAGCTTCGACTGTCGTAGTAACGCGCGCTAGTATAATTGGAGCGTGCCTGTCTAATTAGTCATGCGACCGGCTGCTGCTAGGCATATGGTTCGCCTTGCTAAGCAGTGTTACTCCCTGTGCGTTTAAGCTGCACCAGCTCTTTTCTCAGCAATAGAGAGAAAGCTTTGCAACATATATATCTATATTCTGCAAGATACACGCAGGAGTAACCAATTATGCTCTTGGTACTTTAGCAATAAACCACACCACGATGCAGAACGCATCTCTGCCACTGTAGTTAGCATCTGTGACGCTTTCATGCTTGCTTAATGAAACGGTAACGAAACGCGCCGCTCTTCTTTGGATCTTCTCTGAAAGCTTGCTAAATGAAACGGTAACGAAACGCGCCGCTCTTCTTTGGATCTTTTCTATTTCCTCTGTCAGTCCTATCTGGTACGGATCCCACTCTGACGAGCAATACTTAAGTACTGGTCGAACGAGTGTTTTGTAAGCTACGATCTTATGAGCTGATTATGTTTCCGAAGGATGCTTCCAAGGAATCTCTTGCATATGCCTCACCTGTTGTTAGTTTTATGTTGTCGTTCCTCTTTAGATCACTTCCTACATAAGGACGCGACCTCTTTCACTGTTTGTTAGCAGCTATTGTGTAATAATACAATAGTGGGTGGTTGTGGCTATCTAGGCGCAATACATTACATTTGTTGTCTCATGCATCAGGTAATTTATACATATTTTCCACAGTAATGGACCTGCGTCACTCTCCAGACGTGGGAGAATGACACGTCGCTTTCTGTTTGCTACAAACTGTTCGATACAGAAACACAGTCTGTCCGATATTTCGTACGCTCGTATTGTTGTTCACTAGGCGGCACCGCGGAAATGGATCAAACGCTTTCTGGAAGTCAAGGAACACGGCATCAATTTGGGCGTCAGTATTTACTATCTCCTGTATCTCGCCCACAAACAGAGCGAGCCGGGTTTCAGCAGGGTCGTTGTTTTCGGAACCCTCTTCATTTCTACAGATGAGTTTTTGGTCAACATATACCAGGTGTACACGTATGAAACCGGAATTTGGTTGCAATAATTACACGTCTGTTGTTTGAAACTAATAAACAATATTTTATTCAAAATAGTCTCCACTGCTGTTTATATATTTCTCCCACCTCTTCGACAGGCTATGAATGCCACGCCAAAGAAAACAGTTCTTCTTCTGAAGCTAACCCATCAGCGAGCCATTTTCGCACATTTTCATACAAACTGAGGCGTTGTTCAGCGACAGCATGTCCCAGTGATGCAAGCAGATGATAATCGGACGGAGCCAAGTCTGGAGAATAAGCCGCATATTCTAGTACACTACTGGCCATTAAAGTTGCTACACCAAGAAGAAATGCAGATGATAAACGGGTATTCATAGGACAAATATATTATACTAGAACTGACATGTGATTACATTTTCACGCAATTTGGGTGCATACATCCTGAGAAAGAAGTACCCAGGACAACCACCTCTGGCCGTAATACCGGCCTTGATACGCCTGGGCATTGAGTTAAACAGAGCTTGGATGGCGTGTACAGGTACAGCTGCCCATGCAGCTTCAACACGAAACCACAGTTCATCAAGAGTAGTGACTGGCGTATTGTGACGAGCCAGTTGCTCGGCCACCATTGACCAGACGTTTTCAGTTGGTGAGAGATCGGGAGAATGTGCTGGCCAGGGCAGCAGTCGAACATTTTCTGTGTCCAGAAAGGCCCGTACAGGACCTCCAACATGCGGTCGTGCATTATCCTACTGAAATGTAGGGTTTCGCAGGGATCGAATGAAGGGTAGAGCCACGGGTCGTAACACATCTGAAATGTAACGCCCACTGTAAAGAGTGCCGTCAGTGCGAACAAGAGGTGACCGAGAGGTGTAACCAATGGCACCCCATACCATCACGCCGGGTGATACGCCAGTATGGCGATGACGAATACACGCTTCCAATGTGCGTTCACCGCGATGTCGCCAAACACGGATGCGACCATCATGATGCTGTAAACAGAACCTGGATTCATCCGAAAAAATGACGTTTTGCCATTCGTGCACCCAGGTTCGTCGTTGAGTACACCATCGCAGGCGCTCCTGTCTGCGATGCAGCGTCAAGGGTAACCGCAGCCATGGTCTCCGAGCTGATCGTCCATGCTGCTGCAAACGTCGTCGAACTGTTCGTGCATATGGTTGTTGTCTTTCAAACGTCCCCGTCTCTTGACTCAGAGATCGAGACGTGGCTGCACGATCCGTTACAGCCATGCGGATAAGATACCTGTCATCTCGACTGCTAGTGATATGAGGCCGTTAGGATCCAGCACGGCGTTCCGTATAACCTTCCTGAACCCACCGATTCCATGTTCTGCTAACAGTCATTGGACCTCGACCAAAGCGAGCAGCAATAGCGCGATACGATAAACCGCAATCGCGATAGGCTACAATCCGACTTTTACCGAAGTCGGAAACGTGATGGTACGCATTTCTCCTCCTTACAAGAGCCATCACAACAACGTTTCACCAGGCAACGCCGGTCAACTGCTGTTTGTGTATGAGAAATCGGTTGGAAAGTTAACTCATGTCAGCACGTTGTAGGTGTCGACACCGGCGCCAAGCTTGTGTGAATACTCTGAAAAGCTAATCATTCGCATGTCACAGCATCTTCTTCCTGTCGATTAAATTTCGCGTCTGTAGCACGTCATCTTTGTGGTGTAGCAATTTTAATGGCCAGTAGTGTATTTCCTAAGTGAACGCCTCAATCATTTCCCTGACGCCTTTTTCTGTGTGTGATGGGGCATTATCATGAAGCAATATGACTGTTGCGCCGGCCGGGGTGGCCTAGCGGTTCTAGGCGCTACAGTCTGGGTCTGCGTGACCACTACAGTCGCAGGTTCGAATCCTGCCTCGGGCATGGACGTGTGTGATGTCCTTAGGTTAGTTAGGTTTAAGTAGTTCTAAGTTCTAGGGGACTGATGACCTCCGAAGTTAAGTCCCATAGTGCTCAGAGCCATTTTTGAGCATTTCACAACTGGTCTTTCTATTTGCTTGCTATCTTTTTTTCAGTTCATGCGGAACCCATTTTCCCCCTTTCTGCACCTTTCCCATAGCTTTCAGCCGAAGATAAACGGCTTCCTGTGTCACATTCAATTGTTACGTGAGTTCCTATTGAGTGAGTACCATCTTCATCCAATAAGGCCTGCAATTCGTTGTCTTCGAACTTTTTCGATGTTTTCCACGCTCGTCGTTTCTCGCGTCAAAATCAACACTTTTGAAATTTTTTTGACCACTCGAAACAGTGTTTTCCCAAGAGCGTGTTCGCCGAAAGCTTCGACAAGCGTTCGATGCAATTCTGCAGCAGTTTTCTCCAGATGATAACAGAAAACCAATGCTGTCCGCAAGTCGTAGTGCGCAGGCACAGAACTCTACGTGTTTACGGGTTTGAAGCAGATACCGATGTATGGAACTTTGATTACTGTGTGTTGACATTCGTCGTCAGCCGTTACAGGATGCAGATGGCGCTGCGGACGCGGTCTCAGGGGCCCCAAACTGGCGGCTAGCACAGTCTACGGGGAAACTCCAGTTTCATACTTCTACATCTGGCAGATACGTAAACAGTTCTATTAGTGATAGCTGTGTTGGAAGCAGAGCGCTCTGGTAACCACAGTGAATTGAATAGTTCAGCATATCGCGTGGCTAGAATGTCGTCACAGCACGTACTGACCGTCGGTGTGAGAGTCGAATACAATTGACAAGACGCGCGATGTCAAAGAAATTAATTGTGGCCAGATCGTGAGGACAGAATCAACGAAGTTTCGCAGCCACAGAACTGTTTTTTTCGTACCGTTATTACTTGGATACTGCCGTGGCATTATGACTGACTGACAGTTTGACGTCGACTATCACATTGTAACAATGGATAGACAGGTAACCGTGCACAAAATCAATCTCCATCACAATAACTGTTATTACTCCACAAAACGAACTAAGGACAGGCAGTAGCGGGAACTAAATTTGTCACGTGACTTTAGAGCCACGTTCCAAGCCACAGCAGTGCGCGAGGTTATCTCGTAGTTCAAGCACCGAGTGTGATCCCTGAAAACGCTTTTGCGGGAAATTGACACCGTTTGCGGTTTACGATATTAAGTTTACTGACAATGTGGAGGAGGAGGAGGACGAGGAGGAAAAAGCGACAGTATTGATGGAAAAGATTACCGAACGTGCAAGCAAAATGTTAAAGTCCAGCAAGAAGACGCCAGGAGAGAGGCAGTTCTGAGGTGGGAGGAATTCAACAATTTAATCTAAACGAAGAAGCAGCAAAGCGCATACAAAAAAATATTCCAGTGGACAGGCGGCAATTTCTGCAATATTATGAACAATATGCAAATACACAATTCGCAGTTTTTGTAGCACCGAACTGAAAGTTGCAGTTAGTAAGACAACAGAAAAACTGCTCTGTGCATACTCCGTCTACAGGCCACAAGTGGCTTATCGGGACTATCCGACGGCCGTGTCATCCTCAGTGGAGGATGCGGATAGGAGGGGCGTGGGGTCAGCACACCGCTCTCCCGGTCGTTATGATGGTATTCTTGACCGAAGCCGCTACTATTCGGTCGAGTAGCTCCTCAATTGGCATCACGAGGCTGAGTGCACCCCGAAAAATGGCAACAGCGCATGGCGGCCCGGATGGTCACCCATCCAAGTGCCGACCACGCCCGACAGCGCTTAACTTCGGTGATCTCACGGGAAACCGGTGTATCCACTGCGGCAAGGCCGTTCCCCTGCTCTGTGCAGAGGATTAGATTTTACAAGGTGCCAGGATAAACGAGTTGTAATATGCAAACGAAACAATATACACTGACAGAGAAACAGGGAAGCACCCAGAAGAGTAAGTGAAAACGACATGAAACTTTGCGGCTTGTAGGGTGTGTGATATTCGTCAGTGATTACAAAATCCAGCGAACTTTATAATGGACTCGGCAGTATGAGCTCACTTATCCGGGCCAACGAGATATACGGTCCCTGCGACGAACTTGTGACGCCACACTAGTCGGCTTGCCCGACACACTTCGGGAATACTCGGCTCCTTGCAGGGCCCACGGGAAATCAATATTTAACTGACAAGGTACCCACTAAAGGTCATAATTTTGTCATGTGCTATCGAGAATATGCACGAATTTAGACACGCAGACAAAAATTACTTAACTCCTCTGAAATACGAGGTGCATTCAAGTTCTAAGGCCTCCGATTTTTTTTCTAATTAACTACTCACCCGAAATCGATGAAACTGGCGTTACTTCTCGACGTAATCGCCCTGCAGACGTACACATTTTTCACAACGCTGACGCCATGATTCCATGGCAGAGGCAAAGGCTTCTTTAGGAGTCTATTTTGACCATTGGAAAATCGCTGAGGCAATAGCAGCACTGCTGGTGAATGTGCGGCCACGGAGAGTGTCTTTCATTGTTGGAAAAAGCCAAAAGTCACTAGGAGCCAGGTCAGGTGAGTAGGGAGCATGAGGAATCACTTCAAAGTTGTTATCACAAAGAAACTGTTGCGTAACCTTAGCTCGATGTGCGGGTGCGTTGTCTTGGTGAAACAGCACACACGCAGCCCTTCCCGGACGTTTTTGTTGCAGTGCAGGAAGGAATTTGTTCTTCAAAAAATTTTCGTAGGATGCACCTGTTACCGTAGTGCCCATTTGAACGCAATGGGTAAGGATTACGCCCTCGCTGTCCCAGAACATGGACACCATCATTTTTTCAGCACTGGCGGTTACCCGAAATTTTTTTGGTGGCGGTGAATCTGTGCGCTTCCATTGAGCTGACTGGCGCTTTGTTTCTGGATTGAAAAATGGCATCCACATCTCATCCATTGTCACAACCGATGAAAAGAAATCCCATTCGTGCTGTCGTTGTGCGTCAACATTGCTTGGCAACGTGCCACACGGGCAGCCGTGTGGTCGTCCGTCAGCATTCGTGGCACCCACCTGGATAACACTTTTCGCATTTTCAGGTCGTCATGCAGGATTGTGTGCATATAACCCACAGAAATGCCAACTCTGGAGGCGATCTGTTCAACAGTCATTCGGCGATCCCCCAAAACAATTCTCTCCACTTTCTCGATCGTGTCGTCAGACCGGCTTGTGCGAGCCCGAGGTTGTTTCGGTTTGTTGTCACACGATGTTCTGCCTTCATTAAACTGTCGCACACACGAACACACTTTCGACACATCCATAACTCCATCACCACATGTCTCCTTCAACTGTCGATGAATTTCAATTGGTTTCACACCACGCAAATTCAGAAAACGAATGATTGCACGCTGTTCAAGTAAGGAAAACGTCGCCATTTTAAGTATTTAAAACAGTTCTCATTCTCGCCGCTGGCAGTAAAATTCCATCTGCCGTACGGTGCTGCCATCTCTGGGACGTATTGACAATGAACACGGCCTCATTTTAAAACAATAAGCATGTTTCTATCTCTTTCCAGTCCGGAGAAAAAAATCGGAGGCCTTAGAACTTGAATGCACCTCGTAGTTACTCGCTCCTCACCAGAGACGGGTGCTGGCACTCGTTAAGACCTGCAGTGCCACGCGCCGTGACTTCTCTCTCTCTCTCTCTCTCTCTCTCTCTCTCTCTCTCTCTCTCTCTCTCTCTCTCGTCACTTATCAGTATGACGCTGCAGACCATGTGGTCTAGTCTGATTCGATTGAGAAGAGTGATAAAGCCGTTCGCAGCTCGTGGTCGTGCGGTAGCGTTCTCGCTTCCCACGCCCGGGTTCGATTCCCAGCGGGGTCAGGGATTTTCCCTGCCTCGTGATGACTGGGTGTTGTGTGATGTCCTTAGGTTAGTTAGGTTTAAGTAGTTCTAAGTTCTAGGGGACTGATGACCGTAGATGTTAAGTACCATAGTGCTCAGAGCCAGAGTGATAAAGCCGTTCTACCCTCTCCTGAGGCAACGTGGGCCACAACTGTCGTAAATGGTCCTCGATATCGTGGATTCTGGGACTAGGACGGAGTTTACGTCCGAGCTGGTCCCAGACATGTCTCGTATCTACAGATACCAGTGTTCCAATGCTGGCCCCTATTTTGACCAAAAACCGAGGTGAAATCTTACTACACGTCGGTCAGGGGCCTGAAGATGGCGCAGTAAATCGCCGAAACTGCTAGCCAAACAAAACAAGGTTGGAAATTAGACGGCTAGAAGGTGTTTGACTTGACATCCTGTTCTGTCACGGGGAGATTTGGGGGTCTTGATGGACACGAGAGTACCTCAACATCACGCAGACAGTTCACAGACCCAAGTGCCACCTGTGGACGAACACTGACCCGTTGAAAAATGGTACCACGGTATTGTCGCATGAGAAGTAGCACATGGGGATTGATTTGATTCGATTTATTGCTCATTTAGAGACCTGTTGCCTTACATTTTATAACAGGTCGTTCATTTTACAGCTTTTCAGGTAGATTACAAAACATATTCCATATTACAAACAGCAATTATTGTTTTCAGCAATTACATTGGAAGTAATAATAAATTAAAAATACATCAGAAATTGAAAGAAAAAACACAAGAAATTTTAAGAAGCTATGATGATAGGAAAGACTTGGATAGTGATAGAGAGAGAGAGAGAGAGAGAGAGATATGTTACTCTACCTGAGCCAGCCTGTCTGAAAGGCTCAGATCTACTTCGATCCTTGCAGTCCTGGCTCGCTACAGTTTTAATTTACGAATTAGTATTTCTAAACACTATTTACAAAAACACTATAACTATTATGTCATTGTGGAAAGCACAGTGGTGTGTGTGTAACGTATGTTATTTGGTGCGGTTATGAATTAACCTTGAGTTCCTATATTGTGTGTCTCGAATTTTACCTCTTATGTTGCTTATACACTAAGTGTTCAGTTACGAATGTTACATCCCAACAGCGGTATAATGACGGCGGGATAGATATGCCTGCTGTTTATATTTAAGCTAGAACAGGTTTACAGGGTTGATTGCGTTTATTCTGATACAGTTTAATTATTTAAGATGTTTTGTAAGGTTGTCTGTGGTACGTGTTGGTGAAAGTGTTCGCTCTTTGCGTGAGTGTGTATTTCGGCGCTGCTGTCTGTACTGGTGTACAAAGTGGAACTGCTGTCTTACGTGCTTCGTGTGTGTTGCAGTGTTCTGTTATACGGCCGTGTCTGCAATTTTATTTACTATCTCCCAGTCGTCTTTGTCTCTTATTGCCTGTATCATGTCACTTTACTGCGTTTATGTCTGGTGTGTTGCTCTGTATCGGCGACAGTGAAAAAGTATGTGTTCTGCGCATCCATGTTCCCCACATGTGCGAGCAACACTCTGGCTGCGGCCTACGCGGTGTGAGTGAGCAGGGTAAGGGCCGTGACCTGTCAGAAAGTGAACAATTCCACGACTGCGATCGATATGGCTCAGTCTCAGACGTTCCCTGATGCCCGGGAGGAACTGATATACCCTGCGACCCTTACCGCTCAACTCCCATTCCCTTTGCCAGGTATCCACCTGCCATTTAACGAGTTGTCGCTTCTCGGTAATGTCCTGTCCGGTAATTCGATTACCTTCTCCTGTCTCCCCTTCCTCAGCCAGTACATTGCGGCCCGAAATCGAATGATTATGTCGATAGGGAAGGTTCCAAGCACAACGCAGAGGGATTCCATTGACGTGGTATCGACTGCTCCTGGCAGCCCTACCAGAGCACTTCTCTGCCCTCGCCGCACGATGTTCCGATTCGTCACCAGACGTACTCGGTGGGCCCATGCAGTGGCTGCAAAACAGACGACAGACTCGAAGAGCGCACAGTGGTAAGTTCTCAGTGTGTGTAATGGTACCCTGAAGTGTGTTGTGTTGAGTCTGGCCAACTTGTGCATGATCGTGGGCGCCCTGTCAATCGTTGTTCTGGTGTGTTCGTCAAAGGACAGTCGTTTGTCCAGTTGCACACCAAGATATCGTGTTTTCCGTTGTCTGCATGTGCTAATGTCGTGTAGTTTTAGGGTTGGATTATTTTGTAGTGTTTCTTTGAGTAGTATACAGGGCGTAAATTTTAAGTTGACAAACCAGAATAACTCTAAAAATACGCTTCACACGAAGAAATGTGTAGAATCCAAAGTTGATTACTTTCGTGGGGAACATCTGCTGGTGGTAAAATTAGCCCACCACTCCAGCCCCCTGGGTGTGGGGCGGGAGGCAAGTTTAAAATTTCAAATGAGAATCCCTATTTTTTATTGCAGAATCAGATTCTACGTACAAAACTACGTACATTTTGTCTTAAACATTTGTTTTGATTCTTGGTAGTTGGCACTGTAATTCAAGAAAATCCATGTTCTCAATTTTGCTTGGAAAATGGTTACGGATAAATAAAAAATACTTATTTACTTCGTAAATTTTGATTCGCTGAAACAAACTCTCCCTCTCACCCCATAGGATGGGGTTTGAGAGAGAGGAATTTGAGTTTTACAGATGTTGACCCAAATATTAATTTTTCCGCAGATTCGGATAAGTTTTGTTTGTTTCGTGGTCATGAGGCCACAGAACTTTTAATTAACAAACGAATCATCTGACTAGCTAACTAACTAACCAAACATCCTACTTACTAACGAGTAAACTCTTTAACTCAGAGTAAACAAAGTAAAAGACTGAGGAAGAGACTAACCCACTTGCTAACTAAAGATCAACGTATTCCCCTCTAAGATTTCGTGGTCCTGAAAAGGAACGATTGGTTTCGTTTTATTGTTGATTATTTTTTAGTTTTAGCGAATCAAAATTTACGAAGTAAATAAGTATCTTTTATTTATCCATAACGATTTCGCAAGCAAAAATGAGAACATGGATTGTCTTGAACTACCAAGAATCAAAAGAAATGTTTAAGACAAAGTGTACGTAGAATCTGATTCTGGAATAAAAAACGGGGGGTTCCCATTTGAAATTTTAAAGTTGCCTCCCGCCCCACCCCCAGGAGGCTGGCGTAGCGGGCTAATTGTAGCACCAGCAGATGTCCCCCTCGAAAATACTTAACTTCAGATTCTACACATTTTTTTCGTGTAAAGCTTATTTTTCCAGTTATTCTGATTTGTCAACTTAAAATTTACACCCTGTATAAACTTTTGTGTAGAGCCATCTGAAGTTTATAACGCTGGCACCACTGACCGATGCTTGAGAGTAGCTGTGTTGACCGGCGTTCGAGTTGCGCTCTTGAGTCCGCAGAGACCACCAACAGAAGGTCACCGGCGGATGCTATCGCCGTGTTCGCACGGTTATCCCTATCCAGTTGATGTAGGAGGGGTTCAAAGGCGATATCCCAAAAGATGGGGCAACAGATTGATCCTTGCCGGCACACTTTGGTGATAGACTACAATCCGACTTCTACCGAAGTCGGAAACGTGATGGTACGCATTTCTCCTCCGTACACGAGGCATCACAACAACGTTTCACCAGGCAACGCCGGTCAACTGCTGTTTTTTTGTGAGTGAGAAATCGGTTTGAAGGTTTCCTCATGTGAGCACGTTGTAGGTGTCGCCACCGGCGCCTACGTTGTGTGAATGCTCTGAAAGGCTAATCATTTGCATATCACAGCATCTTCTTCCTGTCGGTTAAATTTCGCGTCTGTGGCACGTCACCTTGGTGGTGTAGCAATTGTAATGGCCAGTAGTGTAAGTTATGCTAATAACAACACATCTACCTTTGCTCGAGGGAGGACTCGAACCTCCGGCGGCAGTAGCCGCGCAATCCGTGACATGGCGCCTCAAACCGCGCGGCAACACAATACTCCCAGCCTCCTTTTATACTGACAGGTACTTCTCCCGTGAGCTCTGGTGGCCAGTTCGGCATCACGTAGACATGTCGGGATATTTTTGATCAGACAGTGTATCAGCGCTGCAACTAAAAGTGACTCTTGCTCTTGGTTCTGCACGGCCGGGCTTCAACCGCCGGCGGCACTGTGTGTTCCGCGGAGCTGCGTGCCGGTGTGGCGGTGTTTAGGGAATCGGGCGAGGAACGGTCTCCGGGGCGGAAGCGAGTGGCGCGCCGCGCTTTCACGACAGCCCGCGACTAATTGGAGGGCGGCAGAGGCTGCGCGCCGCGCGGGACCTGCCCTCGTCTAACTACGCCGCCGCCGTCTCTTTTCAGGGACAACTTTCTTGCGCGCGCTGCGAAACTCTGTAACAGGCAACTCCCTGCAAGCCGGCAACGAAAAACGGCGCAACTTTATAAGATTCCTCGAGACAGGGTAAGACTTTCCTCCTACAGCTATCGTCGGGTTAAGCTAAGAAATCTTACGTACAAGTGCGAGAGAAACTGGATACTTCGAATAATCAGTTCATCAGAGTTCGAGTTTAAAATTGGTGTAACTATGAAGGTCTACACAAAATGAATACGTATTATCTAAAAGACAATAATTGGTGAAAGTACAGATAACTAGTTGTTTAATTTCATGTTCAGGGATCATGAATGAGAACTATCGCTATTATGTGGATCGCCTCAGCTTCTCTACAAATGTGATAACCTTCTCAGTGAGAAATATGACACGATACTGTCCGCATAGAAAATCGGAATCTACATAAAAAAGGAGCACGAAACAAGAGAGTATACTTTTCAGTCAGTTGTTACTGAACTGTAGCTGAGACGACGATTTCTTTTCAGATGTGAGTACTGCTTCGGGTGAAAACCATGAAGTTGTTCCTCAGGCAGCAGCATGCAGCTGTTTGGGAGAAAAATAAAATAGTAGTACTACTAGTAGTAGTATTAGTGGTAGAAGTAGTGGTGGAGGAGATTAGTGTTTAACGTCCTATCCACAACGAGGTCATTAGAGACGGAGAAGGGAAGGATGGGGAAGGAAATCGGCCGACCCGCCAGGTTAGCCGAGCGCGAGCCGGCAAGGTAGGTCAGCGTGTTCGGTCAGAAGGTTAGCTGCCCTCTGTAATAAAAAAAAAAAAAAAACTGAGTTAATCGAGCAACAACGAACATAGACGGGTGTCTCGCGTCGTCCGCACCGAGCAAATACAACGAACGAAAACGAACAAAATGAGATTAAAAAGAAAAAAAGAAAAAAGCGCGCGAACGCGCTGCTTCCTGGACTCGGGTAGGCGCGCCGGCCCCGGATCGAATCCGCCCGGCGGAGTAACGACGAGGGCCGGTGTGCCGGCCAGCTTGGATGTGGTTTTTAGGCGGTTTTCCACATCCCCCTAGGTGAATACCGGGCTGGTCCCCACGTCCCGCCTCAGTTACGCGACTCGCAGACATCTGAACACTTTCTCACTATTCCATGGATTCCACTAGTCGCACACAGTTGGGGTACACCCATTCCTTCCTGGGGGGTACGGGGAGGCGGCAGGAAGGGCATCCGGCCACCCCTTCAACTGACATTGCCACATCCGATTAACCACGCCGACCCTGCGTATCCGCGGGAAAAACGGCGCAAGCAAAAGAAAGAAAAAGAAAGGGGAAGGAAATCGGCCATGACCATTCACAGGAGCCATCCCGGCATTTGCCTAAAGCGATTTGGGGAAATCACGGAAAACCTAAATGAGGATGGCCGGACGCGGGATTGAACCGTCGTCCTCCCGAATGCGAGTCCAGTGTGCTAGCCACTGCGCCACCTCGGTCGGTGTGGTGGTAGAGGTAGTGGTTGTTGTTGCGATGTTGGTAATAGTGCCTCTGGACAATAAGCAGTAAAACAGATACAGCGTAATTTTTTCCACCATGTACAAACTCTAGGGATTGATCGAAGAGAGGATACGGAAAAGAAAGGCCTAATGAACTTTTGTCCGAAAATACATGGTTTCCATGCAAGAGACCATTTATCGAATCACACATTGTTACAGAGACTGCGGTATAATACGAGCTGTACCGTGCAGCTACAGTTACAGTATGTGTTGAAAATGGTTTCCACGTGCCTTAACGAATGCGTGTACGCGCCGTAGAAGCCATGTCTCATACTTTCACATCGGCCAGGCTGCATCCGAACAGAGTCGAAGGCAGCATGAATACGCTGCTCCAGTGTCTCTACATCTAGAATGGGCTCTGCATGCACGATACTTGACCAGGAAAAAAAAAAAAAAAAAAAAAACGCGTGAGATGCGTCCGGACGTAAACGGCGAAATGAGCTGTAGCATCATCATGTAGCAGCCACGAAACTCTTTAAATCGTCAACGGCACTACTTCGAACAAGACAGGCAACGTCACCCGCAAGAAAAGCCGATAGTTCCGCCCTGTTAGGCGACGTGGCTGATCCCAAAATAAAGATCGCGAATTATCAGTGCCCACATATTCCGGCTGCACCGATGCTGATGATTCGCTGTCACCATACCATGGGGGTTCTGCACACTATCCCACAGATGACTGTTACGAAAGCTGAAGGTACCACTCTGCGTACAGGTGGCCTCATCTGTGAATAGGGTGAATAACACAGATCCCGGAATCGTGGTTGCCTGGTGAAGAAACCAGCGACAAAACTGTTCCCGATGTGGAAGGTCTGTCGCTAGCAAACCCTGCACACGATATAAGTGATAAGGGTAGTAACAGTTGCCATGGAGAATGGTCAACACGGTCGTCTTGCTTACCCTGTACTGGTGGGCCAACTGCCTGGTCGCCTTCCGCAGTGTTCATCACATTTTCCTCCACGTCTGATGTCCGAACATTTCCAATACATTGTTCATGATTTCCTGCTTCCTGAAACGTCACTGTACAGACAAACAGTGAAACACTGCAGCAAACAGTGAATGCTGTGGTGGTTGTCGGCGGGGCTAGGTCTCCTGGTACAACCTTGCTGTCCGCCGCCCTTTGCCATTTGCCTTCCGTAAGTAAACGCCATGTCGGCAAGATCTCGAATCGAAAACGGAACCATTGCGTACAACGCTGTATCACATCCACTACAAGGTGAGTCAGCAAGAGAAGTGAATCTGACAACACTACCAATTACTATGGCAGGAGAGGGCGCTAGGGCAGGCGTATGAAGAACAGTACCAGCCTCTAGGAGGAAACCATGCGTACTGTAACAGTGGCCGCATAGAAATATTTAAAAAAAGTAGGAAGATTTTTCTGTTTAGCAAAAGTGACAAAAAGCAGATTTCTGAGTACTTGACGGCTCAACACGAAAGTTTTGTCTCAAGTACAGATATTATTAAGGATCAGTGGACAAAGTTCAAAACCATCGTACAATATGCATTAGATGAGTATGTGCCAAGCAAGATCGTAACAGATGGAAAAGAGCCACCGTGGTACAACAACCGAGTTAGAAAACTGCTGCGGAAGCAAAGGGAACTTCACAGCAAACATAAACATAGCCAAAGCCTTGCAGACAAACAAAAATTACGCGAAGCGAAATGTAGTGTGAGGAGGGCTATGCGAGAGGCGTTCAATGCATTCGAAAGTAAAGTTCTATGTTCTGACTTGGCAGAATATCCTAAGAAATTTTGGTCCTATGTCAAAGCGGTAGGTAGATCAAAACAAAATGCCCAGACAGTCTGTGACCAAAATGGTACTGAAACAGAGAATGACAGACTAAGACCGAAATACTAAATGTCTTTTTCCAAAGTGTTTCACAGAGGAAGACTGCACTGTAGTTCCTTCTCTAGATTGTCGCACAGATGACAAAATGGTAGATATCGAAATAGGCGACAGAGGGATAGACAAACAATTAAAATCCCTCAAAAGAGGAAATGCCGCTGGACCTGATGGGATAGCAGTTCGATTTTACACGGAGTATGCGAACGAACTTGCCCCCTTCTTGCAGCGGTGTACCGTAGGTCTCTAGCAGAGCGTAGCGTACCAAAGGATTGGAAAAGGGCACAGGTCATCCCCGTTTTCAAGAAGGGACGTCGAACAGATGTGCGGAACTATAGACCTATGTCTCTAACGTCGATCAGTTGCAGAATTTTGGAACACGTATTATGTTCGAGTAAAATGACTTTTCTGGAGACCAGAAATCTACTCTGTAGGAATCAGCATGGGTTTCCAAAAAAGACGATCGTGTGAAACCCAGCTCGCGCTATTCGTCCACGAGACTCAGAGGGCCATAGACACGGGTTCCCAGGTAGATGCCGTGTTTCTTGACTTCCGCAAGGCGTTTGAAACAGTTCCCCACAATCGTTTAATGAACAAAGTAAGAGCATATGGACTATCAGACCAATTTTGTGACTGGATTGAAGAGTTCCTATATAACAGAGCGCAGCATGTCATTCTCAATGGAGAGAAGACTTCCGAAGTAAGAGTGATTTCAAGTGTGCCGCAGGGGAGTGTCGTAGGACAGTTGCTACTCACAATATACATAAATGACCTTGTGGATGACATCGGAAGTTCACTGAAGCTTTTTGCGGATGATGCTGTGGTATATCGAGAGGTCGTAAAAATGGAAAATTGTACTGAAATGCAGGAGGATCTGCAGCGAATTGACGCATGGTGCAGGGAATGGCAATTGAATGTCAATGTAGACAAGTGTAATGTGCTGCGAATACATAGAAAGAAAGATCCTTTATCATTTAGCTACAATATAGCAGGTCAGCAACTGGAAGCAGTTAATTCCATAAATTATCTGGCAGTAGGCATTTGGAGTGATTTAAAATGGAATGATCATATAAAGTTGATCGTCGGTAAAGCACATGCCAGACTGAGATTCATTGGAAGAATCCTAAGGAAATGCAATCCGAAAACAAAGGATGTAGGTTACAGTACGCTTGTTCGCCCACTGCTTGAATACTGCTCAGCAGTGTGGAACCCTTACCAGATAGGGTTGATAGAAGAGATAGAGAAGATCCAACGGGGAGCAGCGGGCTTCGTTACAGGATCGTTTAGTAATCGCGAAAGCGTTACGAAGATGACAGATAAACTCCAGTTGAAGACTCTGCAAGAGAGACGCTCAGTAGCTCGGTGCGGGCTTTTGTTGAAGTTTCGAAGACATACCTTCAAAGAGTCAAATGGTTGAAATGGCTCTGAGCACTATGGGACTTAACATCTATGGTCATCAGTCCCCTAGAACTTAGAACTACTTAAACATAACTAACCTAAGGACATCACACACATCCATGTCCGAGGCAGGATTCGAACCTGCGACCGTAGCAGTCGCGCGATTCCGGACTGAGCGCCTAGAACCGCGAGACCACCGCGGCCGGCTTCAAAGAGTCAAGCAGTATATTGCTCCCTCCTACGTATATCTCGCGAAGAGACCATGAGGATAAAATCAGAGGGATTAGAGCCCACACAGAGGCATACAGACAATCTTTCTTTCCACGAACAATACGAGACTGGAATAGAAGGGAGAACCGATAGAGGTACTCAAGGTACCCTCCGCCACACACCGTCAGGTGGCTTGCGGAGGAGCATTGATGTAGATAGTACAGTGCGTATGACACCACATTCTCTGCAACAAAATACCATTGAATAAATAATCTCTGGCATGGAAACCATGGACTTCCGGACATAAATTCAGATCTTTTTTATTCCATATCCTCTCTTCGATCAATCCCTAGAGTTTGTACATGTGTAAGTATTGTTCCAAATGGTATAGTACGCAATGGAGAGAAAGCTCCCCCCCTCCCCCCTCCCCCCCCAGTGCAAACTAAAACACCTACACACAATTTATTTAAAAGACTGACAAAAGTGTGATACCAGCTACCTTCCTCAGCACGTTTAAAAATTTTCCCAACCGGCTCGCGAGCATATTCGCGCTTTCCTTTTCTTTTTTTTAACATGCAATTTACCTCAGACTCCACTTGCTGCCCTCCGTGTAACTCACCCACCCATCCGCTCCAGTTGCACTTTCTCGCTCAATTATTGAGCGCAAATCGTTGTCATTGCTCACTTTGTGTCTCCTCGTCATCGTCTCCTGTGTCACAGCGTCAGTCTCCTTCGTTCTGTCCCACTACCGAAGTCCCCTTTCATTGTCACGTTTCGCTCTTTCTCTCTCTTACCGCTAACATCTCATTCCTTCCTTCCCACTGCAGCTATGTCTTCTCACTGTCACTATCTCTCTTTTCCTCGTTGTCATATGTCATATGCTCTCACATTATCACTGGCTGTCACCCACTTCCACTTTATTTCCCCCCCTCCCCCGGTACTGTCTCTTTCACACTTTAGTTAGCTCGAATCACTGTCTGCTGTCTTCCAGTATTTATTACTTTTCCTTCTCTTTGCCACTGCTACTCCCTCAGCATGGAAACAGCGCGAATATGTTCGCATGCCAAAATTTTTGGGAAAAATTTTAAATGTCGTGAGTAAGGTAGAATGAGGCAGCTCATACATCACTTTCGAGTCAGTGTCCTTCACATAAATAGGAACATATTCGCATTTTTTTTACTCCGACAGGAACACTTTTCCGATGGTTCTCATCTTTTCGCTGCTACAGCAGGGCATGTAACTCACAGGGAAAGAATTGTATTGGTCAGTAAAATTTAGATAGTTTACTTACGTGAAACTTAAACAACGCAAAACCTGTGCTTCAGCACTACAACATTGGGTTGCCAGATAACGGAGACACTTAACAGCAAATTTTTCCATGTTACGTCACTTTATAACCGCTCACCGAATTTTACATGCGATTTTACATGTATAATTAGGGTAACTTTGAACTTCTGTATCTCGGAACGGAAAAGATATCAAGAAAATTTTCAAGGTTGTTCCAGGTCGGAATCTTAGAAATATATCGTAAAAATTTCAGCCATTTGCTGTGCACAGCTGCCTTGGAATCCTCGGCTGAGTATTCGTCTGCTAGTGACTGCGAAAAAAAAAAAAAAGGGGCCTTTTGTGGGCTTTTACGAGGAACCGCCCATGAACTTATGGTGCCTTCATAAGTCCCACCAAGCGCACCGTAGACCACAACAAATGCAAAAAGAACCAGTCCACCTGTTATCATTTAGCTAAGCAGGAGAAACTGCGCAATACTCATGCTTTGATCATGTACTGTACGGTAGTGATACTAAGACAATCTCTCTGTTGGGTGTACAAAAGGTAGCTAGCCCAAGGGCTGTCCGAAACACTTGATACTACCTTTTTATCACCAATAAAGGCCGAAGCATGAGCACCGAAAAATAACGTTTTTATGTGCGGCGCTTTTTGTAGTAGAAGTGTACCACTGATAGAACATCTCCTGAGTAAAAACGTAACTGTTTGGGAAACAATGAGGATGAATAAAAAGAAATTCCAAAAGAGATTAAGCCAAATAGTAGTAGGTAAGTCTATTTGCATTTATGAAAGAAATGACAGTCATCAGTTTTTCCAGCAGAGGCAAAAGTGTGTACATAATCCTCCTACCGTACATCATGATAATGCTACAGATGAACAACATTGGAAACGAAAGCCTGAGAGCGAATTTTTATAACCAAACGAAGGGTGGTTTGGCTGTTATGAATCAGCTAGTGCGCAATTATGTATGGAAAAGACAAACTAAACGTTGACGCCATGGGTCCCTGATGCAACGTAAGGGACATATGCAGTCTAACTACCTTATTTTACTTACATAACACAACACATCCCACATAACACGAAGGGCTTTTGCACAGAGGAGACTTGACATCAAGGAACTTTCAATGGAGTTGCTCTAGCCTTTTAAGATCAGAATATCTTCTACAGAAGCCTTTTTACCTGGATATATAGAAGTTGACTACTATTCCTCAAACATAAAACAAAAATAGCAATAGTAACACCACTAACTCTTCAGAAGAAAAAGTGTTCAATATGTCCTGCTTCAAAGAACAGAAAAATAAAGACAGTGTGCTGCATGTCCACAAAGTAAGTGTGCCAGGACCATAGCAATAACTAAAAATTAATGTGATGCTTTTTTGTTTAATGATTTGTTCTTTGTCAATACCATATTCACCAATTTGTGAACAGTTTGTGATAAATAATACTGGTAGCTTATATTTCAGTTTACATAACAATTTATTCAAACAACATTATTCAGGATTAAAAACACACTCTTTTTAACTTCATAAAATATTAAAAATAATTCAGCTGACTTGTTTTTTACTGATAAACCTTAAAACATAATATTCGTGCATGAAAATATCCAAAAAATGCTAGACATACCAGATGCAACGGACCCACGCTAAGTAAATATGCGGAAGATTTGGGTCACGCTTAGAAGACTTAAGATCTAAAATGGCTGATTACAGATTGACCGTATGCAATTCAGCACGAAATAGCCAATAATTAACGCATCAGATGGTTTCACTGTCAGAACGTAGCACCAACGTGGAACCCATTGTTTTTCAACTATAATAACTATTTGCGTTGCTCAGAAGGTGTTGGGATGGGTTTCATCAGGTCTCAGACCCGAAAGATGGAATCATCATTGCAACGCTTCACGCGGCTCTTACGTCACTCTACAGAAACTGTATATATACTGCAGTGGGTAGCATGAAACATGTTTCAAGTAGCAAGTAAAATAACCCCCGTTATAAACTCGTTATTTCATAAATATGTATTCACGTATGCAAAGCTGCCAAAGTAAAATTCAATGCCGCGCATCAAACAAGTTTTTCTTGGATGAGTTAATCTCTCTGTGCGAAAGAACGACGCTTTGCGACTGCCTCGCGGCACAGCGCCGCACGCTAGCGCTCCAAAGAACATACGCAGCAGACAAGGCGCATGCGTGAGCGTTCTCCCTACGAGATGGCGCTGGCGGTCACGTCGCGGGCGATCTTACCGGAACACTTCGCTGGCCTGCTTGATATTTTCACGTAATATTTTAATTTTTCATTTAGGCTTCTTTGGTACTTTATTAATGACGCAAATATAACGGTTTGATGGAACACTTATAAAGATTCTATAAGTAATGATACATCCACGGTGAGGGACTTTTTCTCGTAACCCATTCAAATTTTGTGAGAACAAAATTCTGGAATAACTTTCTTTTGTACCATTAGTTTTACCTGTGGCCGAAGAGCGGCGTAGTATGCCGCTGCTGGCCTACCTGTATCAGGTGTGAAATTAACAATAAAGAAAAAAAATCTGTGTGTATTCAATAATGGTTTTCTTTAAATTTAAACAAGAAATTTTTCAGCATAAACAATGAATGTATGTAATAAAAAGTAATATTTATAGAAACTGTATAACATAGGTACGAGCTGCAGATGTATACCGGAGTGGCAAAACGCTACTTTAAGAACGACGTAACATTAGCAGAGACGGAAGTCTTTAGTTGTTGCTTCTGAGAAAAATCATTAACGCCACTAATTTCCTTTTCGTGTATTTCAAATGTCGGTGATACTTATTCCCACGACACTAAAAGATAACGCAGAACTAATTCAGGCACGTAGGTCTTATGTCTGACTCCGTAAGAACATGACTTCTTTTAAGGCGAGTAAAATACGTTGTGCTAAAGCAGAGATAGCCAACCTTTCTTACCTACCGTCCACTTTTGTATCTCAGTAGTAAAATTTTCTAACCATCCACTGGCTCTATAATAGTGTTGATTTACACAGTAGGGAAGTAACTTCCTACATAAAATTTATAAATCTAAAATTACAGAAAGCTCAAGCAATTACTTGCCAAATTTTTACGTCGAAACTTTAGCAAAACCTAATGGAAACGTTTTCAAAACCTCTACCACCTAATGCCCACCATGAAAGCCGAAACATCCACTAGTGGGCGCTAAGGCCAGGTTGACCACCACTGTGCTAAAGTAACCTGCGGTTTACGATAGGCAGTTTAAAACTGCAAGTAACAGGTAGGTACAATGTTTAAAATTTTGGCGTTCATTTCTGATCGACTGCACTGTTTATAGTACGAATACGATGAATGTTGTCACTTTCATTATGTGGTCTCTTAGATGAATTTGAAATTACGTAACAATAAATTTGTTAAGTTTGGTAGAAACTCACATATTCGAAATCGCTTCACATCAACATTACTGCGAAAATCTGATTTTTCGCTCACGAATGATTAATAAATACGACTGAAAAAATTCAGTGATATTTTGTGCTATTCGCCTGTACACCCGTCACTAATCCCTACGTGGAGAGTTGAGCGTCCATTAATTTTGTTTCTCCTTCTGTTATGATATAAAAGCTCAGCGATAGCGTTATCACTGAAAACAGAACAAAGAGTTTGACTTTGGGCCAGAAAGGGCATTAAATGGAACATTCCTCATCTTCATAAGAATGGACACAGAAAAACACCTGTCAGTGAGAATGGTTTGACTCCTTCCGTAGAACGGCTTATGTTTGGGACCGTTTCGCGGAAGCGCGATGTTGCCTATATGTTCAGTTGCAACCGGTAATCTCAAGAAATAAGTTTTGTTGCACAAAACTAAAGAACTGTTACACATGACCACCTCATTTCCAATGCCTTCGATGCTTTACGCTTGGGACCTTTTGAAGTAGAAGAATTCTTAGACAGAGTACTGACGAATTGGTCTGGATTTCCGGTTAGTACGAAGAGGAACCGGTGTCCTACAAAGTTAATATTCACTGATAACGTAAAACATTACGACCACGGCCCACTGTACTGCACTGCCGCCTGGTGGTAAAGCCGTCGTCTCACGGAGCGAGGAGTTGGTGACGTCGCAGTGTGGGATTCCACTTTCCACTACACTGCAGAGCGTAAAATAAAGAATCTGACATGTCAGATTTTTGCTTTGTTCAGAGGAACATGGTCAGTGAGATGCGACATCGTTTTACGTTAGGAACAGAACATAAGAGCCGCCATATTGTACGGCGTTAAACGTCATATTGGGTGGGGTTTCTCTCTCACAAAGTACGTGGTACGAAACACGCAGCAAATCGAGGATCTCTCGAAAACGCGTCATTTTAGCTGCGATTTGTTATAATAAAGTAAGAGGAAACTCCATATCGGCAGGTAACGGCTTCCTGTAGCTCATGCTTCAATTTGTGGACTGCGAAGATACAGGTTCGATGCTACGGCACAATGATGATATATCAACGTCTTTTTGTTACAGTTTGCATGTTAAATATCGAATAATGACATATGTCCATACCGTCTTTACACATTGTATACCAGATAAGGAGGTGAAGTTAATTACGTGGAAGGTGCAGCACAATTGGTAATGTCGTGGGTTATACGTTGCGAAAAGAGACGCAGTTGGTTCGTATTGACGTCCTCCCAAATTCTTTTTAAACCTTTGATTTTCTTATTCAGTTTAATACAGTATTATCCGAAAAACCCAGAAATCTTAACCGGACTGCCAGTCTGCCAGAAAGTAAACAAGTTACACACTGGGAGTTTCTGCTATTATGAAACTTCCTATAAAGTATACGTACCTATCTCTGGGCTTATGGACTCGCTCATGTTTGTGTATTGCCATTAAATACACAGTGAGCAACTTCGGAAATAAATCTCCTCTTCCATTCGAGTAAAATGACGACTGAAACTTGATCTTGAAATCTGTGTGGTGAAGTACATTATTTCAGTGTCGGTACTGAATGGAATGCCGTGAATATGAATGTTATGCATGCGCAAACTAACATGACACACTATACCTCAACTATATTCAATCTAAAACCGGAAACAGGATGAAAATTCAATTAAGTTAACGAATCATTTCTACTAGTATGTATCTCAGATCATAGTACACCATTCTGCATTGCTGCTCTGCAAAGAACTTCGCTGTTCAAACCATCGGCGAGTTCAGAATCTTCTTCGCGACTTTCTCTTCCGCAAGCCACCCAACGGTGTGTGGCGGAGGGCACTTTACGTGCCACTGTCATAACCTCCCTTTCCTGTTCCAGTCGCGTATGGTTTGCGGGAAGAACGACTGCCGTAAAGCCTCCGTGTGCGCTCGAATCTCTCTAATTTTACATTCGTGATCTCCTCGGGGGTTATAAGTAGGGGGAAGCAATATATTCGATACCTCATCCAGAAACGCACCCTCTCCAAACCTGGACAGCAAGCTACACCGCGATGCAGAGCGCCTCTGTTGCAGAGTCTGCCACTTGAGTTTGCTAAACATCTCCGTAACGCTATCACGCTTACCAAATAACCCTGTGACGAAACGCGCCGCTCTTCTTTGGATCTTCTCTATCTCCTCTGTCAACCCGACCTGATACGGATCCCACACTGATGAGCAATACTCAAGTGTAGGTCGAACGAGTGTTTTGTAAGCCACCTCCTTTGTTCATGGACTACATTTTCTAAGGACTCTCCCAGTGAATCTCAACCTGGCACCCGCCTTACCAACAATTAATTTTATGTGATCAGTCCACTTCAAATCGTTCCGTACGCATACTCCCAGTTATTTTACAGAAGTAACTGCTACCAGTGTTTGTTCCGCTATCATATAATCATACAGTAAAGGATCCTTCTTTCTATGTATTCGCAATAAGGCAGATAACGGCCGTTGGAGAGCGCTAATCACGCTAACCAGCTCGTTCCGTATGGCGACGGTGCTGCCACTGCTGGGGTCGGATATCCCATCCGCGTCCACGTCAATGTCAGCTGCCTCGTCCCGCGTGAGGACGGCTTAAAGTGTACAAGCCGAGGAGACCGAGCGAGGTGGCGCAGTGGTTAGCACACTGGATTCGCATTCGGGAGGACGACGGTTCAATCCCGTCTCCAACCATCCTGATTTAGGTTTTCCGTGATTTCCCTAAATCGTTGCAGGCAAATGCCGGGATGGTTCCTTTGAAAGGGCACGGCCGATTTCCTTCCCAATCCTTCCCTAACCCGAGCTAGGGCTCCGTCTCTAATGACCTCGTTGTCGACGGGACGTTAAACACTAACCACCACCACCCACCAAGCCGAGGAAAGGGAGAAATAGGGAATTATTGTAGCGACGACAAGGGCCGCAAACGGGGAAATCCACCTGACCTAAGCGACTTTGACAAAAGATAGATTGAAACTTCCTGGCAGATTAAAACTGTGTGCCCGACCGAGACTCGAACTCGGGACCTTTGTCCCGAATTCGAGTCTCGGTCGGGCACACAGTTTTAATCTGCCAGGAAGTTTCATATCAGCGCACACTCCGCTGCAGAGTGAAAATCTCATTCTGGAAAGGATAGATTCTTAGCCGGCCGTTGTGGCCGTGCGGTTCTAGGTGCTTCAGTCTGGAACTGCATGACCGCTACGGTCGCAGGTTCGAATCCTGCCTTGGGCATGGGTGTGTGTGTGCTGTCCTTAGGTTAGATAGGTTTAAGTAGTTCTAAGTTCTAGGGGACTGATGACCACAGATGTTAAGTCCCATAGTGCTCAGAGCCATTTGAACCATTTGATAGATTCTTAACGGCCAGACGTCCAAAAACAAGGAAGGCGGCCGGCAGTTTGCGTGCTGCAGTCGCCTGCAGATGGTGCAACAGGGTGTTGGACGTCCACAGTACGTGGCGACTGTGGAAGCTCTGACGGCAGACTACAGTGCTGGTGCAGGCTCAAGTGTTTCGGAGCACACTGTTCAGTGGCACAATGTTAAACGTGAGGCTTCGCAGCAGTTGACCCCTACGTGTTCCCGTGGTGATTCAGCGACGTCGTGGCACGAGAAACTGGGCCCTGACTCAGTGGAAACGTGTCGCCTGGTCGAAAAATGGCTCTGAGCACTATGGGACTTAACTGGTGTGGTCATCATTCCCCTAGAACTTAGAACTACTTAAACTTAACTAACCTAAGGACATCACACACATCCATGCCCGAGGCAGGATTCGAACCTGCGACCGTAGCAGTCCCGTGGTTCCGGACTGCAGCGCCTAGAACCGCACGGCCACCGCGGCCTGCCTGGTCGGAAAAGTCACGTTTCTTGTTAAGACAAGACCGCTGGCGTATTCTGATTCCCCGTTATCCAGGTGAACAGCTTCGCGAGACATGCACCGCGCCAAGTACACAGCCCGGTGAAGGCAGTACTATGCTGTGGCGGGACGTTCGCCTGTGTTACTACGGAACCTCTGGTAGTAACCGTAGGCTCCATGACAGCCGAGGACAATCTGCAACCGTTCATACTTTATGTCTTCCCCGACGGCGACGATACCTTCCAGCAGGTAACAGTCAGTGCCACAAAGCCGTAATGGTGCTTCAGTGGCTTGGGGAGCAGGACAGTGAATTCACACTGATGTCGTGGCCACCAAATTCGCGTGACCCGAACGCGATGGAACACATCTAGGGCGCTGTCGGGTTCCAGGTCCGCGACCACACACCCACTTACAGTCAGTGTCTGTAATTCCTTCGTGTCTTAATTCACAGTGGCTGATCGATCAAAATGGTGTCTGTCCTTTCAGACATGCCCGAAAGAACAGGCACCACAAATACAGACCCATAATTTACAGGAACTGCTTGACACGAGTGCCACATGCCTCTGGAAACCTACCAAGGACTTCTTGTATCTATTACACACAGAATCGCAGCATTCATTTGCATTCCAAAGATGGATGAACACTCGGTTAACCAGGAGGTGACAATGTTTTCGGTCATCAGCGTAGGTGCAGAGAATCAGAGGCGCTGGCGACCGGATGTCTATTTGGCATCTGCAGATGAACTGGAGGTAGTAGCTTCTACTGAACGGAAACTGAAATACAGCATCGATGTTTAGAAGTAAGAGTTTAAGGGAAAAAAATGGAGGTTAGTATCAGTAGTTCACGATAACTGGCAAATAAAAGGGATTTAAGGACATTAGGAAAAGGTTCTGGGATTGAAAAGCATTAGAAAAGGTTCTGAATTTTGAGTATTTACGCTTCATCGCAAGTGCGAAGAAGAAATTAAGGGAGAAAGGCGGGACGGTAGACCGTTTAATGCAATCTGGTGAAACTTTATCAATAAGAGACATTAAGTAGGCCACTTTGTCTAAGCATCTATTTAGGTAGCAATGTAACCAAGTGCTGAGATACTTGCCTAGTAACTCAACTAAAAGCTACATCCAAAGAGCGAAAAGTGTGAAACACGCTAAACTCCTGGATTCGTAACGCGCATTCTGAAAGAGTGTTCAGTGCACTGCTCCAGGAAAAGTCTCTCCAAGGGTAACCACTGGAGAAGGTTTACCTGTCCAAGAACTGCCTGAAGACAATGATGGCGGTTAATGGCCGAAGGTAATGAAATACGAGTGCTGCCAAAGAATACGAGAAAACGGAACTGAACCGAAACTACAGAGATTGCCGTTAGTGGTAGATGGAACAGCGAAGAAATCTATTTACAAAAATACACACACACACACACACACACACACACACACACACACCACTGTGTCTCTATCAGCTACAAAACACTCAGTCACAAAATGAAGAACCTCATCAGGAAATATTGGAATTACGAATGAAACAACTCGCAAGCAGCAAGAGGAAGCACTACGAAACCTTCAGTACTAAAGACACAGATCGTTGTTATGATACCGTGAGAGCCATTGCGGGTGGGAATTATTGGTCATTATGCCCTATTTGATGCTTCATTATCGTAGATTCGGACAACTCGTCCTCTCTTTAACAAAAATACCAGGCCCTTTCCGTGAGTGCGGTGACGGCGAAGACAAAACCCACACTCTATTTGGGTGTAAAAACACCAGGAAAGTCATTAGCCATCTGAAATATCTCAACTACTCATCTTTAAACTGTCGGCATCAACAGATATAGGAATGATCAGGTGGTCTTGAAGGCCAATATGTATACCGTTCTGTTGCGGATCCATGTTCACCAGAATGTTGCTGCTTCCAGTTCAAGTTCTTTCAACGCTCAGTTTATGACTTTCAGGACGGTTGGTTGGTTGATTGATTGATTGATTGATTTGAGGGGTGGGGAACAAATAGTGAGGTCAACGGTCATCGGATAAGGGAAAGGTGGGAAGGAAGTCGGCCGTGCCCTTTCGAAGGAACCGTCCCGGCATTTCCCTGAAGCGACTTAGGGAAATCACGGAAAATCCTAAATAAGGATGGGCGGACGCGGGAATGAACCGTCGTCCTCCCGAATGAGAATCCAGTGTGCTGACAACTGCGCCACCTCGCTCGGTTCTTTCAGTGCGATACATCCTACAGAACATTATATACCTTACCGTAGAGCAGTTGCCCGCGAAAGGCAAAGGTCCCGAGTTCGAGTCTCGGTCCGGCACACAGTTTTAATCTGCCAGGAAGTTACATTATATACCTTCTTTCCCAAAGTGAATGTAACTATACAATAAATGTTTCTGGAATATAAATCTTTTACTTTAATATTGGAATCTGACTGCAGTACCATTTTTTGCATGAAATAATATGAAATTTCTAAATCCATGGTGTATGGTATTAATTTCCTGTACATTCGTTAGATAGCTGGACGAGGTCACCCGACGACAAAATAAAATAAATAAAAACAAGTACACTAGAGAGAGATGTGGCACGTAGTATCGTGCCTTTGTATTGTATCTCACGATGTGGGACAGGTAACGTACAAACATAGTTACTTTGAGAAAATTCTATGAAATCCTTTTCCAGTTGCAAAAATAATAATGGACAAACGTGACGGATTTGCTAAACGCGCTGTCCTATATTGGTTAAAAGAAAAGACAAAGAAGAGCAGCAGGTTTCGTCGCATCTTCGTCTAACAAGCACCTGAGCATCACTGAAAGACTCACCCATCTCCGAGCACACACTGAAAGAGAGGTTTTTGGTATCACGGAGAAGTTCTCTGTTGTAATCCGAGAATGTACTGACCAAGAAGATTCACGCAACATAGTACTTCCTCCTAAATACGTTTCACGGAATGACCACGACTAGAATTGATGAACTATGGTCTCATACGAAGGTTCAACGACAGTTATTCATCCCAGGTACTATTCGCGAATGGAACAGGAAAGGGGGACGGGGGATGACAATGGTTCACGAAATATCCTCTGCTACACATTGTAAGACGGCTTGCGGAATGTACATGTATTTGTAGAGACATAACGAGAAACTTTTTTCTTTAGTAACTACAGAAATCGAAACGTTGATGCGGCCATTTAATCATTGTACTGTCACGATTCGCCAACTGTGCTCTGCAATCCCCCTCCCTGCAGAGAACACGCGAAATACGTTAAAACCGTAATCCTATTTGCGTTCGCTGCTGCTGAGACCGCACGAAAATCAATGTGCCACAGGAAATGAGGCTGCAATGGCCAAACCGATTTCACAGTTTTAGGAGCATCTCGTCCGCCGACCAACGTGTCTGCATGATGATGGAAGCTTGTTTCGAAATGTCGGTAAGCTAAGAGTATCAACAGTGCTGTGTCAGTCTACGACCGGATGGGCTGGCAGTTCATACAACTCGCAAACAACATCGTAAGAGGTGCCAGTTCCTCTGAAATCACGAATATACGCCCCTATGTTGCTGAATCCTCCTTAGATACGATGAGAAATGAGGACCGTGGATCGTCAAATGGTGTTTCTAAAACTTGGGTTAACATAAAGTTACTCGTTTTTAAAATTTGGGAGTAGCTGGCACTGACTCCTTCCACATGATTATGTCAAATATTTACTGTTATCACCTGTTAATCCTACCCTATTTTTAATTTTTAGATGTAAGTTTTACACACATTATTTCCATTATTTCTATATTGCTATATTTTTAAGGCAATACTGTTCGCATCGTCCTCTTACTGCGAAGTCTAGTAGACCTGCGACCAGTATCATAAAGAGGGCCTAAGCAAATGAATCTAAAACGCTTCTATGAATCGAAGAGTTACGTAAACTATATTACCAATTTTGACGTCGAGTTTGTGAGAAACTGAATTAATGCAACTTATACTTCGTCACGAGCGTTTCAGCTCTGTTTATCAAGCAGTATCGCCAGCTGTCTGAGACATTATTAAAATACATTCACATGCAACACGTTGAATTTACATTGTTGTGGCGTTATTGTAGGCTATAAACGGTTCTGGTTTAATAAATACATCGAATTACATCTTTCCACTGACGTTCTCTCTTTCCCAACGTTTATCCCATCGTACAGGGTCGGCTGTTTTTCATGATTTTTGCAAATTTCTTTTATTTTAATTTTATGGACCGATAGCTTTCCAGTGGGCGTAGTCGCCACTTAACCTATGGAACGGAAGTCTCGAACTCTATCTGTCTGAGAATCGTGTGAAGTTACCGTGTTTCAGCTGTTTGGGTACATTATTTTCTGAGGCGGGTTTGGGGACCAGACCAGCATTCGCCCAAGCAAGCGTGGGAAACGGCTAAAAACCAGGCTCAGGTTGGCTGTTCACGACACCAGTGGGAGCAACACAGATGTCAGAACAGGAAGGGATTCGTTGTTGCAGGAGACAGTAATATCCACTGCAGTTTCAATGAATTGTCGCGCTAAGCGTGTCTTGGTTGGACTTCAATGGGCCAAGACGACAGGATCACGACTGTCACCTGGTAGTGGGGGAAGGGGCGGCAGGGTAGAACAATATGAAAGAACATCGGTTCGGAGCCAGACTGCGGGGCGAGGAGGGGGGTTGGCCGGGGGGGGGGGGGGGGTAGCAGGAGATCCGGACTCGCCTGTGTGTTCTCTACAGAGGTTTCATTTTCGCTGCTTTTGGCGGTCGAGACTCTGAGGGCCAATTCGCTGTGGATGTAGGAGCGGAAGAGGATGATGATGATGATGATGTCTGGTTTGTGGGGTGCTCAACTGCGCGGTCATCAGCGCCCGTACAAAGTCCCAATTTTTACACAGTCCAGTCTAACTACAGTCACAAATGACGATGAAATTATGAGGACAACATAAGCACCCATACCCCGGGCAAAGAAGCCGAATGGGAGCCGTCAGCCGTGCGACATTCAGTCGGTGCCTCCTTCAGCCACTGGAAGGTGCCGAGATGTTGGTTTGCAGGTTTTTGGGGAGTGTGTTCCCGAAATGGAGCACTGACAGCGCTTCACGTAGGAGAACGTTGCTTCTCCGGCCAGGAGCAGAGAACCGAGTTACCTGGCGATGGTTCTGTAGCAACGACGTGACGGTAGGTCCTATCGTCCCCATGGTCGGAGGTCGACATCGAGGGAGTAAATATGCAAGGTACTGCCGACGAACTGGCCACAATATTGGCAAAAGTCGATATTGTGGAGACACGATGTAAACCAGCTTCAAAATAGAGCGGCGTCTGGAGTTGTTCAGTTCCAGTATTTTGATGTGTTCCTTAGTTACGGTTGTTCACTTCGGGGATCGGGGATGATGGTCGTTCCCGCAACAGACAGACAGGTGGTAGCCCACATTGTAAATTTTTATGAACCAGTCGGCCACAGTCTCTACGAATGAGGGCGTAAGTACATCGGAAAATCGCACACCCAAAGTGTTCTCATTTAAAACACCTCATCGGAGGTGGGGAATACGACTTCACATCGCAGTGGTAAACGATGATTTTCAACTTCTCTGGAAGCGAAGCCCCTTCAAAAGCGAGGATGATTGCTACGTGTCAATCATTTTGTCTGCCGGCCCTCAACTAAGGGACGTACCAAGTGGGTCCCTCGCTTCCTCAAACGTTTGTGTAGTTCATCCGTCTGCGGCGTTAGGTCCCGATATAAAATTAATCTTAGCTTCATGTTTGAGTTTTTACGGGGTGTTATGACTACAGGTACATCACCAAATTGGTTGCAAGAGAATAACGCCTAGGAGTTGATGGGATTTGCCGTCTTCAGATGGAACGACATCATAGTTTACTAAGGGAAGAGAGCTCGCCGAAGACGTTTTGAATTTTATCCACAAAGAACGCTGGCGTAGCATAGAGAAAGGGCCCTCCATCTGCCCAAATGCAAACCAGGGATTAGTTGTCCCCCAACCGCTTGGTTTTGCTTTCCTCCCATGGGGTGACCGAGTAAGTGAAGTTTCTGGGGTCATGAGGATTTGTACTGAACTGCGATCTGCCTGAAAAAGACTGTTGGGGCCTCGCGGCTGTCGGCTGATAACGTTGGTCGTTTCTATGACAAAAATATCAGCCACGATGCCACCTGATCACAATGAACGCTCTCCCCTATGGCCGTCAGTCAGCCAGAATAAAGGCCACCTGGCGGAATGGTCCGTATGCGTGAGGATGTGACAGCTTAGGCATCAGTAGTGCGATCCCTGGGGGGTCAGGGCACTGTACGGGTACCTGACGACCACCCCGGACGACCTTATCCGCATGCCCCAAACTTCTGTAAAAAAAACCTGAAGAAGTGTAGGTCAAATCCAGGTGTGGGGACAGACATAAGTTAATCGAAATTTGTGGTGTGCAATATAGGAACAAAGTGGGAGAAGCCACAATGGAGTTCCTACGAGCGTGCTAGGTTGTCAGCAAGGAATCTGCCCTAGAAAAGATACACTACGATAGAAAAGTTGCGGCACAGAAAGGGAACAGTTACTGCAATAGCAAGGGGCTCCATGCTCGACAGGCAAGTACTCGCATTAATCACAATGATTATCACGATCGCGACAAGAGACGCGTAGAATACTCGAAATTAATAGAAAAACTGAAAGACAGAGAATCTGTTGATAACGAACATGTTATCGAAACTGAAATAAGAATAGTTATTTTGGACATAAGAAAATGAATCGCCTGAAATATCCTGTTGAGCCACTCTGAAGATTAGATCCCAAAGAGATACCAAACTGCGAGGCCGTTGACCCATGAACACAGCTGTTTTCATCTTGGAAGACGAGAGCATCCACAGTAAACTCATGAGAAGGAAGGGTGACACGTCACTAAGATTGTTGAAATGCGCTGGTTCATCACCATAATGGCCTGGACGTATGTGGGACCAAATCGTACCAATACAAACATCCACAAAACATCACAACCACCTCCACCCTGAACCATACCCTACACACTGAGTTGGACTCATCATCATTGGGCCGTCGGTGTACTTTATGCCTCCCATCACTAGATAAAAAGAAATTCGCGACTCGTGTGATCACACTACACGCCTTCAGTCAGCTACCGTCCCGTTTCTGTGTTGTTTGTCCCACTGAAGACGTGCAGCTTTATGCTGCACTGTGAGCAATGGCCCTTTGCTAGGTACCCGACTCCAAGCGTCCATTACATGCAGTTCCTTACACAACATCCGCTGGGAAAATAGTTGAGATGCACCTGTGTTCAATAATAGCAGCAATTCCTGTCTGGTTTGAAAACCGAATGTTACTGACAAGGGCATACACTAGTGCTCGGTCTTCGTTGGTTAGAATCTTTTACAACAACTGTTCCTATGCCGTGTTACACGGTTGCGAGCTGCGCACTATTCCTTGTCAACAACTTTCACAATCCGCGCTGATACACCAACAAAATGGTTCAAATGGCTCTGAGCACTATGGGACAACAGGTCATCAGTCCCATAGTACTTAGATCTACTTAATCCTAACTGACCTAAGGACATCACACACATCCATGCCCGAGGCAGGATTCGGACCTGCGACCGTAGCGGTCGCACGGTTCCAAACTGAAGCGCCTAGAACCGCTCGGCCACTTCGGCCGGCCGATACACCAACAAGTAGGGGGAACTTCCACCACGATGTGGTCATGGATAAGTTCAAGCACGACAGCTGATTTCCGTCACGTGTCAACATCGATCCATTTCACTGCGCTGATTTCGTACAACCGATTAGCACGTATACGTCGTTTCTAACAAACAGACATGGACCACAACTGAGTACTGAAATAAATTTAGCAATGATAAGTGAAAATTTGTGCCAGACCGGGACTCGAACCGCTATTACCCGCTTTACGCGAGTGGTCGCCTGAACCGCCTCGGCTATCCGGACATGCTTCCCGGTCAACACAGATTCTCAAGTCAGCACATGCTAGTAAAGTCCACTGTCCATTAAACTCTTTGGTCGCGGATTTTCGTTGAATCAGTTGATAAGGTGCTCGACTCCAGATTATTGAAGATCCGAGCACACGGATTACACTCCCAGATACGTGAGTGGGTCTGAGGCTTTTTAAGAAATTGAGTCCAGTACGTGGGCCTCGACGGCGAGTGTTCATCAGAGACATGGGTATCATCAGGAGTGCCCCAGGGAAGTGCTAATAGGAGCGCTTTTATTCTCTGCACACATAAGCGAGCAGACGGACATGGTGAGGAGCGGTTTACGGATGTTAGCTGATTACGCTGTGGTGTATGGGAAGGTTTGGTCGTTGAGAGACTGTAGGAATATACAAGATGGCTCAAACAAATTTTCTAGTTGGTGTGATGAAAGGCAGCTTGCTCTAAATGTACAAAAATGAAAGTTAACGCGGATCAATAGGAAAACAGTCCTGCAACGTTCGAATATAGCATTAGTAGGGTGCAACTTTACACAGTCACTGCGATTAGGCGTAAAGTCAGGTTGGCAGTAGGGAAGGCGAATCCTCTACTTCGTTTTATTGGGAGAATTTTGGGGAAGAGCAGCTTATCCATACAGGAGACGGCGTATAGAACGACAGTGCTACCAAGTCTTGAGTTTCCACGACAACACTTGTTTGTGTCGTTCAAAGTGCGCAGTGCTAGGATCGATATTATGTTTGCTTACAACGGGGTCGTGTATTCCTCGGGTGCACTGCGACTTAGTGTGTAGCAGTCTAAGCAGTAGGTCGTAAGTGGGCGATGAGATTTACCAATGCAGAAAAAGCCGACATGTTCATGGTCTATCGAGAGTGTAGGAAGCATGCAGTTCGTTCTTCTACGGTGTATGCGGCAACATATCCCAATAGACGTCAGTTATCGCTGCAGTTACACTAATGGCCATTAAAATTGCTGCACCACGACGATGACGTGCTACAGACGCGAAATTTAACCGACAGGAAGAAGATGCTGTAATATGCAAATGATTAGCTTTTCAGAGCATTCACACAAGGTTGCCGACGGTGGGGACACCTACAACGTGCTGAGATGACGAAAGTTTCTAACCGATTACTCATACACAAACGGCAGTTGACCGGCGTTGCCTAGTGAAACGTTGTTGTGATGCCTCGTGTAATGAGGAGAAATGCGTACCGTCACGTTTCCGACTTTGAAAAAGGTCGGATTGTAGCCTGTCGCGATTGCAGTTTATCGTATCGCGACATTGCTGCTCGAGTTGGTCGAGATCCAATGACTGTTAGCAGAATATAGAATCGGTGGGTTCAGGAGGGTAATACGGAGCGCCGTGCTGGATTCCAACGGCTTCGTATCACTAGCAGTCGAGATGACAGGCATCTTATCCGCTTGGCTGTAACGGATCGTGCAGCCACGTCTCCATCCGTAAGTCAACAGATGGGGACATTTCCAAGACAACAACCACCTGCACAAATAGTTCGACGACGTTTGCAGCAGCATGGACTATCAGCTCGGAGACCATGGCTGTGGTTACCCTTGACGCTGCATCACAGACAGGAGCGCCTGCGATGGTGTACTCAATGACGAACCTGGTGCACGAATGGCAAAACGTCATTTTTTCGGATGAATCCAGGTTCTCTTTACAGCATCATGATGGTCTCATCCGTGTTTGGCGACATCGCGGTGAACGCACATTGGAAGCGTGTATTCGTCATCGCCATACTGGCGTTCACCCGGCGTGATGGTATGGGGTGCCATTGGTTACACGTCTCGGTCACCTCTTGTTCGCATTGACGGCACTTTGAACAGTGGACGTTACATTTCAGATGTGTTACGACCTGTGGCTCTGCTCTTCATTCGATACCTGCGAAACCCTACATTTCAGCAGGATAATGCACGACCGCATGTTGCAGGTCCTGTACGGGCCTTTCTGGATACAGAAAATGTTCGACTACTGCCCTGGCCAGCACATTCTCCAGATCTCTCACTAATTGAAAACGTCTGGTCAATGGTGGCCGAGCAACTTGCTCGACACAATACGCCAATCACTACTCTCGATGAACTGTGGTATCGTGTTGAAGCTGCATGGGCAGCTGTACCTGTACACGCCATCCAAGCTCTGTTGGACTCAATGCCCAGGCGTATCAAGGCCGTTATTACGGCCAGAGGTGGTTGTTCTGGGTACTGATTTCTCAGGATCTATGCACCCAAGTTGCGTGAAAATGTAATCAAAATGGTTCAAATGGCTCTGAGCACTATGGGACTCAACATCTGTGGTCATCAGTCCCCTAGAACTTAGAACTCCTTAAACCTAACTAACCTAAGGACATCACACACATCCATGCCCGAGGCAGGATTCGAACGTGCGACCGTAGCGGTCACGCGGTTCCAGACTGACGCGCCTAGAACCGCACGGCCACACCGGCCGGCAAAATGTAATCACATGTCAGTTCTAGTATAATATATTTTTCCAATGAATACCCGTTTATCATCTGCATTTCTTCTTCGTGTAGCAATTTTAATGGCCAGCAGTGTATTTATCAAGCTCTTCAAACAGTTCCGTTAAAGTGGTAGTGTAATGCATACACAACGTAACAAAAGGAAACAAGTGATGACAGAAAAGGGGAAAATTAATGTTCTTGCTGCTAATTCAGTTAATCCGCACTTTAGCTCCTGCGCAAACGCACGAGGAAGTGGGCTAAGTCAGGCAAGTGTCTTACGCATCTCCATCGACCTAGGTTCCATCCATATCACATCTCTCTCCATTAAGAGCTGCTCGGTCTGACGCTAATCAGAGTTGGCTTCGTCAGCTAGAATGTCAGCGCCCATGGAGTATAAACGTGTGGGGTGGAATGTGAACCGTCTGCTCACAGACCCGTTTTTCATAGACGGATCACTGAACCCGCGCAAGTATTGCAGCCTCCTAATACACCATCTTCCACGGATGCTGGAAGACGGTCCCCTGCAGATTAGGAGGAACCTGTGATACCAACATGATAGCTGCCCAGCCCATAGTGCATGAAGTACTACAACATGTCCATCACGAACTTTTTCCAAATTGTTGGACTGGACACAGGAGGACCTGCAGCTTGGCCAACCCGCTCCCCGGATTTGAGGCCTGTACACTTTTTTTTCTGTAGGTAAAGCTGAAAGACGCACTCTACAAGGACATACCAACTACACCCGATGATATGCATTGATCTATTACTGCTGTCTGCTCAGTTATTCCCCCATGAACTGCTCGCACGTGTGCAGCAGTCGTCCGATACCAGACTTGAAGCGTGTGTTGCCGCCGCCAGTGTTCATTCTGAACACAACCTGTGACGGTCAGCTGTCTCGTCACTGGTCAGAATCCACATAACTAGCGTAAGGATTGGTGTTATTCTGTAGTGTGTACTGCCACAGGTGTTATCCAAGTGTCGGTATGGGAGCTTTCCAAAAACGATAGGTCGTAAATGACTCGTACTAGAATCCCGAAACAAACACTACTAACACTCTAATTTACCATACTTTCAGTTTGTTGATGTCAATAATAATCGTTCCATGTAAAAAGTTTATGTTTGCACAAAAATACACTTTCGAAGTATTATTTCAATCTGTTCTATTGACTAACAAATTCCATTTCCTCAACATTCGCGGTGCAAGTTTTAGGTGGTTTACCCTGTGTATGTTTGTGTGGTAACTTCAGGAGTACCCCAAGGTAGATATTCTCCACAATACAGTGGATAGCTGTTGCCTATTGGAGGTTGTAACGCGAGAAGACATTAGTGAAACGTACGAAGACCTGACCCAGAGAGTGGCAGTTTAAACTGAACGAAAATGAATGGAATAGGCGAAGAGAGCCACTACTGTTCGACTATACTATCGGTAACAAATCAAATTGTTAAAATGGCTCTGAGCACTATGGGACTTAACATCTGAGGGCATCAGTCCCCTAGACTTAGAACTACTTACACCTAACTAACCAAAGGACATCACACACATCCATGCCCGAGGCAGGATTCGAACTTGCGACCGCAGCAGCAGCAGCGCGGCTCCGGACTGAAGCGCCTAGAACCGCTCGGCCACAGCGGCCGGCGGTAACAAATTACGGGAAACAGTAATGCCTAGGAGTAAATATCTGGAACGATCTAAAGTAGAATGACCATATAAAAATTTTGCGAGAAGCAGACACTCGGATGAAATTCGTTGCAAGAATCTTAAGAAAGTGAAATTCATCCACGAAAGAAGTGACGTGCAAAACACTTGGTCGACCGATTTGGAATATTGTGCATGAGTGTGAGGGAGCTTTGAGCAGGTTGGATTACCATCAGTGTGTGGGAGCCTTTGGCAGGTTGGTTCAACAGAAGAGAGATAGCGAGAGACAGTGAGAATGAGTGAGTAAGAATGAGAGGAGTCAACGAACAACAGCGCATTTCACCACGGGATCGTTTGGTCGGTGCGAGAGCGTTACCGAGATGGTGAAAAAATTATTGCGGCAGTCGCTACAAGTGGGGCATTGTATATCATGATACGTAGAAGATTACTACTGAAATGTCCGCCCCCGGTATCCGAGTGCTCAGCGCGACGAATGTCAATCCTAAGGGCCCGGGTTCGATTCCCGCCTGGGTCGGAGATTTTCTTCGCTCAGTGACTGGGTGTTGTGTTCTACTAATCATCATCATCGTCATCGTCATTTCATCCCCAGCGACGCGCAAATCGCCGAAGCCTGGCGTCAAATCGAAATACTTACACCCGGCGAAAGGTCTACCTGACAGGGGGCCCTAGTCACGCTACATTTACATTTACTTCTGAAATTCCCAGTCCGTACTTTTGGGAAGAATGGGGCAACACATTAAATTCTCCCATGCGTCTCACGAAATGTCCACAACGAGAAAAATCAGAGAAACTAGAGCTTATACGAAGGTTTATGGACAATAGTTCCCCACATGCACCATTCGCCAATGAAACAGAGGAAAGACATTGGTACGTCACGAAGATTAAATATGTAGGCATAACGTTGCAAGGCGATATGGAATGGAACGACCACTTAAGGTCAGCTGGACGGACGGCGAATGGTTGACTGTGTTTAATTGGGAGAATTTTAGGAGAGTGTGACTCATCTATAAAGGCCACAGAATACTTGTCCGACCCATTCTTGAGTGCTCCACGAGTGTTTAGCATCCCCAACGGATCGGATAAAAGGAAGACATTCAAGCATTTCAGACACGTGCTGCTGCTGTATTCGTTACCGGTAACTTCGATAAACGTGCGAGTATAATGAAAATGCTACGTGAACTCAAATGGGAATACCCGGAAGAAAGAAGACGTCCTTTCAGAGAAGCACTACTGAGAAAGTTTATTATAACCGGCATTTGCCACAGACTGGAGGGCGATCCACCACCATCTTACATTTCTAGTAAGGACTGCGAAGACGAGATGGGAGAAATCAGACAGCCGTTTACCCTCTCTCCATTTGCGAGCGTAACAGGAAAGGGAATGACTCCTACTGGTAGAAGTTACCCTCCGCCATGCACCGGAGTATGTACACTGAGGTGACAAGAGTCGTGGTATACCTCCTAATATCGCGTCGGACCTCCTTTGGCTCGCCGTAGTGCAGCAACTCAACGTGGAATCGACTCAACAAGTCATTGGAAGTCCCCTGCAGAAATGACGAGCTATGTTGCCTCTATAGTCGTCCACAATTGCGGCACTGTTGCCGGTGCAGAATTTTGTGCAAAAACTGACCTCTTGAGTATGTCCCATAAATGTTGACTGACATTCATGTGGGACGGTCAGGATGGCCAACTCATTCGTTCGAATTGTCCAGATTGTCTTCAAACCAACCGCGAACAACTGTGGCCGGTGATACGGCGCCCTGTGATTCAGAAAGAAATATTTCCTCATTGTTCGGGAACGTGAAGTTTATGAATGGCTGCAAATGGTCTCCAGGTAGCCGAAAGTAACCTTTTCCAGAGGATGACACAGCCCACACCATTAATGAGCCACCACCGGCTTGCACAGTGCCTTGTTAACAACTTTGGTCCATGGCCATCTGGGATCCGTGCCAGTCTAACCCTACCGCAATCTGGACTGATTTGACGAGGCCACGGTTTTCCAGTCGCCTACGGTCCAACACAGATATGATGGCGGGCCCAGCAGAGGCGCTGCAGGAGACGTCGTGCTGCTAGCAAAGGCACTCGGGTCGCTCGTCTGCTGCCATAGCCCAGTAACGCCAAATTACGCCGCACTATCCAAACGGATACGTACGTCGTACGTCCGACATTGATTTCTGCGGTTATTTGGCGCAGTGTCTGTCAGGATTCGCGAACGCCGCTGCTCTCCGTTGTTAAGACGATCGCCCACTGCGTTGTCCGTGGAGAGAGGTAACTTGACATTTGGTATTCTCGGCTTAATCTTGACACTGTGGATCCCGGAATACTTAATTCCCTAATGGTTCCTGAAATGGAATGTCCTTTCCTTCTAGCTCCGACTACCATTCCGCATTCAAAGTTTGTTAATTTCCGTAGTGCGACCACAATGACGTCGGAAATGTTTTCACACGAATCACGTGTGTAGAAATGAGCGCCGCGGCAACGCACTGCCCTTTCATACATAGTGTACAAGATACTAACGTCATCTGTGTGCATGCGCAGCGCTATCCCATGACTTTTTGCCGCTTCGGTGTATGTAGATGTAGAGCTAAGTGTGCCACACAAAGTAAGCTGGCATGCGGAGCGTACACTACTGGCCATTAAAACTGCTACACCAAGAAGAAATGCAGATGATGAACGGGTATTCATTGAACAAATATATCGTTGTACAACTGACATGTGATTAAATTTGCACTCAATTTGGGTGGATAGATCCTGAGAAATCAGAACCCAGAACAACCACCTCTGCCCGTAATAACGGCTTTGATAAACCTGGGCATTGAGTCAAACAGAGCTTGGATGGCGTGTAAAGGTACACCTGCCCATGCAGCTTCAACACGATACGACAGTTCATCAAGATAGTGACTGGCATATTGTGGCGAGCCAGTTGCTCGGACACCATTGACCAGACGTTTCCAATTTGTGAGAGATCTGGAGAATGTGCCGGCCAGAGCAGCAGTCGAACATTTTCTGTATCCAGAAAGGCCCGTACAGGACCTGCAACATGCGGTCGTGCATTATCCTGCTGAAATGTAGGGTTTCGCAGGGATCGAATGAAGGGTAGAGCCACGGGTCGTAACACATCTGAAATGTAACGTCCACTGTTCAAAGTGCCGTCAATGCGAACAAGAGGTGACCGAGATGTGTAACCAATGGCACCCCATACCATCATGCCGGGTGATACGCCAGTATGGCGATGACGAATGCACGCTTCCAATGTGCGTTCACCGCGATGTCGCCAAACACGGATGCGACCATCATGAGGCTGTAAACAGAACCTGGATTCATCCGAAAAAATGGCGTTTTGCCATTCGTGCACCCAGGTTCGTCGTCGAGTACACCATCGCAGGCGCTGTGATGCAGCGTCAAGAGTAACCGCAGCCACGGTCTCCGAGCTGATAGTCCGTGCTGCTGCAAACGTCGTCGAACTGTTCGTGCAGATGGTTGTTGTCTTGCAAACGTCCCCATCTGTTGACTCAGGGATCGAGACGTGGCTGCACGATACGTTACAGCCATGCGGATAAGATGCCTGTCATCTCGACTGCTAGTGATACGAGGCCGATGGGATCCAGCACGGCGTTCCCTGTTACCCTCCTGAACCGACCGATTCCATATTCTGCTAACAGTCATTGGATCCCGAACGACGCAATCTCGATAGGCTACAATCCGACGTTTATCAAAGTCGGAAACGTGATGCATTTCTCCTCCTTACACGAGGCATCACAACAACGTTTCACCAGGCAACGCCGGTCAACTGCTGTTTGTGTATGAGAAATCGGTTTGAAACTTTCATGTCAGTACGTTGTATGTGTCGCCACGGGCGCCAACTGTGTGTGAATGCTCTTAAAAGCTAGCCATTTACGTATCACAGCATCTTCTTCCTGTCGGCTAAATTTCGCGTCTGTAGTGCGTCATCTTCGTGGTGTAGCAATTGTAATGGCCAGTAGTGTAGATGTGAATGTAGCGGCGCTCCTGTGTAGTTCTAATTGCAGCCGGCCTGAGGACACAGTTCAAGGTGAATCGGGAGTCTCGCACTGTTACGTCCCGCCCCTTTCCCGCCACTGGCGCGGGCATCCGCCGTGCAAGACGCAGCCGGGCGGCCGGCGCCGAGCGTCGGCTGCAGAGGCGGCGCGGCGCGGCCCAGAGGTCGATATCCCGGCACATCCGCGCCGCGGCGCGCCGCGCTGGCAAACAGCCGGGCGCGCCCAGCCTGCCCGAAAACAAACCGAGTGTCGAGGTGCGGGGCGGGGCCGAAAGCGACGCGGCGCGCTACGGCTAAATATAGAGGGGGCGGCCGGCGGCTGCCGCACTGTCCGAGGAGCACAGCGGAGCCGAGAGGGCTTCCAGGGCCCGCAACCTCTCACTGCTCCGAGTCCGTCCTACAGACATCGAACTGTCCCACAGATGCGCTGCTGGGATCGAACTGGCTCGGTATAGCCCGTACAGAAGACTGCTAAGTTTTAAATGGGTAAGCGTGTGTAGTAGAAGCCGACCTCGGGGGAAGATCAGTTTGGATTCGTAGAAATATCGGAACACGTGAGGCAATACTGACCATACGACTTATCTTAGAAGCTAGATTAAGGAAAGGCAAACCTACGTTTCTAGCATTTGTAGACTTAGAGAAAGCTTTTGACAGTATTGACTGGAATACTCTCTTTCAAATTCTGAAGGTGGCAGGGGTAAAATAAAGGGAGCGAAAAGCTAATAACGATTTGTACAGAAACCAGATGGCAGTTATAAGAGTCGAGGAGCATGAAAGGGAAGTAGTGGTTGGGAAGGGACTGAGAGAGGGTTGTAGCCTATCCCCGATGTTATTCAATCTGTATATTGAGCAAGCAGTAAAGGAAACAAAAGAAATATTTGGAGTAGGTATTAAAATCGATGGAGAAAAAAAACTTTGACGTTTGCCGATGACATCGTAATTCTGTCAGAGACAGCAAAGGACCTCGAAGAGAAATTGAATGGAACGGACAGTGTCTTGAAAGGAGGATATAGGATGAACATCAACAAAAGCAAACGAGGATAATGGAATGTAGTCGAATTAAGTTGGGCGATGCTGAGGAAATTAGGTTAGGTATTGAGGCACTTAAAGTACTAAATGAGTTTTGCTATTTGGGGAGCAAAATAACTGATGATGGTCGGAGTAGAGAGGATATAAAATGTAGACTGGCAATGGCAAGGAAAGCGTTTCTGAAGAAGAGAAATTTGTTAACATCGAGTATAGATTTAAGTGTCAGGAATTCGTTTCTGAAAGTATTTTTATGGAGTGTAGCCATGTATGGAAGTGAAACGTGGACGATAAATGGTTTGGACAAGAAGAGAATAGAAGCTTTCGAAATGTGGTGCTACAGAAGAATGCTGAAGATTAGATGGGAAGATCACATAACTAATGAGGAAGTATTGAATAGGATTGGGGAGAAGAGGAGTAAGTGGCACAACTTGACCAGAAGAAGGGATCGGTTGGTAGGACATGTTCTGAGGCAACAAGGGATCGCCAATTTAGTATTGGAGGGCAGCGTGTAGGGTAAAAATCGTAGAAGGAGACCAAGAGATGAATACACTAAACAGATTCAGAAGGATGTAGGCTGCAGTAGGTATTGGGAGATGAAGGAGCTTGCACAGGATAGAGTAGTATGGAGAGCTGCATCAAACCAGTCTCAGGTCTGAAGACCACCACCACCACCACCACCACCACAACAACAACAACAACAACAACAACAACAACAAGAAGCGTGTGTAACACCTCGGTTCAGTTTACAGTGATAAAAGCTATAGGAAGAATAATCTAAAATTAAGAATGGAATGTTTAAAAGTAAAATAGTGTAGAATCAGAGTTCGGTAATTGAAGATTAAAATTATAGTATATCAGCAAGTAGTTTAACGTGTAAGCACAGCAAAGCCACGGAAGCTCCGTCATGGAGAAGGCAGTGACGTTAAACTCTTGTGATGAAAAACCTATAAAAAGGCCTGATCGTCATTAGTGCCGCCTTTTTTCCTTGATTGTTTCGTTAAAGGGCGGGAAACCCGTGTCAGTCAGCGAGACAATAACTAGATTGGACTTTATCGTGTTAAGATCCACGATAAACTGTTAGAATATCACGGAGATTAAAAGTGATGTAGTGTACGATTTCTGACTGTTAGTAGCAACGGAATATTAAGAGGATTTTAGGACTTTAGTGCTAGATTGGAACTTTACGGACATATAGACGACAGAAACTCAAATTATCTGATGATACGAGTGAATTCAGAGGTACCGGTATTCAGATATTAACGTGTGGGTTTTGAAAGTGTCGTGTGCCGTTAGTTGCGAATCTGGACGTAGAGCGCGTGCATATCGGCATTTGCGGACTATAGATTCATCCTGGCTAGGAACCTTTTAAATAGACCATCATCCATCACCATCTTAATCCTTGAATATAGAGTGAAAGTGAAATACAAGAGTGTTGTACTTATTTTATTTACCTAGTACTAATCAGTGAACGTTTTACGGAACCAAAGCTATTCAGCAGTAAGTCAGCACCATCTAGCGGAAAGCGTAGGCATTAACTGATACGCTAACTGAAGTGAACGTTTAAGTGTTTTACGGACTGCTTAATATCAACTTTTGTGACTCTTTGACGTCCCCACACCCTCCGAAAGGTGGCGCAGGCTGTCTTAATCATAAAAGGGGAGAGTTTTAGCCGGGCAAATTACTAAATAAAAGCGATATTTACAAGACTCGCAGTAATAGCAAAAAACAAGGCCCGCACCTCATCGGAGAGTCGTCGCTGTCACGTCGGGGAGTAAAGCCGGAAAACCTACCAACGATACGTATCTACGAGCAGACGTCGACGTGGAGTACCTAAAAAGGGAACCACAAGAGAGTTGGGGATGCTTCACCTGGAAGGAACACGACGTAGCTCTCGGGCAACTCTGTTGGGTAAATGTAGAAAATCCTATATTCGAAGAATATTGCCACCAACGCATAAGGAGGATGCTTACTCCCTTACTTAGAAAATGTTGCTGCTAAGTTTGTTTGTCTTTCTCTAAAACCAGTTGTATTGACAAAACAACGGCGATTGGGCATCTTACTCCCAATGAACACGCACCTCCCCTGTCAGAGAGGTCACAGTCCGTGGTAATTGACGGCAAGACGTCGGGTAAAACAGAAGTGATTTTCTGGCGTTCCGCAAGGGAGTGTTCCTTATCTATATAAACGATTTAGGAGACAATCTGAGCAACAGCCTTATGTTGTTTGCAGATGATGCTATCGTTCACTGTCTAGTAAATTCATCAGAAGATCAAAACAAATTGCAAAACAATTTGGAAACGTATCTGTATGATGCAGAAATTGGCAGTTGGCCTTACATAATGGAAAGAGTGATGTCATCCAAAGGAGTGATAAAAGGAATCCGTTTAACTTTGGTTACACGATAAATCAGTCAAATCTAATGGCAGTAAATTCAACTTATTGCCTAGGAATTACAATTACGAACAACTCAACTTGGATAGAACATGTAGAAAATGTTGTGGGGAAGGCAAACCAAAGATTGCGTTTTACTGACACAACACTTAGAAAATGTAACAGATCTACTAAAGAGATTGCGTACACCACTCTAGTTCGTCCTCTTTTTGAGTACTGCTGCGCGGTCTGGGATATCCTTACCAGGTAGGAGTAACAGAGTACATCGAGAAAGTTAAAAAAAGAAAAGAGCAGCACGTTTTGTATTATCGCAAAATAGGGGAGAGATTGTCGCTGACATGATTCAGGCCTTGCGGTGGACACCATTAAAGCAAAGGCATTTCTCGTTGCGGCGGAATTTTCTCACGAAATTTCGATCACCGACTTTCTTCGCGGAATGCGAAAATATTTTGTTGACGACGACCTACATTGGGTCAAATCATCATCATAATAAAATAAGGGAAATCAGAGCTCGCACAGAAATATATAGTGTTCGTTTTATTTATTTACTTTTTTTCTTCTTTTTTCGAGATAGGAATATCAGAGAATTATTGTGAAGGTGGTTCGATGAAGCCTCTGCCAGGCACTTAAGTGTCATTTGCAGAGCGTCCATGTAGATGTAGGTGAAAAATGGGACCGTGTGCCTACCGATTCATGCCCTATCAAAATCACCACACTTGCCATTAAAAATCTTCACGCTCAGTTAGTTCTAATACATATGAAAAGGATTCGAAAGAAGCCACTGGCTTCATAGAGCTGAAAGGTTTATTGTCTCTGGCGCAAGTTAACGGTAAACTTTGATAACGTTTCCATGCACACGTGCTGACGTTTACTCTTATGGACGCTGCTTCTACCGATCTCTGATAACGACTCGCTTTTAACATTGATAAGTTTTCAGTACCGTCCTGCGAACACTGCAACATTTAACGGATTTATCGAACTTTTGGCGGCACGGCGACGTGTCGCCCAACCACGCCTTACATCCAGCCGAGACCCCCGTTAACGGTAGCGCCAAACCGAGCTTGTCGACCACTGGGGGTCCACCGGGCGTCAGCGTTGTTGCGCCAGGCAGCTACGTGTAAGGTACAGATATCGATAATCAAACAGTCCAAAAAATGGTTCTCAGCACTATGGGACTCAACATCTGAGGTCATCAGTCCCCTAGAAGTTAGAACTACTTAAACCTAACTAACCTAAGGACAGCACACACATCCATGCACGAGGCACGATTCGAACCTGCGACCGTAGCAGTCACGCGGTTCCGGACTGAAGTGCCTAGAACCGCACGGCCACCGGGGCCGACTATTCAAAGGGTAACTACATCTGTAACACCTTACAAACTTGCATAGCAGCCATGGTCAGGGCACGTACAGAGAAATACAGTCCTTTTTCTGTCGCCCAGTATGCGATTGCAATAGGTGACAAAATCCACATTACTGGTACGATGTACCTGCCGCTATTCACTCTACCTTGGCTTGTGGAATGTACAGTATCCTAGCGAGCCCCCCCCCCCCCCCCCCCCCCCGCCCCCCTCCGCGGCCAATCCACACAGGGGTCCGTAGCTCGTGGTTAGTGTCGTTGCCTCTAGATCGCGCGGTCCCGGGTTCAATTCCAGGCCAGATCGGCGATTTTCTTCGCTAAGGAACTAGATGCTGGTGTCATCATTTCATCCCACCTTCGCCACAAAGATGCGCATCTCGCCAACGTGGTGTCCGTGCGCCACACGGGAGAAAGACTCCAGATGGGTTCTCCCGGTCAATGATGCCACACGATTATTCCATTTTTTTTTCATTCGAGGACACAGCGAAACGCTCGCTGAACGGTTCCTGTTGATAAACTGGATGCATCGTCTCGTTTGGTACTTGTACCTGGCCATCGTTATGTCCCGCATAGCATCACGACACCACTCTTGGTGACCTCTTTCCATGCGTCGATTGTCGAATACCGTAGTACCCACAATCACGCTAACATCTGTGCCCTGTGACTTACGGCAGGCAGAGGTACACATTTGGCTTCCCTATCCAATAGTGAGGTAGTTATTCTGGTCATATGGTGAGTATCCCACCTCACTGTGGGCTGCAGGTGTCCACCACTTGCCAACGACTGATTGCACTGTGACGCAATTATTCGCATTTACGATTCAATTCACTACCAGTCAAAGGCTACTTCTGTCACTGCCAACGATAGCTGACTATCGCGGCGGTGGATTTCCTCGAATCGAGCTACTCACAATACAAACACGATGTCACCTGAAAACCTAAGTGCTTCCACGAGCGTGAATATGTGTACCATGTGTCGGGAGCCCAAAATCGTCCTGCAGTCAAATATTCTGATATCTGGAGTCTTGTCTCTCATGACCTCGACTGTCAGACACGGGTAGAACAAGGTTTGGTGGCAATCCAGTACCGTGATGCGCCGAACTATTCCTCCATTCCTCCTCCCCCAGCCCCTCTCCATCATAGCAGCTTATCTCTAACTCAGTTCCTCATTTTAATTGTCCTTATTTCTAGAGGAGAAGACAGAAGTTTTATTTATTCTGCTCCCTTCCATAAAAAATATCTGAAGTCAAACAGTAATGAATGATTCAGTAAGGAAGTACACCAACCTTGGAGAACAGACAACCCGAAATTTGCTCTATAGCACAAAATTGGTATAGGATGGAGAATCCATACAGGATCGAAACTCTCGGCTGCACGTTGAAATTTGATCTCCTTTATTTTTCTTCCAAATTGAGTCCTAGCGCTGGATTAACTGTTGCCTGGAATCCCGATCAGCTGATTTGTGCTTTTAGGCACAATCCCAAAACTGTAGCTGTGTAGGCTTCAGCGGCCAGAGACTTTACATGTAAGTTTTCTGGATACAGTACCGTGTCATACTGTAAATATGTATCGCTAATGAAACCAACCTTTCGCCCAAGGTTACAGAGGCGATCTCCTGGGTAGACCAAGTTCCACTTCCATGTTAACTATCCTATAGTTAACGCAAGTACCTGGATGATATGGTCATCCCCCCCCCCCCCTCGCCCCTCCACCCCTCCAACAGAACGGAAATCAGACTACGAAAAAGACAATGTTTTATGAATGACAAAGCGAACACTCAGCCGTGGTGATTGACACACGTCAGAAACAACTACTGAAATAATAGCAAGAACAACAGAGTGAAGTCGCAGATTCGATTGCCAGTCGAGACAGCCACATTCCAAGTTGCTTTGAACTGTTCAGATTCTTCTAAAGAGGTATTTTCATTTTTGAGGAGCAGAACGAGTGGAACGTTTGGAATGCACCGCCCTGTTGACAGCAAGGCCATTGCAGACGTACCATTAGCTCAAACTAAAAAAAAAAGGCGAAGAGATCCGCCGTTACTTGAAAAAACCATCCCGGTAATCGCCTACCATGATTTAGTGAAAACTTATACGAGAAAATTCTGAGCCAGTGAAGACAGACTTACAAATACGAAACATTAATCCGTAAATCGAATGGCTACCCAAACGTAATACACAGAGTGAGGTGGAGCAGTGGTTAGCACAATGGCCTCGTATTCGGGAGGACAACGGTTCAAACCCGCGTCCGGCCATCCTGATTCAGGTTTTTCGTGATTTCCCTAAATCGCCTCCAGGCAAATGCCGGGATGGTTCCTTTCGCAGGGCACAGCAGATTTCCTTCCCCATCCTTCCCTAATCCGATGGGACCGATGACCTCGTGTTTGGTCCCCTTCCCCAAATCAACCTACCAACCAAACTTAACACCGGAGAGACCTCTCCCGGTCCACGTTCATCGCTTTACTGTAAGACTGGCACACTACAAAGATAAAAAAAGGAGTGTTATCCACAATAGTTCCCAGCCGGCTCTCCAGATTCGGTTATGGGAACGGAGACAATTTCTGCTACCAACCAATGCTTGTGGCATGGTCACTAAAAGCGTAGATTTCGACTTTCATCATAATTCACAGCACCCGTTTTGAGACAGACCATAACTCCCACCCGATCGCAAGAGAACTAGTGTTCTACGCAAGATATGAAACGCAAGGCTCTTTCCTTTGCAGATGTTTTAATAACAGCCGAAAACGAGACTTTCGTACATGGAAAGTCAATGTCTGAAGATGGCCTTGTAAGCCGAAAGCCGGTTAACACACTAAAAGTAATACTGTAGAACAAAAGCAAACATGTGCTTTTCATTTATTAAGAATTAAAACACTGGAATAGCATTTTCACGCAATTTTGCATCAAAAGCAAGTCTAAAGCGAAAGTTTTGCCTGTTGGTCAACGGAACATCTGTACTAGATGCACAACAGAAAATCGCCCTTCTGCAGAAATCTCTAGTAAGGTACACAATGGAGCACAGTTTTATCACCTGATGAGAAAGGTTCTTTGGAACAAGGAAATTCTATAGCGCACAGATTCATATTCAAGAAGAGCTTCTTTCTATCAGTTACTAGCCCTAATACATTCTAAAAAGCCGCACCGAAACCAACAATATCAGCACTCTACAAGCAGTAGGGATGAAGTTCTTTAAGGATACGCATCTTTAATCATACCATCGTCGACGGGACGTTAAACACTAATTTTCGCTTACGAAATGCGATTTTAAAAATCAGGAGCAGCTAAGTAAAAGGTAAACAACGGCATACACTGTCTTCAAGTAAAAGAAACCCTTAATGAGATGTGTGCTGAAACTATAGTGAGATGATTTGGTAATCTCAAAAGAAAGGACCGAGAAAGAACTGTGTAGTCTGAGAAACAACTCAATGGCAAGAGACAACACGACGGACAAGGAAGAGATGAATCGACACTACCACAAATTGTCTAACAGGACGAAAGATAATCGTGTACAGAAATAAGCGTAGAGCTTACATTAATCCGGGAAAGTACATCAGCCTCAAAAAGATGACGGCGCTAGAAGCCTATCTGCTGCGGATATCCTCTACGTGTATGACTGTCTACAGATGCTAAAAAACAACAATACATTGCAAATTATTTATTATAGAAGTTTTCACTTAATACGTATGGACCACTGTAGTTTTATTGTATGGGTAAACGGTAGATAACAGATTGCATACCGAACAATGTGACGCATAAACAGAAATCGAACATGTATTTGTTACGCAACGTGAGGGGGGAGGTGGGTCGGTCACACACAGATCCGTGCAAGCCTTCCAAATTCACGCCACTTCTGCAACTTTCGGGTCAATTTCACGGCTTATTGTCAAGCAGCTGACCATGAGGTAGAGTCTACCCAATTTGGTCCTCGCAGAAGAATCTAAGGTGGTCACCGAGAATCGAACCCAAAGCAGCGGCTCAGACCACGCTTGTTATTTTTATTGATAACATACGGAAGTTAATGCACTAATATGAAGAAATTCAACAATTCACTAAAAATGGCAAGCTATAAAATAATTTAATATTACTGTCCCAATATATCAATTCCGTTCGTTTTCTGGTTACTACTGCTTATATATAATTCGATGCGAGCCATTAATATACATGAATTTTAATTTTAGAGTTGAAAGCCTCGTTCGACAACAACATGTTTCCTGAGCTATTTACTTTTGTCCCAGTTATATCAACTAGTTTCTGATTGCCCACTGCCCACAATTCATATTATGCTTGTGCACAGTCTGAGGATTCAATGTAAGAACAGAAGAAATGAAAGACAAGGGTACAATTCTGTTCAATAGCACGCTTCTGAGTATTACGATTTATTTTAAGAATGAATGAAAGAAAGAATTTCCTGTGGGCCTGCTCCTTGTACGACACTAACACAGTCACGCGGATTTTTAAAACTAACACTTCTGGATGTAAAATAATTCACAAATTCATAGTAACATTGCACGTTATGTCTTCTGCGCTACAAATAAAAAGAAATTTACGTATTTGAATAGTTTCCTTGTCAGAGACATTCTCCATTGGATCCCTTTTTTGGGGGATTTATTCGGTACTGTTTGGGACTTCGCCACACATATCTATACTAAGTCCTCGTCCCAACATCGCCTTTTGAACTTAACAGTGTAGTATCAAGTGTCAGTGATTTTATATATATATATATATATATATATATATATATATATATATATATATGTGTGTGTGTGTGTGTGTGTGTGTGTGTGTGTGTGTGTGTGTGTGTGTGTGTACCTCTTTTACCTCACCGTGGAGCAGTTAGTTACCCTACCAGATCATCGAGTAGTGGGAGAATAATAGTACAACGAGGACAAAATAGTACGTGAAGATCGTTCGAATGTCATTCTTTCAAAATAAAATTCGGCAACGATTGCAGAGTGTGTTTAACCAATGGAAGAGTCACGGAAATGCTGAGAAACGGTAACTGCCAGACACTTGAACACAGATACCGAATGTCCTGTGAAAGCTTACACACAAAATTCAAAGAACCAGCACCAAGTGCGGAATTTAGCAATACGAATCACTCCTGTAAGGATCGCGAAGATTAAACTAATCATAGTCGCGCACAGAGGCATTTAAGCAGACATCAGAACTGAACAGAACGAATCCTAGTACTTGATACACTGGAAAGTATCGCCTGCCATGCATTTCTCAGTGGTTCGTAAAGTACAGATCCTTATGCCCACTTAGATACATTCGGAGGTAAAAGCTCTGGCAATTAAGTCTACTGTCTCGTAAAATTGAAGCACTCTACTATTTATGTTAATCTCTGGCTCGGTCACGCCGAAGAGAAACGTATTGGGAATTAAACGGACACATTTAACACCAGCTTTCGGCTACATTTAAAAAAACTGAAATTAATGTGTGAACAAGTTGCTTCCATCTACTGAAAAGATGCCAACCATTACTTCATGGCAACGCAACTGCTGCTCTATTCGTCAGACCAAACTGAAATACTAATAAGTGGAGCCATAATACGGAAATACGGAAGCGTCCGATCCCGCCCGTCTGCTTTGACCCATGACGTCACAAATATGGCGGAAACAAAAACAAACACACACACTTTCCACAAGAAGCCTGATGACACTAACGGGACAAGCGCGGGAAATGGGGTGTTTTGGGTGGGGGGGCAAACGAAATATAAACAAATTTAGACGCCTTGCGTAGCTACAACGTGTAAATGAAGACAGCCATGCATGAATACCCACCCACCTCCCCAGGGGTCGTAACCCCTGCAACCCATAGAAGATAAAGATGCTTCAGTAGCTGATTAGTGTTTTTTGTCTTTAAAAAAAAAATCTCACGGGATAGAACGAACAGATCAGAAAGATAAATTTAATAAACTAAAACAGAAATTGGAGGAAACAGATAATTAAAATAAGTAATAAGTGTTTCTAAATTTAAAAAAATCTCACGAGATAGAACGAACAGATCAGAAAAGTAAATAAAATAAAACAGAACTGGAGACAGCCACACTCAAACCAAACTCCGCGCCATCATGACGTCACACACGACAGCACCCTTACGTCACGGGTCAAAGCAGACGCGTGTGATCGGACGCTTCTGTCGACCCGTTTCGACCTATTTAAAAAAAAAAAAAAAAACTGTTTTCTACTTGATGAAAAATGACACTAGGGGTTATAATACAAAAACACTCTTACGCATTTTTCACAATTCCTCTCGGACTGGTACCCTTGACTATGTGCCCAGACATTGGACAAGTTTATCGTTTTCACTGTACGTTTTAGCCCCTTATCAAACGACTTACGTCTGTTATAAACGATAGCTTCTTCTAGTCCAAAGACAGCTGTTAAGTTAATGAAGTTACACTATTCAAAATGCCCTTGGAAACTACGAGATCCTAATAAACGGATGATTCAATCGAACTGATGAAAACAGAATACAAACGAACTGCTCTTTTTTACAACAGCGACAAATTTTTACTCGCAATCGCTTATTTCTTCAAACAGTTTGAGTTGAACCCTGTAGCTCAACAGTATAGTCTGTTTAAAGTATGATTATATTAAGTAATGGAAGTGGAAGACCTAAAGCTAGACACTTAAAAACGCCATGGACGCAATCTTGGCGCACAGCTGCACAATAGTGCGTGGAAGCAAATTGCTGTCAACTAGCACGACCAGAGATCGTATTTTGTGACAAATCGTGAGACCTAATTTCCCAATATCTAAGGTTTGTTTCCTTTCTAGAATTTTTTTGTTTCGTTGATCTGAATGTCTGTATGCATCACAAAGGATATCCATTACACAAGTTGTACTGTCACCTACTGAACGATACAAAACATGAAAGACAGGACTCGACTGAAAATTATATCTTTTGCGTTCAGTGACGTTAACTAACCCAACAGTGTACCATGTACACCTCCGATAGAACGTCGAACTTACTGATCCCAAAACTAATTCTCAGTTCAAATGATAAAGGATCTTTTAGCAGTTAAAAGAAAGATAATAACGTTTCACTTTCTTCTTATGCCGCAATTTACCGCGGGTGAGCCACTGCGTATCATTTGCCAAGGGCGTCGCATTCGCTGCAGTCTGTTCCCAGAGTTTAGATCCTCATTTACAAGCAATATTCAAATAACATCGAAGATTAAAAATCCTGACAGCTATGTTACCCGTTAAGGAAATTAAAATTTAGTTGGTAATAAAAGTATACCTGGGAAATGTGTGCCCTGCTGAAATTTGGCATAATAGGCCGGCACATATTGATGACGGATAAAAGCAAAATCAAATGTTACTCACCCTCTCTGGAAAAGATCCACATTGTAGAACTTGTAGAGCTCTACTGAGAACTCCACCGTGGCCTGAAGCTCACTCATGGCGGGACGTTAGGACTCGCCATCCTGCGAAATAAGTTTTTTCTCATACAGTTGCACAGATGGACACGAAATACGAAAACGAACGATACGATGTCTTACGTAATATTTTAGTGTTTGCCGCACTGAAACTGCACCTGATCTTTCGCTCAAAGTGGATGAATGCAGCATGAACGACAGTATGACATATGATACCAAATCCGGTGACTACACTCATATACCGAACCGGATCATAACACCCCTCAAATTTTTTGCATGTTTCAGAGAGTGGAAATTATGTGACGCTAATACAGCAAATGGATGACTGCAGGCTCTTTTTACACTTCTTGGAACAAAAAAAATGCTGGATAAAATGTCACGTAAACATGTCTCTCTCGTGCTGTTTACTAACCTCTAAGGGAACTTTGGAATACTGACATGTGTGTAATGGCATTCAGCAATATTTGCTGGAGGCGCAAGAACAGTTGATGGAGCACACGGTCCATCTACATTCTACTGCGGTCTCCCAACATTTTTCATACTGTTTGTTAACGGGAGTCAATTGACGCATGAGGAACGTCAATGCAAATCATAATTATAACAATGATTATAGGCCTACATATTTTCAGTTTCAATGTTGTCGTTACTAGTATTAAAGAAAGTGAGAATATTGTTTACAGGAAACTGACCTTTCCACTTTATCAAGCGACGATCATTCTCGCAGATCCTGTATTTAGAAACACTGAAATTCTCATGAGGGAACTAACTGAATCGACTGAAATGCAACATTTCTTATTCCACTGTCAAGCAAGTACTAGAAACAAAAAATAACTGCACCTTGCAAAAGACAACTGAACTCATGCTGAATTCTTGACGCATACACACGCAAAACAGCTCCTTTTGAAATTATATTTTCGCCGCTACATATGACACTATCGATTACAAAAAAAAACCTCTTACCCTGAAATTAATAAAGTGCTTAAGACAAGCAACGTCACACTACACTTAGGCGCACACGACAAACACCGAAAAAATAACTTAAAACGCGGTATTTTATACATAGTCCGCCTCATTCCGAAATGTCAAAGCCACCCCGCCGCCATCATCGAAACTTGTTTCTCGGATTCATCATTGCCAACAGTTCTACAAAATGTTGAATACTTGCAACTTGACGACAAAGAAAAGTTTGACATATAACATTGTAAACAACGTGCAGAACACGTGTCATATCTTAAATACATCTCATACTCTATATAAAGCGTGTGTTACACGTGTAAAACCGTGCACCAATGCTCTGGCCGCTGCCGGAACGGCTGCTGTTGGCAGCGCTGATACTCGTCCTGACATCTTACGGAGAACTGTAAGACTACTTGAACATCTGCTAAAGAGCCATCTGTTAGTCATTGACGAAGCGTTGAAGGACAAACAGCTGCAAAGTTCAGCTGCAGTCGACGGAATCTGCTTTTCGGTCGTCTTTGCAGGTGGACATGGAAAAATAAACACAGTTGCAGTGCGCACATTTGCTTATATTTCTTCGTAATTCGTTATTTATTTGATTTGGTAGTAGTTAAATATGTGTTAGACCTACGTTATTGTCTGTTAATTTTAATTTAGTTCTTCGGCCACAGATTTCAGTACTATTCCTCGTGATTAGGAGTGCCGTATTTATATTTTTTAGTTAATTTATACAATGCAAGCATACTTCCCACGTTTAGAACTTCAGGGTGCCGTGCGTACTGTTTCGGACGACTGACATACGTGAAATCGCCTTACAACAGCAAAGCAAATATGAAGTACACAAAGCTGTAACGTTTAGAGTGATATTAAAGTCTTCGTTTCTCATTTTATTTGCATATGTACCGGTAAAGTACAATCATCGTACAGTACGTCTTTAAAAATCTAGCATCTCTCAATACGACGAAGTTTATATTAATTCCCTTTATGGTCGATTAACACTAGTTTTATACTGACTTTATCGTTATTATTTAATGGGAACAGCAACCGCTCTGACTTTCACGTAAACAGAAAAAGTGGAACAACAGAAAAACTACAGTACAACTGAATAAATGAGATTCCCACTAAATGTTGCCAAACATATTTACTGCTCCGCCAGTTTCATAACTGTTTGTATTAAAGTTATCTTCTTTTTTCGATTATTCTGTGATTACAGCGCAGTGTAGAGAAATGGTACATGTTTTAATCTAAATTCGACAGCTTTCCGATACCAAAAACTCTTGACCTCTCGGCAATTAAACGTCATATTGTCTGACCTGCTCTTGAGTCGTCTGATTTACAAACGCGTAACGACACTAGCACCTTACAAGAAACATTTCGTTACAGGGGAATTCTGTTTTCAGAAAAAAAGATTGCTCTACTACTACACATCGCTTCCGTGTTCTCTAAGTCATTTTCTCTAACAGAAACTCGACTTTGGAACAATCTTCCCCGAAATATTAGCGAAATTAAAGTCCTTTCAAAACTTCAAAAGACAGCAAATGGCCCACCTTCTGTCACAACAAGTATCTCTTCCATATACATGTCTGCAGCTCACTCTCATCAACCCTCCCTTCCCCTCCACTTTTCCCTTCCCTTGTATACACAGTTCTCTATCGAAATTCTCTTCTTTCTCAAAAGCCATTGACATTTTCATTTTAATATTCTCCTCTTTCATTATCCTTTCCACTTCTTCTAATATAAAACAATGCTACAAAAGTGCTAAACTAATCAATATCATTCTTTATGCCTCCATTATTTATTATTATTATTATTGACAATTATTAATTTTATTAACAATGCAAATTGTTATTATTGAGTTTGTTATGTAATAACTAGTTAGTATCATTCCTAATGCATCCGTTATTGTGCAATGTACACAAAAGTTTTTTAGATTAGGTGACTCTCCATCCAGTCTACATATAGGCTGCTGTAGAGGACCCGAAAATATCGGTGTTAAATCTAAAGAAATGTCGCCTACAGAAGAGAGCGTTAAAATCCTAGTGTTTAAATGCCGAAACATTCGCAACAAAGTGCCAGAGTTTGAAGTGTTCCTGGAACACAGTGGAGCTCGCATAATATTATTAAGTATAGAAAGCTCATTAAAACCCGAAATTGACCGCAGTGAAATTTTTGGGGAATATCCAAGTGTATATCTAAAGGGCAGGCTAACAGTAAAAGAGATTGTGTGTTTGTCGCAACAGGTAAGAAACTCAAATCCACCAACGTAGAAATTGAAGCAGTATGCGTTATTGCCTGAGCAAGACTCGGGCATCAACTTTATCATCGGGTCCTTCAATCGACACAAGATTAACCTTCAGAAGACACCAAAAACCTTAGGGAAAACCTAAGTTCAATAATGCTTAAGTTCCTGAGTCATGCTGTCATCATTGGAGGAGATTTTAATCATCCAATAATCGACTGAGAAACTTACAATGTTGTTAAGTGTAGGGCGTCACAAGACGTTCTGCGTAACATTACTAAACGATCTCTTTGATAACTGTCTAGAACACATTGTTCGGAGGCCCACTTATCGTGGCAGTAGAACTAATAGCAGTAAATAAATAGACCTGACCTCTTTATACGCTCAGCGAAGCAGAAAAGAGGCAGTTTTGTTACATCTTAATAAAGAATTTAAAACATTTACCTCTACTGCGTCTTCGCTGGCCGTCAGGGCTCAGTTCGAAGAGGGGTTCTTCACTGAAGACAAATCTACTCCAGTCAATGAGATTCTAGGCCAAGGATGTGTCTCGAGACCGCACCTCCACAGAGACGCACGGAGGAGATAGAGAAGATCCAAAGAAGAGCGGCGCGTTTCGTCACAGAGTTATTTGGTAAGCGTGATAGCGTTACGGAGATTTTTAGCAAACTCAAGTGGCAGACTCTACAAGAGAGGCGCTCTGCATCGCGGTGTAGCTTGCTGTCCAGGTTTCGAGAGGGTGCGTTTCTGGATGAGGTATCGAATATATTGCTTCCCCCTACTTATACCTCCCGAGGGGATCACGAATGTAAAATTAGAGAGATTCGAGCGCGCACGGAGGCTTTCCGGCAGTCGTTCTTCCCGCGGACCATACGCGACCGGAACAGGAAAGGGAGGTAATGAGAGTGGCACGCCAAGTGCCCTCCGCCACACACCGTTGGGTGGCTTGCGGAGTATAAATGTCGACGTAGATGGTGGGCCACTTACTTACCTGACTATCGGCCGCCATACGGCCCACCAATTAAAGAGTGATGGTCTAGCGTGCCGTTTCATTTCATAGCAGAACCGCTTTAATTGTCATCCTCGAAATCCTTACAGCACAGTGGTACGTCGACGATACTCTATGCCTCCCTTTGTTGCCCTTCATGGCATGCCATCCTGGGCTTAAATCGTGCCAAACCATACCTTGGCTGGCGTTGTCGCTGGATCTCTCTCCAATTGGAAGCGTACTGTGCAATATGGGCAGGGCCCTCCAACTAGCTCGGGATTTTGACAATCGAACGCGCCAATTGGACAGAATTTGGCACGATATCACTCAACAACTGTCTATCAGTGCCAAGCTGAGTAACTGCTTGCGTAAGGGCCAGAGGTGGACCAACGTACATTACTGATCTGCTCAAATTGTGAAGCTCTTTCTGTTAAATAAATGATCCAATTTTTCTGAAATTCTAATCATTTGTTTGTCTGTTCATGTACATCATATCTACCGATTTCCATCTCATTCGGATAATTTCTTCATGTTGGGTCTTTTTTTTTTTTGAATGTGATAGATCCGAACAAAAGAATATTACGTGGTGATTTCTTTCGTAAAAGGAACGACGTATCTATTAAAGATTAGCAACGAGAGCAGACAATTTGAACTTTATTGTCGTAAAATTACGTGAGAACTCGTAACTTGTTAGATGACCAAATGAAGAGAGTGGCCGCTGCGGCGTACAAACAAGGCGAAATATTGCGGAATTATTTTTGACAGCACTCGCAACGAAACCGGAACTGAAAAAATGTATCAAATAGATACGTCCACATGACAACAATGGAAATTCGAGAAACCTTATGTCTGAAAACACTGCAAGGCGTATGTGAAAAGATATTCAACGGCAGCTGGAAAAAGATGGGCTGGATGTTGCGTTGTGTAAGGCTCAAGGTCTTGACAAAGCCGCGTCACCGTCGGGTGTACATCGAGGAGTACAACGAAACATTCGAAAAATCAATCCAAAAGCTCTGTTCAGTCCTGTGCTAATCATTCCTTAAATATATGTGTAGTCCATGCATTCTCATGTGTTCCCTCTAGCATTACATGTATCGAAACTGTAGAGTAGTCGTAGTCGTTCTTCTCGTCTTCTGCTATAGACAGGAATTTATTTTAAAAAAATTGAAACTATTGTCTGACACTCGCTGGAGTGAGCACTTCGGAAGATAGGTAATATCAATCCCGGAAAAGCCTTGATACTACATCTGCAGCAAGCTTGCTGCTTCCAACAATGTACGACTTTACCTTTTTGACGTAAGTCGGCTTTTGACACACAGTACTGGATGATGTAAATTTAGTCCAATAATATCTACAGTTTCCAAAAATGGCTTTGGATATAGGACTCGCCAAATTAAAAACCCTGAATGAGTTTTAGTGACAGAACAAACTGCACTTATTATAGACAATGCTGTTACTTTTGGCACTACAAATGCAATAACAATACTGACCGACGAGGAAGAAGGAGGAGAAATAAAACAATGCCGGGTGAATCACTCATGACACTCGATTGTCGATTCAAGAAGTAATTCGTCGATCATTGTTTCAATCTAGTACTGGAAATGTTACAATGGTAAACGGCCATGACGGAAATGACCAATATTTTCCACGCTGTTGAAAGAAAATTTGTATTTGAAGCGTCCGATAACACTCTGGCTGTGGCACTAAAGAATCTGGTAGAAATTTACGATAAGTTTGACAAGGAGCAGGAATTGCCGGCACGGTAACTCAGCGTGTTCGGTGAGAGGGTTAGCTGCCATCTGTAATAAAAAAAAACTGAGTTAATCGATCAACAACGAACTTCAACGGATGTATTACGACGTCCGCCCCGAGCAGATGCAACGAACAAAAGCGAACAAAACGAGATTAAAAAAAAAAAAAGTGGTCAGCACGACAGACTGTCAATCCTAAGGACCCGGGTTCGATTCTTGGCTGGGTCGGAGAATTTCTCCGCTCAGGGACTGGGTGTTGTGTTGTAATCATCATCATGTCATCCCCATCGACGCGCAAGTCGCCGAAGTGGCGTCAAATCGAAAGACTTGCACCAGGCGAGCGGTCTACCCGACGGGAGGCCCTCGTCACAAGACATTTCATTTCATTTCACCAGTATGGACATTACTGCTAGATGAACAGCCCAAGATATCCTTCAGTTTATAATGGAACTTGAGTGAACCATTATCCTGTGCATCACTAATAGTCCAATACGTTTTAATTATTTGTCTTGGCTGCGTCACGCGAGAGAAGTTTTTCTGATCTTACAAAAAATATCTTCCCTCTACAATGAATCAAGAATGACTAGCCAATCTGCCCATTTTATCAAATGAAAAAGATTTCAAAATAAATAGATTTCAGCGAAGTTATTGAGAATTGCAGTAAAACAGACACCAAAACGTATACTATAATAACATTAATGATAACTGCTCTCTTGTACTGAGGCTGCTAAACTAACTGATATTATTATTGTAGAAACTTTGTTTCCGGACATATAAAATAAAAGGTAATTTTCTCATTCTGTTCTTTACTGTTAAGTTGCAGCCTGCTTGATGGCTTCTGTGCTAAATACTGATTCATATTCAAAGTTGCTAGCCTATACGTTTAAGTATGTATATTACAATTGCTAGAGCGTAGAGTACACACATTATAAAAACTTGGTTTCTTATGGACTGGTCTCTCACAAAACCCAAAGAATTTCTGATCGTATACAAAGAGTGTTAGTAGTACCAAAGTTAGTATACAGAACAATGGACGAGCAGGAACTGTAGCTAAGAGTAGCAATCCAAAAGCAGACACGCGTAATTCCGGCTCAAAATGCTCCTTTACAAATAAAAATCCAACGGTATTGCACTAATTTCACTCTTGCACAAATGCAAAGATGTGTGATATACTCTTACATATTAGTGCCAGTGATGTTGAGAAACAACTGAAATCGCTAAAATTGAACAAAGCTCCAGAATTTTTGGCTGAGCTAGCCCCTCTTTCAAGCATAATCTACCGCAGATCTTTCAAACAGAAATCCCATCCCAAAGGCTGGAAGAAAGCACAGGTCACACGCGTCTACGAGAAGGGTAGCACAGGTAGTAAAGGTAATGTACAAAACTACCGTCCAATATTCTTGAAGTTCATTTGTTGTAGACACTTAGAAAATATTCTGAGCTCAAACATGATTTATCTCGAACAGACTGACCTCCCCCACGCTGGTTAGCATGGATTACGAAAACATCGATTATGTGGAACCCAACACGCACTTTTCGCCATGACATGGTGAGAGAAGTCGGATTTCTTGATTTACGAAAAGCATTTGACTCAGTGCCACATCTATGCTTATACTACCGTACACTGAATCAAGCGAAATTTGTGAATGGAGCAGGAACTTTTTGGTGGGAATGATGCAGCATGTTATCTTGCATAGAGTGTCATCGACAGATTCAGAAATAACTTTGGGCACCCCAAGGAACTGTTTTGGGACCCTTGCTGTCCATGTTGTGTAATAACGACTTTGTGACAATATTAACAGTAGCCTCAAACTTCTCGCAGATGATGCGGTTATCTATAATAAAGTACCATCTGAAAAAAGAGGCTACAAAGATATTCTGTCGAATCACTAGAAGATTTCAGAGTGGTGCAACTTGTTTTAAATATTCAGAAATGTAAAACTGTGCACTTCATAAATAGAAAAAAAGGTTGTAGCCTATGACTACTACATCGATAAGTCCGAACTGAATCTGTCAACTTATACAAATACCTGAGCGTAACAATTTGTATGGATATGAAAGGGACGATCACATAGACTCAATCGTTGGTAAAGCAGGTGGCCGACTTCGATTCAGTGGTAGAATATTAGGAAAATGCAATCAGTCTACAAAGGATATTGCTTACAAAACACTCGTGCGACCCTTCCTAGAATATTACTCAAGTGTGTGGGACCCATACCAAAGGAGATATTGAATGTACACAGAGAAGGTAGCGCGAACGGCCAGGGATCTGTTTAACCTGTGAGACAATGTCGCAGAGATGGTGAAGAAACTGGACTGGCAGGCACTCCGGTAGGGATTGTGAAGACTCGATTATTTGGAATACAGCGCGCATACAGGCATTTAAACAGTCAATATTTCTGCGCTTCATAAGTAAATGAAATGGAAAGAAGCCCAAATAACTAGTAGCCTCTCCAATGCACTTCACAGTTGTTTTGCAGAATATGTATGCAGAAGCAGGTATTTTAGAGAAGAGATAAGGAATTCACATCGTCGACTACTCAATTTCAGTTTACCGTTTTTCACGTAACGCACGTAAGGCGAATACCAGAATGATCTGTTCACCAAAGGCTTGAATGATTTTTTGAAGATACTTTTACTGTTGAATTAATACTCTGCACTTAATGAAATCGATGGGATAATAAATTGTGATTTTCTTTCTCGTATCTTCAGTGAACCAAGATCTCTGTTTCCATCTGATGATCCATTTATTTCCTCTTCCTTAAGCCTTTCTCCTGAAAGCCCTGCGCGGGTGTTACTACGCGTCTTAAGTATCGTGAAAATTTAAATTATGTTAAAGGCTAATGATGCAGACAGCTCAGTGCATCCAATGACATCGGGAATCTCTCACAAATTTGCCGTTACGGTTGAATGCAAAGTGTGTTTATAGTGTTTCGATTTGACCGTGTCGAAAGGTTATAAAGGGCTAAAATACACACAAAAACAAAAACCACTAGAAAACCGCGAAAACAATCATTATCATGATGTACGTCAAACGATGTAAACAGTGGGTTACAAAACTCTAATTGGATATCATCTAGTCTCACGAAAGTTACTGATACGTCTTTATCAATGTTTCAGTTAATCGATAGTAAAAAAACAATTATCTTTTAAGTCAAACTAGTTGTCAGACGCGAGGTATTGTGACTTCCTGTTCTAACTGATATAGATTAATTGCTTCAAAACATTTTCTAAAAAAGTGTCACAATTAGGATCAGCAGTGTTCTCATACCTACCAGGTTTTGCAGTGTGAATGCTGTAGTTGCTTGGGAGGAAATAAATGAGATGAACAGCCTATATAGGATGTTCTAGGAGGAATGTTCAATACTGAGGGATAGGACAGGAACGATAACTTGAAACACAACACTTATTTACACTACTGGCCATTAAAATTGCTACACCAACTAGAAATGCAGATGATAAATGGATATTCATTGGACAAATATATTATACGAACAGTTCGACGGCGTTTGCAGCAGCATGGACTATCAGCTCGGAGACCGTGTCTGTGGTTACCCTTGACGCTGTGTCACAGAAAGGAGCGCCTGCGATGGTGTACTCAACGACGAACCCGGCTGCTCGAATGGCAAAACGTCATTTTTTCGGATGAACCCAAGTTCTGTTTACAGCATCATGATGGTCGCATCCGTGTTTGGCGACATCGCGGTGAACGTATATAAGAAGCGTGTATTCGTCATCGCCATACTGGCGTGTCACCCGGCGTTATGGTATGGGGTGCCATTGGTTACACGTCTCGGTCACCTCTTGTTCGCATTGACGGCACTTTGAACAGTGGACGTTACATTTCAGATGTGTTACGACCCGTGGCTCTACGCTTCATTCAATCCCTGCGAAACCCTACACTTCAACAGGACAATGCACGACCGCATGTTGCAGTTCCTGTACGGGCCTTTCTGAATACAAAAAATGTTAGACTGCTGCCCTGGCCAGCACATTCTGCAGATCTCTTGTAGGGAAGCGAAGCAGCATGTTGTTGTTGTTGTTGTTGTTGTTGTTGTCTCCAATGCTAAATTTGTGATCCCTTGATGCCTCAGAACATGTCCTACCAACCGGTCCCTTCATCTTGTCAAGTTGTGCCACAAACTCCTCTTCTCCCCAATTCTATTCAATACCTCCTCATTAGTTATGTGATCTACCCATCTAATCTTCAGCATTCTTCTGTAGCACCAAATTTCGAAAGCTTCTATTCTCTTCTTGTCCGAACTATTTATCGTCCATGTTTCACTTCCATACATGGCTACACTCCATACAAATACTTTCAGAAATGACTTCCTGCCACTTAAATCTATACTCGATGTTAAGAAATTTCTATTCTTCAGAAACGCTTTCCTTGCAATTGCCAGTCTACATTTTATATTCTCTCTACTTCGACCATCATCAGTTATTTTGCTCCCCAAATAGCAAAACTCCTTTACAACTTTAAGTGTCTCATTTCCTAGTCTAATTCCCTCAGCATCACCCGACTTAATTCGACTACATTTCATTATCCTCGTTTTGCTTTTGTTGATGTTCATCCTATATCCTCCTTTCAAGACACTGTCCATTCCGTTCACCGAGCGGGGTGGCGCAGTGGTTAGACACTGGACTCGCATTCGGGAGGACGACGGTTCAATCCCGCGCCCAGCCATCCTGATTTAGGTTTTCCGTGATTTCCCTAAATTACTCCAGACAAATGCCGGGATGGTTCCTCTGAAAGGGCACGGCCGACTTCCTTCCCAATCCTTCCCTAATCCGATGAGACCGATGACCACGCTGTCTGGTCTCCTTCCCCAAACCAACCAACCAACCATTCCGTTCAACTGCTCTTCCAAGTCCTTTACTGTCGCTGACAGAATCAGAATGTCATCGGCGAACTTCAAAGTTTTTATTTCTTCTCCATGGATTTTAATTCCTACTCCGAATTTTTCTTTTGTTTCCTTCACTGCTTGCTCAATATACAGATTGAAAGACATCGGGGAGAGGCTACAACCCTGTCTCACTCGCTTCCCAACCACTGCTTCCCTTTCATGTCCCTCGACTCTTATAACTGCCATCTGGTTTCTGTACAAATTGTAAATAGCCTTTCGCTCCCAGTATCTTACCCCTGCCACCTTCAGAATTTGAAAGAGAGTATTCCAGTGAACATTGTCAAAAGCTTTCTCAAAGTCTACAAATGCTAGAAATGTAGGTTTGCCTTTCCTTAATCTATTTTCTAAGATAAGTCGTAGGGTCAGTATTGCCTCACGTGTTCCAAGATTTCTACGGAATCCAAACTGATCTTCGCCGAGGTCGGCTTCTACCAGTTTTTAAATTCGTCTGTAAAGAATTCGCGTTAGTATTTTGCAGCTATGACTTATTAAACTGATAGTTCGGTAATTTTCACATCTGTCAACACCTGCTTTCTTTGGGATTGAAATTATTACATTCTTCTTGAAGTCTGAGGGTATTTCACCTGTCTCATACATCTTGCTCACCAGATGGTAGAGTTTTGTCAGGACTGGCTCTCCCAAGGCCGTCAGTAGTTCCAATGGAATGTTGTCTACTCCCGGGGCTTTGTTTCGACTCAGGTCTTTCAGTGCTCTGTCAAACTCTTCACGCAGTATCGTATCTCCCATTTCATCTTCATCTACATCCTCTTCCATCTCCATAATATTGTCCTCAAGTACATCGCCCTTGTATAGACCCTCTATATACTCCTTCCACCTTTTTGCTTTCCCTTCTTTGCTTAGAACTGGGTTTGCATCTGAGCTCTTGATATTCATACAAGTGGCTCTCTTTTCTCCAAAGGTCTCTTTAATTTTCCTGTACGCAGTATCTACACTCCTGGAAATGGAAAAAAGAACACACTGACACCGGTGTGTCAGACCCACCATACTTGCTCCGGACACTGCGAGAGGGCTGTACAAGCAATGATCACACGCACGGCACAGCGGACACACCAGGAACCGCGGTGTTGGCCGTCGAATGGCGCTAGCTGCGCAGCATTTGTGCACCGCCGCCGTCAGTGTCAGCCAGTTTGCCGTGGCATACGGAGCTCCATCGCAGTCTTTAACACTGGTAGCATGCCGCGACAGCGTGGACGTGAACCGTATGTGCAGTTGACGGACTTTGAGCGAGGGCGTATAGTGGGCATGCGGGAGGCCGGGTGGACGTACCGCCGAATTGCTCAACACGTGGGGCGTGAGGTCTCCACAGTACATCGATGTTGTCGCCAGTGGTCGGCGGAAGGTGCACGTGCCCGTCAACCTGGGACCGGACCGCAGCGACGCACGGATGCACGCCAAGACCGTAGGATCCTACGCAGTGCCGTAGGGGACCGCACCGCAACTTCCCAGCAAATTAGGGACACTGTTGCTCCTGGGGTATCGGCGAGGACCATTCGCAACCGTCTCCATGAAGCTGGGCTACGGTCCCGCACACCGTTAGGCCGTCTTCCGCTCACGCCCCAACATCGTGCAGCCCGCCTCCAGTGGTGTCGCGACTGGCGTGAATGGAGGGACGAATGGAGACGTGTCGTCTTCAGCGATGAGAGTCGCTTCTGCCTTGGTGCCAATGATGGTCGTATGCGTGTTTGGCGCCGTGCAGGTGAGCGCCACAATCAGGACTGCATACGACCGAGGCACACAGGGCCAACACCCGGCTTCATGGTGTGGGGAGCGATCTCCTACACTGGCCGTACACCACTGGTGATCGTCGAGGGGACACTGAATAGTGCACGGTACATCCAAACCGTCATCGAACCCATCGTTCTACCATTCCTAGACCGGCAAGGGAACTTGCTGTTCCAACAGGACAATGCACGTCCGCATGTATCCCGTGCCACCCAACGTGCTCTAGAAGGTGTAAGTCAACTACCCTGGCCAGCAAGATCTCCGGATCTGTCCCCCATTGAGCATGTTTGGGACTGGATGAAGCGTCGTCTCACGCGGTCTGCACGTCCAGCACGAACGCTGGTCCAACTGAGGCGCCAGGTGGAAATGGCATGGCAAGCCGTTCCACAGGACTACATCCAGCATCTCTACGATCGTCTCCATGGGAGAATAGCAGCCTGCATTGCTGCGAAAGGTGGATATACACTGTACTAGTGCCGACATTGTGCATGCTCTGTTGCCTGTGTCTATGTGCCTGTGGTTCTGTCAGTGTGATCATGTGATGTATCTGACCCCAGGAATGTGTCAATAAAGTTTCCCCTTCCTGGGACAATGAATTCACGGTGTTCTTATTTCAATTTCCAGGAGTGTATCTTACCCCTAGTGAGGTAAGCCTCTACATCCTTACATTTGTCCTCTAGCCATCCCTGCTTAGCCATTTTGCACTTCCTGTCGATCTCATTTTTGAGACGTTTGTATTCCCTTTTGCCTGCTTCATTTACTGCTTCTTTCATCAATGAAATTCAATAGTTCTTCTGTTACCCAAGGATTTCTACTAGCCCTCGTCTTTTTATCTACTTGATCCTCTGCTACCTTCACTGCTTCATCTCTCAGAGCTACCCATTCTTCCTCTACTGTATTTCTTTCCCCCATTCCTGTCAATTGTTACCTTATGCTGTCCCTGAAACTCTGTACGACCCCTGGTTTAGTCAGTTTATCCAGGTCCCATCTCCTTAAATTCCTACCTTTTCGCAGTTTCTTCAGTTTTAATCTACAGTCATAACCAATAGATTGTGGTCAGAGTCCACATCTGCCCCTGGAAATGTCTTACAATTTAAAACCTGGTTCCTAAATCTCTGTCTTACCATTATATAATCTATCTGATACCTTCTAGTATCTCCAGGATTCTTTCATGCATACAACCTTCTTTCATGATTCTTGAACCAAGTGTTAGCTATGATTAAGTTATGTTCTGTGCAAAATTCTACCAGACGGCTTCCTCTTTCATTTCTTAGCCCCAATCCATATTTACCTACTACGTTTCCTTCTCTCCCTTTTCCTACACTCGAATTCCATTCACCCATGACTATTAAATTTTCGTCTCCCTCCACTACCTGAATAATTTCTTTTATCTCATCGTACATTTCATCAATTTCTTCATCATCTGCAGAGCTAGTTCGCATATAAACTTGTACTACTGTAGCAGGCATGGGCTTCGTGTCTATCTTGGCCACAACAATGCGTCCGCTATGCTCCTGGTAGTAGCTTACCCGCACTCCTATTTTTTTATTCATTATTAAACCTACTCTTGCATTACCCCTACTTGATTTTGTATTTATAACACTGTATTCACCTGACCAAAAGTCTTGTTCCTCCTGCCACCAAACTTCACTAATTCCCACTATACCTAACTTCAACCCATCCAGTTCCCTTTTTAAATTTTCTAACCTACCTGTCCGATTAAGGGATCTGACATTCCATGCTTCGATCCGTAGAACGCCAGTTTTCTTTCTCCTGATAACGACGTCCTCCTGAGTAGTCCCCGCCCGGAGATCCGAATGGGGGACTATTTTACCTCCGGAATATTTTACCCAAGAGGACGTCATCATTTAACCATACAGTAAAGCTGCATGCCCTCGGGAAAAATTACGGCTGTAGTTTCCCCTTGCTTCCAGCTGTTCACAGTACCAGCACAGCAAGGCCGTTTTGGTTAGTATTGCAAGGCCAGATCAGTCAGTCATCCAGACTGTTGCCCCTGCATCTACTGAAAAAGCTGCTGCCCCTCTTCAGGAACCACACGTTTGTCTGGCCTCTCAACAGATACCCCTCCGTTGTGGTTGCACCTATGGTACGACCATCTGTATCGCTGAGGCACGCAAGCCTCCCCAACAACGGTAAGGTCTTTCCATTGTAACTAGTTCTGATGTCATAAATATTGCGCAATACTTTAAAATGAAGTAAATAACCTGAAACGTTTCTAGCATGTCAGGAGTAATACAAAATCAATGTGTTGGATATCAGTTCAATAACTTTAACCATTTTCGAAATTTCGATGTTTTTCTGTAAAAATCATTGGCGCAACAGAAAAGAGCTAGAAACTTAAAAATTTATATTTAGATTCCTTTTGCATAATAATTTAGTAGAAACAGTATTCTGGATCTCACAAATTAAAATTTTAGTTGAAATTCACGATTTTCTGAATTTTATTTTAAAAATTAAGGTAGCAAGATAGATTAAGCAGGCGAATAAATAAAGCTAGGATGTTTAAATTTAAGTAGAAGGGAGATCCGCTATAATCATAAAGATGTGAGAAGTTTCAACTGAATAACTATAAAACTATAGCGATAGCGTATCTCCAAATGGCAAGTTCAGAGCTTGTCTACTGCGTGTAGTTTAATTAAATTAATTATCTCGCCCAAAATATTTGACTTAGCGAGGTCAGACTTTTATTATGATTACTTACCTGTGTGCTGATTGCACATTTAAATTGAGAGCTTCATCGGCCATCAGCAAAGGAAGCAATGATTTATTCGATAACTTAAAGTGATGCGTTACTAGCCCAGCGGCTAGTCGGGGGAGCAGATTTGATCAGGCGCTCCCTTAACTGTCCACACCGCGGCTTTATATGTAAGAACGCTGCGCGAGAAGAGGAAGGCCCCAGTTCTCTCTAGACGCTAATTAGCGCACCACCTGTGCTGGGAGTCCCGTCGCGTCGGTATCGTTGCACTGCTCTGGTAGTTGGATTGTGTGGATTCTTTTTGATCTGTGACTTTCAGAATATAGTGAACATTTTAGAGAGAATGGTTTTTGATTATGAATCCCAGACAATCTCCTAATTCCTCAGAGCTATAAGCTGTAGCTATAAATGTATTTCTCAGATGAAGTGGGCACTGGGAATTCTAATTGCAGGCTTCACATTTTGCTAATCACTTTCTGGTTGCCAATATTGTAGTTAGAGAGCCAGTGTTGAGAACGGCAAACAACAGCATTAAATAAATAATAGGAAGATTAATACCAATTATTCCACCCACCACCCCACACTCTCACCAATTGAAAACGTCTGGTCAATGGTAGCCGAGCAACTGGCTCGTCATGATACGCCAGTCACTACTCTTGATGACCTGTGGTATCGTGTTGAATCTGCATGGGCAGCTGTACCTGTATACGCCTTCCAAGCTCTGTTTGACTCAATGCCCAGACGTATAAGGCCGTTACTACGGCCAGAGGTGGTTGTTCTGGATACTGATTTCTCAGCATCTATGCAACCAAACTGCGTGAAAATGTAATCACATGTCAGTTCTAGTATCATATATTTGTCCAATGAATACCCGTTTATCATCTGCATTTCTTCTTGGTGTAGCAATTTTTATGGCCAGTAGTGTATATTAATGGTTCATAAATTGTTCGGAAGTTAATTCCATGGCGCGAGCGTGGGAAAAATCTCAGTCTATCGCCTGCTTTCGAGTTGGGTTTTACTGTTTATTGAGTTTACAAGGGCGGTTTAGGAAGAGGCCGCCCAACAGAGCTTGGAGCACGTGACTAATTGGAGGTGTTATGTAATGAACGAATCAGCATTGTCGAGGGTTATTAGAAGACAATAAATGTAATTTTTCTGCGATAGAAATTTGAATGGTGGAGTTCTCTTGCATGTCCTTATCTTCTTGACAATGTTCCAGTGTCGTTTGCAGAGGAGATGGGAGGAAACAGTTGCTAATGGTGTACTGTACTGTTGATGGTGTACTGAAATGCTGATGGTATACTGACTGATTGCGGTGCTTGTTGTCAAATCCAGTGGTCGCACTTGGGCAATTATGGGGGTAGTTAGATGGCTTCAGGGCACTGAGTAATGCTGTAGAGGAAGTGACTCGCGGGTCTAAGCGAGGCTGGTGACCCAGATCAAAGGTGACAGTATATGTGTAACAGTGCATAGGAATTATCCAGGTCCTTCAACAAAGGTTTCCAGGAAGTTTTTTGTTTCAAATGACGGTTTTGTCATATTCCCGAATGTTGACCATTCCTCTTGCGACACCCTGCATAAACGACTTAAATATGAAAGTAACTGGAGGGAACTACAGATCAGTAACCAGTAGTTAACTGAAATTAAAGCAAATGTATTCTTGATAAAACCAATATAAATACGAGACAGTCTTGCCACGACATATGGGATATAGCCATTCCACAGTTCCGGAGTGTATGGCTAGATCACAGTAGCACCAGCTAAAGGCACGTGAAGAATATAAAGAATCAAATGGAAAACAACGATTACTCTTCTGTCTCTAGACAGAGTGCTAGTAGGAAAAACAGAGATGAATTGTGGGACTTGAGAATCACGAACGGAAGCAGTCAGCCATGAGGTGTCACGTGATATGGGAATGCAGACGGGGGCAGCACGACAAAGACTACCACTCTAACATACACTATCTGATCAAAAGTATCCGGATACCCCCCAAAACATACGTTCGTCATATTAGGTGCATTGTGCTGCCACGTACTGCCAGGTACTCCATATCAGCAACTTCAGTAGTCATTAGGCATTGCGAGAGAGCAGAATGGGGCGCTCCGCGGATCTCACGGACTTTGAACGTGGTCAGGTGATGGGATGTCACTTGCGTCATACGTCTGAATGCGCGATTTCCACATCCCTAAACATCCCTAGACCCACTGTTTCCCACGTGATACCGAAGTCGAAACGTGATGGGACACATACAGCACAAAAGCATACAGGCTGACCTCATCTGTTGACTGACAGAGACCGCCGACAGTTGAAGAGGGTCTAATGTGTAATAGCCAGACATCTATGCTAACCATCAAACAGGAATTCAATACTTTATCAGGATCCACTGCAAGTACTATGGCAGTTAGGCGGGAGGTGAGAAAACTTGGATTTCATGGTCGAACGACTGCTCATAAGCCACACATCACGCTGGTAAATGGCAAACGACGACTCGCTTGGTATAAGGAGCGTAAACATTGGACGATTGAACAGTGGAAAAACGTTGTGTGGAGTGACGAATCACGGTACACAATGTGGTGATCCGATGGCACGGTGTGCGTGTGGCGAATGCCTGGTGAGCGTCATCTGCCCGCATGTGTAGTGCCAACAGTAAAATTCGGAGGCGGTGCTGTTATGGTGTGGTCGTTTTCTTCATGGACGGGGCTTGCAATCCTTGTTTTGCGTGGCACTATGACAGCACAGGCCTACACTGATGTCTTACGCACCTTCTTGCTTCTCACTGTTGAAGAGAAATTCGGGGATGCCGATTGCATCTTTCAACACGATCGAGCACCTGTTCATAATGCACGGCCTGTGGCGGAGTGGTTACACGACAATAACATCCCTGTAATGGACTGGCCTGCACTGAGTCTTCACCTGAATCCTATAGAACACCTTTGGGATGTTTTGGAGCCCCGACTTCGTGCCAGGCCTCACCGACCGACATCGATACCTCTCCTCAGTGCAGCACTCCGTGGAGAATGGGCTGCCATTCCCCAAGAAACCTTCCAGCACCTGATTGAATGTATGCCTGCGAGACAGGAAGCTGTCATCAAGGTTAAGGGTGGGCCATCACCATACTGAATTCCAGTATTACCGATGGAGCGCCACGAACTTGGAAGTCATTTTCAGCCAGGTGTCCAGATACTTTTGATCACATAGTGTACGTCGAAGCTCGCGGTGTAAACTGAGTATATGCATCTTAATAAATGATCAAGTTGCCACGAGCATTCACACGCGAATAGTCTCGACTACAGATGATAGAATCTACACACAATTGACTCCAAAATGTGAAAGTCATCACATGTATCGCGAAATGGTGGCAACTACTGCACCACTGCTAAGCGGAGATGAGTAAGAACTGCAACGAAATTGGATCGAAAGCGAGTGTCCCTGGAGTTTTGTTGCCTCAGGAGCAGCACAACAGCATGCGTCCTCCGACGTTCCTGTAGCAAACGGTTTGTAGTGCTTTCGACCAACGGGGCACTTCGGCCCCTTGCCGTTCATGTTGGTGACCCTGTGATGGCGCCAGTTCTCCGAACATGGGCAGTGCCAGTGTCCCTCAATGTCGGCGTGGCTACAGCTTGATTTGAAAGTAACAGTCCCCAACTTCTACCGATTTTCGCCATCTTGTGCATTTTCTCCTTTTTCTAAATTAATTACTAGGCGATCATGAAATAGCTCTGTCCCTAACATTCGAAACTCCTCCACTCAGGCCAACCATGGTTGGTTTAAGTTGGCTGAAGAAAACTGATTTCAATGCAAAAATTGACTAATTAACTTCATTGACTTTTTAATTAACCAATTCATATACACGTGTTTAGTGTCACTTAAGTCGTGGCCACATAATCAATACGACTCTGTTTTGATTTTAATTTAATTTAGCTCTCTCTCTTTGTAATGAGGTTGGACTAAGTTGTAGAGACTTCTCCACATGCTTCATTTGTGTCAGAAAAGTCTCCAGGCTATGGGGGAAGGCATCCCCTAAAAACCCTATTACGCCACTGCGAATAAGAGGTGATTATGACTTCCAATACACATTAGTAAAGCTGACTATAATCTCTCAAAGAGAAACCAGATCGAAAACTCCAGCCACACGAAGAAAGCTTATAAAGTAAATATGGTAAATAAATGAATCAATATGAAAAGGGACGGATGATTTGAAGTAGTCGTATGCATTGGCCGAAAGTGTGTGTTATGTTACATCAGGACTAAATTTAATTACATAGAATTTAGGTTACGAGGTGCATTCAAGTTCTAAGGCCTCAGATTTTTTTTCTAATTAACTACTCACCCGAAATCGATGAAACTGGCGTTACTTCTCGACGTAATCGCCCTGCAGACGTACACATTTTTCACAACGCTGACGCCATGATTCCATGGCAGCGGCGAAGGCTTCTTTAAGAGTCTGTTTTGACCACTGGAAAATCGCTGAGGCAGTAGCAGCACGGCTGGTGAATGTGCGGCCACAGAGAGTGTCTTTCATTGTTGGAAAAAGCCAAAAGCCACTAGGAGCCAGGTCAGGTGAGTAGGGAGCATGAGGAATCACTTCAAAGATGTTATCACGAAGAAACTGTTGCGTAACGTTAGCTCGATGTGCGGGTGTGTTGTCTTGGTGAAACAGCACACGCGCAGCCCTTCCCGGACGTTTTTGTTGCAGTGCAGGAAGGAATTTGTTCTTCAAAACATTTTCGTAGGATGCACCTGTTACCGTAGTGCCCTTTGGAACGTAATGGGTAAGGATTACGCCCTCTCTGTCCCAGAGCATGGACACCATCATTTTTTCAGCACTGGCGGTTACCCGAAATTTTTTGGTGGCAGTGAATCTGTGTGCTTCCATTGAGCTGACTGGTGCTTTGTGGCATCCACGTCTCATCCATTGTCACAACCGACGAAAAGAAAGTCCCATTCATGCTGTCGTTGCGCGTCAACATTGCTTGGCAACGTGCCACACGGGCAGCCGTGTGGTCGTCCGTCAGCATTCGTGGCACCCACCTAGATGACACTTTTCGCATTTTCAGGTCGTCATGCAGGATTGTGTGCGCAGAACCCACAGAAATGCCAACTCTGGAGGCGATCTGTTCAACAGTCATTCGGCGATCCCCCAAAACAATTCTCTCCACTTTCTCGATCGTGTCGTCAGACCGGCTTGCGCGAACCCGAGGTTGTTTCGGTTTATTGTCACACGATGTTCTGCCTTTGTTAAACTGTCACACCCATGAAAGCACTTTTGACACATCCATAACTCCATCACCACATGACTCCTTCAACTGTCGATGAATTTCAATTGGTTTCACACCATGCAAATTCAGAAAACGAATGATTGCACGCTGTTCAAGTAAGGAAAACGTCGCCATTTTAAGTATTTAAAACAGTTCTCATTCTCGCCGCTGGCGGTAAAATTCCATCTGCTGTTCGGTGTTGCCATCTCTGGGACGTATTGACATGTACGCGGCCTCATTTTAAAACAATGCGCATGTTTCTATCTCTTTCCAGTCTGGAGAAAAAAAAATCGGAGGCCTTAGAACTTGAATGCACCTTGTATGTCGAACAAAGCAGTGTCATTTGCAGCAGTCGATTTGGAATAGATCAGTTAGGAGCATTCGATCTCGGATTCACGGAAAACGCAGAAAGTTGAATAGAATTATAACAGCAGTGGGAACTGGCCACTGTTTGTAGCGGTTCGAAGTTGCATTGACCACATTGACAGACTTCAAGCTGCTGTCCTGGTCTGCAGCGGTGTTGAAGCAGCTGTGGTGAAACCTATGGTACCTCAGGTACCTCTAGCGTCGCCTTGGATTCCCGTAGCCGTAGCGCCTTCTGATTCTCTGGACCTCTCTGGTTCACATCTACTTGAGGGAGATGGCGAATGGCGAACACTGGCACTGGCAGAAGGTGAAAGAGGTTATTGGCCGCACTAACGGCAGATTTTAAGTCTCGCCCATTGACGAGAGCTCGTTTGAGGCACGACGGGATACCTTGCCTGTTGCTACTAGGACTGAGTTCTGGACAAGTGCAGAGGGTACGTGTGCTGGTCACTCAGAGCTGAAACGCTAGGAGAGAGAGGAACACAGGGGGAAATAGCAGGCAGGGCAAGAAGAAAGGAGAGGGGTCACTCAGTATATTTGCCTTTTCAGGCAGTTATTAGGGATACTGAGACCTGTCCACTGCAAATCGTGATTCTTGTCAGTACGAATGTCGCTTGCCGTCTGAATTCAGAATCTGTCGGTGGCTCCAATGGGCGACTGGCTGAAACGGTGAAAGCTGGCCTCGCATGCGAGATGGAAGCTGAGCTAATGTTTCACAGCGTCGGTTCCAGAACCGAACGCTGCCCTCTGGTATGCAGTTGCGTGGAAGACTTGACGATTGTGTAATGCGAACGAGGACCTGGTCATCCGTAGGCTACAAAGGGTTTTAGATGACACAGGAACTTGGGCCCGTCGCTGGCGCATCACCATCAACTCCGAAAAGACGCAGGCCATGCTGATTACCCGAAGGCTCGGAAGGCGCGAACTTCCTCAACGCCCCCCCCCCCCTCCACCTTCACCTAAACGGGACCCAACTCCCCTGGCGCAGAACCTTGGACTCTCGTCTTATGTGGAAACCCCACATAGACGAGGTCCACAGGAAGGCCTGTGCCAGAATGTCCATCCTGTACCTAATCCTCAACTCATCCAGCTCCCTTCCCTGCTCAGTAGGAGTAAACGTGTATCAGGTCCTGATCCGGCCAGTAATGGAATATGCGTGCCCTGTCTGGGGATACGGGGCGAAGCAGCACCTGGACAAACTCCAGAGGCTGCAGAACCGCGCCCTCAACAGGGCATTGCATTTACTTCTTGGATTCCCCGCAGCTGAAATCCCACTACTGAGAGAGCGTATCCAAGATCTGGCAAGGGCCCTCTATGAAGGTTCTTCCAGATCAGGAAACGCCCTCATCCACTCCCCAGGTCGGTATGACATGTCCCGCGACAAGCACAAGCGCCCCATGACGATCTTCGACGATTAAGTCGAAGAGAAAATCCCAATATCCAATCCCTAATCCTGCTCCCGCCCACATAACACCAATCATCTCGCCAACCTCGGGCAAGTACCAGACACAAAGAGAACGATCATCACATTTCACAGACACCAAAAAACTACAGATATAATCACACACACACGTACACAGGGGAGTAAAAGCCGAAAGGCTACAATCTCCCCCTCACATTTCCCCAAAGAGGGGAAAGTAACAGATGGCAGCAGCAGTGACGATTCTCCGACGATCTTGAGCGCCGAGTTTTCGACCGTTATTGGGTGGACAACTGCAGGACCTCCCTTTCCACCTCTCTAATAAGGCAGGCTTGCACGCAAGAAGCGGCTACTAGGATGTGAGAGTGTACATGTGGGATTTTTAGGATGGAGAAACCCCCTCCACACGTCAGATAAAAACTGGGTACTGATTACGGAGAGGGAAAGTTTTCAAGCTCATTAATTAAAGAGTACAGTATTCGACATTTTAGAACAGAGTAATAAAATGTTAACATTGTGTTAGTTAGCTGCCGAACCGTCCACAGAAAGCTCAGATAAGAACTGAGTACTGATTACGGAGAGGGAAAGTTTTCAGGCTCATTAATTAAAAAGCACAGAATTCGACATTTTAGAACAAAATAGTAAAATGTTAACATTGTATTAGTTAGGTGGCGAAGAGTTCTCGGGCTTCCAGCCGGGTGGCGATGTCTTCAAACTGCGACGTTTCGACGAGTGACATACTCATCATCTTCTGGCGAAGTACCGAGACTTTGAGGATGCCGGTCCCTTTACACCTGCGGTGTGCCCCCCACCACCTGGCCGCGGGAGGCTGGGTCCAGCGGAGCTGTCGGGCGGGGTGGAGGGGGAAGCGGGTGCGTCGTTCGTGTCTCCGTCAGAGCATTCTGATCGCGTCTCGTGAGCTGGACGGTTCTTGTTGCGTTCCTGGCGTACTGCGGCTAATGCTGGATTCCAGGCCGCGCTCAGTCGATAGCCTTCGTCCCTGTTCACAAGATTCTCGTGGACCCGTATTTCTATTGATTCTTTAATGACGCTATCCCAATAGCTCCCGGCTCGGCACAGCACCCTGGTGTTTTCGAAATCAAAGGTGTGGTTTTCTTTGATGCTATGTTCAGCTATAGCAGATTACGCTATCTGTCAAAGTAGAACATGCCTGATGTGTTCCTCGCACCTTTTAGAGATGCAGCGCTGCGTTTGACCAATGTACTGCACACCACATTCGCAGGCAATGCTGTATATACCAGGTGTGTTTAGTTTGAGTGGGTCTTTAGCTGAGCCCAGCAGCTCTTTCGTCTTCGGCGGTGGTCGGAAGACGGTATTTATGTTCGATTTTCTTAATAGCCTCCCGATTTTGGCTGATGTGGGCCCCAAATATGGAAGAAAGGCGAGTCTGTTGTTAACTTCCTCTTCCTCTTCCTGAAATTTGTCAGCCTGTCTCCTCTTGAAGGCCCTGCCAATCTGTGTTTCACTGTACCCGTTTTTCCGAAATACCTCTCTTAGGTGGTGTAATTCTTCTGAGAGGCTTTCTTTGTCACAAATGACGTGCGCCCTATGTACCAAGGTGGTGAGTACTGACTGGCGTTACGCCGGATGGTGGCAGCTGGTTGCATGGAGGTACAGGTCTGTGTGCGTCTTTTTTCTATATACTGAATGGCCCAGCGTGCCATCCGCTTTCTTCCTGATCTGTATGTCCAGGAATGGAATACAGCCATTCTCTTCTACTTCCATCGTGAAGGTGATATTTTCATGTATGCCGTTTAGGTGGTCCATAAACTCCTCCAGTGCCTGCCTGCCATGCTGCCATATCACGAAAGTGTCGTCCACATAGCGGAAGAAGTGCCTGGGTTTACGGTGAGCAGTTTGTAGTGCCACCTCCTCAAAGTGTTCCATATAGAGATTCGCGATACCTGGAGCAAGGGGAGATCCCATGGCCACTCCATCCACTTGTTCATAATGCTCTCCATTGCACTTGACATAGGTGGTCGTAAGTGCATATTCAAAGAGCTTCACTGTTTCAGGCTCGAAGTACTGATTAAGGAGCGCCACGGCGTCTTGTAGCGGTACTTTCGTGAACAAGGAGGTGACATCGAAACTCACGAGTAGGTCATCACTCTGTATTCGGATGTCCTTCAGTTTTCTAACGAAATCTGCGGAGTTTTTCACGTGATGACTGCAGTGTCCCACCAGTGGTTTCAATAGTGTCGCCAGGTATTTGGCCAGTCCATAACTGTTCGAGTTGATAGTGTCCAGAATCGGCCGTAGAGGCACCCCATCTTTGTGAATCTTGGGCAATCCATACAGGCGCGGTGTCGTTGGCGCTCTCGGCATCCTTGGTCTCGGCACTTCGCCAGAAGATGATGAGTATGTCACTCGTCGAAACGTCGCAGTTTGAAGACATCGCCACCCGGCTGGAAGCCCGAGAACTCTTCGCCAGCTGTATACGCCGGGAAAGCATATATTCACATTGTATTAGTTAGCTGCCGAACCGTCCACAGAAAGGGCAGATAAGAACTGAGTACTGATTACGGAGAGGGAAAGTTTTCAGGCTCATTAATTAAAAAGTACAGTATTCGACATTTTAGAACAAAATAATAAAATGTTAACATTGTATTAGTTAGCTGCCGAACCGTCCACAGAAAGGTCCCAGAGCTAATCATACCATATGAACGGTAACGATGCCCACATGGTAGTAGTAACAGAAATTTCCCTGAAGCAAGAAGGGAACAACAAAGGAAATTTTAATCCCTATTGGATTTTACATTGCGAAAATAGGCAGGATGCTGAAGATGGATGCGTGTTTGTAGCCGTACACGACACAAAAATATTTAGTGAAATTAGTACAGATACCGAATGCGAAATAACTTCAGTGAAGATAGGTGTTAAGTGTGGATGAAACATGGTAGTCAGTGCTTTTTAAACCGATTTGACCAGGATCCATAGTTGCGGAACAGTCCAGGGAATGCTTGGAGAAGATCGCCGACAAATTTCCCGACAGTGTTATAGTGCAGGAGGAGATTTCAATTTACTTGCTATCGAGTGGAAATTTAAATGCTTCTAGCGGGAGGTAAGGGTATGGATCCGCGTGATCTTATTCTAAATGCCTTATCCGAAAATTACCTCGAGAGCTTAATGAGAGAACCGACTGGTGAGCATAATGTTTTACAGGGAATGGACAAGAAGTTCAGGAAACAATGAGAATGGCGGGCAGCGATCATGCACCCTTCTCACCAACGTAGACTACAAAGGCTCAAAGATATTGAGGTCTGGTGACTACGATGGCCAGGATAGATTTGTTCATCCTGGTGCTCACAAAAGCAGTCCCTGTGTGAACAGGTGTCATGTCTCTTCGAACACAGCATCACCGCTGGGGAACAAACACTGTATCGTGGGATGGGCCTGATAACATAATGCTTGCCAGTAATGCAACTTTGCAGAGTTACCACTGGGCTCGTGCAATACCATGACACGGGTGCCCAAATTATCACTCAACCCCTTCCATGTTTCACTCCTGGGACGTAAACTCGACCAGAAGTTAGAAACAGTGTGGAACAAGATTCAACTGATCATGTGACTTTCTTTCATTGTTCCGCAGTACAGGTTTTATGGTTTCTGCACAAAGATTTCCTATTACGGGCAAGCTTCCTCTCACATATGTCTCGTGTAGACTAAGAAAGTACAGTTAAACATATTTTATCTCATACAGAGACGCTCAGTAGTCGTTAACGATTGAAACAGGAAAAAAAGGGGGAGGGGTGACAGCGATACAAGAAGGAAACTCCGTCAGACACCGTAAGATGGGTTGCGGGGGCATAGGTATGAATGTTCACGGTTACTTCGCGCCAGTTTTTCACATGCACGTTTAAGTCGGACGTACCAGCAATATATATCGAGACACTTTGCAACAATATATATTTTTCTGTTACGGAAATGCAAGCGTACTAGAGGACAGTTGCCAAGGGGAAGAATAAGGAAAGCCTTCAAGATAGTATAGAAACGTAATTGCATTTTACTTTTACACAATTTTCAACAGCCTCATTCCTACATTGTTGAATTCATTTATTGTTCTCTTTTGCAAATTAATATTGTTACAACGAAATTACAAGTTCCAAAAGCAATATTTAACATTAAAATACAATGCTGCTTTTAGAAAGACAGACACCATTTAAGTTCTCGCCTCTTGCAGCTCCCCAGAATCAGTGTTATAATAAGTCTGGCGCTCTAATCAGTGCGAGCTGCTCATTAGCAGGCTATTAGCCGACGCCATGTTCTGAAATACAATCGACCCAAATATAGGGTACTGAATTTCTTCGCAACCGACGCTAAGTCATGATAGCGACGAAGAATCCTTAGAAGTACACCGCTGGCGTTCGAAAAACACTTACCAATGAGGTAAGGAACGTCAACGTTACGCCAGACAGCAAATAATAATTTCGTGTGCCTCAATGGCCCGACTCTGAGGCAGCTAGCTGAGCTGGCGCCTAGTCGCCAGAGACACTGACATGAAATATGAAGATCGCTGTCTCGTGTAGCAGGCGCCAACTTCGGGCACGGCTTTGGAGACAGTGCTGCAGAACAGTGTTCGCACCCGTCAGCTTGCACTAGTGAATCGCGGGGACCATGTTAGGGAACACGTATCATTTTACATCCATGCAATAAGTGAAGGTAGCGTATAACAATACTTTATGTCACTACATTTAAATACTAACAGCTGATAGATACTTGGATTTCTGGACCATTATCTGACCAATACAAGCAGCATAACTTACGACATGTTATCAAGGGCGTCGGCACACATTTATGCAAGAGAGGGCAAGTTGTTTCAGTGAGTTTGACAACGTATCGTGGCTCAAGAACTAATTTTGTCAGAAAGTTCACAAAACGTATTGTATCTCAAAGACTGGTAGGTATTCAGCCAATGTTTTTGAGATACAAGGTGCATTCAGGTTCTAAGGCCTCCGATTTTTTTTCTAATTAACTACTCACCCGAAATCGATGAAACTGGCGTTACTTCTCGACGTAATCGCCCTGCAGACGTACACATTTTTCACAACGCTGACGCCATGATTCCATGGCAGCGGCGAAGGCTTCTTTAGGAGTCTGTTTTGACCACTGGAAAATCGCTGAGGCAATAGCAGCACGGCTGGTGAATGTGCGGCCACAGAGAGTGTCTTTCACTGTTGGAAAAAGCCAAAAGTCACTAGGAGCCAGGTCAGGTGAGTAGGGAGCATGAGGAATCACTTCAAAGTTGTTATCACGAAGAAACTGTTGCGTAACGTTAGCTCGATGTGCGGGTGAGTTGTCTTGGTGAAACAGCACACGCGCAGCCCTTCCCGGACGTTTTTGTTGCAGTGCAGGAAGGAATTTGTTCTTCAAAACATTTTCGTAGGATGCACCTGTTACCGTAGTGCCCTTTGGAACGCAATGGGTAAGGATTACGCCCTCGCTGTCCCAGAACATGGACACCATCATTTTTTCAGCACTGGCGGTTACCCGAAATTTTTTTGGTGGCGGTGAATCTGCGTGCTTCCATTGAGCTGACTGGCGCTTAGTTTCTGGATTGAAAAATGGCATCCACGTCTCATCCATTGTCACAACCGACGAAAAGAAAGTCCCATTCGTGCTGTCGTTGCGCGTCAACATTGCTCGGCAACATGCCACACGGGCAGCCGTGTGGTCGTCCGTCAGCATTCGTGGCACCCACCTGGATGACACTTTTCGCATTTTCAGGTCGTCATGCAGGATTGTGTGCACAGAACCGACAGAAATGCCAACTCTGGAGGCGATCTGTTCAACAGTCATTCGGCGATCCCCCAAAACAATTCTCTCCACTTTCTCGATCGTGTTGTCAGACTGGCTTGTGCGAGCCCAAGGTTGTTTCGGTTTGTTGTCACACGATGTTCTGCCTTCATTAAACTGTCCCACCCATGGACGCACTTTCGACACATCCATAACTCCATCACCACATGTCTCCTTCAACTGTTGATGAATTTCAATTGGTTTCACACCAGGCAAATTCAGAAAACGAATGATTGCACGCTGTTCAAGTAAGGAAAACGTCGCCATTTTAAGTATTTGAAACAGTTCTCATTCTCGCCACTGGCGGTAAAATTCCATCTGCCGTTCGGTGTTGCCATCTCTGGGACGTATTGACAATGAACGCGGCCTCATTTTAAAACAATGCGCATGTTTCTCTTTCCAGTCTGGAGAAAAAAAATTGGAGACCTTAGAACTTGAATGCACCTCGTAGATAACTTTGATGCATAAGTGGTAAGCATATTACATTAGTATGTAAAAATACGTATTTTATGTTATTAATATGAATGTGAAAGGCACATTCTTGAGTCAACGATATGAAATTAAATCCTTCTTACGATTAAATCCAGGATACATAACGAATTATCCACAAAAAAATATCCATATAGCAATAATGTTAGGTTGACACTGAAATATAAAAATCTTCAATTAAAAAAAGAGTGATTAATAAAATCTTGTTGTATAACAACAAAAATAACCACAATTTTACTCTTGACTGCAGACCTAAGGATGTTTCATGTGGAGTCGAAACACGTCATTAAAAAAGTTTATCAATTTTAGACAGGCAATATAAAACATCTGTTTCGCAAAATACCGTTGCCATTACGTTGTGCTGCAGTGGAAGGGGGGCGTCTGGCAGGTGCTGGGTACACTGCTGCCATGTTTACCTTGTGCTGAGAACTGTCACCAGAAACCGCGGGCAAGGATAGTGGAAAGCACCTATTCTGTATGAGCAAGCGACAAAGAAAAGAACGGGGACTGTTCGGATATGTTCTATGAAGATTCGTATCCATTTTGACTGCAGAACCGCCGCTACGTCGTGGAAACGTCATAATTTTCCGCGAACAGAGTTACAACCGAACGAACACAAGTTAAACAGGATGAACTCCGACGCCACCGACTAAATTTCAGAGATTGTTCAGGCATATATTCTGAGTGTTTGCGTATGAGGGACCCCTGGATCATTACGGACTAATAAAGTAACACTGATTTATTCTGTTTGTTACTACTGTGTCCTTTATTTCTGTGGAAGTACACTCACAATGGTGAAAAAGCCCGTAATGCACTATCTGACAAACAAAGGAAAGCACCCCAAGGAGAAGTGAAAACAAAATGAAATCTCAGGGAGTATTTGATATTATTCGTGTGATTACAAAGCACTTGGCAACAAGTGCCCTCTTATCTATATGACCTTTTTCCCCTTCTGTCCTAGATGCATACACTGATTAGGTAGGGAGGGTGTCATAAAGCCCTTGTAGCCTTGTAACACGCCCGGGAGTACTAACGGGGGTGGGGGACCTTATACGGTGGTTCTCGTTTCGTGACCGTGCGCCCTGTCCACACGACGTACCTGATAATCCCGCGGCGGTCGCGTTGTTCTGCTCCACACTGCTGCTGGCTTGCCTAAAATTATCTATCGAAATGTGAGAGGGGGTTTAGGGTAGGGTGTCCATTCGTCCCGTTTCTCCCGGGACAGTCCCGTCTTTTACCAAAATGTCCCGCTGTCCAGAAAGTTTTTTGGGGGACGCTCAAATGTCCCGTTTTTTTATGATTCCGCTTGGTTAGAGTATTTTAAGTTACTGGTTGTTTGACTTGCTATTAACTGCGCAATTATTTACGCTATGAAGCGTGTGATGACTTTCAGCTAACCTCAAACATGTACCGAACTGTCAAAAATCGCAAGTAATTTTAAATACACTCCTGGAAATTGAAATAAGAACACCGTGAATTCATTGTCCCAGGAAGGGGAAACTTTATTGACACATTCCTGGGGTCAGATACATCACATGATCACACTGACAGAACCACAGGCACATAGACACAGGCAACAGAGCATGCACAATGTCGGCACTAGTACAGTGTATATCCACCTTTCGCAGCAATGCAGGCTGCTATTCTCCCATGGAGACGATCGTAGAGATGCTGGATGTAGTCCTGTGGAACGGCTTGCCATGCCATTTCCATCTGGCGCCTCAGCGTTCGTGCTGGACGTGCAGACCGCGTGAGACGACGCTTCATCCAGTCCCAAACATGCTCAATGGGGGACAGATCCGGAGATCTTGCTGGCCAGGGTAGTTGACTTACACCTTCTAGAGCACGTTGGGTGGCACGGGATACATGCGGACGTGCATTGTCCTGTTGGAACAGCAAGTTCCCTTGCCGGTCTAGGAATGGTAGAACGATGGGTTCGATGACGGTTTGGATGTACCGTGCACTATTCAGTGTCCCCTCGACGATCACCAGTGGTGTACGGCCAGTGTAGGAGATCGCTCCCCACACCATGATGCCGGGTGTTGGCCCTGTGTGCCTCGGTCGTATGCAGTCCTGATTGTGGCGCTCACCTGCACGGCGCCAAACACGCATACGACCATCATTGGCACCAAGGCAGAAGCGACTCTCATCGCTGAAGACGACACGTCTCCATTCGTCCCTCCATTCACGCCTGTCGCGACACCACTGGAGGCGGGCTGCACGATGTTGGGGCGTGAGCGGAAGACGGCCTAACGGTGTGCGGGACCGTAGCCCAGCTTCATGGAGACGGTTGCGAATGGTCCTCGCCGATACCCCAGGAGCAACAGTGTCCCTAATTTGCTGGGAAGTGGCGGTGCGGTCCCCTACAGCACTGCGTAGGATCCTACGGTCTTGGCGTGCATCCGTGCGTCGCTGCGGTCCGGTCCCAGGTCGACGGGCACGTGCACCTTCCGCCGACCACTGGCGACAACATCGATGTACTGTGGAGACCTCACGCCCCACGTGTTGAGCAATTCGGCGGTACGTCCACTCAGCCTCCCGCATGCCCACTATACGCCCTCGCTCAAAGTCCGTCAACTGCACATACGGTTCACGTCCACGCTGTCGCGGCGTGCTATCAGTGTTAAAGACTGCGATGGAGCTCCGTATGCCACGGCAAACTGGCTGACACTGACGGCGGCGGTGCACAAATGCTGCGCAGCTAGCGCCATTCGACGGCCAACACCGCGGTTCCTGGTGTGTCCGCTGTGCCGTGCGTGTGATCATTGCTTGTACAGCCCTCTCGCAGTGTCCGGAGCAAGTATGGTGGGTCTGACACACCGGTGTCAATGTGTTCTTTTTTCCATTTCCAGGAGTGTATTAAAGAATGGTGTTTACCATTTCTCACACCTTTTAAAGCATTTGACTGGGTTAATACTGAAAAGGAGCAGCTACAGTGGAATGATATTCAGGACTGTTGTGTTTTTGTTAAAATTATTGTACCAAATTTTCCTGTTGATGAAGACGAACTGTTCGATGAATTTTCATGTGCACAGAAATTCATAAAAAGTGAAGGAGACAAAGAAAGTGTTAGTGCAACGTGGTGTAAAAAATTTGCTTATTTCAAAAGTAAAAACATTAACATGAAAAACATGATTCATTTGGTGGAGTTTTGTCTGGCAATTTCTCGGTCAAATGCGGCTGTGGAACGTGTGTTTTCGTTAGTGAACCCTTTGTGGTCAGATGAAAAAAAAAAACAGAATGAAAGTTGAAACAGTGAGGGCCTTGCTCATTCTTAAAACACACTTTAATGGTGTATCGTGTACTGACTTTTATGATACAATTTAAAACGAAAATGCACTTCTTGATAAAGTACATAAAAGTGAAAAGTACGGTGATAGTGTGGCAGAATAATTGTAAAAAGTGATTTGGGATAATCTGAGAGCACGTTATAAAGGTAAACTTGTATCTGTATTAAATTTAGTCAGTAGAATATTTATGTCCCGTTTTTTTCTCCATTGTCCCAGGTTTTTCACTAATTTATTTTAAATGTCCCCTTTTTCAATGAAAATGAAATGGACACCCTAGTTTAGGGGAGCCACTCAACGTCAATCACAACACTGTCCTACGTCTGGTACGAACATCTATATACTGAGACGATATGGAAACCACAGGTTGCACTGTTTACACTATAAGTCGTAAATGTTTATCCCCATTAACAATCTTGATGATTATCTGTCCTCAACATCACTCAGACGAGCGTACGCGTAACCGACACGACGCGGGTGATTGTTGATGATGCGGAAGCCGAATGATCGAACGGAAGTTCTTATACGCTCGCCACACATCTGGTAATAGTCCTCTTTGTCACTAGTAATGATATAACACTGTTCGTAAAGTTAATTTTTCAGTTCTCAGTTCTCACTTGCGCGAGCGTGCGCGTAACCGTCGCGGCGCGGCTGATTGTAGATAAATGCGGAAACGCGAGGATCGAACGCACATTCTCACGCTCGCTACAAGACACTGGCACTTGACTGCACTCTTTTATGGTAACTAATTTCTACTGATTCACATCAGTTCACTCTGGGAGACCGAACACGGCAGGGATGATTGATACTGTACGGTACGACACGCAACGAGAGGATACACAAATACGTTATCAACAGCACTGCTCATTTTTAAATTACTTCTTGACGCACTTTCCTCTGAATCATTTGCTTATTTAATCACTTTACTGTAATAGCACTTGTAGCAACACTTCAATTTCCATACTAACAACGCCTCTCGCATGCAGAGCTACACACTACACAGCATAACAGTTCCGTGTCCCGCGTTCGACTCTCTAGACGCGACTGCCCGCAAAGATACTCCACAAATAAACCAGCGATATGACAGTACACTTACAGCCTCTCCTGGGGCAAGCTGGCCCACAGTTGTTGTTAACTCATCCTTGGTATCCTCGATGTCGGTCCTGGAACAGCATTGACGTCTGAGCTGGTCTTACACATGTTCTTTGTGGGAGGGCTCAGGAGGTCTTGCTGGCCACGAGAGTACTTCAGCATCACGCAGACAATTCATAGGGACACATGCAATGTGTACTGGAACATTGGCCTTTTAAAAAAATACCACCACGATACCGCTGCACGAGAACTAACACGAGGGGATGCGGGTGTTCGTGACGTATCGTGCCGCCAGGGTTCCCTCAGTCACTACTAGCCGTGATGTCAAGTCATACCACACCGTGATGCCAGACGTAACACTGCCATGCCCCTCCAAACCACTGGCAGAATGGGACCTCTCCCCAGATCGCCAACGATGGTCATCTGGGACAGTGCAGAACCTCGATGCTTCCCAGTCACAGCAGCCATTCGTATTGTTGTGTTGATACGAGGGATGGGATTTCTCTAGTCTGGCTGCTGCGAGTCTGCAATGAATAGTGCGGGATGACACAAAGTGCTACAGAGTCTGTTACGTGTTCGAGTGGTAGGCGCAAACGTGAAGACGTTTGATGTGCTCATTGCATAATACAGTGATCCTCCCTTGTAGCAGTTAGACGTGGTCGACTAGAACCTCGAGGAGTATGCCTGTTCTCACGTTCCTTGCAGGGCAACATCTGGGCACTGTCACATCCAAATGCCCCACAAATACTGCACACACCACAATTCGACTAGTTAGCCATACGGAAACCCCCAATGAGGTCCCTTTCACTCTCTTGTCAGGCGCTGATAATGCTATCACACACGAGTACGAGTACGTAGCAACTTTGCGCCCTTTACTGTGATCACTCAACACTGACACTATTCACTCCCCTTACGTGCCTCACCTGATCTTCCAACAACATTAAACACGAGCAACTCTAATGCATCCAAGAACTGTAACTCCAATCATTTACATACCCACCTATGATGTATTCCTGCATGAAGTTACAATGAAATACTATCATGTCTTCTGGGTGCTTCACTTTTTTGTCAGGCAGCGTATGCCATCACCAGAACAAGCGCCGTAATACGCAGAATTATACAACAACACTCTGGCAGATGCAAAAGTACTGTATGTGGTTGTCACTGCTGCAGTAATACCTCAGTACAGAATCATTATGCCCCTCTTCCAGTGCATTCAGTTAGCCCACACACGAGATGCATATCAGTCAACTATTCATCAATAAATCTACCCTTGCCGTTGTTTATCACTCTTAACATACAACTAACATTTCCTGAAAAACAAACTCGAAAAAATGGTTCAAATGGCTCTGAGCAGTATGAGATTTAACTTCTAATGTCACCAGAACCCTAGAACTTAGAACTACTTAAACCTAAGGCCATCACAAACATCCACGTCCGAGGCAGGATTTGAACCTGTGACCACAGCGGTTGTGCGATTCTAGACTGTAGCACCTAGAACCGCTCGGCCACCCCGGCCGGCAACAAACTCGAGACATAACCCAGCAGTACTGAATGCTGAGTTAAAAAATACATACAACGTACCGTGTTTACTTTTCAGTTTTGCCAACATTTTCCATACAGTATAGTTGCATAGGTAAATGGGGGTACGAAATAAAACGAAATGTCACAACCTGGAGCTGGCAAATAAGCCAACAGCTCATTGCCTTAAACAACTGGGAACACTCCTCCCAGTAATGTGTAAGCTATTTGAGTGAAAATCTCCAAAATTAAGTGGAAGAACAAAGAATAATGCAAAAACATACGTTGGTTTCCAAAAGAATTGACCCTGTCCCTACAGGAACCAACAAAATCTCAAGAATGTTAAATAACTGTGAATGTGCCTATGCACTATTTTTAATTACAGGGAGGGAATTTGACAACTGTGGCACAATGGACTTCATCAGAAGCTCTTTGCTTATGGAACTCTGGCAAACGTGATACACTGCTGGTGAACAAGGCTACCAAGACTCTGCAAAACATCAATCTATAGGCAGCAAATATCTAATAAGTCGACAGTTGGTGAGGGGGCTTTGGGTGAGGGGGCTTTGAGCGCAAGCTGTTAGCATGACGTACTGTTCTCAGCAATAGCTGAAAACTAACGGTACACTGCAAAATTCAAACCATGGCTGATTAAATAGAAAATCAAATCACAAATATCCTGCACACCAAAGTAAATGTGGGTCCATAATGCTTTGCAGAAACAAGACCACACTAAGAGAAACAGCTAAGCTTGTAGGAGCTACCCGTAACTGCACTTGTCCTGGCAACAGCACATTAAAAATTTCAATTGCACAGTGCACAGCAGACTTAATCTCATAGAACTCATAAGTAGCAAAATCACTTGTTCAATTCAGAACTCTTAAAATGTAACAAATAATAAAATGTAATAAGGCCAAAGGGTGGGTTAAGGCTAATATTTTAACACTCAACACCAGTATGCATGGCACTCTATGCTCTCATTAACAAAATAGCAGTGAACAAAAGAAGAATCCTTAGAATATGATTAAGAACAAAATACAGCATAAATTGAGGACTAGTGCACAAAATACCAGGAACAAAATTCATACAGAGAGAACAAATAGACTATACCAAACCTTGGCAAAAGTAGACAATATTTCACAACCTAAACAACAGATCGACTGAAAGGGACAGTAATAACAAACAACTTAATCAGATTTAAACACCTACTATGATAATACAGGGTATCATTCACTCTGCCAATGTAATGAGTAGTACAATAGCCAACAAGAAATGAAAATGGAACAAAACATAAAAGTTAAACATGCAAAGAATTTACCTAAGAATATCTGGAGTCTTGGCCACTGTTAAGTTTTTAGAAAGATTTGCATCAGCATTTAGGCAATTTCCAGGATCATGACAACCCTACACACTAGCAACAGAAGGACAAAAAGAAAAAAAAAAACAAAAGAAGTTGTAGATCAACAATTCACAATTTTACAAATATAAAAAGATACAACAGAATGCAAAATCTCCTGACAGAAACTGGTTGCACTTGATAACAGCCTGCCCATGAGCAGTCAGAGTAATAATTTATATCGGTTCTTCCGAATGTTTAGGTTCAAAATTATACTGGCAGTAGAGCAATATATGAGGCATATGTCAGTACCACTAATGCTGTGTAATAAACAGCTGTCTGTCACATTTACATTGATGGGGTTACATTGAAAAACATTACACAATTGTTTGGTGTCCATGGTGGTGATTATCTCTATTACTGATCACAGTATGGAAACATAAACACCTGCCACTTTGCAGATGACCTGTTTATTGTATTTGACAGTGAAAATAAAATTACAATATGCTATACCTAAGTTGCATCTAATAGCCAAAGGATACAAGATGGAAATCTCAGTTAATACAATAAAGATAACTTTAAAAAGAGTTGAGCCAATTGGATCAAAAGTTGTTATCAAAAACAGACTAATTTAATAAGTTAACAGTTTTAATTACTTGTTGCTGTTGTAGTTTACAGTCTAAAGACTGGTTTGTTGCAGCTCTCTATGTTCGTCTATCATGTGCAAGTCTCTTCATCTCTGCATAACAACTGCAGCCTACATCTATTTGAATACGCTTACTGTATTATCGCCATACTTCCTTCCTCTGCCAAACTGAGAATTCGTCCCATCAACCAATCACTTCTCTTATTCAAGTTGTGCCAGAATTAGTTTTTTCCCCAGTCTGATTCAGTACCTCCTCATCTGTTATCTCACCTAACCATTTCATTTCCAGAATTCTTCTAAGGCACCACAATTCAAAGGCTTCCATTCTCTTCTTGTCTGAACTGTTTATCATCCACATTTCAGTTTCTACAAGGCTGCACTCCAGACAAATACTTTCAGAAAAGACTTCCTAACACTTCATTGATATTACAAGTTAACAAGTGCCTCTTTTTCAGAAATGCTTTTCTTGTTTGCCAGTCTGTATTTTATTTCCTCTGTATTTCAGTCATCATTGATTATTTTACTGTGCAAATAGCAAAACTTCGCTACTACTTTTAGTTTCACATTTTCTAATCTGATTCCATCAGCATGGCCTGATTTAACTCTGTTACAGTCCATTACACCTGTTTCACTTTTACTGATATTCATTGTACACTATCCTTTCAAGACAATATCCATTCCATACAACTGTTTTTCAAAATCCTTAGCCGTCTCTGACAGTATGACAATGCTGTCAGCAAAACTTGAATTTTTTATTTCATCTCCATGAACTTTTAATTCCCTTTCCATTATGTCTTGTTGATTTCCTTCACTGCTTACAGATTGAACAACATTAGGAATATGCTACAATTGTCTCACTCCCCTCTCAATTCCTTTCATGACTTTCAGTTCTTGTAACTGCAGTCTGGTTTCTTTACAAGCTATAAATAAACTTTCATGCCCAATATTTTAATCCCGCTAACTTCAGAATTTCAAAGCATGTAGGCCAGTCAACAGTGTCAACCATGCTATGGGCTTAGGTTTGAATTTCTTCAATCTATCTTCTAGGAAAGTCATAGGGTAAGTATTACCCTACATGTTTTTATACTTCTCCAGAATCCAAACTGATCCTCTTCAAGGTTGGATTCAATCAGTTTTTCCATTCTTCCATAAGTAATTTGTAACAATATTTGCAAAAAATGACTTATTAAACTGACAGTTCTATAAAATTCTCATTTGTCATAACTGTCTTCTTTGGAATTAGAATTATCAAATTCTTCATGAGGGCTGAGGATAGGTCACCTGTTTGAGAGCTCTTGCACACCAGATAGAATAATTTTGCCTTGGCTGGCCCTTCTAAGGATCTCAGTAATTCTGATGGAATCTCATCTGCTCCAGGGGCCTTGTTTCCACTTAAGTCTTTCAATGTTGTGTCATAGTATTTCACTTCCCCTCTCACTTCACCCACTTCCTCTTTTCTTTCTATAATATAGTCCACAAGTTTGTCCCCTTCATATAAACCCTCTACATGTTTCTTCCACCTACAGGCTTCCCTTCTTTTAGTACTGGCTTGTCATCTGAGCTCTTGGTATCCATACAGTTGCTTCTTTTTTCTGAAATCTCTCTTTACATTTCCTATAGGTGGCATATATCTTTCCTCTAGTTATGCATGCTTATATAGTCTTACATTTATCCTCTGTCCATTCCTCTTAGCAATTTTGCACTTTCTGTAATCTCATTTTAAAATGTTTGTATTCCCTATCATCTAAATAATTTTTCTATTTTTTTATGAATTAAATTCAGTATGTTCAGGGATTTATACTAGGCTTTGTCTTTTTACCTAAATGTTGCTCTGCTGCCTCCCCTATTTCATCTCCCAAAGCTATCCATTTGTCTTCTTGTGTATTCTTTTCCCCCATTTCAGTCCAATACTGCCTCATGCTCCTCTGAAATTCTAAATAACCAGTTCCTGCAATTTTTCCAGGTCTTATCTTCTTAATTTCTTATCTTTTTGCAATTTTTCCAGTTTGAATCTACAGTTTCTAACCAATAAATTATGGTCAGAGTCCATGTCTGCCACTAGATATGTCTTATAGTTTACAATCTGGTTTCAAAATCTCTGGCCTACAATCAATGAAAGCTTCCAATATCTCCACGTCTCTTCCACAGACATATAGCTTTCTTTCATGATTCTTAAATAAAGTTTTAGCAATGATTAAAGTATGGTCTGTGGAAAACTTCACCAGGTAGCTTCCTCTTTCATTCCTTTCCCACAGACCATGTTCTCTTACTATTTTTCTTTCTCATCCTTTTTGTGCTACCAAATTGCAGTCACCCAAATAAAATAAAATAAACCCATCACAGTTAATCTTCATCTCCCTTAATTAACTGAATAATTTCCTTTATCTTGTCATACATTCTTTCAATTTCTTCATCATCTGCGTACCTAGTTGGTGTATGAAATTGTACTACCATGGTTGGCTTCGTGTCCGTGTTAGCTACAATAATATGTTCACTCTGCTGTTCATAGTTGCTTACTTGCATTCCTATTTCCTGATTCATTATCTAGCCTACTCCTGCATTGATTTTTTGTTGATAACCCTGTACTCTCACCCCCCCCCCCCCTTGCCCCAAATCAACTGATTTCCACTATAGGTACATTTCCCTTTTCAACTTTTCTAACTTACTTACCCGATTAAGGGAGCTAACATTACACGCTCTTTGTGGTACTTGCCTGAAGAAACAAAAGGGGGACTACTGTACCTCCAGAATATTTTATCCAAGAGGATGACATCATTATTAAGCCATACAGTGGAGCTGCATGCCATTTGGGGGGGGGGGGGAGCAGTTGCAGTTTCCTTTTGCTTTCAGATGTTTGCAGTACCAGCACAACAAAGTCTTGCTGGCTAATGTCACAGGTAAGTTACTAGCACAATAGGTATATAGAGAAAAAGTTTCATCAATTTCAGTGAATAAATGAGGCACTATTAACAGAACCTTAATGAATGGAGTTAGAAAGGAAACAAAAATAAAGTTTTATTATATCATGGCTGTGACATCTCTACTGCAGCAAGAGTGAAACCTGTGTTCTCACAAAGAACAAAATACAGACAGCTGAAGTGAAATTTCTAAGAACAGCGAACAGTTAGAGGAATAAAGAAAGAGGTAGGAAAGAGCATGTGAGAAGAATGCCAGAAGATAGACTAATGAAACAACTGTTAAGACACAGGCCAAGAGGAAGAGAAAAACCCTGGAATGTCCAAAATATGAAGGGATCAACAACAGCCTTTGAAAACCGTACAGGCAGTTACCCTAATACCTGAAAGTGAATAAGAAGAAGAAGATAATGATGACAGTTCATGATTGGTTGTTGCAGATGGAGCATTACAGTACTCTTCACAGGAACTACCTGACAAAGTGTGGTACACAGGTTGCGTTCATCTGACACTCTGAAGAGTTGCTACAATCTCAAGTCGTTCCTAGAAGGTGTAAGTTGTATACACCAAGAAAAATGGAATATTCATTTCCAGCAATAAATTACTTAACACATTTTTAGAGTGGCTATTTTCCATATCAGCTATATAAATACCTGTTTATAAGCAAAGCTCCATTTACATACTGCAATAATGGTGTATAAATTTGGATGTGTTTTACCTTTTATGTTAAAAATAATTTTCAGTGAGTGTTCTTCAATAGCACACAGTTTTAGTTTTACATATATTAATCATAGGATAAAAATCAAAATAGGTAAACAGTAAGTTTAAATGCCATGTTATTTATGTAAAAAAATTAGGTCATGGATTGTGTTTAATCTACCAATACCACTATTAGTAGATATTTTAACTGCTTCACGAAGTTTGTTCATATACTTTCTTCTCCTAAACATATATAATTTTTTGTATTCCATCTTTAGCCTACCAATTTGTCATTTTATTTATCATAAACAGCAATTTTTGTGCAATTGTTTTAAAGCACTCAACTGCGGCTAAAGAAAGACAATGTGTAATGTCTATAACTGTAAAGTCTGTACAACTCATTACATTTCGTCATCACTATGTGTCTTGATGAATGCTTGACTGTAATGCAAGCATGTGTGTTACACTACACAATCATTTGAAAATGACTACCTAGATGAAATTTCACAGTAATGAATGCAAAATAAAAGGATTTTCTAATCCATCCAATGGCAGTGGTAGCCAGTGTGGCAGAATGTTATCATTCAGACAATGTTGCAATGGCTGTGGACTCTACTGTAACTAAAATATTCTTATTATATACTTCAGCTTAAACATAACAAGTAAGTACATAAAAATAATTCAATATGTCTATTGAACTGGCCCTGATAGTCAACTGCTTTGTGCTCACCATTTGCTGGAGGTTGAATTGGAGGTAACAGGTTGAATTAAGTAAAAAGACCTCAAAAACCCTGGATGCTTTCTATCCATTACTCAACAAAGGATCACCACTATCTGTTAAAAGTGATCAACAAATCTTCATGATCTACAACTGGTCAGTCATGGACTATGCATCTTCTGTCTGAAGGAAGGAGGGAAGGAAGATTAGTTTTTATTGTTCTATTCATGAATTGGTCATTAGAGATAAAGAATATATTTTCATTGTGGAAGGACAGGGGTGGAAATTGATCTTGTCCTTTTTCAGAGGAAACATTCCAGCATCTGGATTATAGAATTGAGGGAAACAATCTGAACAGGTGGGTGAGGGTTGTTAACTGCTGTTCTACCAAATCCAAATCTGGTGTCTTAAACAATGTGCCACCTTGCTCGGTCGCTCCGTCTGAAAAACATCAATAAGAATTCTCATGAAGGAATTGCAGTTCCTATAGAACAAGGCTATATGACACATCTTCCATGAACCAAAAAACTTTTCTGTCTGCTGAGCAGGGGAGCAGAACCACAAGAGGAAGAGAACCATCTCTACACAAAACAAAGACTAAGGAGAAGACATAATAAAGATCAAAAGTCACAAAGGTGAAAACTGAGCCATGGAGGACTATTGTTTGATTGGAGTCCAAACAAAGATCTGCATTGGACACACTTCAAGCAGTCAGCTAAGTTGACTTCAAACTATCATTAACTCGGCCACAAACTTGAAACTTCAGAGATTATTAATACAGATACAGGAAACCCTTGTAATGAAAAATTATGAATTAGCTCAATTGGAGGCAGACAGATCCCACTTTAGAGGACATTTATAGCACTTACCTATAGTAGTTTCAAATATTATATCAGAATGTCTGAACTGGCATTTGAGTCCTATTCTAACTATGCTTCATTTTACCAACTTAAATATTGCACCACTAGGTTGCCATTAGCGTAGTACAAGAATATTTTATTTTATTTATTTGAGATACATATTCCATAGATCCAGTATGGCACGATTACGCATGGATGTGGAACGAGTCAAAACAGATAAAATATAGATATCGTACAATACAATACATACTGGTATATTACACATGGTAGATGAATGATTCAAAATTGGTACAATACAATAATATAATCAAGATAATAAACAAATACAATACAAAAATACAATAGTGATAAAAAACAATACAGATAACAATGACAAAGGAAATAATCTGAATTATTACTCAAATTACTTATCTCTATTGGAAATTATGGGATTCTCCTTCTGTCTACTCTGTGGGACTGCATTACTGTTTTGATCTCTTCCATTAATATGTTTTGTCATTAGTGTGCCTCTTATTAAATATTTTTTCTGCCACTTCAATTGATGCTGTTATATGTTGTACGTTTCATGAACATGATGATTATATCAAAATCTATCATTCCTTCTTCTTTTTCTCAACCAGGCTTTAGAATCATCTGAGCAGTATTTTCTAGGTAGATCCATCTCATATGTATTCTTCACACATTACACAAACACATACATGAACTTTTCTATACATAATTTTTACTTTGGAAGACACACACAGTTATCGTGTGTTTAAAATCTAGTTCATTCCCCAAGATGGGACTCTGACCTTTAACCTTATATCAATCCAACATAGGAGCAATCAGGCAACAGCACTATACTAAAATCAAAGTGCCATACATACATAACCTACATACAACAAAGGGATATGCTCTCTACATGAGCTAGAATGTCTTTCAATCCTGGTTATCCCCTAAAAGCAACGTAATCAGTTTGTATTATGAAACTTTTTTCTGTTGCTGTCTCAGTGACATTTGTGGAAAGTTGATAATCTATAGTCGAACATACATAAAAAGTTAGTAAATAGATCAAGCATTTTCAATTATCCACTTAATGTTCTGAGTAACTGCAATGTGCTTATTTCGCACTTGTATTCTCTGTACTCACATATTCTCCGTTTTGGGGCACCTCCCACAGAGAGGTACAGGGGTTGAAAAAAATATGGAAACACTGCAAGAAATGGATGGTTGAATATAAATTCGGATGTTGGACAAGGCTGCAGGTTGCACTGTTTTCATGACCATGAATCGCACCTGCGCAATGTCCTCAATTTGTTTCAAGTATCAGTGGTGGTTAGGAGAGTGTCCTGTATAGTTGGAAGTGGTTTACGTTAGAGGTAAGTGAATTCGAATTAGGGAAAGTTGCCAGTGCTTGTATGGTGGGTGCTTCCATAGTCAATGCAGCTGAAGTGTTTGGTGTTTCAAGAGGCATCACATCGACGATTTATAATGCACATAGGGAAGCAGAAAAATGTCATCTGCTAAGTAACAACATGGATGAAAGTGCGCACTGACTGTTTGTGACAGATCTTCATTGAAGAGGATTGTGCTGAAAAACAAGAGAACAACAGCTGAAAAATTAAATGTTGCACTTACATGCCTTATCAGCACCAAAACAATGTGAAAAAAGCAAGGGTACTATTTTAGCGATTTAGTAAATTATTACTGCAGTTTTTTCCCCATATTGTAAGTAAAATTTTACTGCTGTAGGTGAACAGAAACATTATAAGGATGACAGACTGAAGTTTAACTTCTAGTTTTTAAAACTTGATGCAGCTCACCTCCTGAAACAAATATCAAATAAGATGACATAAAGGGAAGGTGGGTTGGTGAGATTATTTTCTCTTGAAGGATCCATGATTTGGAGCTACTTTTCCTTTCCTCTAGCATACTTCCACCTTTTCTTTACCTAACTCCTGTCTACATCTTTCTCCTAGTGGTGAAAGTGGTTATTAAATTTTACTTAACTCCTATCTACACCTTTCTCACAGTGATGAAAGTGGTTTTTAAATTAGAAATAATTCAACATGTGTCTGTCAGTCCTTCACTGATAAGTCATGTTCCACTAATTTCCTAAAATATACACTTGTATACTGGTCCACACACTGTCAATAGTTAATATTAACTTTTACGTTTTGAACTTACATAATACTTTAGTGTTTAACTGCAGTATAACCACGGGATAACAAAAAATAATGGAAGGTAAGCATTTAATGGCTCATCAGGATGGAGATCATTAGAGAAAAATAATAACGGAATTGAAAATTGCTTTCGCAGTGGCGCCTGATACAGGAAACTTGCTCAGAGGAAAAACTGATTGAGCACAGCCCGGATGCTGGCATAATACTGCCCAGGTGCCAGAATACTATAGGTCCTACTTTTGGTCATGTGCCCTGCAGGGAAGGAAAAGGTCTGTGGGGCCAGTGACTTCTGTTGGCACTTGGCTTGCCACATGATAGCTGGTTGGAGTGCGGCCATCCCTTGTCTGTTATCTGAAGAGCTGTGCCCTGTGAGGTCTGTGCCCACATAACTGGTCTGTGTTGTTGGTTGCTGGCTGAGTAGGTGAAACTCATCAACTCAGCATTCCTCCCCCCACCCATCACCACCACCACCACAAAGGGTAAGAGAGGTGGTAGCTTGTCCCTGAACGGGGCTGGGTCCCCAGTGGTGGCCAGGGCAGCTGTAGGGCTGAGGTCGACCTCCGTCAGCGTTAGCTCTGGTGTGATATCTGGGATGCTGGAGGATGGAGCAGTGTCTGGGATGGACACTGTGGAGGACTCTGCCTCTGGAATAAAAGATGATGGCAGGCTACCACACCGAGTATGAGGACCACAGTGGGGCAGCAATTGACTAATGTGTTTCAGACACACTGTGCCATCTTGAAGCTTCACCCAAGTCGTGGCCCCACCCAGGAGATTGGAAATGGCCGCTGGAAGGCCTTTGGTGAAGACAAGAGGCCAAAGAGGATCTTGGAGAGAGAAAGGCTGGTGGCTAGACCACTGAGAGGATGGGTGGGTGCTGGTGGGCTGGATGATAATTGTGGCTGATGTCGTCAGCTGTGGGGTTTTTCTGATAGGGTTGAGCTGTCACGGGGAGTGGAATCATAAGAAGCTAGAAAGAGTGCGAGGGCCTCGTCCAAGGGGTGATGGTGGTGGAGCTTAGACAGCTGGGATTAATACGGATGAATGGGTGTAGTGTGTATCAGTGCCATGCCATTTGCTCCACAGAAAGTGGAGAATTCTGAGAAGCCAAGTGAGGAGTGTTATCTGTGACAATAGTTTCTGCCAGCCCTTCAATTGGAAGAATGCAGGACAGGATTTGAATGATCTGCCCTGTGGATATGGTAGACATGCATGAGATATGGGTGACACAACTGCCAGAATCTATGGTGATCAGCCAGGTATATTGCAGGAAGGGACCCAGGAAATCCAGGTGTGACTGGGAACAGGGGGTGGAAGTGTCTGGCCAAGGGAAAAAATGACATGGAGGGATGGCCTGCTTGCTCTGGCAGGTGGGACAGGAAGTCACCATGTGGGTCATCGTTGCATCCATGCCCTGTCAGTAGACATGCTGGCAGGCCATGTGCTTGGTAAACACAATGCCGTAGTGCCTGATATGCAAGAGACAAGACATGCTGCTGGGGTCATGACCCTGATGCAGCCAATGTCTTTCTGGAGCAGGGGAAGAGCTCATTCTGACAATAACAGTAGACCTGGACATTTGGGCGTTGCAGCTACTTGTGGTCTGGCGACCAATCTCGTTGCATCAGGCATAGTACTCATGGAGCTCGGGTCCTCGGTGGTTTGGCACGCAACAAGCTTGGTGTCCAAAGGGCTGTTGGCCATGACTGCCTCAGTGGTTAAGTCAAGGTGGACAAGATCCATGTTGAAGCCAGGGTCCTGGCTGAGTGGAGGTCAGAATTAGCATGCCATGTTGCTGAACAGCACTGAATGTCATAATTATAGCTTCATAGAAACAGAGTCCATTGATGAAGGCAGCATGCTGTGTTGGTCACAATATTTGACGACATTTTGAAAAGATGGAGTAAGGGCTTGTGGTCCATGAACAGCTTGAAATAGCAGCTGTAGACATATTCATGAAAATTTCTATGCCAAATATGATTCCTAGGGTTTCTTTTTCTATCTGACTGTAGTTATGTGTGCAGCAGAGAGAGTCTGAAACACAGATGCAATTGGTCGCTCCACCCTGTCAAACACAGGTGAAAGGACAACCCCAACCCATAGTCCAATTCATCAGCTGTCAAAATTAGGAGCTTGGCTGGTTGTATGCCATGAGGCACACGGAGCAAAGAAGGACCGATTTCAAGTACTGGAAGGCTTTATCACATGCCAGAGTCCATTTCCAGAGAACCTTTTTGCGTAAGAGGTGGTGTTATGGTTCTACAATAGCTGCTGCATGTGGAATATATTTATGGTAAGAACTGAGCTGCCCCAACATTGATTTCAGCTGGCTGGTGTCAGTGGGGGCAGATTTTGCTCCGCCACTTTATAATGTGAGATAGGACAGATGCTTGATGCACTAAAAACATGACCCAAATACTACACTTAGGGAAAAAAGGCACCTGTATTTATTACATTTGAGGTTGGCCTTTTGGAGGATCATGAACAGTGCACATAGGTTGTTAGCCAACTGCTGTGTGTCCTTACCTGTGATGAGAATGTTGTCTAAATAGTTCACAGTGCAGATCACACTGTGGGTGAGGTGTTCGAGGTGATGATGAAAAATGGCCGGAGTACTGGCAATGCCAAACAAAATTTTATTATACCGAAAAAAAAAAAAATACAAAAGGAGTACTAATCTCCAAGAACCATTTGGAATTCTCAGTTATTGGAATCTGGAGATACACATCAAGGACTTCAGTCTTGGTAAACACTTTGCCGCTCACAAGGTGAGTCATTATTTATGCCTTCTACCTTGGGAATAGCAAAAGCATCTGTGACAGATTGGACAGTAATGGCAGTCTTGAAGTCCCCAAAAATGTGCTATGTGCCATTTGGTTTTTCTGCGATGATGATGGGGTTGGCCCATTGGCAGCAGAAACGGGAGTGAGAATACCTTCATCCTGCAACTGCTGTAACTCCAGCTGCAGTTTGTCTCTGCCTGGGCACCATGATACTGCAAGTAGTACTTTCTGTCATGTGGACTGTGGAGGACGAAGAGGTCCATGGGGTGAGAGATCACTGGTTGCCACCAGATGGCCAGGTGGAGCATGATCATCCCTTGTCTGTCATCTGAAGAGCTGTACTCTGTGAGGTCTGTGCCCACATTATCTGTCTGTGCTGCTGGCTGAGTAGGCACAAGGCCTTGACACAGCATGAACGTTTGCCTGTAGCAATTAACAGAAAGCACAGAAAACCAGTATGACGATTACAGAATGGAAATGTGAATGCACTGTTCTGTAATACAGAGTCTATCATCTTAATCATCAGCTTTGAATCAGTTCATCAGCTTTGAATCTACTTACTGTATTCAAGTCTTGGTAACCATCCACAATTTAAGCCCCCCCCCCCCCCCCCCCCAGCTGCCTTCCCCCCTCCACACACACACACACACACACACACACACACACACACACACAAATGCACGCACACATTTTCTTTCATTACTTACTGTTGATAGTTTCCTCCACACAGAGATCCGAAAATGGGGCTATTTTACCTCTGGAATATTTTACCCAACAGGATGCCATCATCGTTAAGCCGTACAGTAGAACTGCCTGCCCTTGTGAAAAAAATAGCAGTTATAGTTTCCCCTTGCTTTCAGTCATTCACAGTACCAGGGCAGCAAGTCCATGCTGACTAGCATTAGAAGGCCAGATCAGGCAATCATCCAGACTTTTGTCCCTGCATCTATTGAAAAGGCTGATGCCTCTCTTCAGGAATTATGTCTTAGTCTGGCCTCTCCATTGATACCCCTCTGCTATGGTTGGGTGTATTGTTGTGGTTGAGGCACACAAGCCACCACAGCTATGCAGGCTCTATGGTTCACTGGAAGGACAGGAGACTATTAAGGAACATGTTAGAGATATAGAAAAATAAAAGTTAGCAAAGTATAGTATTATATGACTGGAGTTTCTTTCTAGCTTGTTGTGTATACTCCATTTACATTCATCTTGACTCCTGTAGAGAGTGTAAATGGACTCTCCATATTATCCACAATCTATTCTAAGTATTATTTTATTCAATAATCAGAGAGAGATCTGAATTAATAAATCAGGGGCACAATCATTAAGTCCAAGTTGCAGGTTTCCTATCTAACAACTTCCAGAGGCAACAATATTTTGATTTTTGATATTTCATATAATTACTGACTGAAATTTTAAATCCCTAATAATCTATTCATTAAGAAGTATAATCTTATGCTGAAGGTTTAAAACAGTAAGTCAAGAATTACAGTTAGAAGCAGTGCACATGTATTGTGGCAGCATAACTCATGGCACATAAATTACCCAGATTGTATTCATCCAGTACTTGAGAATAAGAGCACTTGGTGACGTGCAATGAACTCTAACACAAAATTTCAAACCTTTACAAAACTTTTTCTCATTCACATCCTCCACAAAATGATGAAAGGAAAACAGTTGATCACATACCACCTTTTCGCTGTTTGTGCAATAAAATTGTGGCATCAAGCACAATCTTTTAATTTATTACTTCTTCATTACAAACTCTATACACAAGACCTTCTGCAAGCAATATCCCATTATACTACTGAATACACCTGCAAAACTGTATCACTGTGTGATACATAGTTCAGGAAATATGACATCATAAATGTTGAGATGTGCAAAAAACTAGTTTCTGTTTAAAATGGAGAGTAAATTACTGTGATTATATTCATCCAGTGTTTGATAATGAGAGCACTTAGCAACTTCCAGCAAATTATAAACATAATTCCAAACCTTTCCTAAACATTTTCACACTTACATCTAATATAAAATATGTAACAGATTAACTCATTTGTCAGCTAATCAGAAGTTTGAAGCCGTTTTATGCCTCAGAGTTCGACTTTTTAAAGAATTGGGGCTTTACTGCTTGGAGAGATTTGGGATAAGTACAAGGTATTCTAGTTCCCCTACTGCTACACTAAGTTCAGTTTATACATTACTTTTTAACAGTAATACTTACTTGATGACTGGTAGCTTGATTTTCTAATACATTAACTGGATAAAGACATCATCTGCTGCAGTTATAATTCCTAAGCCATTATTATGACCAAACCTACTTAGTTGTTACATGCAAACTATTTGTTTCTAAGCCTTGCAACATGGCACAGTGAGTTTACACTTACTGATTTGATTGATCCCACATCAGCTTGAATACTTGATACTGCAGTAGCGTATTCTGCTTGCACACTGTGTGCACTTTTAACTTCTGCATTCATATGTTTATTATCATGTGAATACTATCTCAGTTTATCATTAATACTTACGTAACTTTGGATCACCTGGTCAACAATATCACAGAAATTAATGTTTACTATTATTTGAGCTTTATCTCAGTTTACATTTGATATTTAAGTAGCTTTGATTCACTTACAGAACGGTATTATACAAATTAGTAAATTATAAAACATTCAGGCATTAGAGTAATTTGAATGTTACTGGCACTGAGTCTTAACTTCTTTTTACATCAAAAGTCATATGCTCAGCAAAGCACAAATTACATACAGATGCCGATATTATGTTCACATTTAAGTAATCTGTACATTAGGTACAAACATTGTTACAAAAACTCATAAAAATTTCTCACAAAGCTCGTAAAATAATCAAAAATGTTATTATGTTGAAAGAATACTTATAATATAAAGTGACTTACTATAATGCAGCTTTTTCCACAATTATCATTTGTAATTGTAAACCTATCAATGTCATGTATTCAACAGTATAATGAAATGTACACCATTATAGTATTTTTATTTAAGATAACGTGGAAGAGACCAAATGTGTCAGTCATATCAGCCATTGTGAAGCACTGTCTGCACCAGTTTGTTGAAAAATTCTTGGGTTTTTATTAATACATTGAAAGCTTAAACACGGAAATGTGTCACCAGAATTATTTTTTCCAACTTGCGGAAGCCATGAACTACAAAAGCTTTAAATTGCAGGAAAGCTGAATTTACACATATCAATGAAACATTATAATCAAGGTTAAGTTATCTAACTACAAGGTGAATTAGAACCTCAGCACACTTGGCAGGACACTTAGAAAATGTGACAGATCTACTAAGGAGACTGCCTACACTCACCTAAATGTGATTTGCAGAGTATCCATGTAGATGTAGATAATTAGCACTTTTGTGAGGTACAGTTTGCAGTATTATGTTGGGGTTAGATAAGAAAACTGGGCTACTGTTAAAAAGCACAAATCAGAGAAAAGTTCCAAGAGATACTGCAAGTCAGAGAGCTTCAGTTTGGGTACCTCTCATAGCTTCATTCCTATTCAGACTGTACACAAAACTATCAGGATAACTTGAAAAAGTTCAGAAGCAGTGTGACAGTATAGAGAGCATGTGAAAGGTAAGAAGAAAAATCCTGAGAAGAGCAAAAAAAAAGGAATTATTGCAGGGTAGTAGTCATGGGAGGGAGATGTCAGAACTGGTACAAAACTCTAAGGGAAGTGATTACCAGATAACTAATGTTTCTGAACCTAGTACTGGGCTAAGTGATTTTTTAATCAAGTGAATTCACCTGTGATTTAGACTCTTTGGGGAGTACCTTGGGAACAAAGGCCATGTAATAATAATTTTAAGAGTAAAGGAGACCATTAACCAAATAGCAGAAATGTTGAATTGTCTATAGGCACACACGAAAGTGAAAGAAAACTTGCTAGCTGTCAGAATAAATCCTTTGTCAAGCTAGAGTGCAAAGAAATACAGACAGAAACAAGCACACACATCCACGCGTGTGCACGCACGCACTCACACACACGTCTACACCCACCCACACACACACACACACAGCTGTGCCTTTACATTGTGCCAGCTGTGCAGTCAATGCCAGGATTGCTTTTTGGCAGATGGACTAATGTAGGGAGGGGGTTGTATTGGGTCAGATGGGTAGAGGGAAAGAGAAGTGGGAGGCAGGAAGAGAGGCCGAGGGGGGCAGCTAGCAGCTCGGAGGTAGGCAGCAGGTTTGCTGGCTGGGAATGTGGGAGGAACGGGTGGCAGGTGACAGGCTAGGCATGTGATGCACGAGTACCGGAGCTGATGGGGAGTGGCACATGATGAAGGTGACTTGGGCTGGGAGGGGGTGACAGGCCAGAGGAAGGGGAAACAATTGGATGGAGGGTGTGCACGCAGTGGGCTAAGGAGATCGAGGCCAGGAGGGTTATAGGGATGGAGGCCGTGTGGAAAAGATAACTCCCATGTGAGTAGTTCAGGAAAGATGGCGGTGGAGGCAAGGGTCCAGATGATCTGGGCTGTGAAGCAGCCACTGAAATCAAATCAAGCATGTTGTGCTCAGCTGCATGTTGTGCCACAGGATGGACGACATCTCCCTCTTTACCCAAACAACACCCTGAAAACCCACTTCCTAGATGATCCCCAAAACCCTCAAACCCAACAATCCTGGACATCCCATTGTAGCTGGTTATTGTGCTCCTACTGAAAGAATTTCTCCTCTTGTTGACCAACACCACCAATCAATTTTCCAAGACCTAGCCTCTCACATCAAGGGTACCACTTCCTTCACTGAATCTCCACCATCCCCACCCTTTATCTCCTGGATTTCTACTAATCACAGTTAGTGCCACCTCCTTATACACCAACATTGCTCATGTCCCCATGGCACTGCTGCTATCAAACACTGCCTCTCCAAGTGTCCTTCAGGTTCCAAACCCACTACCTCATTCTTGTAACACCTTTCCAAGTATAACCTGAAACACAATTACTTCTCTTTCGAGGGTAAGGTAAATAAACCAATCTCCAGTATGGCACCTCCTAAGTCTTTCTTTTATAGGACATCTAGAGTAAACCTGGTCTGTTTCAGGTTTACTGGTGATATCTTCATGATCTGGACTCAGGACCAAGGCACTTTTTCTACATTGCTCTGCAACCTCAACAACTTTTCTCCCACCCACTTCACCTGGTCCTTCTCAATCCAACATCTTCTTGGATGTTAACCTCCACCTCTCTGATGGCTCCATCCACACCTCTATCCATATTAAACCTCCCAACTACCAAACAGTAACTGTATTTTGACTTGTGTATCCCTGACACACACACACATACACACACACAAACCACTCCCATAGTCTGTCTATCTGTCTTCTGAATCTGCAGTGACAACTCTGTTATCAAACATACTGAAGGCCTCACAAGGGACTTCACAGGCAGGCACTATCCTCAAACCCAGTCCACATACAGATTTTCCTTGCCATATCCTTGGAGACCCCTAATCCAACCACCACCCTCAAGGGTCCGCTACAAGGGAATGCATCCTTGTCACCAATTATCACCATGGACTGGAACAACTGAACTATGTCCTTTGCCAGGGCTTGGATTATTTATCATTGTGTCCAAAAATGAAGCACATCCTACCCATGATCCTTCTCACCTCTCCCAAAGTGCTATTCTGTCACCAACCAACTTACAGAACTTTGTGGTCCACCCACACGCCACTCCCTCTCCCACACCCTGGCTGCAAGGATCATATCCTTGTGGAAGACCATGGTGCAAGACCTGCCCAATCAACCCGCCCAGCATTTCCTACTCCACTCCTGTCACAGTCTTATCCTGCCCCATCATGGGCTGGGCTACCTGTGAAAGCACCCATGTCGTACACCACATCTGCTGCAATCACTACACAGTTTTTTATGTTGGTATGACAACTGTCCAGGTGTCCACCAGAATGAATGCCATCCATTTGCACAACATGCAGATGAGCACAACATGCTTTATGCGATTTCATTGGGTGCTTCATAATCTGGACCATCTGTATCCTTCCCAGCCTGAGGCAGAACCCCATGCCCTCACTTACACCACACTGACATCTATTATTATTCATTAGTTCGGTTCTCAGGTGCACATGGTCACAGCACGCCAAACATTTTTAGTTGTAATAAACAATCTTCTTAGTCATATAGGGAACAGACATCCCACCTCCAGTAGCTCTCTATGGATTGTTATTCTCAGTGTGCTGACTCCAGATGTAAGCAATCCTATGCCTCTTCACTCACTTCACCGATGAAGCATTATGTCACCTCTTGAAACTCAAATACCCATCTCTTGAGGTATGACTGCCTGTCACTGCACCTTAGATCAATCTTTGCATTCTTCAGTGGCTTTGCAGGATACGCTGCTGGTGTTTGCCTCACACTTGGCTTGTGAGAACCCTTCTCTGTCTCAACTGTCCTGGAAGTCTGACAAGGAAGCACCAGACCCATGTCAGTTCTGACAGCTCCCTTAGTGTACCTAGTTCTTTGTCAGTCACCAGCAACAGCAATGCCACTTCCGGTGGGCAAAGTGTGCCGCCTGTGTCAAATTTGGCAATGTGGCCAAAGTCTGCCATTCTTCTACTGTGATTTCTATTGACTGGATGCACGTTGAGTCTCATGACTTGGCAAAATTTGGAAATTTGTGATAAGCCCTTATGGGACCAAACTGCTGAGGTCATCAGTCCCTAAGATTACACACTACTTAATCTGACTTAAACTAACTTACACTAAGGACGACACACACACCCATGCCTGAGGAAGGGCTCGAAACTCCAATGGGGGAAGCTGTGCGGACCATGACAAGACGCCCCAGACCGCTCAGCTGCCCCGCATGGCTCCATCACTTGGGGATGGGTTTGTAGGACACTGACCTTTTTGATGCCTCTTTTGTGCAGTTCATTCTCCCACCGCCCAGGAAGTTGATATCTATCTCTGTTCTAAATGATGGAGTTCCAGTGGACTTGCAGACAGACACTGGCACCTCTACTGCCATTATTGACTGGTGTAAGTCCCCTTCAACATTTTGACACCCCCATCTGTAGTTTTAGTAACGATCTCACGTTCATCTGCATTGCTTTTTTGGCCCAGCTTCAGTATGGTTCCCCAGCTCTCACAGCTTGGATACTGGTGGTGGTCACCCCTGGCACTTCTAACCTCCATGGTCTGGCCTCTTTAATTCCTTGGGCTTAGAGATGCACAACCCCACTGTTAATGTCATGGACAGTGGTTCTTACACATCAGAGCTTTTTGGCAAATATCCATTGATGTTTTCAGCATATTCCTCTGAGGTCCCTAATTTCGAAGCCCACATCACCATCTCACCCATATTGGCCAGGAATTCTGTAAGGCCCGCAGTGTCCTATTTGATCCATGTGACAGGCCTCGGCAGAAACTGCAGTGGCTTCAAGATGAGGGAATTCTCACATCGGTCTCCAGTAGCAGACGGGCCACTCCTGTTGTGGCTATAGTAAAGCATTCTCAGGATCTGTAATGATTTTAGTACTGCAGTTAACTCTCAGTCAGTGACAGGCTATACCCCATTCCCAGAGTGGAAGACATTCTGACTACACTCAGGACTGTTAAAGTGCTCATCAAGATTTATCTTCACAATGCCAATCTACAGCTGACATTGGACACTGCATCTTGGGAAGTGCTCATGATCAACACCCCTTTTGGCTTGTTTCAGTACAATCGGCTGTCATTCTGCATTGCTAGTGTGCCTGTCATTTTTTGGAGAGATTTTGAAGAGTTATTCTGTGATGTCCCTGGAACAGGTAATTACTTAGATGATAGCCTGGTGGCTGTCAAGTCTGCCGAAGAGCTTTCACGCAATTTGAATGATCTCTTTTCCATTCCTGATGATGTTCAGTTGTGGTGCAACAAGGACAAGTGTGACCTCTTCATTTGACAGTGGACTACTTGGGGCATGTGTTTAGTGCTTCTGGAATTTGCCCTAACCTTCAGTACACTGAGGCTATTCAATACACCCTAGTGGCTACAGAAAGATCTCAGTTGAAACCAGTACTTGTACAGTACAGTTATTACTGGTGTTTCTTCCCAGAAATTTACAGTGTTGGAACCTTTGTACCATATGGTCGACAAGAACATTCCACGTACCTGGTCGCCACAGTATGACAGGGTATTTCAAGTCTTGATGCACACATTCCTGCAGACCACTTGCCTTAGTGCCTATGGCCCTTCCAAGTCTCTAGTCTTGGCAGTTGATGCACTGGATTACAGTATAGGAGTGGGTCTCCCCATATTGTGTTTCTTGAATGTGACACAGTGTAACTGCAGTCAGATCAAGGAGGAGGCTTTGGAACTAATAAGTTTCCTGACTATGTCTATGGCCATCAGATCGCTCTTATCACAGAACATAAACCACAGCTTCCACTGTTCAAGTTGACTGCCCGCATCCCCAAGAAGATGGTGTGCTGCTTGCAACACTGGGCTCTCTACCTCTTCAGCTACAGCTATAAGATACAGTTCCACTCCACAGCACATCACAGTAATGCGGACTTTCTAAGCAGCTGGCACAGCAACACATCTACTGGAGGGACACGGATGGTGCAATAGCCAACGTGGTTGCTGCCTGCTCCATGTGCCAAAGCCAGCAAGCTGTCCCAGTCCACAATATTTACCATGGCCCACTACATCCATCTCGATTTTGAGTTCGCTTGCTTGGTGCCTCCTAGCTCATAACAATTGATGCCAGCATGGGCTTTCCATTTGTGACTCAGATGCCATCCCCCACCTCAACCACCACCCTCAACCCAGACCACCAAAGTGCTTACTCATATTTTTGCTGTGGAAGGCCTCCCTCAGACCTCAAATTTTCCTCCATTTGTGCTGTGAATGGCACCTCTGTAATTAATCCAGCGACATTCCATCCATCATATAATGGCATCACTGAGCAGTTCGTCTGCACTTTCAAGAAGCAAACGACAATGCTGTCATCACCATCCCCTGGATGACATGCTGACATCCTTTTTGGCATCCTATCATGCCATTCTGCAGGACGGGTCCTCCCCATGGAGCAGCTGCATGGTTGACTGCACAGATCCTCTCTTTCCGTCCTTCATCCCCATGAAAAGTGCGACAGCCCTCCACAGTCTCAGAAGCATCATTTCTCCTTGCAGGTCCCCATGTGAGCAACGAATTTTGCCTGTGGTCAACTCCGCTGGCTCGTTGCACGGTGTCATGCTTCCTCAACCATGCCGTGCTGGAGGTCACCCGACAGGACAGCACCCGGTGGCAGGACTCAAATCTACTGCCTGAAAATCTCACTCAGTTTTCTTTTCCAGACTCCCCAAGCCAGCAAGGGGCTCTGGGGGACAACGACCTGGCTGCTCCTCCACTGAGCGACATGGGATGGTGAGCATACAGCACTTCATCCAAATGAATGCCAGTTCTACTCCGCCCTCCCTTTCCCAACCAGACGAGGTGGACAAGATCATGTCAAGGGGGGAGGGGGAAAGGACTGGTATGTCACAGAAGTTGTCAGCTGCTGATACCACCCTGCGGCACACCTCTGCCAAGCGGGCTACACCAAGCACAGCCCCTGTGAATCAATGACTGCACAAGCCAGCGAGGCAAGAAATTTGCAACTCAAGCCTGCAGTGGGCCTTTGCATACACCAGAAATGAAAAACAAGTGACGTGTGCAGCCATCCGTGACAGGTGTCAATACTGCTGAGAAGCCTCTGCTGCATCAGCCGTGTCATGTGCGGCCAGTCGAATGCAAGTATATCTCTGCCATGTAATGCACCATGCTGGCCCTGATCCAAGTAGTTCTGTCACAGGCCAGCTGACTGATGTCTTCTGCCACCGACCCAGCACTGCTTCAGACTGCGTGCCCCCTTCATCTCCAGCAAACAGCACCAAGTTTGGCGACATGCTCGCTGGAACTATTGATATCATTTGTTATGGTTAGACTCGTCCAGCAAGATATAAGGGACTTTGAATTTATGTTGGTTTCCCCAGAACCTTAAGTTTCGTTTTGTTCAGACTTACACCTCCCAGTGGGAGTGGACTTAGATATTTCTGTGTCTGGTCTTTTGTGTTCCAGTGATAAAAGGATTGTGTTAACAAGCATTCAGTGAACTTTCTATTTAGTCTAAGGTTTTTTACCAGATTATTGACATTTTGGCACTTTGTGTTACAGTTCACTATCGGTCAAAGTAGGTCCTCTGTGTTAAGTCGAGGAAAATCATTTTGTTAATAAATGGAGACAGAACTTTATTCTTGTGTTTTCTTGTGGGAGTATTCTGAGCCTGGAACACCTCACCTGCCATCCCTCCCTCTCACATTCCTAGTCACTAGTCAGCAAACCTGCTGCTTCCAAGCTGCTAGCTCTCTCCCCCCCCCCCCCCCCCCCCCCCCCCCTCCTGCCTCTCTAGCCCTTGACCCACCCCATCAACACAGCCTCCACCTCAAGCTAGTCAACCTAAGTTATTTAAATTCTGCAAGAGCTTTTCTACTATAGTAATAATAATAGGTGGTGCAGCAATTGTTTAGATCATAACCCTCATTACAAAACTGAGGATGACATCAGGCACATTGCTAAGAATGCTCCTCACACTAGTCTGAAAATCATACCACACTCTGAGTGGTGTATAATAAGCCCTGTATGAAGACTTTTGTGGAATTTTTTACTGAAGAACTTTGAAAATAATTCAGGGGAGAGTTACATTCACATGTGGGAGTGACTGGTGTGTCACTCACTCACTCAGTCACATCATATATGCCATGACTTGCATTTTAATGCTTCCAGTATGAGGCTGATTGCACAGCTACCATATTTTATGGACTATAAGTAACACTTTTTTCTTCAAAAAAATCTCCTCCAAAATTCAGGTGCATCTTATACTCAAAGTTAATAAAAAATGTCCAGTTTGATTTAAAATCCCCACCAGTCTTAAAAACGGCCATATATTCAATGCCAGGGAAACCTAATCTGGCAACATTAGATTCAACTGGTAGCAGCAGCACACTGATGCACCAAACATGAGTTGTGGGAATTCACAAACTTGCTAACACTGTCTTCCTTCCCCCACCCCCACATCACAAACCCAGCAGAAAGCTATCTAGCTGAGGATGGGTCACTGCAGTATATGGTGCCAGCGAACTTGAACTGAAAGTGATTTGTGTTATCAGTACTAGTACAATATTTTTATTAGCAGCTAGTTTCGTAATGGAAAAAAAATAAAAAGTATTCATACACTGAAGGGCCAAAGAAACTGGTATAGGCATGCATATTCGCATACAGAGATATGTAAACAGGCAGAATATGTCACTGCAGTTGCCAACACCTATATAAGACAACAAGTTTCTGGCCCCGTTAGCCGGCCGAAGTGGCCGTGCGGTTAAAGGCGCTGCAGTCTGGAACCGCAAGCCCGCTACGGTCGCAGGTTCGAATCCTGGCTCGGGCATGGATGTTTGTGATGTCCTTAGGTTAGTTAGGTTTAACCAGTTCTAAGTTCTAGGGGACTAATGACCTCAGCAGTTGAGTCCCATAGTGCTCAGAGTCATTTGAACCATTTTTTGGCCCAGTTGTTAGATTGGTTACAGCCACTACAATGGCAGGTTATCAAGATTTAAGCGAGTTTGAATGTGGTGTTATAGTCTGTGCTCAAGTGATGGGACACACCATCTCTAAGGTAGCAATGAAGTGGGGGTTTCCCCGTACGACCATGTCATGAGTGCACTGTGAATATGAGGAATCCGGTAAAACATCAAATCTCCAACATCATAGTGACCAGAAAAAGATCCTGCAAGAATGGAACTAATAATGACTGAAGAGAATCGTTCAGTGTGATAGAAGTGCAACCCTTCCACAAATTGTTGCCAATTTAGATGCTGGACCATCAACAAGTGTCAGTGTGCAAACCATTCAATGAAACATCATCGATATTGGTTTTCAGAGCCAAAGGCCCATGCGTGTACCCTTGATGGCTGTACAATTCAAAGCTTTACACCTCGCCTTGACCCGTCAACACTGACACTGGACTGTTGATGACTGGAAACAAACTGCCTGGTCGGACGACTCTCATTTCAAATTGTATTGAGTGGATGGATGTGTATGGGTATGGAGACAACCACATGAGTCCATTGACCTTGCATGTCAGCAGGGGAACTGTTCAAGCTAATGGAGACTTGTAATGGGGTGGGGTATATGCAGTTGGGGTGATATGGGCCCCTGATACATCTAGATATGACTCTGACAGACGACACGTGCGTAAGCACCCTGTCTGATCACCCACATTGATTCATGTTCGTTGTGCATTCCAACGGACTTTGGCAACTCCAGTAGGGCAATGTCCAGAATTGCTACAGTGTGGCTCCAGGAACAGTATTCTGAGTTATCACTGCCATTGGCCACCAATCTCCCCAGACATGAGCATTATTAAGCACATCTTGGATGCCTTGCAACACACTGTTCAGTAGAGATCTCCACCCCCTCGTACTCTTATGGACAGACCTGCAGGATTTATGGTGTCAATTCCCTCTAGTGCTACTTCGGAGGTTTGTAGAGACCATGCAATGTCGTGTTGCGGCACTTCTGCATGCTCGCAGGGGCCTTGCACGATATTAGGCTGGTGTACCAGTTTCTTTGGCTCTTCAGTGTATGATGTAGGTAATAAATTCAAAGTAATAGCATACGCAGAAGAACATGTAAACTGAGCAGCTGACCAGCATTTCGGCCCTTCATCAAAAGGAAAAACCATTCATGACTGGCAGGCTAGTAAAGAAGAACTGAAAAAAATAAGGAAGACTAAATGTGCAAATGGAGGACTGAATGAAAACTAGACGATGACATATTGAAATGGTTTCAAAGACATCATCAAAATAGCAATGGCATTAGTACAAAAATGATTCCAATACATGTTCATAAGCTAGCATTACAGTGGAACTTAATAAACTTTAAGCGTGGAGTTGGTTGGTGCTACAGGTTTATAAAACATCATGGACTTCGCATGAAAACCGAAACCAAAATATTCCAGAAAATGCCCACAAGAGTATGAAGAAAAAATACGAGGGTTGTCCACAAAGTAAGTTCAGTTTCTATTTCTATCCGCGGCAGCGCTACGATTGCAGTTCTGAGCATGCAGTGCTTCTTTATAACGTCAGCCGTAATTGAAAATGCTGTCGAGTGTGAAATCAGACAGTAATTCGTTTTCTAAATGCAGAGGAAGTTAAACCAAAGGAAATTCATTGGCAAATCTGCAAGGTTTACGGACAAAATGCTATGAGTGATTCAATGGTTAGAAGATGAGTCAGACTGTTAAATGAAGGCTGTGATCAAGTGCACAATGAAGAACGAAGTGGATGCCCATCTGTGGTTACTGATGAACTGGTTCACACAACTGAAGAGAAGATTAAGCACAACCGTAAGTTTACAGTTAGTGCACTTGCTATGGAAGTTCTGCAAATCTCATGATCACCGATTCATGAAATTATTACTGAAAAACTGAAATTTCGAAAACTTTGTTCAAGCTGGGTACCCAAAATTCTTACTAAACACACAAAAAACAGCAGATGGGCAGTGCACTTCAGTTTTTGACATGCTACAATGAAGAAGGTGATGGTTTTCTTTCTCGGATAGTCACGGGGGATGAAACCTGGGTATCGTATGACACCCCTGAAACAAAACGTCAATCAGTGGAATGAAGGCACACTTCGTCCCCAGCGATGGTTAAGCCTAAGCAAATCTTCACTCCCATCCCCAGCGATGGTTAAGCCTAAGCAAATCTTGACACCTTGAAAAGTCATGTGCACCGTTTTTTGTGACATAAGAGGCATTTTGGTGATTGATTTCTTACCACAAGGCCAAACAATCAATGCACATGGTTACTGCGAGACCATTAAGAAATTGATCCACACAATACAGAACAAGCGCCAAGGATTACTGTCAAAAGGTGTTTTTTTTTCCATGATAATGCCCAACCTCACACAGCGAATGTTACCAAACAACTGTTATGGGAATTTCACTGCGACGCACTTAATCATCCTCCGTACAGCTCGCACCTTGCTCCTAGTGACTTTCATCTATTCTTATACCTAAAATCTGTCCTTGGTGGTCAATACTTCAACGACGATGACAAGCTGAAACAACATGGTTGAATACACAGGATGCAACCTTCTATGAAGAAGGCATACAAAAACTTGTGCCATGTTATGACAAGTGCCTACAAAATTTCAGAAGCTATGTAGAAAAGTAGTTTAACAGTTGTAGATTTTTGTACAATAAATATTTTTTATGTTTCTGTACATGTTTGTTTTATATAACCAAGCAGAACTTACTTTGTGGACATACCTTGTATTATCTTTCCATCACCTTATTATTCAACACTGAAAGAAAACCAGTGTGGGACTAAGCCAAATAGTGAATATGGATAAAACTCCTCTGATATTTGATGTGCTGAGCAACAGAACTGTTGCCATGGAAGGTGCTAAAACTGTAACCATAAAAACAAGTCAGCATGAAAAAATGTCCTTTCATGTTGTGCTGTCATGCTGATGGTAGTAAACTTAATCCAATGGCCATTTTCAAGCACAAAACAGTGCCAAAACCTTCTGAAATACCACCAGGTGGTGTTGTTCACATACATGAGTAGTGTTGGATGGATGAGGCTGGTATGAAATTGTGGATTAACAGAGTGTGGGAGAGAAGGAAAGGTGCTTTGCTAAAGAAGAGTTCTCTTCTTGTGCTAGAGCAATTTAGTAGTCATTTGAAAAATTCTGTGAAAGAGAAACTGAGACAGAAGTACAGACCTTGGTGTTATTTCAGGAGGATTTACTTCGTAATTGCAATGTCTTGATGTTTCAATAAATAAACCATTTAAAGTGGACATGAGAGAGGAATGGAAAAAATGGATGATGGATGAAACCCAACAGAAATTCATGTTGAAGGGAGTTTTAAAATGACCTACAGTCAAACAAGTGTGTCAGTGCACAAACCAGTAATGATCAAAAGTAGATAAGACATTATTGTTACATCTTTCAAGAACTGCAGAATAAGTAAGGCTCTTGATGGCAGTGGAGACCGTCTTGTATATGAAGAGGACAACTGTGATGATGAAGAAGAAGAAGGGGCAAGTTCAGATGACAATTTTTAGGAATTTTAAAGGTTTTTTTGCTTTATAAACTATAAATTCTTTTTTAGTCTGACTTTGCAATCTAATAATAAAAAATGGTAAAAATGTTACTTTTTAAAAAATGCTTAAAAATTAAGGTTTTTCTTATAGTTTATAAAATACGGTAATTGCCAGAAGCACCCAGTCTGACCAAAGCGTTGTCTGTAGGAGCATGATTGTTAAAAAGGATGAATTTTCACTATCAACATAAGAATACTGAAAGAACAGAACTAACATTTTACTATTGCATCATTATGGGAGACATCAACCAACAAAAAAATAAATTTGAACCTTCATGTTTTGTAATTCTGTTATTTTATTGTTCTTTTAACACTAAAGTACAATCCAAAATTAAAAATTTTTTGGATATATTGTTTTTTGAGTTATTAATTTTTGAAGGTTCAAAAATTATGAGTGTTTTGTCGCACTTTGAAGCCTTAAAATGGTAATATCCCCACAAGACAGATCTGAAATTTACGCCATTTTATTCTATTTATTATAAGCTTTGAAAATATGAGCTACTTGACCATATCTATAAAAAAGGCTTAATTTTTTGAAACTAAACTATTTTTAAATCCTTAAAATTTTGAAATTGGATTTTTTTAATTGGAAAAAAATGCATGTCATGCACTACTTGTTAATGTGTGTGCTGGATTCCATGATGGTATTGCAATAGGAACATAGTGAAATAAATTTTATTTTACTGAAATGTGCATTTGCCAACTGTACAGCTGCACATAGTTAGCAGGCTGGCTTATAAAACTATAGTTAAAATCAAATTATTCAGTAATACTTATGCACACCCTGGATTATCATTTTAAAAATGTACTAAATCATGCCACATAACAATAAACCTAAATAATGTAAGGGGAATGAGAGTATGTCTTTTTCATTTTATATAACTTGATTTAGTGGTTGTTTGTGTTTATAAAACAATAGAAAATATTTATCACCAGTACACAGGTTGACCCAAAAGTACATTAACATTTGAAAATGCACTAATTCACAGAATAATGTAGTTAGAGAGGTGAAACATGAGACATGTTCCTCAAATGACATGAGAGTTTTATTGAAACAAAAAACGAGTGCAAAAACCAGAAAACAGATGGCGCTGGTCAGCAACATTAAGTGATGCCACATGGTAACACCCACAATTGAAGAACTCTTGATTCAAAATACTTCACTGCTCAATAAAACACTAATAGGCACATGATGAAACATGAGAAGTACCAAACACAGCTAACAAAGGAGAATATTGTACTCGTAGCATTCCAACGTGTACTTGCCCTTAAAGCTGTGCACATTACAGCACCTCTTCTGGGAAGGGGAAGGCTCTGGCCCCAGATCGAATTTTCCTCGTGGATTAATAGCAAAAGTCATTGTGCTGCCACCCTGGATATGGTTTCTAGGTGGTTACCCACATCCCACTAGATGAATACTGTGCGGGTACCCAAGACTTCCCTTACTTACATGATTCGCAAACATTTAGAAGATTTTTCTTCACTTTCACAAGAATAACACTATTTGCACGTACAGTTGGGCTAAAAATATTCTGCCTGGGGGGGGGGGCTGAGACAGGAAAGGCATCCAGTCACCCTTTGAATTAGTCAAGCCTAATCCAAGTGCCAACGCAGCACAAAGATACAAGAAACAGAAAAAGAAGAAGTTTCCCAACAAGTGCCTTTCAGTGTTTTATTGGGTGATGAAGCATTTTAAATCATGAAACTGGCACATTTCTGCTACCTTGTCACCTAAAAATGTTCATATACAGGGTGACAATTATTAAACTATATGAACTAAAATTGTAGTAACTTCTGAACAGTTTGCATTAGGACTTTCAAACTGCATGATGGACTGTGGGGAATGATGGGCATTAGTATGTGCTGTATGGTTTGGTTTAGTGACAAAGCCCACTTTCATTTTGATGGGTTTATCAATAAGCAAAACTGGTGCATTTGAGGGACTGAGAACCCACGTTTCATGATCTAGAGGCCTCTTTACCTTCAACAGGTGACTGTGTGGTGTGCAATGTTCCAGTCACAGAATAATTGTTGTGATATTCCTTGATGGCATGGTGACTACTGAATGGTATGTGGAGGTCTTGGAAGATGATTTCATCCCCATTATCCAAAGTGACCCTGCTTTCAACAAGATGTGGTTCATGCAAGATGGAGCTCAACCACATTGAAGCAGGATAGTGTTTGATGTCCAGCAGAAGCACTTTGGGGCCTGCATTCTGGCTCTGGGTTAGCCGGGGCTACTGGCATGGGCCTCGATTGACCGCAATATTCTCTGGATCTGAACAGATGTGACTCCTTTTTATGGGTCTATATTAAAGACAAGGTGTACAGCAATAACCACAAAACCATTGCTGAGTTGAAAACAGCCATTCTGGAGGTCACCGACAGCATCGATGTTCCGCCGCTTCAGCGGCTCATGCAGAATTTCACTATTCGTCTGTGCCACATCATCACCAAGGATGGTAGGCATATTGAAAATGTCATACCCTAGATCTGAATATCTGTAGTGATGTCTATCAGGTGTCGATAGGGAACATTTGTTGTGAATGAGCCTTTTTTTTTTTTTGTTTGGTTGGTATGACATCTGTCAAAGATATTCAGTATACATCAAGTCATGGAACAAACAACATCATATGTTTTCATCATGTTAACAATGTCAAATTTTGTACCAGAAAGTGATGATTTGCGGAAAGCATTAATTTTTTGTTTTCATTTGAAGAAAAGTGCTGCAGTCGCATCGAATGCTTATCGAGGCATATGGTGATCATGCTCTATCAGAAGCAACATGCAAAAGATGGTTTCAATGGTTCAGAAATAATGATTTTGATGTAAGAAATGAAGAACATGGCAGACCACCAAAAAAGTTCGAAGACGCCGAATTGGAAGCAATATTGGATGAAGATGATACTTTGAGTCTGAAGCAATTGGCAGCAATGCTAAATGTTGCACAACAAACAATTTCTGGCCATTTGAAAGCTATGGGGAAGATCCAAAAGTGTGGAAAATGGGTGTCACATGAATTGAATGAAAGACAGATGGAAAACCGAAAAACCATTTGTCAAATTTTGCTTCAAAGATGAAAGAAAATCAATTTTGCATCGAATTGTTACTAGCGATGAAAAATGGATTTATTTTAAGAATCCTAAATGGGAAAAATCATGGGTTAGTCTGGGACAACCATCAACATCGACTGCAAAACCAGATCGATTTGGCAAGAAGACAATGCTCTGTGTTTGATGGGATCAGAAAGGTGTGGTATATCATGAGCTTCTAAAACCCAGTGAAACTGTGAATACTAATCGCTACAGATAACAAATGATCAATTTGAAATAGGAATTGATCGAAAAAAGACCAGAATGGGCCAGAAGACATGGCAAAATAATTTTTTTACATGACAATACACCTGCACACAGAGTAAGACTGGTTCAGGATACAATCAAAACACTTGGCTGGGAGCTGCTACCCCACCCGCCGTATTCACCAGACTTGGGCGCTTCTTACTACCATTTGTTTTCATCAATGGGACACGCATTGGCTGAGGAACACTCTGATACCTATGAAGAAGTCGAAAATTGGGTGTCTGATTGGTTTGCTTCATAAGTCGAACATTTCTATTGGTGTGGTGTCCACAAATTGCCAGAAAGGTGGTCAAAATGTATAGAAAGCAATGGTCAGTACTTTGAGTAAAATGTTTTTACTTTTCAATTCAAAATTAGTGTTTCATTTTCACAAGAAAACGCTCATTTCATACTGGTACACCTGGTATATGTTAAATAAAATGTGTGCTGGCTGTAGTTTGTAACTAATTTACGTTTTTTTCATATAGTTGAATAATTGTCGCCCTGTATAATGAAACTGGTGGCTTAATGAATGCACCAGAATAACAGTTGCTGTGTTTCTTTTTAACAGAAACTTGGAAAACCATAGCAGTCACACAAAACCAGAAGTTACCACACATTTCATCTATATCTACGTCTACATCATACTATACAAGCCACATAATGATGTGTGGCGGAGGGTACATTTTGTACCACTAATCTGAACCCTCCAACCCCGTTCCAATTGTGAATAGTGCATGGGAAGAATGATTGTGTAAGCCTCTGTATTGGCTCTAATGTCTCGGGGGGAAGTAATATGTTTTCTGACCCTTCCTGGAAAGTACTCTTCTGAAATTTCAATAGTAGATCTCTCCATGATGCACATGCCAATGAAGTTTGTTAAGCATCTCCATAATCCTCTCGTGCTGACTAAATGATCCCATGATGAAACGTGCCATTCTTCGTTGGATCTTCTCTATCCCTTCTATCAGTCCTATCTGGTAGGGATCCCAGAACTCAAGAATGGGTTGAATAAGTGCCTCATGAGCCACTTCCTTCCATGCAAAAGTTACATTTTCTTAAGATTCTTCCTATGAATCTGAGTCTGGCATCTGGTTCTCACGCTATTTGTTTTATATGGTCATTCCACTTAAGGTTGCTCTGAATAATTACTCCTAGATATTCTGTGGCAGATACTGTTTCCAGTGGTTTCCCAACAATAGTGTAGCTATACACCACTGGATTTCTTTTCCTACATATGCTCAATATGTTACATTTATTTATGTTCAGGGTCAACTGCCAGACCCTCCACCATTCATCAATTCCCTGAAGCTCATTCTGCAAATCATTACTCTCTTCTGGTGTTTCTACTTTGTTATAGACAACTGCATCATCTGCGAACAGCCTTAGAGAGCATCCAACACTTTCTACTAGATAATTTATAAATATTGTAAACAATAATGGTCCCATCACACTTCCTTGGGGTACACCAGAAATTACCTTTACATCTGTCAATTTTGTTCCGTTAAGAGCAACGTGTTCTGTCTGTAATGAAGTCTTGAATCCAGTCGCACGTCTGCTCTGATACTTGATAAGCTTGTATTTTTTTCATTAAATAGCAGTGTGGGACAGAGTCAAATGCTAAGTCAAGGAACACAGCATCAAACTGAGCAACATTTTCTATGGCACCGTGGATCTCATGAAGGAACAGAGTGAGCCAAGTTTTGCAGGATCTCTGTTTGCGGAAACCATGTTGAATTCTACAGAGGAGATTTTTCTTCTCCAATAATGTTATAATTATTAAGCATAAAACATGTTCTATAATTCTACAACAGTTTGATATAAATGATATAGGTCTGCCCTACAGCCCTTCTTAAAAACGGGAATGACCTGCACTTTCTTCCGGTCGCTAGGTACCCCTCATTGTTCAAGTGATCTATGATAAATTACTGCTAGAAGGGGAGCAAGTTCTTTTGGATAATCTTTATAGAATCTTAGAGGTATCTCATTTGGTCCTGATGCCTTCCCACTATTAAGCAGTTGTAGTTGCTTACCTATTCCACAAGTGGTTATCTCAATATCTGCCATTTTGATGTTCGTACAATGATTGAAAGGAAGGATCGTGTTATGCTCTTCCGCAGTGGAGCATTTTTGGACGAATGAATTCAGTATTTGACCTCCTCTCTGTCATCTTCTGTTTTGGTGCCAGAAGGCTCACTCAGGGAATGAGTAGATGGTTTTGACCCACTGACTGATTTTACAAATGACCAAAACCTCTTTGTGTTTTTACTTTCAGAGACACTGAACACTTCTCTCATTGCTATCCTTATGCTCATTTTGGCTTTGTTCAGCCTTTTGTTAGTAAGCAAGGCTTTTACTTCAGTTGAATCTGAGGTGAAGTTCTCTTTGTTCACATGGCAGTTTTCTAACACGGCTATTATACCGTGGTAGGTCTTTCCCATCCCTTAAGACCTTACTTGGAATATACACTCCTGGAAATGGAAAAAAGAACACATTGACACCAGTGTGTCAGACCCACCATACTTGCTCCGGACACTGCGAGAGGGCTGTACAAGCAATGATCATGAAGCGGGAACGTGTTGTATCCCCGCTTACAGTCGCTCATGTGCAGTGAACCGGCATTATCACCGCGCCCACGCACTGTGCTCATGGGAGAGGCTTTGTGGCAATAAATGACTAAAGCGGTTTCTGGACAGGACACATTTATTTTTCCTGCCGTTACAATAAATGACAAATAATATACTTCGCTAATGTCTGCCTATATAGGCGCGTTGCACTGGCGGCACGGCTCGGTCACCGATCCCGGAGGGTGCACACTCCAGTGACGAGCCGTGGCGCGACCGCGCGGACCGAGCGAGACAAAAGGCCGCGTCACAGAATGTTCTGCTCTTGGTGCGACCGGAGGCGCCGTAACGTCCGCGAAGAAGCGAAAGACAATTTAACGGCGACTGCGTTTACGACCGCGCGTACGCATTTACGGCGGAGTCACGTTGACTCGACGCACGTGGTCCGCGGCGGAAGAACTGGGGAGACGTGTGTCGCGTCGCGTCGACTAGCTCGAACTGGTGGCAGCTTTGTTCCCGTGCGGTCCGGTGTGCGACGCACCGTTGCCGAAATTCCGCATAACGGTACAGCTGCCCCTACTTGTGTCGGCAGTGCCGTAGTTCAGCCCTTCGTGCGTTGGACGGTGCTGCCGCCACAATCACACTCACAGCACAGCGGACATACCAGGAACCGCGGTGTTGGCCGTCGAATGGCGCTAGCTGCGCAGCATTTGTGCACCGCCGCCGTCAGTGTCAGCCAGTTTGCCGTGGCATACGGAGCTCCACCGCAGTCTTTAACACTGGTAGCATGCTGCGACAGCGTGGACGTGAACCGTATGTGCAGTTGACGGACTTTGAGCGAGGGCGTATAGTGGGCATGCGGGAGGCCGGGTGGACGTACCGCCGAATTGCTCAACACGTGGGGCGTGAGGTCTCCACAGTACATCGATGTTGTCGCCAGTGGTCGGCGGAAGGTGCACGTGCCCGTCGACCTGGGACCGGACCGCAGCGACGCACGGATGCACGCCAAGACCGTAGGATCCTACGCAGTGCCGTAGGGGACCGCACCGCCACTTCCCAGCAAATTAGGGACACTGTTGCTCCTGGGGTATCGGCGAGGACCATTCGCAACTGTCTCCATGAAGCTGGGCTACGGTCCCGCACACCGTTAGGCCGTCTTCCGCTCACGCCCAACATCGTGCAGCCCGCCTCCAGTGGTGTCGCGACAGGCGTGAATGGAGGGACGAATGGAGACGTGTCGTCTTCAGCGATGAGAGTCGCTTCTGCCTTGGTGCCAATGATGGTCGTATGCGTGTTTGGCGCCGTGCAGGTGAGCGCCACAATCAGGACTGCATACGACCGAGGCACACAGGGCCAACACCCGGCATCATGGTGTGGGGAGCAATCTCCTACACTGGCCGTACACCACTGGTGATCGTCGAGGGGACACTGAATAGTGCACAGTACATCCAAACCGTCATCGAACCCATCGTTCTACCATTCCTAGACCGGCAAGGGAACTTGCTGTTCCAACAGGACAATGCACGTCCGCATGTATCCCGTGCCACCCAACATGCTCTAGAAGGTGTAAGTCAACTACCCTGGCCAGCAAGATCTCCGGATCTGTCCCCCATTGAGCATGTTTGGGACTGGATGAAGCGTCGTCTCACGCGGTCTGCACGTCCAGCACGAACGCTGGTCCAACTGAGGCGCCAGGTGGAAATGGCATGGCAAGCCGTTCCACAGGACTACATCCAGCATCTCTACGATCGTCTCCATGGGAGAATAGCAGCCTGCATTGCTGCGAAAGGTGGATATACACTGTACTAGTGCCGACATTGTGCATGCTCTGTTGCCTGTGTCTATGTGCCTGTGGTTCTGTCAGTGTGATCATGTGATGTATCTGACCCCAGGAATGTGTCAATAAAGTTTCCCCTTCCTGGGACAATGAATTCACGGTGTTCTTATTTCAATTTCCAGGAGTGTATTTGCCTAGGACCTAGGGAATACTGCACAAGTGCTTTGAATTCTTTCTATTTGTTTTCCAGATCTCCATCCTCATCACTGAATATTTGATGCTCACTGCTTAGATACTCTGAAATTTGTATCCTGTCACTCTTGCTAAGCAAAAATATCTTCCTATCTTTCTTAACATTCTTTCTCAGCTCCATTGTCATAGATGCTATCACTGTTTTATGATCACTGATACCTTCCTTTACGTTAACTTATCTCATAAGTTTAGATCTTTTTGTTGCCAGGAGATCTAAGAATCTATACATGGCAAGTTGAAGTCAGCTCCTATTTTAATGGCATGATCTGGAAAATGACTTCCCTCTGAAGTGCTCTACCACTAGAGCTCCTGACCCAGGTGGGCTATAAAAGCATCCGATTACCATTTTTGATTGATCTTTGATACTTAACTTCACCCAGATTAATTCACAAGCAGAATCCATGATAACCTCACTAGATTTTATTGAATTCTTTACTGCAATATACACGTACCACCATTGGTGACTAACCTATCCTCACAATAAATAATCTAATCTGGACTTAGGATTTCGTTGTTATTAATGTCCGGATGCAACCAACTTTCTGTTCCTGATACTATCTGTGCTTTATAACTTTCAGTAAGTGATACTAGTTCTGGGACGTTTCCTTGAATGCTCCTGCGGTTTACTAAAGGCATATTAACCTTTTATATCTCTGACCTTCGGTGGCGAATGCTCTCTGAGGACATTGTGGCTAATTTATCAAGCAAATCGTCTTTGATCCCAAGAGAGGGTTTCTCTAACCTAAAAAAGTCCCATGTGCATGCCACATGTACTCCGCTCCCTAGTAGCCACTTTCTGTGCATTGTGCATACTTGACCTATTAAGAGGAACTCTGCAATTCTCTACTAAATAATGGAGGTCGAGAAATTCGCATTCAATACCATCACAGAGTCATCTGAGCCTCTGGTTTAGACTGTCCACTCCAGTCCAAACCAGAGTATCATGATCAACCCTGCGAACAATGCTACAAATAGACAGCTTAGCATGCACCCTGGCGTGTGATGCTAGTTGCCTTCACCAAATCAGCCATCCACCGAAAGGAGCTGGGGATGCTTTCAGAACCCACGTGGCAGGCATCATTTGTGCCGACCTGTGTCCCTGTATGCAGCTGCCTGCAACCTGTGTGCTTGATAGCTGCCAGCAGGGCCTCTTTGACGTCTCACACGAGACCTTCCGGCAAACATACTGACTGCACGCTGACATTCTTGGCTGATATTTCTGTGAAGAAAGACAAAGGAAAAGAAAAATTGTTTCTGATTTTAAGGATTCTGATGTTCATAAGAGAATTTCGGAGGTCCTGATGCAGATGCATGCTTTCGAATATATTACAGGACTTTTTGTTTGTGCTTATGAAAAAAAAAAAACCTTTCATACTTTGTATATTAAGTCCCATGACTCATACTGAAGAACATATAGACTATCAAACAAACACTGTGAAAAGCCTCACAGACTATATCAGAAAATAATGTGCTGGTGCACCAACAATGTCATTATTGCATGATACAATTGCATTACACCATTTAAAAGAAGACAAATATATAATCTTGGACACTAATAAGTTTGTTACGAGATCATTATAATGTTTTCGTTGTTGGTGATGAATAAAGTTTCTTATTCCAAGGCACTCAAGAACACTTTGTTAAATAGTAACAGCTACATCATTGTTTAGTCAATATTAATATATTCGCAAAATAAAATTACAGTTAAGTAAATTATTTGTAATCTCTATTGAGCAAGTGTTGTTGTGATGTATTAATATTTTCATGGTCAACATGGGGAACCCAAACTAATAATAATAATTTGACACCCTTATTTTATTTTTGACATTTAAGTTTTGCATTACAACTCAATAGGAAGTCCAAAGTCCAACAGATTCCACACCACATGCTGCACATATCAGTAAAATAAAACTTTAACAAGTTCCCACTGCAATACCATAATGAAATTTGGCACACATATTAACAAATAATGCATGACTGACATGCATTTTATTTTCTCAAAACAAAAAAACCCAATTTTGAAATTTTCAGAATAAAAAAAATATTTTACGTGGGAAAATTCTGAATTTCTATGAATATCATCACGTAGCATGTATTTACTGGGTGGTTACAATTAAAGTGCAGATACTCACAGAGGTCCAGTGTGGATTGTAATCATTGTACAGCAGTAAAGCTTGGCAGATATTCTAATGTGTTAATGTGGAACCGATTAACAGTGGAAACAAAATTAGTTCCAATTTTGTCCACCATGTGCAAATTGGGAGCAGTATAGCATCTCATTGACAACTTTGATGCTCATATTGAATGAACTGTGTAAGCAGCAGTTAATAATATCAACATTATCCCTCTGGCATCAGGCGCCATGGAGCTTGAATGCCTGCCAGAGGAAATAGACTTAGATGGTTGTTAGGGGGTGCCATGGCAGTGCAGCAATGTGTTCACAAGCAGGAACACCACTTTCTTGTGCCATACGAGTACAGCGGCCCATAGCGTTCCGTGTGGCCTACATACAGGCAGGTGCCCAGAGGGCAGATGATCAATTCAGTGCTTGTGCTTGATATTGTTGGGTCTATCTTCCCTGCACTAGGATTGCTTGTTAACTACACTGCTGCCACCATTACTCTCTTCGGTTGCGCCTTAGATTTGCCTCTCCACTGGTCTGGCTAGGCCTTGTCATCATCACTGTGGTGAAGGCTCTGCTGAACACCTCACTCTTGTCTAGGGTTTTGTCCCTGTTCTGGTCTGTTGTTTTGTCAGCTGTCTGTCACATTTTGCTCACATATGTTAGTTTGGGTTACTTCTGCAGGTGGCTTCAGCCTGGTGGCTTCTTCTGTGACTTCATTTCTTCTGGAGCTTTAACATGTGCACCTATGTCCATCTACATGCAGATATAGAACTGGCAATGAGGAAAAAGGAAGCTATTTAGAAGCATGGAGGCTCAACTGGTTTGCCTGCTCGAGCAACAGCAGCAGTTAATTCAGTAGTAGCTCCAGTTAGACTTGTTACAAAAATCACTTCAGCTTCAGATGGGCAAACTAGGAACACAAGAGGCTCAGCTGCACACGGCCTGAGCATCTCCCACTACTGACGCCCCCATATGTTCTCTGTCATTTCCACCTTTCACTGACACTAAGGAGGATTGGGACACATACTTGCATTGTTTGAAACAGCACTTCAGGTCACATCTTAGTTTTGGGCCTCACCAGAAACATTCTTTCTGCTTCGAAAGTCGGCTCCTCTGTCAGACTGTTTCAGGAGATTTACATTCTGCCGACAGATTATTATTCCCAGAGACGACACACGGTTGCCTGCAGGCTCGAGTTCCATCAATACCATAAACAGCCAGGATAATCATACCACTTGTCACTGATCTGCAAGGTCTCAGCCGCAAATGTGATTTCACTTGCACCAATCAACGGTGCAAGGCTTCATACATGGACTCCTTGATTTGTGACATGGTGGTCCAGCTTGCACCAGATCCGAAGGTCCACATGTGACATTGAAACCATATAACCCATCATTGGGGACATTTTGCGCATTGCGCACTCATTTGAAATTGTACAGGCAGCCAACAAACAACTCATGGCGGGGCCACAAGTTGCAGGAGTCAACACACTACCATGCGCTCCACTCTTGTGCTGCATGTGAAGACCATCCCCAGACTGCAGAACCGTCACAATTGCACCTTGTCTGAAGTCTCTATGGCATATGAGTCTCTGGTCGTACCACATTGCAGGTCATGGGGTAGCTCCCTTCATGCTCAGTGTTTTTCTGCTCACTTTCATGCAAATGACCAGATCACTAGAGTCCTGGACACTTTGTGGCAAAGAAGGACCTCTCTGGTATGTCACAGCCATATAATGTGTTCCCGCCCCTCCCCACAAGGGTATCAGGACATCATACATGCACTGCTGTCAGTAGTCCTGTTGTATGACCCATTCATGGGAAAGTTATTTCACACACTCTGCACTTATAATGAGGATGTCTGTTTTCATGTGGACACAGGAGCCATCATTTCTTTGATCAGTCTGGCAACATTTGCACAATTGTGCTTGCCTGAGTTGTCTCTGCCATCATGGCGTTTGGTGGGCTACGGGGCCAGTTCTGTTCCTCTTCGTGAACAGTTCTTGGTCACACAGCCATAAGTTATTACTGGCAGTATATGGCTGTGCCCATGGACATTAAATGAATTCATGGTTAGAAAACTAATAACAGCTTTAAGATGAATGGAAAGATCAATTTTGGGCTGCATAAACAGAGACAGAAAGAAAGCAGTCGATATCGGACAGACAACAAAGGTCGGTGACATCAACAGAAAGAGTGAATATCTCGAAATGGCAGTGGGCTGGACATGTTGCTCGAAGAAAGATGACAGGTGACAGGTGAATAGGGCACATAAAATACCAACTGGTGCTGGTTTGTTATTTAATGCTTGTAAAATATGGTAAGTGAAAGTGTAAATGGCATTCTCAGTTGATAATTCTTCTGGAGTCAAAACTGTGATTTACCGATGAAGTTAGTGTTCTCATCTGGGATAGTATTGTAGAATGCATGACCATCTGAAAATTTTGGTGTGAAAAATTCCAGTAGTGAAATGGGTCAGTAGTTATTGCCATCTCTCCCACCACATTTCCTTTTGCGGGGTTTAACAATGGCATATTTCAATCTCTGTAGAATAATCCCCTTTGTTTGTGATGCTTAGCATATTTCAGAAAAGACAGCTCTTATTATATGGGCACAAGACTTAAGTAGTCTGTTGGAAATGTCAGGAAATCCAGACGAGCTTTTATCTCTGGGAGAATATATAATTTTATTAATTTCATAATGTGAACAAGGTGAGACATACAATGACTGCATTTCATGAAAGTTGCTTGTCGAACATAATCCTTTGATTTTTCTTTGCATCTATTTGCCACAATATTTTTTTCAACATTTAAGAAACAATTATTAAACATGCCTGCTAATTGAGACTGGTCATTTATGGCCCTTCTAATTACACCAACAGTGATGTTATCGTGTTCTGTGGCTTGTTATCCTCTCTCTCATTTTACTGTGTTCCATGTAGCCTTAAATCTGTTGTTGGATTTACTGATTTCTGACATAATCTGCATTTTACTTGATTTTTGAATAACTTTTCTTATTAATTTTGAGCATTTTTGTAGTGTGCAACTACTGTGGGACCTTTACTGGATCTTGACTTCAGATACATTTTGCTTTTCCTTTCACAAGATACTTTAAACTCTCCACTGATCCATGGTTTTCACACGGCTGTTTGGGTCTTTCTGATTAATTTATGTGGAAAACTATTTACAAATAATGGTATGAATTTCTCGAAGAATAGATTAAATTTTATGTAAGCAGTAGGATCATTGTAAATTTCATCCCAGATCATCTCTCAAACTATTCTTAAAAGTGTTTGTCCTGGAATCATTAATTATTCTAAGAGATTTCACTGAAGAATATGTATAAAGTATCACTATGTTGGCGATTGCTGTGAAAACTGTTTCTACATATGCGTACACCATAATTACTCTACCATGCAACAATCTGGGGTTACATTCGTCTGGTATGAGATTTCCCAGGGGGGTCCCCTGGGGGCTGAACTGCACATTAACCCTGGGTTCAGTGTGGGGTGGTGGTGGGGAGGGTAAACTGCTGCGGCCTATTGCGGGGTTGTGAACCACTGAGGGCTATGGTGGGACGAAGCCTCTCCGTCACTTCTAGGTCCCTGGTTTAATACAATACAATGTATAAAGTAAGTTCATAATGGGAAGGACCTCCATGGTATACAGCCATTGTAAAGAAACCTCTAAAGAAACAGAGACTATTGCATAACAGGTGTAAAACAAAGCACAGGACTGTAGATAGAGAGATGCTGAATGAAATGCGTTTGGCTATAAAGAGAGTAATGTATGAAGCCTTCAGTGAATCAAATGATCTTTCACAAACCCCAAAGAAATTCTGGCCACACGTAAAGGCTGTTTGTGGCACAAAGTTAAGTGTCCAGCCCCAATGAATGAGACAGGAACTGAAATTGAGGGTAGCAAAATAAAAGCTGAAAAGTTTAACTCTGTTTTCAAATGTTTCTTTACTAAAGAAAACCCAGGAGCATTGTTCCAATTTAACCCTCATACCACTGAAAAAGTGAGTGAAATCAAGGGCCTGATGAAATCTCTATCATATTATACAACCATGTGCCAAAACATTATGACCACCTGTTCAATAGTGTATTGGTTCCCTTTTCAAACACAATACAGCCGCAATTCTGCTTGGCATGGATTCTACAAGTCCTTCATAAGTTTCCAGAAGAATGTGACGCCAGATGTCTTCCCACAGGTCACTAAATTCCTGCAAATTACGAGATAATGGTTTGTGGAGAAGCAGCTGGTGCCCAATGTGAGTTTACTATTATGCTTCTCAAACCACTACAGCATGATTCTGGTCTTGTGTCATCATCGCCATCAGAGAAGACATCAACCATTAAGGGGTGCAGGTAGTCTGCAACAATGTTCACGTAGTTCTCTGCTGTCACCGTGTCTTTGAGTACTATCATAGGTCCTATGGAAGCCCAACTCAATGCAGCCCACAACATAATTCTGCTCTCATTGGCCTGCGTCTGTGGTGTGGTGCACATTTAAAGCAGCCATTCTCCTGGATGATGGCATGTAAGGATCCAACTATCGACCTGGTGTAACGAGAAATGCAATTTTGAGAGGCAACACACTTCTATCGATCCATGGTGACGACATCATTTGGTCAACACAAGAACACTTAGGGGTCATGTGATGTGGAGGTCCATGTTCAACAATGGCCTCTCTCAATGTTGTGCTCAGAAACACTTGTGACTGCGCCAATATTCTGCTTGGTCATCAGATCTGCCACAGATTGCTTCCTATCCTGGATTGCACAACAAGGGATCCTCTGACCACTATGTTTTGTGATGAGATGTGGACATTCAATACCATATGGTCCACTCATTATTTCATAATCCTTCAACAACTTTCTCTAGGTGTTCATGGCAGTAGGACGCAAAAAGCTGACCGGCTTTGTCACTTCAGAGATTCTCATTTCCAACCACAGCGCCACAACATTGCAACCTTTGTCAAAACTGCTTATATCAGTGGATTTCTGAATTTGTGGCTCATATCTTCACTCTAATAACTGCTCATTCATCTCTCTTCCACTTACATTCTTTTCTTATTGTGTGACATGCTTGCAAGTCCGCCAGGAGGCATTCAACCTCATGGTGGGCAGTGGTCATAATGTTTTGGCTCTCATCAGTGTATACTGAATTTGTGACTGAGTTAGCCCCTCTTCTAATTATAATCCATCATAGATCTTTTGAACAAAAACTGTGCCCAGAAGTTGGAAGAAAGCACAGGTAGCACCCATCTACAAGGCTGGTAGTAGAAGAGATCCACAAAACTACTGTCCAGCATCTTTGACATTGATTTGTTGTAGAATCTTAGAACATATCCTGAGCTAAAACACAATGAGGTATCTTGAACAGAATAGCCTTCTCCATGCCGACCAGCATGGATTCTGAAAACATCAATCATGTGAAACCCAAATTGCATTTTTCTCACATGACATACTGAAAGTTCTGGATCGAGGCAGTCAAATAGATGCAGTACTTTTTTTTATTTCCAAAAAGCACCTGACTCAGTACCACACCTATGCTTATTGCAAAAGTTCGATCATATGGGCTAACAAGTGAAGTTTATGACTGGGCTGAGGACTTTTTGGTAGGGAGGGTCAGTTTGTCGTCTTGGATGGAGAGTCACCGTCAGATGTAGAAATAACTTTGGGTGCTCTGTTCATGCTGTATATTAATGAACTTGTGGACAATATTAACAGTAACCTCAGATTTTTTGCAGATGATGCAATGTAATGAAGTACTGACTGAAAGAAACTGAATAAATATTTATTCAAATCTTGACAAGATTTTAAAGTGGTGCAAAGATTGGCAACTCAATTTGAATGTTCAGAAACATAAAATTGTGCCCTTCACAAAATGAAAAAACATAGTATCCTCTGACTGTAATATCAACAAGTCACAACTGGAATCACCAAACACATACAAATACCTGGGTGTAAGGATACGAAATGGAATGGGCACATAGGCTCATTCATGGGTAAAGCAGGTGGTACACTTTGGTTTATTGGTATAATATGGGGGAAGTGCAATCAGTTTGCAAGGGAGATTGCTAACAAATCACTTGTGTGACACATTCTAGAATATTGTTCAACTGTGTGGGACCAAATAGGAATAACAGGGGACATTCAATGTCCACAGAGGCAGGCAGTACGAATGTTCACAGGTTTGTTTGACCTGTGGGATAATGTTACAGTGACACTAAAGAAACTGAACTGGCAGACTCGAAGACAGATGTAAACTACCCCAAGAAAGGCTACTAACAAAGTTTCAATGAAAAGCTTTAAATGAAGGCTCTAGGAATATACTACAACCCCCTACATGTCACTCATATAACAATCATGATGACAAGGTTAGAATAATTACAGCAAGCACAGAGGTATTCAAACAATCATTCTTCCAGTGCTCCATACATGACTGAAACAGACCCTAATATTTGGTACAATTGAACTTACCTTCTGCCATGCACTTCAAAGTGGTTTTCAGTGTATGGATGTACACGTAAATCACTATCTGTTTATCCTAACTAACTGTGCATAATGATTTGAGAGTGCATTTGTTACTGGGTATATAGTTATTTCCTTACTTTGAACTTCACCAAAGAAAACATCAATTAGAGTCCTACTGCCTTATCCATCCCTGTTGGAAATTTGGTTACTGATATCAAGTTGTAGAATCCAAATAAGATTTCCAGATCCTTTTTCCTACCAGATTTAGAAAATCTAAATTGAAATCACCACAGACTATTAACTGCTCACTGCTGTCTAACAGATAGCATAGAAAAATTTACCGAACAAAAGCGCTGGCAGGTCGATAGACACACAAACAAACACAAACATACACACAAAATTCAAGCTTTTGCAACAAACTGTTGCCTCATCAGGAAAGAGGGAAGGAGAGGGGAAGACGAAAGGAAGTGGGTTTTAAGGGAGAGGGTAAGGAGTCATTCGAATCCCGGGAGCGGAAAGACTTTTTCCCACGTGGAATGTTTCCTTCCATTATATAGATAGCATAGAAAGGCATTCATAAGGCTCATAAACAGTTCAAAATATCCCAGTGGGGATCTATATGCAGGTAAAAGTAAAAGTGAAATATTTCTGAGTACTTTCTAAATTATCAAAATAGACGAGAAGCTCTTATACTTTATAATTCAGTTTTCTAATATTATGATGGAATAAGCTAACCTTGTTTTTCTGTGCATTCTTAAGTATGTTATGGTGCTTTTCTGTTCTTTTAACTTTGCAAAAGTACTATTGATGCAATTAACAAGTTTATCGACAAGATCAGCACATCATTAGACAACCATAATAAAGTTGCAGGAATCTTTTGTGATCTCACAAAAGCCTTTGACTCTGTAAATCATGCACTGCTCATCTATAAGCTTGACAAGTATGGGATCAAGGGTAATGTTCTAAATTGGCTTACTTCATACTTATCAAATAGGAAACAAAGAGTGATTGTTTCATCAAATGCAGCAAATTACTATTCCAAACAGAAAACAGTAGTCCAAGGTGTCCCGCAAGGCTCGATTCTAGGACCTATTTTGTTTTTGTTCTATGTAATGATTTACCGAACAATATAAATGCTCCATCAATTTTATTTGCAGATGACACATCTGTATTAATTGAAAACCAGGAGCCAGAAAACATCCCTCTCTACATAATAAACACAATGAACAAACTAGAAACATGGTTCCAACTGAATGGATTAAGAATGAACATCCCCAAAACCCACATGGTCCAATTCAGAACAAAACAGTGAAAGTCCCAAGAAATTAAAATAACTCATAAAAATCAGGATACAGAAGAAGTGGATTCTGAAAAGTTTTTAGGGTTAAACCTAGATAAAAATTTAAATTGGAATAAACATGTTGACTACCTGTTAAACAAATTATGTAGCTTTGCATTTGCTATGCAAATATTAGCTGTTGCAACAGACATGAGTACAAGGAAAATTGCATACCACAGCTACTTTCAATCAGTTGTAAGGTATGGTATTATTTTTTGGGAAAATTCAAACAATATATTGCACATACTAAAGTTACAGAAAAGAATAATAAGGAACATGTGTACTGCCCATCCAAGGACATCATGTCGCCCACTATTTTAAAAAGAACAGTTATTGACAGTTCCTTCCTTATACATCTATGATATTATCATCTTTCTACACAGCAATTTGGAGTTATTCGAGAAAAACTGTTTCAATCACATGTATAACACGAGAAACAAAGACAATTTTATGCTTCCCACTCATCGCTTAAACCTAGATGCGCAGTCTCCTCAGTATATGGCAATGAAAATCCATAACAAGCTAAAAGGAAAGAATTTTCTGAGTATGAACCTAGAGACACTGAAAACAAAGCTATCTAATATACTTGTCAAATGCTGCTACTACACTGTTGATGAGTTCATGAAGGATGAACTGAACATTTGAGCAGGATAAATTTACATATAGTCTTGTGTGTAACTGTAGCTGTCCTTCACAAAATGGAGGAAAGAAAAATAAAAGTTTATATTAATGTTAAAATCCTTTGTACCAATTAGGCCTAAGTTGTGTTATCCATTTTTTTGACGTGTCTCCTGTACACTTATCACATGATTAGAAATTGTATGTTATGAGACTCACTATTCTTTCACAGTAAGGTAACTGATTTCTGACTCTAACCTAAAAAAGGTACCCTTGTGACACCAATAACCACAGGGATCTTGCTTTGTGTGATGGTGGCACTCAGCACATTTTCTGCAAGATGTTCAGCCAAGCTATTTGTCAGGTGCAAGCCATGTCTAATGTATCCCAATCTCCCAACTGTGGCAACAGACATTGCAGACATGTATTTCATTTCAGTCCACAACAGCCTGCTTAAATCTGTGTTCACATGGCTCACAGTAGTGGCAACTGAGGGCTGGTCATGGTGCTGTAGTACTTCCACAAAATTCACACTTGTGTGTGAAGTTGCTGCTCCTACTCCATGCAGGCCATACTTAATGCTGTAATTTCTGTGTTTAGCCAGGGTGTTTCCCACTCTACCTACTATTATCACCAGATCATCTTTATTGAAATGCTTACACAAAATTCCTACGCCATCTGTCACCTGACATAGCCTAGCACTTGGTTTCACAATACAGGGTGATTCAAAAAGAATACCACAACTTTAAAAATGTGTATTTAATGAAAGAAACATAATATAACCTTCTGTTATACATCATTACAAAGAGTATTTAAGAAGGTTTTTTTTTTTCACTCAAAAACAAGTTCAGAGATGTTCAATATGGCCCCCTCCAGACACTCGAGCAATATCAACCCGATACTCCAACTCGTTCCACACTCTCTGTAGCATATCAGGTGTAACAGTTTGGATAGCTGCTGTTATTTCTCGTTTCAAATCATCAATGGTGGCTGGGAGAGGTGGCCGAAACACCATATCCTTAACATACCCCCATAAGAAAAAAATCGCAGGGGGTAAGATCAGGGCTTCTTGGAGGCCAGTGATGAAGTGCTCTGTCACGGGCTGCCTGGCGGCCGATCCATCGCCTCGGGTAGTTGACGTTCAGGTTTCATAACTAACCTTTTTCGTAGGACTCTCCATACAGTTGATTGTGGAACTTGCAGCTCTCTGCTAGCTCTGCGAGTCGATTTTCCTGGGCTGCGAACAAATGCTTGCTGGATGCGTGCTACATTTTCATCACTCATTCTCGGCCGTCCAGAACTTTTCCCTTTGCACAAACACCCATTCTCTGTAAACTGTTTATACCAACGTTTAATACACCACCTATCAGGAGGTTTAACACCATACTTCGTTCGAAATGCACGCTGAACAACTGTCGTCGATTCACTTCTGTCGTACTCAATAACACAAAAAGCTTTCTGTTGAGCGGTCGCCATCTTAGCATCAACTGACGCTGACGCCCAGTCAACAGCGCCTCAAGCGAACAAATGTAGAACTAAATGAAACTTTATAGCTCCCTTAATTCGCCGACAGATAGTGCTTAGCTCTGCCTTTTGTCGTTGCAGAGTTCTAAATTCCTAAAGTTGTGGTATTCTTTTTGGATCACCCTGTACTTGTGTCATGATACCCTCTTCTTAATTTGTTGTGTATCATCTGACCTAAACCCCCAGCTACTATCTAGCAGCAACTCTTTTCTCCCTAATCTCTCTTGTTACTGACCTGCACTGAGTTTCTTTGCACGAACTCTGCCACATCCTACTGTGACTAACAGCTGGAAGAGGCTCTTGCCCACCTACTTCAGCTAACAAGTCAATTGTATTAGATACTATAAGCTGAAATGTAGTTGATGAAGTTTAAGAGTTATACCCCTTTTGCATTTTACTTGTTACCTCCATCCATTTCCCATGATTTTTTCATCATTCAACCAATCTAATTTAAATTTTGTGTAATCGAATCCAGTCCAAAAGACATAGATCTTTGCTTCCTGTTCAGAGAGTATCTTGTCTTCTATTCCTGACTAAAATTGTCTCAATGGAATTCCAACCCACAATCAACAAACACCACTTTCTATCTGACTACCCTGCAGCAACATCCACACTTATCACACATTGAGATTAAACACTTAAAAATAGAACTGAACCACTTAACACACATTACACTATATGCATTTTTTTTTTACAAGACACAAAAATTAGGTCTACAGATTGGTGTTTCAGGTGTACGATATAAAGTAAAAAGTTATATCAATGAAAATAATCAGTTTTTGAAAATATAATGTAATTAAATAGATAGAAATCTACTCACCAAGCAGAAGCAGGAGAACACACATATAAAGATATTTAAGTTTTCAAGCTTTTGGAACCAGTGGCTCCTTTTTCTGCCAGAAGAGTTCAAGGAGAAGGAAGAGAGGTGAAGGAATAGGACTGGTGAGGTCTTGGAAAAGGGACAGAGTTCAGAAAAGTCACCCAGAACTCCGTGTCAGGGAAAACTTATCAGACAGGATAAGAAGGAGAGTCTTCACATCCCTTTCCTTCTCATACAGCCCGGTGAGTCTACCCTGACCTGGGGTTCTGGGTGACTTTTCTGAATTCTACCCTTTTTCCTAGACCTCACCATCCCTTTTCCTTCGCACCTCTTCCTTTTCCTTCAAAACATCTGCCAGAAGAAGGAGCCATTGGCTCTGAGAGCTTGCAAACTTTAATAACTTTATATGTGCATTCTCTTGCTGCCGCTTGGTGAGTAAATTGTTTAATGTAAAAAGTTATATTCACCTAAAACAAAAATTGAGCAATTAACTACAAAATGTTTTAGTAACCTTATTCACAGCAAAATGTGACTTTTAGTTCCAACTTATAACAAGCATTACTTGATATTAGACAATGTTTACAGTTCGCAAAATATAGTCTACTACTCACAAAGCGGTTGTATGTGATGATAAAAATACAAAACCTGAGATACAAAATCTTCTAGTGTCTTGGAGAAGGAAATATAAAGGAATGAACTTTCGCATAAAAGATGCGTCAAACAATTAGTTTTCACTACAAAAATTGCTATCATTTACTTACTCCCTCATGTCAACAGCACTTGTGGAAAGTTGGTACAGTCCTATAAACATACTTTGTGACTTACTGTAATAAACAAAAACCAAAAACAAAATTATTTTAAAATCTTAAAAAAAAAAAAAAAAAAATAACTACGAGGAAACTAATACTCTGCAATTTGCATATATGTGAGGGACTGAGTTAGAGGAATGAAAAATGAAAGAAGGATAAGAAATAAAAGAACATTTGACTGAATACTTTCAGTAATATTTATAATTTATTCATTTACTCATTCTCGCTTCATGTCCCATAAATTCCATTATGAAGTCATGGACTGGGTCAGGTTATGCATTACCAGGTAAAAACAACCACTGCGAGCTACTTATGTAAAGTATGCTACCATCTTACAAATAGTATCAATCTATTCATACTGATAATTATGGCAATTACTTCTAGTTTACCTTATAAATGTATGTTAGGAGAAAAACAGAATCTTCGAACAAAGCAACTGCTACTTTTTCTATACTACACAGCAGCTCTCTTCACCTAATACTTGAAACAAAGCATTTATGCAACTTTACACGTAACACTATCAGTGGTCTATACATACTGCAAAGTCAGGATCTGTTAAATACAAATATTAGAGTCACGTGACATTTTACATTCTTTGGTCCAAATATTCTGATAAATTGTAGAAGTGGCTTATTTTGTTTCTAAATATATGAGGATTTTGTTTCCTGCCTGATGTCGACCAGTAACCTGTCACAGACTTTTTCACCAGAATATAAAACTCAATTCTGAATCACAGAGAAAGAATCATGAAGTACATAAAAATTATTTCTTCTTCTAGGTTTATGGTTGTGGAATGCTAAATTTATACTACATTCACTCTTGTTATTAACCACAAATACCACTACGGAATGTATGTGGTGGCATATAAGTGTGAGAATCCCTAGGTTCCTGAGTGGACTCCACAAAATGTTCTGTTTTCAACTTTACGGAAAATTTTCTTTGCATCCAGAATGAATTTTCACTCTGCAGCAGAGAGGGTGCTGATAAGAAACTTCCTGGCATATTAAAACAGTGTGCTGGACCAGGACCCGAACTATTCACAGGCAATTGCTCTGCTGACTAAGCTATCCAAGCATGACCCACAACCTCCCCTCACAGCTTTACTTCTGTGGGGTCTTGCCCACTCGTCGCTAATAGGGTACCTACAGAATGCAGATTTCTGAGAATGCTATACAACAATTCAATCACATAACACTAGTAGTTTTATTTCCAGAAAGCAAACTGACAATACTTAACTTTATTTTTGCAGATGTCATTAGTGAGAGGCGATGTGAAAACCGTACAGTTCTTTCTATACACAGAGTCCAAGGAAACACTTGACACGGATCACGACAATCAGCGTAGCACCGATCACGTTACCAGACTCAGGCCTGTCTGAGTGGACAATGTTAGCAGGAGCGTCGTTTATGTGCACTTGTTGCAGGGACGCACCTGCTGCAGCGTTGTCCAATTCTGCGCACCATTGGCCACTGTTTTCTCACAGCCTTCTCTGCTCTTGCGTTTCGCCTCTTCGTTCCGGCGTTTGTGATTATGCCAGAACAACTTCCCCAGTACTCCTTATTCTTCCTTCCAGGTTCGAGCAGTGATCTGACAGTTTCACGCTGCCAGGAAGTTTCAAAGCAGTGCATAGTCTGCTGCAGGATGAAAATTCATTCTGGAAACAATCCCCGAGGCTGTGGCTAAGTCATATCTCCACCACATCCTTTCTTCCAGAAGTATTAGCCCCACAAGATATGGTGGATAGCTCACGGGAAGTCGGAAAGGTAGGAGAAAGAATACTGGCAGAAGTAAAGCTTTGAGCGAGGGCCACAAGTCATCTTTTGATGGCTCAGTCAGTAGAGCACTTGGCGGCAAAAGGCAAACATCCAAGATCTAAGTCCCACTCCTCCACACAGTTCTGATCTGCCAGGAAGTTTCTCATTGCATGATTTTGTTGAATAAATACTTTTTCATTTTAGTTGCTGTTCCCCATGCTAGCAATCCTCTCTGCAGGTCATCACAGTGAGAAAGATTTCCAATGCCACACCTGGCAGAACAGGGCAGTTTAATTAAATTATCCACATGCTAGTATCACCTCAGTTTATTATTTATCTTGCTGTCCAGGAAATTCACATGTGTAGCCCCATCTAGTGTATGCTCACTGATCTCCACTTCTGGTAACAGTAAATCATTTTTATTTGTTTGGAAGTGAATAACGAGTTTCTTTAAGATTAAATGTTTCGCTGTTGGCTGTGAACCAATGGTACGCTTGCTCCATTATCCTCCTGGCTGTCTGCTATGGATGTGTTTGAGATATTTATTGGTAAAGAAGTGTCACCACCAAATATCACAGTTGTCCCAGGTATATCATTTCTGTAGAGTAAGAACGAGACTGGACGTAGCACCAAATTTTGCAATACCCCATATTTAATATTTGCCCACTACATTTTCGTATTATACCTGTGATATGGCCCCATCCATTCAAGGGGAAGACACATTTAATGCCCTATCACTGTAGTTTCCTCGGAAAATTTTCTGATCTACACAATCAAAAATCTTGGCGAGGTCACAGAAAATGTCCAGAGTATTTTTTCTTGTTTAGTTTTACTAGAATTAAGTTCATGAGACCATTGCATTCTCATTAGAGATGACTTTAGAGAAGTCAGACTGAGCGAGTGTAAAAATAAGTTATCCTCAGAAAGATGGTTCAGTATCCCTTTGCAAGATATGTTATCAAAAATTTCTGCGAGCTTGAGTAGAACGGACTATGCTCTATAATTAGAGGTCAGTTGCTCAATTTAGAAACAATTTGAATCCTTAATTGGCTACAGGGGTAACTCAAGGCTGACACTAATGTGTCAGAATAAGATCTTGGTGCTTTAACTCAGATACCATCATAACTGCGAGAGTTACTACTTAACCTAATGATTTTTGTGATCTCTCTAATAGATGAGTCCACAAAACTAATGTCTGGTGGTGGAGTATGAATTTCTTGTCTGTTGTTGTTTTGTTGTTGTTGTTGTTGTGGTCTTCAGTCCTGAGACTGGTTTGATGCAGCTCTCCATGCTACTCTATCCTGTGCAAGCTTCTTCATCTCCCAGTACCTACTGCAACCTACATCCTTCTGAATCTGCTTAGTGTATTCATCTCTTGGTCTCCCCCTATGATTTTTACCCACCATGCTGCCCTCCAATACTAAATTGGTGATCCCTTGATGCCTCAGAACATGTCCTACCAACCGATCCCTTCTTCTGGTCAAGTTGTGCCACAAACTTCTCTTCTCCCCAATCCTATTCAATACTTCCTCATTAGTTATGTGATCTACCCATCTAATCTTCAGCATTCTTCTGTAGCACCACATTTCAAAAGCTTCTATTCTCTTCTTGTCCAAACTATTTACCGTCCATGTTTCACTTCCATACATGGCTACACTCCATACAAATACTTTCAGAAATAACTTCCTGACACTTAAATCTATACTCGATGTTAACAAATTTCTCTTCTTCAGAAACGCTTTCCTTGCCATTGCCAGTCAACATTTTATATCCTCTCTACTTCGTCCATCATCAGTTATTTTACTCCCTAAATAGCAAAACTTCTTTACTACTTTTAGTGTCTCATTTCCTAATCTAATTCCCTCAGCATCACCCGACTTAATTTGACTACATTCCATTATCCTCGTTTTGCTTTTGTTGATGTTCATCTTATATCCTCCTTTCAAGACACTGTCCATTCCGTTCAACTGCTCTTCCAAGTCCTTTGCTGTCTCTGACAGAATTACAATGTCATTGGCGAACCTCAAAGTTTTTATTTCTTCTCCATGGATTTTAATACCTACTCCAAATTTTTCTTTTGTTTCCTTTACTGCTTACTCAATATAGAGATTGAATAACATCGGGGAGAGGCTACAACCCTGTCTCACTTCCTTCCCAACCACTGCTTCCCTTTCATGTCCCTCGACTCTTATAACTGCCATCTGGTTTCTGTGCAAGTTGTAAATAGCCTTTCGCTCCCTGTATTTTACCCCTGCCACCTTTAGGATTTGAAAGAGAGTATTCCAGTCAACATTGTCAAAGCTTTCTCTAAGTCTACAAATGCTAGAAACGTAGGTTTGTCTTTCCTTAATCTTTCTTCTAAGATAAGTCGTAAGGTCAGTATTGCCTCACATGTTCCAGTATTTCTACGGAATCCAAACTGATCTTCCCCGAGGTCAGCTTCTACTAGTTTTTCCATTCGTCTGTAAAGAATTCGTGTTAGTACTTTGCAGCTGTGGCTTATTAAACTGATTGTTCGGTAATTTTCACATCTGTCAACACCTGCTTTCTTTGGGATTGGAATTATTATATTCTTCTTGAAGTCTGAGGCTATTTCGCCTGTTTCATATATCTTGCTCACCAGATGGTATAGTTTTGTCAGGACTGGCTCTCCCAAGGCTGTCAGTAGTTCCAATGGAATGTTGTCTACTCCGGGGGCCTTGTTTCGACTCAGGTCCTTCAGTGGTCTGTCAAACTCTTCACGCAGTATCGTATCTCCCATTTCATCTTCATCTACATCCTCTTCCATTTCCATAATATTATCCTCAAGTGCATCGCCCTTGTATAGACCCTCTATATACTCCTTCCACCTTTCTGCTTTCCCTTCTTTGCTTAGAACTGGGTTTCCATCTGAGCTCTTGATGTTCATACATGTGGTTCTCTTATCTCCAAAGGTCTCTTTAATTTTCCTGTAGGCAGTATCTATCTTACCCCTAGTGAGATAAGCCTCTACATCCTTACATTTGTCCTCTAGCCATCCCTGCTTAGCCATTTTGCACTTCCTGTCGATCTCATTTTTGAGACGTTTGTATTCCTTTTTGCCTGCTTCATTTACTGCATTTTTGTATTTTCTCCTTTCATCAATTAAATTCAATATTTCTTCTGTTACCCAAGGATTTCTACTAACCCTCTTCTTTTTACCTACTTGATCGTCTGTTGCCTTCACTACTTCATCCCTTAGAGCTGCCCATTCTTCTTCTACTGTATTTCTTTCCCCCATTCCTTTCAATTGTTCCCTTATGCTCTCCCTGAAACTCTGTACAACCTCTGGTTCTTTCAGTTTATCCAGGTCCCATCTCCTTAAATTCCTACCTTTTTGCAGTTTCTTCAGTTTTAATCTACAGGTCATAACTAATAGATTGTGGTCAGAGTCCACATCTGCCCCTGGAAATGTCTTACAATTTAAAACCTGGTTCCTAAATCTCTGTCTTACCATTATATAATCTATCTGATACCCTTTAGTATCTCCAGGGTTCTTCCATGTATACAACCTTCTATCATGATTCTTAAACCAAGTGTTAGCTATGATTAAGTTGTGCTCTGTGCAAAATTCTATCAGGCGGCTTCCTCTTTCTTTTCTTAGCCCCAATCCATATTCACCTACTACGTTTCCTTCTCTCCCTTTTCCTACACTCGAATTCCAGTCACCCATGACTATTAAATTTTCGTCTCCCTTCACTATCTGAATAATTTCTTTTATTTCATCATTGTTTATTGGGTTTGCTTTTATGGGCAATTTTTTTGTTACCATGTTTTTCAGTTGCTGTTAATAAGAATTCATTGAATTTAGTGGACTGTGTCTGGAATTTAATATTATCTACTAGCTACTGTAAGCCAGAAATCCAGTGTCATTTGCCTAGGGGGTTTATTCATTTCATGGCTAAAATGCTCCTAATTGTTCTTGCTTTATTCTTTGAATATTTTGTGCATAGTGCATGGTTTTTGCTGTTCTGATGACGTGCTTATGAATTTTATAGTACTCATTTGATTAAATAAAGGTCTTTCTTTCTCGTGTATAATGTTTTCATACCAGGTGTTAACCAACCTTTATTCCTCTCTGACCGTAAATGTCCCTGACCTGTTGTGAAGGAAAAATGGATTCATACAATTGTATGATTATTTTTAAGTAATAATTAGATTTCTGATATACTTTTTGTCCTTGCTAAACTTCTTCCTATTCTCCATCCTGTAAATTCTATCTGGATAGTGTAACTGATTCAGCATATTTACAATTATGTGAAATTCTACTTTTTCTTTCTTAGTTAAACCTAAATAATGGTGACGCTTTATTGTTGCCATTTGACCATCATGTTTAAGTAAGCAGTTTACAATGGGGCTCACATCCGTTTCACTAAAAACAGTTGGTTTTAGAAATAATATGTCAGTTGCCATTGGACTGTGTCTCCTTTTCTCATTGGGAATAGTACTTTGGGGTAAAATCAAAACTATATACCAATAACTCCAGGTACCAACAGTCAGAACTATTTAAGATGAAATATATTGAAATCTCCATCCCAGTCTACTAGTGAAGTACAGCACGTAAATATCAATTCAATGCACCATTCAGTACGGTGTAAGACCTTGGACTTCACTTCAGTTTTTGTGTACATAACAATTCCCTCTTTCGCATAATACAGTATGCCTACAGTAACGTGAGGAGAACTTGTATCCATCTAGGTGCATCTGTTCAATTTGTATGTCTTCCATGAGAGAGTCTGTTATTCTTAGAACATTATCGGTGTCCTACGTTGATACCAGAAGCTCATTCTTTTTATTGAATAAGCTTCTTATGTTTTGATGGTAAAGTCCAGATGGATTATGATTGTTGATCTTTTTGCTGTCCAACCTGCCATTTTCTATTTCATTATTTATTGTTACAACTGGCAGCTCTGTCTTTCCGAAACATTTACCAGAAAAATGGCCTATCATAAATACTGGAAGTCACAAGCACTGGACAGGCAGTTTTCTGGTTTCACTAAATGCTTCTGGAAAATAGTCGTGCAAGTAATCCCTTAATGGTAACACTGAGATGTAGACCATGCCACGTATGTTGCAACCTTGTGAGATTATGTCTAAACTGTTTCAGATACCCCAATGACTACTAAACTGATCTTTACCAAAATATTTCCCCCTGGGAGACTAAATGACAGGTGACTTCGCTGAGCCCTCTTCTTGGTTGAACAATACTAGTTTATGGGTATTCACTACCCAGAGAGCTCTGTACTTTATGTAGGACAGGCACTCTCCTCTCACGATTACTCCTTACGATAGTTATAATCTTTTTAACTCTCTGGCTAGTACCAACCTTAGCTTGTTCTTTTTCTCTGTCTTGTCAGAATGTTTCTATATTCCCTGGAGACTTTGGGCTACAGTCTACACAGAGCAGAGTCATGCCATCTACCTTCTTCCTGACTTTAATGCTGCCAACTGCAGAACTCAATTGTTCTAGTTTTGCCTGTGCTGCTGTCAGATCACTGGCACTAAAAGCTATCTATCCTCGCTTCTCAGCATAAAACTTTAAAAAGTCGTAGGCGCTCCTCACACTGCCGAATATTTCTCAGGACTCTGCGGCTGTTTCCACATATGTGCACTGTCACGGCTACTTTCGACTAAAAACAGCATTTATCGGTTGCTGCTTACCGACAAATTGCGATTATTGCCCTTTTTGGCGAGTCTATTTTCTCATAACTCAACTTGGAAAAAATCGTGGGCGCTCTTAACAGTATCGACCGTTTCTCACTATTTTGCGGCAGTTTTCACACTTGTGTATGTTACATGTACTTTGGAGCAGAAAGATTATTTAGCGGTTACTGCTCCCCTAAGAACTGCGATTACGCGACTTTTTGTGTAAAATACGGACTATCTAATTACACTCATACCAGTATGTAATTTATGAAAGAAACTCATTTGTATGATACATAAATGTTACTGAATTAGCTAAATCTTATGTTAATAAATAATTCTAAAATTTAGTGGCGATGTTTGCAGCGGCAGTGTTGGCAATACACGTGATGACGGCGTTTCTGCTGAGCTTTCAGAACGTGACAGTATTTAAACAGGACAAAACTGTTTTGTAAACGAATGCAACAATATTGGCCAAATGCCAAAGGATACAAATTATATCAATTACTGAGATCTTTTACAAAGTCTGATAATAACTTATGTAGTCAATATTTATATTGTGTTGTATTGTGGACAGCAAAGTCGGTATCATAGAGCGCCACTCATAACAGTTCTTGTCATTCTTATTCTCCACTGCATTATTTAAAACTTTGCTAAATATCAAAACTAAATAACAGTTACTTATTCAAATGATACAGTGGAGTTAAGGAACTCGTAAATTAAATATTAATAAATAGTCACCTGTGTGTCAACAGCTTCCAACCACAACAGCGCATGACAGTTCTTCAGCTTTTGACAACATTAACCAATAGTTTGGCACTCTAAAGGAAGCACACTCAGAACCCATCTATAAATCTAAAACATTACTCTGTGGTTAACAGCTTCATCATGATCTTGTTTTATCCGTAACTACTGTGGAACTACTGCAATACTGGCAAATTACATAATGTTTTCTTGTTACAAATTCAGCAACTCTTCTCTTAAAGGCTAAGCTGTAATACAGAAGTGTAGGGTGTCTACTCTATTAAGTGCAGATGGAGAACTGTTTCACATTCTATCCTTTTCACTTACCTTACTTATGACTACTACGGCGAGTTTATAATGATTACACAGCAAACTGTTCTCCATATACCTTTGGAGTATAATGCGTACTGCTTATGCGTAGTATTATTCACAATCCGTGCAGTTAATTATCAGAGCAGAGACTACTTCCGTATTTCATCTTTCAGGCTTTCTCGGCGAATTAATGATTTGCAGGTTTATGGGTTTGCAGCTGTTAATATTGACACTTTCTCTCTGCGGTATTTCGACAATTTTCTTGCTGTGCTCGTCAAACTTCGACCGCAGACTCCCAACTCCAAGCAAACAGTGTGCCGAACTCTCTGCACACCCCGCTAGCTATTGTTTTTCGGCGTCGTCAAAGAATAAAACAGTCTCACAGAAATTTAGAGACAGCAAAATGGCCATGATGGTTAGAGATAGCAAAAATGTTGTAAGTCGATACCCTACAAACAGGGACGGTTTATCGAAATACCTAATGTAGCAAGTGCCCCCACACCACACTCTAATTTTCGAGGTAAAATGAACTTTAGCAGTTTTGAAGTGAAAATAATAACTCTGTTTTGGATAATGTGCGCATGGTTGTGCAGAATTTTTGAAGCATAGTAAATGATATATCATTGTTATAAAATTGTGTGCTTTTTTGAACATTTGAAGAATACAATCGACGTAATTCAGTGGTTTTATGAAATTACATTTTACGTATTACGAACAGTCACAAGAGTTTTATTTACCTGTACTTTTCCACTGTGGTCTGTTGCTCATTGTTACGAACTTGCACAACATTGTTGACAGTTATTAATTGCTGTCTTGATATACTCATGCACCAAACGTCGTAGGCCGATGAGCGAAACAGCCGACAGCCGAAGAAACAGAATACTTCCATGGTCTGGCAGATATTAATCTGAACTGAGATTAGTGATACACCATCTCACTTAATGCTGCTTATGCGATCCTGATTTATGTTTCTTTTATTATTTTTTTCTGCTACAGTGCGCCTTTTCAGTATGTTTATCAAATGGCTGGTTCAAATGGCTCTGAGCACTATGCGACTTAACTTCTGAGGTCATCAGTCGCCTAGAACTTGGAACTAATTAAACCTAACTAACTCGGCTCCAGACTGTAGCGCCTAGAACCGCACGGCCACTCAGGCCGGCGTATGTTTATCAACAAAGTTTCAACACATTCTAGTAGTTTTCACACATGCCCATTAACATACGCTACTGCGCTCCATTCTCTCGCGCCGAATGTCGCGTTGTGAGGTTTCCAGCTAAGAACAACATAGATCAAGGTTAGCCAAACAATATACTCATGCAATATACTCATGCAATATACTCATGCACCAAACGTCATAGGCCGATGAGCGAAACAGCCGACAGCCGAAGAAACAGAATACTTCCATGGTCTGGCAGATATTAATCTGAACTGAGATTAGTGATACACCATCTCACTTAATGCTGCTTATGCGATCCTGATTTATGTTTCTTTTATTATTTTTTTCTGCTACAGTGCGCCTTTTCAGTATGTTTATCAAATGGCTGGTTCAAATGGCTCTGAGCACTATGCGACTTAACTTCTGAGGTCATCAGTCGCCTAGAACTTGGAACTAATTAAACCTAACTAACTCGGCTCCAGACTGTAGCGCCTAGAACCGCACGGCCACTCAGGCCGGCGTGTGTTTATCAACAAAGTTTCAACACATTCTAGTAGTTTTCACACATGCCCATTAACATACGCTACTGCGCTCCATTCTCTCGCGCCGAATGTCGCGTTGTGAGGTTTCCAGCCAAGAACAACATAGATCAAGGTTAGCCAAACAATGTGTAATGACATTGTACTGTGTGACAATGTCTTATGGGGTGTCTCGCAAAATTTTGTCCTATCCAGAGGCATAAAACCTTTTTAAACTTTACAATTTTATAATTATGCCTAGTATTAGTATTATATAATACGATACAGTTTATTTTCTAAAGTGAGACGCAATAATTCATCATCAATTTCGAGATAGTCTGCACGAGTCATCGCCTGCAACAGCAGGCAACTGTCAGTCCTGATTGCTGGTATTTCGAGAGATAGAAAATACCTGGAATAGTGAGTACCTCTCTCTTCCCACTTAACAAAAACAAGAGTAAGAAATTTATAACTGGAACACCAACTAGCCACAAGCATGGTTTAACAAGGTTTATTTGGACCAAACCATGACCGGTTTCGAATTTTTTATAAATAGGTCATCAGATGCTAGTTACAAGTTTCGTTGATTTCTTGCTGGTACATCATTTTGTATTCGTTATTGGTTTGCTGCACTGGGATAGACAAAGTTTTTTTTTTCACTATTTGGTAAAGTTTACGATACATTTATTTCTTATGGCCTCTAATAAAGCACTTACGGAAAGATTTTGTCTGGAACCGCGTGACCGCTACGGTCGCAGGTTCGAATCCTGCCTCGGGCATGGATGTGTGTGATGTCCTTAGGTTAGTTAGGTTTAAGTAGTTCTGAGTTCTAGGGGACTGATGACCTTAGAAGTTAAGTCCCATAGTGCTCAGAGCCATTTTTGGAAAGATTTTAAAGTTATTAAAACGTGAAATCCGGTGAAAACGTAAGTGCTGTATGCTTCTGTGTGACGAAATCACCCTTTCTTAGTTGTGAATTTTGAAAGTAACGCATTTGTGGACTACACGTCTTCTGCTCATTCACTGGTCGTGGAGCGGGGCTCGTCACTGAAGACAATTCTTCTCCAATCAACGAGATTCCAGGCCGAGGTCGTGTCTGGAGACGCTCGAGACAGTGGTGGGTGCCAATCTGACTGTTGCGTACCACAGGGCCCAACAACCACGAATGATGATCCGGGGTGTCCTTCTTTCCACAGCTCGTCTCCTTTTGTTCCCATCCACGGCAGATTCGACGATATTCCATGCCTCGTTTTTTTTGCTCTTCATGTCAACCCACCCTGGGCTTACATTTCGGCAAGATAACACCCGCCCGCACATTGCGAGAGCTTCTACTACTCGTCTTTGTGATTACGAAATCCTATCATGGCCGGGAAGGTCGCCGGATCTCTCCCCAACTGAGAACGTTGGGGACGTTATGGGCAGAGCCCTCGAACCAGCTCGGAAATTTGACGATGTAACGCGCCAATTGGACAGAATTTGGCACACTATCAAAGTTCCTGGCAGATTAAAACTGTGTGCCGGACCGAGACTCGAACTTGGGACCTTTGCCTTTCTTGGGCAAGAGCTCTACCATCTGAGCTAACCAAGCACGACTCACGCCCCGTCCTCACAGTTTCACATCTGCCAGTACCTCGTCTCCTACCTTCCAAACTTCACAGAAGTTCTCCTGCGAACCTTTCAGAACTAGCACTCCTGGAAGAAAGGATATTGTGGAGACATGGCGTAGCCACAGCCTGGGGGATTTTTCCAGAATGAGATTTTCACTCTGCAGCGGAGTGTGCGCTGATACGAAACTTTCTGGCAGATTAAACTGTGTGTTCTGGCAACATCCCCCAGGCTGTGGCTTGCCCGCGAAAGGCTAAAGTCCCGAGTTCGAGTCTCGGTCCGGCACACAGTTTTAATCTGTAAGGAAGTTTCATATCAGTGCACACTCCGCTGCAGAGTGAATTCTGACACGATATCCCTCAGGAGGACATATAAGAACTCTGTCAATCAATGCCAAGCCAAATAACTGCTTGCATAAGGGCAAGAGGTGGACCAACGCGTTATTGAGTCACTTAATTTGTGAAGCTCTTTTTATTGAATAAATCATCCAACTTTTCTGAAGTGTTGATCATTTGTTTGTCTGCCACATACATCACATCTACTGATTTCCACCACATTCGGATAATTCCATCGTGCTGCGTCTTTCTTTTTTTTTTGTCTTAGAGTGTATTTAAATGTGTTTGTGTTTTTTTTGGAAGGATTCCATTGTGTTTCGTGGCGTGTCTGGTTTAGAAACGTGGTGATTAGGGACAAGTGTTTGATTTGTGTCTGTATCTGCGAATGCCAATGCACAAAGTTTAGAAAAGAGGATGCAATCTGATAGGGAAGAAGCTAGTCCATCTGTAAATGTAAGCCGTGAACTTAAAATGGAAGTCAAGCAAGGCAGGCAGGTCCCAGAGATTACTGAAGTTAGAGAAAGTCACGAGAGCAATTTGCAAGAGTCGGTAGCGCCGTATAGTGAGTCAAATAACATGCAGGCAACAATTCCAGGCTGACCACTGTGTGAGGAGGATGTGACGACGTCACAGGCAGCAGAAAACTCGGCAGCCTGTGGACGCGAGGAGGTGAACAGGGAGTTAACTGATCGCGCGCCAACTCCTTCACCGTCCTCATCAGATCTCCAGCATTTTTAGTAGCGATGGCATTGGAAAGCAAGCGTCAGTGTGAAAAAAAAAAACGGCTGGTGGTATAAGAATGCGGATGAGTTTTTAAAAAAGACCGAAGAACGGCAGAAAAGAGCGGAGGAGCATTACAAAAAGGCAGATGAACGTCATAAAAAGCCGGAAGAGTTTTTCAAAAAGACAGAGGAAAACTTTGCGGCACTCGTGTTAATCAATAAACTTCAAGATGAAAGGAACGATGCGTAATTTAAAAGAATGAAAGTTGAATTTAAGGAAAATAAGGAATATTTTACGAAATCAGAACAGCAGCTAATTAGTCACGTACAAGGGTGTGACAGAAACACGGTAGACACGGATAAGACGATAGAGAAGGAAATTAAGAAATCCAAAGACACGACGAAACATATAACTGAGGAATAAATCAGTCAATAAGTTAAACTAAGGATGTGAAGGGCACGTCTGATGAATTGCGCAAGGACACTGACGTCACTACAGAATGGAAAGACGAAGTAACGGACGACGTAACACAAGTCTCCTAAACAAGTAGAGCAGTTGACGTTACACAGCGATGCAGGCCTAGACAGGATCGTACCAGTAAGCTTGAAGGATCGGAAGGAGATGAGAGTGTCGTTCCAATTTAATGAAATACAGAAGACATCAACCATTGTAAATCGAGGCGCGCCGGAGGAATTATATAAGGAGAGAGAACTTAATAGTGGTCAGGGCACAGTACGAGAATCGGAGAAATATTAATGGGTGAAGAAGATAGGCAGATGGAAGAGGAGGAATTATATCAGCTAACCAAGTATCTGCCATGTACGTGGCGACACTTTACAGCCGTACAGCCAGCAGTAGCTACGAGGGCTATTCGGAAAGTAAGGAACGATAGGTCGCGAAATGGAAACCACAGTGAAAATCAAAACTGTTTTATTTGCAACGGTTAGCTACACCTTCCAGCTGCTTCTCTACACAGTCACCGCTCAGACATCTGTCGTAGCGTTGTACCAACTTTTCAGTTCCCTCGTTATAGAAGACAGCTACCAGTGCCTTTTGACAGTTTTCTACCCTGGACTGCAGCTCGTTGTCTGTGTCAAGATAATTTCTTCGTAGCCAGCTGTTCATTTGAGCAGAGATGAACCTCAGGGGTAGCCAATTACGGGCTGTATTGTGGGTGATCAAACACTTCCCATCGAAAATGCTGCAGGAGCATCTTCATTGACCCTGCAGAGTGCGGCCGAGAATTTATTGTCGTGTAGAACGAACCAGCCGGCCGGTAGGGCCGTGCGGTTCTAGGCGCTTCAGTCTGGAACCGCGTGGCCGCTACGGTCGCAGGTTCGAATCCTGCCTCGGGCATGGATGTGTGTGATATCCTTAAGTTAGTTAGGTTTAAGTAGTTCTAAGTACTAGGGGACTGATGACCTCAGATGTTAAGTCCCACAGTGCTCAGAGCCATTAGAACGAACCGCATGACAGCTATGTTATGTGGATTGCATAGCTTCAGCCGAAATCTTTTGCCACGCCCTCATACTTGGTGGGAGACGCTAATTTCTAGCCATCTTTACGTTCTCACTGTGAGCTCAGAACTGAAAAGAGCGACATGATGCGATCGACGAATGTACTAGACACAGTGCCCAATGCATCTGTGCAAAGCTTCATCAAATTTTCACTGTATTTTTCATTTCTTACTTTCCGAATAACCCTTGTATATGAATAGGATGTCAAAGAGGATGAAATTAGAAAACATTTTGTTTCTGTACGGGTGTGTGCTATTTCTGAACAGATCGAATAGTTTGCATTGAAAGATTTAGATTGAACGGTTTCAGGACCGACTACTGAGATCAGGGTCTTCTGGACACAAAATAAATTTCATTTGCTCACAGCTTTGGGAAATGGTAGCCTCCGGGATGCGAGTGATTGCGGCAAAATGCAGGACTTGCGAGGAATTTAAACAGGCATTTTTGCACGAGTTTTGGGCGCAGGAGAAGCGAATTCTGATGATGGAGCCTTATACAGGAGCACAGTTTCGTAGCCCTTTTCAATATTTTAAAGAACTGGCGAAAAGACATCAGTTCTTGAACACATCGCTTGAGCAGAAAGAGTCAATAAGGAACTGACAAACAGTCACTGAACATGATACAGAAAGATATTACGCTGGCTGTTCATGGAGTGAATTATGTATGATGTAGACATGTACTTACATTTGCTAGATGATCAGGGCAAGCCCATGAAGTTGATTAGATAAATGGTGTACTTTGCGCAAACCCACTACAGGCCAATATAACATGGACCACCTATTGCGAACTGGCGAGTGAGGCATCCACCCCAAAAAATAGAAGAAAATGCCTTAGGAAGAGTCCCTGTGGTTTATGGGTGCCACCATATTGGGCAGATGAGAGGCGGATTTATGGACGGTTCGATGACCAGAGGCGAGAGGGTGCGGAAGTGTCGAGGAACACCGTCCAGATCCACGAGAAAGCGACGGAGAGAGAAATATGAGGTGAGTTTGACTAGTAGCCAACACTCCGACATTAGATGCGATTCAACTTCCAGGAACCTTACTTACAAATTGTGAAGAGCTAAGAAAGAAACTTTCAGGAGGCGTCACTCAGCCCGATAGCTGAACAGAAGACATTGTGTATCCTAACTGATGTGGTGTTGGAAGAGGTAACAGTTCCATGTTGTCTGGATTCAGGCAGCGAGGCCTCGATACTTGATAAGGATGTGTATGCAATGTGCACTAAGAATAATAAGTGGCCAATGTTTAGGGTGCAAGGGCTGAGAGTAGCGAAGGAGGACGCAGAAAGTGGACAGAAGTAAAGGAGTAGGTCAGAGCCGATTTCGTGCGTCAATCACACACGCTTAGTGCCAGTTATCAGATTACAGAACCTGATGGTGAAGGCGATTCTCGGCACCGACCTACTCAAATTCTACAAAGTGGAACAAACTAAGATTTGTCGAGTAAGTCTGAACATACTTGCATCATGGCAAGAACACCTCAGGGACGCCTTCGAGAATGCACTTCGTTTCACATAGCCACCACAGATATTCACAGTGAGAGATGCTTCCGATTTGGAGCACAGTACAGGGGCTGAGCTGCACTCAGAATTTCCGGTCACTACAGCGGCCATCTTCCACCCTTGCACTGCTTATGAGTGAAGCTGCGGAGGTGACGTGGATGTGAAGCTAGTTAATTTTCGTTAGCGTTTCATTGTACAGATTCAATATTCACAACCAGCTACTTATTGTTTTTTCGGGAGCCTTTCTTTACATAACTAACCACGTTTCACAATCACTGACTGTATTCACGACGTGGTTTCGTATTGTGCAAAATGAATCCACCCATTAATGCCAAGGCTATAGCTTGTATTTGCAATATCTTGTCCACTTATTAAATGGTTATATATTTGATTACGTGGATAAATCTTTTTGTTTGATGTATTACGGTAATAAACCAAATTGTTATAGTGGCCACTAGCTTCCTTTTGTAGTTTTATGGATGTCTTGATTAATATATGTGTGTGAGGTGTGATACCCATAATTTCATGTTTAATTGGGCCACCCCCACTAATTTTTATTTAATAAGACATCAATTACGCAACACTGCTTAATTTAAAGTTGCATGACCTCATGGGGAGCTCCTTTCCCTGCAGACCACCAGGGATAGGATTTGTAGCATTCTAGAGGTGTGCTGTACAGCTCATGGTAGTAAGGCTGCTACGAAAAGGATACAGTAAGACCTGTGTATGACCAACAGATTTGACCATCGGTCCAAGTTTAGAGGCGAGGTTTCTCTTGTAGCTGTAGGTGTAGAAACTTGCAGCAGACCTCGACAGTTAAGAAGCCTAAGTCTGTTGTAAATTAAAATAGAAAGAAGAAGATGGTCCTGCTGTTAGGTAGTTCCCATGACAAAGGTGTAAACCAACAATTGCAGGAAGTGTTTGGGAGTGAGTGCCAGGTCACCAGCACTTTGATATCTAGCGCTGGGTTCTCTCAGGTGGCTGACAACACAGGGGAATTATGTAGTAATTTCATAAAAGAGGATTAGATAATGATTGTGGGTGGAGCTGGGACTAGTCTTGATAGGAACAGGGAGTGTGATATAGATTGAGACCTGGAAAAGATAGCTACTCAAACTGGTGGCACAAATGTGCATTTCGTTCAGCTATTTCCTCATCATAGTTTGCCTCATCTTAATATGGGTATTAAAAGCATTAACATGGGGCGTGAGAGGGCACAGAGACAAGGCGGAGATCCACTCAGTAATTAAATCACTGAAGACTCAGGACTCTCATCTATATTATGAGGTACCGTATATACCAAAATACTGAAGAACTGTATTGCATATGTTAGCTCAGTAGTTACCCACATTTGTGAGTAATACAGGAGTGGTGAGTTTCCCCAGCGATCGAAGTACTCATTGTGAAACCGCTTCATAAAAAAGGAGAAAGGAATAATGTAGACAATTTTAGACTTATTTCTATTAAATTTGTGTTTCCTAAAGTTATCTAATAGGAAACATACAGTTTAGTTTTAAAAGTAGTTTAACAACTGAAAATGCAAAGTTTCTATTTCTTCGTGAGGTACTGAACGGAGTAAAGAAAAAGTTGCGAACACTGTAGTCGAGACGCCAGTTATCAACTGCGGAGAGCTAACGGCTGCAGGCGAAATAGCAGCTGTCTATAGAGCAACGATAACACTGTGGCATTGCCATAGAGGCGTTTAAAAACTCGCGTTTCGTTATTGGTTGAGGTAGGTGCTCGTAGCTGCCGCGTCCAACCCACTGCAACTATCAGGGATCAACTTACGTCCATTCAACTATAGGCGTCTTCTTTGGCTTAACTAAAGCTTTTGATTGTGTTACTCGTAAAATATTGATGCAGAAGTTGGACCGTTTTTGAATAAGAGGTGTAGGTCAGAAAAGGTTGCTCTCCAGAGTAATGAGAACGGCTATGATGTGGAATCTGACTCGACACAGTTAAGTTTTGGGGGAAGGGGGGTGGGGCCGTGACACTTTTTACCGTTCCCAATACACAACTGAACTAAAACTGACATTGACAAAAAGGACATATGATCAGTGAGTCTGAACTGTCCAAATTCCTAGCGTTCAGATACATGGCAAGCTGTCATGGAAAGGCCATGTTCACGATATTTTTCAAAAACTGAATGCTGCTATACTGACCATTGAATAATATCTACAATATGTGACAGTCACACACGAAAAGTGTTCTGTTTTATGTTATATTCTGGGGTAACTCTTCCCATTCAGAAAGTGTATTGTTCAGAAATGTGCAGTTCTGGCAATATGTGATGTAATATCGCTTACCATTTTTCAACTCTTGTTCAAAACATTGGGAATTCTGACACTAGCATCTCAGTATACATTTTCTTTAGTGCTGTTTGTTGTTAACAGTATGGGACTATACCCAATAACTAACATCTTTCACTCAGTTAATACTAGGCAGAAATCCAATCTGCATTTGGATCTCACCTCCTTGACTCTAGTGCAGAAAGGTCTGCAGTATTCTGCATTTTCAGTAAGCTACCACAAGAATTGAAACGTCTTAGTAGTAATCCACGCACTTTCAAGTAAACAGTTCATTTCTTCTGTTCTGTTAGTTAGCTAGTTACGTGTTCCATATATCATTCAAACGATCTTTTATGTGTTGTAGAAAGAGTCAGTTTACAGGAAATGTATACACCATTAGTGTTAACATGCTTTTTGATCCTACTCTTGCAACTACTCTTAATTTTTTTCTGGTGTACCGGTTTTTAAATAGAAATTCATCTGTAGAATAGAAGGAGTTGTCCAGGAGAAATGATTTTGAGATTATATTTAAACCTTGCTTTGCTACCTGTCATACATTTTATATTATTGGGAAAATGATCAAACGTTTTTATTGCTGCACATTGAAATCCTTTCTTAGCTACTAACAGGTTTAATAATGGATGATAAATGTTGCAGGTATGGACAGTTGTGCGAATAGGAACAGTAGCAGAACTTAACTGTTTGAGAAGCTCAGTAACATGCTTCTTCCAGTTCAAATTTTCGTCAATATGTACACACTAAAATTAGGAGTATTCTACCCTATTTACTGACTTCTGTTCTTGTGCTACATCACTTGTGGTATGACAGTTTGTTGTACAGAACTGAATATAGTTCGTTTTCTCAAAATTTAGTGAGAATCCATTTTCAGAGAACCATTTAATAATTCTTTGAAAAACATTAATAATACACTCCTGGAAATGGAAAAAAGAACACATTGACACCGGTGTGTCAGACCCGCCATACTTGCTCCGGACACTGCGAGAGGGCTGTACAAGCAATGATCACACGCACGGCACGGCGGGCACACCAGGAACCGCGGTGTTGGCCGTCGAATGGCGCTAGCTGCGCAGCATTTGTGCACCTCCGCCGTCAGTGTCAGCCAGTTTGCCGTGGCGTACGGAGCTCCATCGCAGTCTTTAACACTGGTAGCATGCCGCGACAGCGTGGACGTGAACCGTATGTGCCGTTGACGGACTTTGAGCGAGGGCGTATAGTGGGCATGCGGGAGGCCGGGTGGACGTACCGCCGAATTGCTCAACACGTGGGGCGTGAGGTCTCCACAGTACATCGATGTTGTCGCCAGTGGTCGGCGGAAGGTGCACGTGCCCGTCGACCTGGGACCGGACCGCAGCGACGCACGCATGCACGCCAAGACCGTAGGATCCTACGCAGTGCCGTAGGGGACCGCACCGCTACTTCCCAGCAAATTAGGGACACTGTTGCTCCTGGGGTATCGGCGAGGACCATTCGCAACCGTCTCCATGAAGCTGGGCTACGGTCCCGCACACCGTTAGGCCGTCTTCCGCTCACGCCCCAACATCGTGCAGCCCGCCTCCAGTGGTGTCGCGACAGGCGTGAATGGAGGGACGAATGGAGACGTGTCGTCTTCAGCGATGAGAGTCGCTTCTGCGTTGGTGCCAATGATGGTCGTAAGGGTGTTTGGCGCCGTGCAGGTGAGCGCCACAATCAGGACTGCATACGACCGAGGCACACAGGGCCAACACCCGGCATCATGGTGTGGGGAGCGATCTCCTACACTGGCCGTACACCACTGGTGATCGTCGAGGGGACACTGAATAGTGCACGGTACATCCAAACCGTCATCGAACCCATCGTTCTACCATTCCTAGACCGGGAAGGGAACTTGCTGTTCCAACAGGACAATGCACGTCCGCATGTATCCCGTGCCACCCAACGTGCTCTAGAAAGTGTAAGTCAACTACCCTGGCCAGCAAGATCTCCGGATCTGTTCCCCAATGAGCATGTTTGGGACTGGATGAAGCGTCGTCTCACGCGGTCTGCACGTCCAGCACGAACGCTGGTCCAACTGAGGCGCCAGGTGGAAATGGCATGGCAAGCCGTTCCACAGGACTACATCCAGCATCTCTACGATCGTCTCCATGGGAGAACAGCAGCCTGCATTGCTGCGAAAGGTGGATATACACTGTACTAGTGCCGACATTGTGCATGCTCTGTTGCCTGTGTCTATGTGCCTGTGGTTCTGTCAGTGTGATCATGTGATGTATCTGACCCCAGGAATGTGTCAATAAAGTTTCCCCTTCCTGGGACAATGAATTCACGGTGTTCTTATTTCAATTTCCAGGAGTGTATTTTCTTTGGTTTTCTCTCTAATGGGATTTATTATGACAATAGTATCGTCTACAAAAAGTGCCAATTCTGATTGTTGAATGTTAATTGGACGGACATTCTCAAATATAAGGAATAGGAGTAGACCCAAAACTGAATCCTGTGTGACTCAAAAATGGTTCAAATGGCTCTGAGCACTATGGGACTTAACATCTGAGGTCATCAGTCCCCTAGAACTTAGAACTACTTAAACCTAACTAACCTAAGGACATCACACACATCCATGCCCGAGGCAGGATTCGAACCTGCGACCGTAGCAGTCGCGCGGTTCCGGATTGCGCGCCTAGAAGCGCAGACAACCGCGGTCGGCTTTTCGGCGACCTTTCTCGTCTTAACAGAGGTATAGCATGTTTCTGCACTCGATCACCTAATACAGAAGAAGCTGTATTTGTGAAATATTAATTTAAAAAAAACTTGTTAGTGTGAGGTAATTCTTAGCTCTCGACTATTTCTTGGTAGTAATTGGAAATTTTCACCGAAATATTTTGATACATGATTGATAAAGAAAGAAAAAATAAAATGAAGGCGGAAATAAGAAAGAATTCAGTATTCGTAATTTAAGGAAAGCTTAACAAGAAAAGCAGTCTTCTCCTCTAATTTTTACGGTTAAATGACCTAGGTCGATAAACTTGAGTAGCTGTCATTACGTATCGCCTATACTGACTAAATAAATCTTTGTAATGAAGAAAATATGTACACCTTACGTACCTTTTAACAATAACCCATTCATATATATACCAAGAAAGGGAAAAGAAAGACAGAAGTAACAAAACTGGAACATTACTTATAGAGGAAAGAAGGAATAAGCATAAATAAATAAATAAAACTACACGGTAAGCAGCTAAGCCATCTATAGAAAGATGCGAGTTGAATTATATCGCTTATTCACAAGTAAAGTTGATCTTTGCTTGCAGTTGTATTACGTCTGACAAAAGAAGATAAGCCTGAATGCCTTTAAGCAATTCTGAAGTAAAAATAATAAACTGATAATGATGCTGAAATAATGAAACTTATTCAGACGTTAGTGTGAATATCCTGTAATGAAATTAAAACAGTAATAGGCTAGGGAAGTAACCAAATATCCTGTAACGATATTAAAACAATAATAGGCTAGGAAAGTAACCATAGATTGCGTTTCCGTACATATGCGTCAGCGATGAAATTGAACCTAACAAAGAATCATTAACAAGGTACGCATTTTCTCTTTCATAAATAGAAAACTAATTATAATAGAATGTTTCCTGATATTATATTGACAGGACTGGCTAATAATAACAACACAGTAATATGATGATTAACTGTATTAGGCTGCACTGATTAACTTCACGTTTCTAGGCTGAACACGTATGTATTACTGAAAGAACACTGGATCTTATTTCAACGATAGACTTTCAGATGTGTTGGTTTCGTTGGATGTTTTTTATACGCAATTTAGAAGAGGAAGATCTGCATAGGGCTCCGCTTTCCACGTCGGTAATTGTTATATATCTTTTACTGTTAATCCCGTTCGTAGGAATTTATTTTTTTATATGCTTTAGTGAGTGTCGAGCGACATTTGTGCTGGGTCATAAAACACAACTGTACGTGTACATTTATTATTTTTGTTCACCTAACTTAACGTTTCCTGTCGATGCCGCTGCAATTTGTATTCGCCCTGCGGGCGATGCCTTTCTTCTCTTTGCTTCGACAGGAAGTATTGCACATTCCTTACTGTACTGACACAGTACGGGAAGTGTAGTGTTCTGTTGACCAATGTACGTAAGTGGTGGCACGGTACAGTCAGTGTTCAGAATCCGTTTATCCCTTCCCGGGCACAGTATAGGGGGTGACTTTTACCCACATCAGGTGGTTATCGCAGCCGACAGTACACCATAATTCGTGTATCCCCATCTCCCAACTGCAGCAACAGGCGTGGCACATACTTTGAATCAAAAGGAATCCACTCAGCTCTTTGTTTACACTGTTAAAAGCTGTGATAACCCTGAGCTGGACATGGCGCTACCAAATCTCCCCGAAACCCATGCAAGTGTGCGTTGTTGTTGCTCCTGTTTCTTCCAGATCACCTTTAATATTATGCTCTAACTTGATAGCCAAGCTGTTTCCTGCTCCTCCTACTGTTAGTACTCGATATTGTTGGAGAGTTCCTCAAAAAAATGAAGCAAATTCCTGTGTAATGATGTTTATTATGCTAGTATGTGCTCAGCAGCTTAAGTGCATGGGACACGTTTAAATTTTATTTGATCTATTATTAACTTTTCAATGTTGATTTCATGTGCGGACTCGTTCCATGGTCATGGAGATTTGGTCCTCCGTTTGATTCTACAGAACTAAATTTGTAAAATAATAAATAAAATCGCAAAGCGGCTGTAATGGATGCCGAAAAGAACGGTCGGGGCTTATTGTTTACAGACTTCAATTAGTTAATTTTGTTTTGAACATAATATTAAATATTCATTGTAATTTTGAAATGTTTGTTTCTTGGTACGTATGTTGGCATAGAATTTTTCCTATTGATTTGGCTTCAGGAATCTACCCCAAAGTTTGTAAAAAGTATTTCTCAAACACCCTGTAGTAGGCATCAACGTCCAACACGCACCTTTTAAAGTTTGTTTCCAGCTTGTCTACCTTTCTAGAGTGCTAATCAATTTAGCACCGGTTGTTTTTACTGATGTCTATTAAAGTTACCTCAGTGGTTCGACCATCTGTTTCAAATTTCGAGTATCATTTCGACCTAACGCCATTGATATCGCGATAAAAATTGTAGTAGTGAAAGCTTTTTACCTACGATATGTACTGCACATATTCATTCGAAGTAACAATTTCAGATCATTAACAAGAAAACAGTGACAGTATTTTTAAAATATAGAGTAATGACATCATGTGTACGTCCTCAGTATCACGTAATCTACCTGTAAAGTAATGACTACATAACTATAAGTCATGTGTGGTATCAAAAGTTTTGTAACTTTCCAGTGAAATTTTAGCCCTGGAGTATGACGTGTCTTCAGTCTCATTGACTATGATGTATTAAAGATAGTAATTTTAGAACCTTGCTTCCCTCCCTTTTTGGTGGACAAATTTCTGTAGATACCCACGACGGTGTCCGCTCGCAGCTCTGAAATAAATAACTCCAGTTTGTAATGTATTTTAGAGTACTTTGCTGTCACTACTCAAGCTGTAATTTTCGCTTGTATTTTATATTTTTTTATTTGTGCTTATTTTAAGCTTGACTTCATAATTAGTTTTTATTTGTCAGTGCTTGTAAGACGAAACGTAAAAACATGATAAAACATGTTAGTATGGCAACATTGTGAAAGAAAAGTTGTAGGTCTCAAAATGTTACCAGTAACTGATTTTTATTAATAAAATCATCTGTACACAATACTGTAAAAGAATTACAGTGGAGTTAATTACATACGTGGAATTTTAATAAGGCGAAATTCATTAAATTTTTATTGTTCGTAGACACATTTTTATAATGCAATAAAAACAGTGAAAGAAAAATATACAAAAGTTTTCATACAATATTATCATTCTTTTTCGGTGAACTACACAATACCATAAGGTATAATGAGTATTTTTTGCCTTTATTAAGTAGATCACATTCGTAATTCATTAACAATTGACTGAATAAAAGGATGCTGTGACTGAAATAATTATTTTAACATCAGTTACTTTAAGTTATCGACGAAAACAGAAAAATAGAAACAATAAACTTATTTTTTCTTCTACTAAGTTCCTTTGTATAATTCACTGGTCGAAATTAAAAGTATTCCCTGAATGAGCCCTCCGTTACGCAAACAGGCGCAACGAAGTGGCGGTAGCTTTCACCCAGACATTCACGCTTTCAGCCTGACAAAACACTAACATACCATGAACTGTGCGAATGAAGTGGCAGCCATTGAATCCGCCGTCTCTGTTACGTTGTAAATAAGCACTTTCCTCCGGACGTGATCCGGCAAGACACGCTGTCTTCCTCGAGTTACACGGATATTATGTAGCAAAGTTCATTTCTGGCGAGTTCTGAGGCACTTCGTGATCGTTAACTGCAACAGAACACGGGCGGACGTAACTGGAATGAGAAAGACTGGCGCAACGTGGAGATCTGTGGCCAGCGGCCTGCTTGTTAAAATTAAGGAATTTCAAAGAAAAGGGTTAAGTCTCAGGAAATGAGAAAACTAGGTTTCACATGGCAGCTAAGGCAATCCACGGTCCGGCGAGGGAAATACGAAATTAGTTTTTTTTTCCCGCTGAATGATTGGATTGCGACCTATCCTGCGGTTGTGGTAGCATTTACGAAATAGAGCAGTGGAATTACCTCATTTTCTCCCCAGCTACTGTCGCTGGATGCAGGAAGAGTGTGTTGTGTCTCAAGCGGGTGTTGACTCAACAGATAAGCAACCGTACAGCACATTTGGATTATATGTAAAGTTGGTTTAATTTCACACGCAATTCCTGCCTAGATTCATGGACCGAAATCGATGGCGGAAGACCATACATTAGCAAGGTTACAGATCGAATCTAGGCGGTTGTAACAAAACGCTTCGTAACAGGAAACATGATTTCTTACCTGTCACTCTTTCTCATGACGTACATTTTTGTTTGAAAAAAGAAAGTGGGGTACCTACTTGGTTCGCGGACAGAAAAACCTGATTGAAATAACAGGAGAGGAACGTAGTCATTTGGACCATAGATAGACTGAGCCGGTCTGTTAGTTCCAAGAAGAGGGGGAGAGGGGGGGGGGGGGGAAGAAAAACGTTACTCTCCTCTCCTAAGTCTAACTTAGAGGCTCACCAATGTGAAATTATTAGTCCTCTGAGCTAACTAGAATCCATTTGCTCTGGGAGACACATTTCAGTAGTAATTAAGATTTGAAAAACGCTCAAGCCACTTCATTCCGCGGACACAGAAAAGTGAGAGAGAGCGGCAGTGACCGCAGGGCGAGATCGCGTTTCTCCAGTTTCCAGAGGTCAGCTTCGCGAAGTTCCCTCGCCGGAGCACGCGAAGACGGCCGGGGCTCACCACGGAAGTTGGGCACCCCTTGTTAGTCTTTGGAAACGGAGCGGACGCGACCGAGACAACTGGGAGGTCCAGACGCGCTCGCTCGGTCGCCGCCCGCTGGAAGTCCGCTCACTGTCCCCTGCTTCCAGTCCGACCGATCACTGCACTTCGCAGACGAAGAAGGTCTCGAACGAGCAGGGGCTGTCGTTCCACTTGAGGCCCTTGCCGTCGCGGTTCCACAGCTCGAGGCAGTGCTCCTCCTCGCCGTTCTCGTAGCGGAAGTTATTGGGCTCGCCCGTGTTCCAGTTGGTGAAGGTGATGGGCCGGCCGGTCGCCATCCAGAAGAAGGTGCCTTCTTCCGCCTGGTCGGTGCCGGACGTCCAGAAGTGCTCGTGGCCCAGACCTGAAACACAGTGGCACTCGTGTGAACGTGCTTCAAGAATCGACTGGGCACAGAGAACGAGTATAGCCAAGACAATGGTTCAAATGGCTCTGAGCACTATGCGACTTAACATCTGAGGTCATCAGTCGCCTAGAACTTAGAACTAATTAAACCTAACTAACCTAAGGACATCACACACATCCATGCCCGAGGCAGGATTCGAACCTGCGACCGTAGCGGCCGCTCGGCTCCAGACTGCAGCGCCTAGAGCCGCACGGCCACTCCAGTATAGCCAAGACAAATACCAAAACGCTATATCCCGTTAGTGGACATTAATATGGGGTGTGTCCACCCTTCCGCTTTACTTATTTATTTATTGTTCCCTGGGACCAAATTAAGGAGAGGTCTCCATGGTCTTTGTGTTTTTTTTTCCTTTATTGAGTTTCAATTCCCCCTGAAGGGGGCGGGCTGGCAGCAGCTTACTGCACTGCTCTTCAGCCTACAGAATTTGTTTTAAAAAGTGAAGATAATGAAAAATAACAGTTAGCGATAAAATCGGTGACTTAAAGGTAAAATGGCAGAAAATTCTGGGACTTAAAATATAAAATACAGGGTTGATTATGCTAAGAAAATAGACAGGAAGCAGAAAAATAAGTCAGACAATTAAAAAACACAGCGACAGTCTGGTTTCTGTTCGCAAGAGATATAAAATGCACACCCAGCGACAGCATGATTTGTGTTCGCAACACTGTGGAAAGACACATAACACTGAATGCTCACCTAAACACTGCATTAAATTTTGGCACAAATGTGACATACCACAGCCGAGAGCAGGTGGGGGGGTGGGGGGGAACTGGACAGATGATGGAAAAATAAAAAAGGGGGGGAAGGAGAGGAAAAGTGAAGGGGGAGGGGGGAAAGGAGCCAATGGAGAATGAGGACCCATAAGAGGAGTGGGGGGTGCTGAGCAGACGTGCCAGGGAGTGGGGAATACAAAAGGACTCGGGGGGGGGGGGGAGGAGAAGGGAGATAGGGAGAGGTTGGGCGGGGAGAAAACACAGGATGGAAGGGGGGAGGAAGAGGGAGCCCAGGGAAAGGACGGAGGAAAGGAGGGGGGGGGGGTGGGGATCAGAGTTGATAGGAGGGATAAATGGAGGGAGAGAGGGCATCATCTGGGAGGGGGAGTTGACGGAAGCCACCTTGGGAAAGGAGATGTAGGGTGTAGAGATGGAGGGTAGGGGGGACACAACAGTGAAGGAGCGGCAGAGGGCAGGGGTTGGAGAGGAGAGGAGCAACCAGGGGGTGAGGGGGATCAAGGCAGCGGGAGGTGTAGAGGATGCGGATATGTTCGAGGAATAGGAGCAGATGGGGGAAAGGAATGAGACCATAGAGGATCCGCGTGGGGGACGGGAGGCGTATACGGAAGGCGAGGCGGAGTGCATGACGCTCAAGGATCTGGAGGGACTTACAGAATTTGGGGAGTTTCCCTGGTCATGGAACGAGTCAATATGTAAGTAGGTAACGCCACATAGCTCTCTGTATGAAAATCCCTGGCTGTGCTGTGTGCAGTAGAGATGGGTCGAACTCGTTCATTCCCGTGAACTACTTCATGCATGTCACTCTTTGCCGTGAAGCGTTCAAATGAAGTAGTTCATTCATGAAGTACGGAAGCCTGGCGAAGTTGCCCAGTTCGCCGCTCAGCCGCGACTACACTCGCTACGCCTCGCTCGTACAACAAAGCTTCGCAATACTTCATAATTTTACCAACGGATGGCCGAACTATGCAGTAACGTGCACGCAACGTTTTACGCTCTTACAGCGTCTGAGTTAACTTAAATAGAGCATGGCCAAAGGGGACAAAGGAAAGATAAACAGAGGAGCCTGTCACATATAAAGAAGGTATTTCATTTAATCTTGCTCGATATTTTCTCATGAAGCGCCCAAAAAAGTCTTTATCTGCCAAATGAAACATTATTTGTTGTATTCATGGACTGAAAACTAGGGCTACCAACGAAATGCAGTCCAATTTTATGTTCCTTTTAAAATTTAATCCAAAATAGAATGAGTATGTTTACCACTGTCACAAAGCCTATATACCTACGTTAAGTAATTATTCAGAAGTTTTCCTGTAGATTTTATTTTTGTTGAGAATAATAACCCTCCGGATTCAAAACGTAAACTGTCACCTGCAGTCATTGGTACGATTTCAGGTAAAATCCCTCTTTCAGCGTTATTAACAAAGCTCTTATTTTCATGTTGGCTGTGCCTGTTTACACAGCCAGCCTCTTCCTTTGTATCTTTAATATTCATTTGTCTGCAAGCGCTGCCAACGGTAGGCTACCCGTAGACGCGAAGTTTAACTGTACAAATAGTCACGGGTAATAATGTCAGCAAAGCAGGAAGCAGCTGACGCTGCATTCCCCTCGCCCCCCAAACCCCGTGTAAGCCTTTCGTTCCCCACAAACACAGCACGATTCGTCGACAGGCAGTAGAGGGAGGACTTAAGGTTGACCGAAGTGAAGGGAGGGAGAGTGACGTAGAGCCGATGTAGTGGGGAAGGGAGAGGGGAAGAGAGTGAGTGAACTAGAAAAAAGTGTCGAGTGTGCTATCTGTGAAGAGTATGAAGTACCAGTTCATTGAAATTGAGTGGTTAGTTCACACTTGACTGGAGTGAAGCGTTCATTTCAACGACTCATTCGCGAGCTCCCCATCACAAATGTGCAGTCTGTGGCTGGTTCGCATTGTTGAAATATTCGCTATTGTAGTGTTGGGCAGTTGGCTGTTACCAGCGCGTAGCGTTGCGCAGTTGGAGGTGAGCCGCCAGCAGTGGTGGTTGTGGGGAGAGAGATGGCGGAGTTTTGAGAGCGGATGATCTGGACGTGTGTCCCTCAGAGACAGTAAATTTGTAAGACTGGATGTCATGAACTGATATATATAGTATGACTTTTGAACACTATTAAGGTAAATACATTGTTTGTTCTTTATCAAAATCTTTCATTTGCTAACTATGCCTATCAGTAGTTAGTGACTTCAGTAGTTAAAATCTTTTATTTAGCTGGCAGTATTGGCACTCGCTGTATTGCAGTAGTTCGAGTAATGAAGATTTTTTGAAGATTTTTTGTGAGGTAAGTGATTCATGAAAGATACAGGTTATTGTTAGTCAGGGCCATTCTTTTGTAGGGATTATTAAAAGTCAGATTGCGTTGCGCTAAAAATATTGTGTGTCAGTTTAGTGTTGATCAGAATAAGTAAAGAGAGAAATGTCTGAGTGCGTTCAGTTCTGCTCAGCTGTTTGAAAATCAATTAACGTAAGGGGTTTACCAGCACAGTAATTCACTAATTTTTCTAAGGGGACGTTCCAAATACATGAAATTATAACACGATAATAGAAACAGATAAAATGAAATACAAGAAACGTATTCAGGCGACAAATCGTAAGTTTAAATAAAGAAAATCAACAAAGTAACACTGGAATTTGCTTAATTTTTCAGCTCTTCCAGGAGCTCCTCGACAGAATAGAAGGAGTGAGCCACGAGGAAACTCTTCAGTTTAGACTTAAAAGTGTTCGGGCTACTGCTAAGCTTTTTGAGTTCTTGTGGTAGCTTATTGAAAAAGGATGCAGCAGCATACGGCACTCCTTTCTGCACAAGAGTCAAGGAAGTGCATTCCACATGCAGATTTCATTTCTGCCTAGTATTAACTGAGTGAAAGCTGCAAACTCTTGGGAATAAGCTAATATTGCTAACAACAACGTCCAGAAGTGCTCGTGGTCCAGACCTGAAACACAGTGGCACTAATGTGAACGTGCTTCAAGAATCGACATGGCACAGAGAACGAGTATAGCCAAGACAAATACCAAAACGCTATATCCCGTTAGTGGGCATTAATATGGGGTATGTTGACCCTTCCGCTTTATTTATTTATTTTTCCGTGGGACCAAATTAAGGAGAAGTCTCCATGGTCATGGAATGAGTCAATACATGAAATTATAACACGATAGTAGAAACAGATAAATTGAAGTATAAAAACATAGTTAGGCGACAAGTCGTAAGTTTAAATAAAGAAATTCAACAATGTAACACTGGAATTTGCTTAATTTTTCAGCTCTTCCAGGAGCTCCTTGACAGAATAGAAGGAGTGAGCCATGAGGAAACTCTTCAGTTTAGACTACTACTGTTTAGACTACTGCTAAGATTTTTGAGTTCTTGTAGTAGTTTATTGAAAATGGATGCAGCGGAATATTGCACTCCTTTCTGCACAAGAGTCAAGGAAGTGCATTCCACATGCAGATTTGATTTCTGCCTAGTATTAACTGAGTGAAAGCTGCTAACTCTTGGGAATAAGCTAATATTGCTAACAACAAACGACATTAAAGAAAATATATACTGTGAGGGCAATGTCAAAATTCCCAGATTACTGAATAGGGGTCGACAAGAGGTTCTCGAACTTACACCAGATATAGCTCGAACAGCCCGTTTTTGAGCCAAAAATACACTTTTTGAATCAGAAGAATTACCCCAAAAAATAATACCATACGCCATAAGCGTATGAAAATATGCGAAGTAGACTACTTTCCGTGTTGAACTGTCACTTGTTTCAGATACTGTTCTAATGGTAAATAAAGCAGCATTTAGTTTCTGAACAAGATCCTGAACATGGGCTTTCCATAACAGCTTACTATCTATCCGAACGCCTACGAACTTGAAATGTTCCGTCTCGCTTATAATATGCCCATTCTGTCTGATCAAAATATCGGTTCTTGTTGAATTGTGAGTTAGAAACTGTAAAAACTGAGTCTTACTATGATTTAGCGTCAAGTTATTTTCCACAAGCCACGAACTTATTTCATGAACTACATTATTTGATACTGTTTCAATATTACACACAAGATCCTTCACTACCAAGCCGGTGTCATCAGCAAACAGAAATATTTTTGAATCACCTGTAATACTATGACAGCTTGAACTCTCCTGGAGACACTTTTAATGAAGTGTCTTTATGCCTGTACAGGAATGGGAGCCCCATCTTCGTCAAGAGCCGAAAACATAGAAGGAAGTGATTTTTTTTTTCGTTATCATTGGAAATTGGGCCTAGAGTAAAATAGACGCTGGTTTCAAGTGGAATTCTGGATAGGCCAGTCTATTTAAGAAGCATTACTGACCAAATGCTGCTTTATGACAGGGTCCTCTTTCATGGTGACACAAAAATACATCGAAAATGCAAAGCTAAAATGTGTTCAAATCCTTCCGGATCTGTCGTTTTCTTGAGTGCAATAAAGGGACCACATCATAACCCACGAAAAACACACCTATACTATGACAGCATGTCTTCTGTACTTTACTGTTGGCACTACCTGTAAGGTATCGTTCTCCAGCCATTCACCAAACCCAAATCCTTCTGTAGGACTGCCACAGGATAATGTGAGTCATCACTTCAAATCATCCACTGGCCAATGGCGTGGCTCTTTACACTACCTCAGGCGTCACTCAGCATCGACTGCAGAAATATGTGGCTTATGACAAGCTGCTGGACCTCTGTACCTCACTGTCTTTAACTCCATACTCGCAGTCATTATGCTAGCTGGACTGCTCATAGCACTTTAGAACTCACGAACTGATTCCTTGCGATGATTTCGCGACATATTCTAAAACCGCCGTCCTCAATGCTCGTCGGTCCCTCTCCACCAGTACGTTATGTCTGGCTGGTGTTGGTTAAACTGTGCAGATTCGCGTTTCCACTTCATAATCACATCAGCAAAAGTTGACTTGGGCAGTTTTAGAAGGCTCAAGCAGCCTCAATTGATATGTTACTCTGGTGACATCAAGTGACTAGTCCATGTTCCGTCACTGAGCTCTCTTGCACGATCCATTCCGCTATTACTGCCGCTGTGCTGATAACCCCACACTCATTTTACACTGGCGAGTTCGCCTCTGGTGGCACCTACTGATCAATTCCCATGGCGTAGAGGGGTCTGGATACTTTTGGTCAAATAGTGTATATGACGTAACAACACGATAGCGATAAATATCAAGAGGTTGCAGAGCGTGCCTTGACTGAACTCATCTTGGGAAACGTTATCCATTCACGCTACAGACCGCCAAAATTGCAGGGAACAACGTCTGAGGCTAGGTCACCCCTCAGCAGAGAACAAGAGTTGGTATGGGCCTAACAGCAGCCGGGTCGTGTGACGGCGTCGAATGCGTCAACGCCTGACATCACCACCCTCCCTCCTCAGGTCCGTCTGAGTGAAAACTCACGTTTGACGGCAAAGACGCGGGAGGCTTTGTCTCTTCAGTAGTGACTGTGGTTGACGTTCCCATACATGGTTCCTAACCTCAGTTTATTCCTTTACAATGTTCGAAGTGTGTAGGTAGTGTTTGGCTTTACAGGTGGAAACGAAAGGAGTGAGTAAACGACAGTGAAAAAAGCAAATGATCCTAATAAACGTAGGCCCGGGAACCAATTGTTTCCTCCATACGACTTGTTATAGCTGAGTAAATGAACGCCGTAGAGCAGGCTGTTCCAGCTCGTGGGCTCCGCTGTGAGCCGCAGAGCGCTCCCTGCTCCAGGGAGCCGTGTCGCTCGCTGTGGCCAGTCAAGTGGGCCGGCACGCCGGCACGTGGCACGGCTGGCTGAGGCAGGCGGCAAGGCAAGCGTTTTGATGTGCCAGCTGCGTCTTACAAGATCGACAACCTCACACTCTTAGCTGCTAAGACGTGGTGACGTGCTACACCAGGAAATACGATCTTCGGGAAATAAATGAGAAACAAATGTTTTACAAGAAATTGCATACGAAATTTATTGGGCCTCTGTAGTTTGAAATTTTCTTTTCATTGCAAGATCGGAAATATGGCGTCAAAGTGTTCGCAGCGTTAATGCGCAGGATGGCCTTCATTGTTGCATCCTGAAGAAGCGATCGTTCCTTACTTTATAGCTGTTTTCATTGCTCACAAGGGAACCTCCCCATCGCACCCCCCTCAGATTTAGTTATAAGTTGGCACAGCGGATAGGCCTTGATAAACTGAACACAGATCAATTGAGAAAACAGGAAGAAGTTGTGTGAAACTGTGAAAAAATAAGCAAAATATACAAACTGAGTAGTCCATGGGCCACGTAAGCAACATCATGGAGAAAGTGTGCTTGGAAGCGCCGTGGTCCCGTGGTAGCGTGAGCAGCTGCTGAATGAGAGATCCTTGGTTCAAGCCTTCCCTCGACTGAAAATTTTACTTTCTTTATTTTCGCAAAGTTATGATCTGTCCGTTCGTTCATTGACATCTCTGTTCACTGTAATAAGTTTAGTGTCTGTGTTTTGCGACCGCACTGCAAAACCGTGCGATTAGTAGACGAAAGGACGTGCCTCTCCAATGGGAACAGAAAACATTTGATCGTAAGGTCATAGGTCAACCGATTCCTCCACAGGAAAACACATCTGATATATTCTATACGACACTGGTGACGGCATGTGCGTCACATGACAGGAATATGTTGTCGACCCACCTAACTTGTACACTTGGCGAATGGATAAAAAGATTCTTCTACCTTGCCCGATTTAGGTTTTCTTGTGGATGTGATAATCACTCCCAAAAAAGTGATGAAAACATAAGAGTTCGTCACATAAACTGAAAATAAAAATTTACACTTGTCGGAAGATTGGAACCTAGGACCTTGCGTTTCGCAGCTGCTCGCGTTACCACGAGACCACGGCGCTCCTGCGTTCCTATCGTCTTTATTGTTACTTATCTTCCCATGAACTACTCAGTTTGTATATTTTGTTTATTTTTTCACAGTTCTACACAACTTCTTCCTGTTTTCTCGATTGATCTGTGTTCAGTTTTTCAAGGCCTATCCACTGTGCCAACTTATAACTAAATCTGAGGGGGGTGCGATGGGGAGGTTCCCTTGTCAGAAAAGCTACTCACATCAAAACGTAAATCCAAACATGCACATGATCTGAGCGGCATTGTTGTGAAGTTTGGGAAATGTTTTTTCTGTAATGAACACTACCATCGTGACAAATACAACGTGATGTAGTACCTCTCTTTCAACAAAGTTGAATTTTGCAAATCGATAATCTCCAATTGAAGCGACGATGACAAGTCATCGGTGGAAACTGAAAAAGGAGTGCTGAATACCTTAAGTTCCATTTCCAAACTAGTGAGGTCTCGGAATCGTGTCTCAAACGACGTGATGAGCTGCTTTAACTTTGCTTGGTAATCGCCGAAAGTAGTACCATCAGGTAGTTTTAAAGAAGCAAGATGATTGAAGAACGTTAGATGTCCATTACTCATCTGTCTCTCAAATAAACGTGACTTTTCCATGAACACTTTGATCTGGTCGTGCATGTCAACGATTAGCTGCCCTTTGCCCTGCAATGACAGATTTAAATTGTTCAGATGCATAGTTATGTCAGCTAGGAACGCCAGGTCTGATATCCATTTTATATCTTTCAGACAACGCATTTCTTCCCCTTTCATTTCGAGAAAATGGGTACTTCCTCACTAATGGCAAAGAAAACATCAAGAACTTTTCCCCGACTCAGCCAACGAACTGTACTGTGGTAAGATATATCCCCATACTCCGCTTCCACATCTTTCAGGAATCCTTTGACGACGCACAAAATTCACACAGTTCACGACATCTTTGTTTCAGCACACAGTGCCTCTTGGTGCATTACAGAACACGAACTATGTTGCATGTTTTGATACCCTCCGTATTACGAATCCGTTTTTAAACATACGTCTACTGGTATGTCGTTCTTAAGCCTGGCTACCAGTTCTCTGCGTGCAACGCCTTCTACCTGACTGTATTTAATTCTGTATATTGTACCTCTTCGCAGAATTAAATACTTTATGACATACAAAACACTGCGGTCGACCATCCCTCTCAATGAATAGAAAGGTATCCTCCAATAGAGGTACAGAGCTCCCGCGGCTAGTCATAGCTGTCATTGAGCACGGACTATTACGGCTGCATGCGGCCAGGGGGCAGTGAGTTCGCTTTCCCCCTCCACGCGGGCTCTGAGCTGCCGCAGTGAGCGCTCCGGAACAGCCTGCCTTAGACAGTGCCCCGAGGAACTTGAGGACTAACGTATTACAGCAAGTTGTCCACATAGTCACTGTTAATGTGAAGGCAGGCTTCACCACGCATCCTAACCGATGCCAGTACACGTTCAGAACTCCCAGTCTTGTTCCGAATGCATTGAGAACCATCTAAAATGGGTTCCCACATATAGTCGACACTCTCCACAGGGCTAGAAAATATTTGGAAATTTGTGGTAAGGTCTTTTGGGACCAAACTGCTGAGGTTATCGGTCCCTAAGCTCACACACTACTTAATCTAACTTAAACTAACTTACGCTAAGGACAACACACACACCCAAGCCCGAGGGAGGACTCGAACCTCCGATGGGGGAAGCCGCACCGACCATGACAAGGCTCCTAAGACAGCTCGGATACACCGCGCGGCCTCAACAGGGCTAGAGTACACCAAAGCTGTAATATATGCCTGCAAATAAAATTCCGAGGGGTTCAAGTCCGAGAACCAGGGACGTCACAGCATTACCGAGCCGTGACAGATCACCTTTGTCAAAGCACTATTCATCCATTTTTTGGTACCTGGAATGATGATAAAACTAAACGCGGGCGTTTATTAATTTGTAATTTGCTCCTCTTTCGGAGTACACTAACAGTGTTGTAACATTTGTATGAGTGCCCTTCTGCATACGTCGTATCGGAGACACCATTCGTTTTTCAGGATCTACGTTTATTAGGGTGTAAGTGGTAGATTCTACCCAAATGCCATCCTCAACTGCACGTGGTCCACCGTGCTTCAGACTGACGAGGCTCTGGCAACCGAATGACTCCCGGGATAAGGAGTCCCCCACTACCCACCTCCTCTCTTGCCAAGAGCGGATTGAGATTAGGGCACTCTTTTGGCCTAGAGTTGGGAAACTGGCTCTAAAGGCGGAGGAACTGTGAAGATGGTCAACGGACGGCATAAGAATGTAGAATACACTGGACAACGACTACATTAAAGGCCTTATGGCATGTTCTGGTAATAGTCATTGCTATGCTCATGGCGAAATTAGCATCCGTGGTAAGTTCCTCAGTCGGATCTCTGGGAGCAACAGTTATGAGTACAAATACATAATAAAATTAAAGAAATGGATAGAGTTGGAGCATAAATACTTGGAGTTACTGAGATGCGATGGCCGAACACATGAGGTATTTACATAAATGGACACGGGAAGAGCAGACGGGAAGCATGAGCATGGAGTCGGTGTAATACTACCAGCAAAATTAGCAAAATGCCACGAAAGTTTCATACCTATACCAGCTCATATAATGTTACTGCTGCTGATTGATTGGTAGCCTTACTGATATAAATATAACGCAAGTGTAAGTTCCTAAAATGGACAAGGAAGATGAAGAGATAAAGGAATTTTATGATAACACAAATAGGAATTTTGAGAAACCTTTACAAATATGAGTTGTCAGTTATGATGGGAGATTTTAATTCGAAAGTATAGGAAGGAGAAGACCGCTACGGTCGCAGGTTCGAATCCTGCCTCGGGCATGGATGTTTGTGATGTCCTTAGGTTAGTTAGGTTTAACTAGTTCTAAGTTCTAGGGGACTAATGACCTCAGCAGTTGAGTCCCATAGTGCTCAGAGCCATAGGAAGGAGAACATCAGACGTGGTAGGACCAGTTGGGCTAAGAGACAGGAATTCTAGAGGGGATGACTTGAAAGTTTGGCGGTTTCAAACGATGTAGTGATCTAGTTTAAACTTTCACCTAGAAGATTGTATACATGGTAATTTCCAATGGACAGACCTGGGAAATGTGTGAGAAACCTGACTGATTTCGTGCTAGTAAATAAACGTTTCAGGAACAGTTGCACATCAGTAAAAATATACCCAGAAGCAAAACTAAACTGTGATCACACACCGCTTGTATGAGTTTTCAAAGTTAGAATGAAGAGAGCGAAGAGGAAGAAAAAGTAGATCTACAGTTTGAGGAAAACGAAGGACCCGATAGTGAAACAGAATATACAAATAGAACTCAGCTCGGCGATTAACACAGAAGACATCACAAGTATCAATGCCAATTTAGAACTGAACATATTACAGAATGTTCTGCATGAAATAAACGGAAAGTACGTGGAACCAGAGAGAAAGAAGAGGAATCCACGGATAAGATACTGAATGTATTGGAGGAAAGGAGATTAAATAAGAGAAATCCAACGGAATACAGAAAGATAAATAAGGACATCGGAAGAAAAATAAGGGAGGCCAAAGAAAATGAAAAAGTGAAGGAATGCGAGGATATCGAGTTTTATCAAAGTAAGTATGATAGATTCAATGTAGACAAGAAAGTCAAACAAGTAACAGGGAAACATGGGACGAGCATCAATGGAAAACTAGTGGATGATGCAAGGAACTTGATGGTGGAATTAGACGACACGAAAAATACATGGACAAAAATATATAGAAAATTTATTTCATGGCATTAGATGTACTTTTGATTCAAGTATAAATGAAATAAATTGCACAGATATACTAACAGTAGAGGTTCAAACAGCCATCAAGGACGGAAAGGCCGTGGGACCAGATAAAGCAGAAGCAGAGTTCTTAAAATTAATGGATGAAAATCATATAAAATAGTTAACCCAAATTTTCAGTCATATTTATGTATCTGGAAACATTCCACTGGAGTAGCTGAAATCAGAGTTCATTACTCAGGCCAAAAAGCCAAGTACAAAACAATGCGGAGATTATCGTACGATAAGCTTAATGAGCCATATTTTGAAATTGTTTTTGAGGGTGATACAGAAAAGAACATACAGACTACGTGCGGAACAGATAGCTCCTAATCAGTCTGGGTCTGTTAATGCTTTGTGTACGACAGAAGCCTTGTTAGTATACAAGTATTGTTTCAGAAATGCAGATATGTAAATAAAAATGTGTTTGCTTTCCTAATAGATTACCAGAAGGCTTTTCATAGAGTAAAACAAGTCAAGTTGATGGAGATTTTGAGAAATATTGGAAAGGAAGTAAGAGATCTGCGAATCATAGAGATCGTGTTTTGGAGTCTAAAAGCAGTGTTGCTTATTGACGAAGAACATACTTAAACCGTCAAAATTCTCAGGGGAGTAAGATAGGGATGTATATTGTCACCCATACTATTTAATATCTACTCCGAATTCATGTTTATAGAACCCTTGGAAGAAGCAGAAAAAGAAATTTTGATAAAGGGAATAACATTAAACAACATTCGATATGCTGACGGTACTATTTTATTTGCTGACTCTATTCAGGCATTACAATTATTAATGGATAGAATTGTAAGAGTCAGCAGTCAGAAGGGGCTTGAAACAAACACCAGAATAACAAAACTCGCGGTCGTAAATAAGGAAAATATTACAGGAGTAAACACTGTCATAAACCAAAGAACTATAGAAAGGCTAAAACAATATACATTTATTGGAACCATAATAAATGAAAATTGGAATAACTCGCAAGAAATCAAGATTCGTATCGGGAAAGCAAGAACTGTGTTTCAGAATATAAGTGCTGTCTTCTTCAAAAGCCATAATCTAAATCTTAGGACAAAAATCAAACTTTTGCTCCGCTATGTGTATTCTGTCCTGTTATATGGGGTAGAGACATGGACCTTAAAAAAAAAAAAAAAAAAAAAAAAAAAAAAAAAAAAAAAAAAAACGCGGGGAAGAAGCTGGAGGCCTTTGAATTGTGGCTTTATAGGCGGATCCTGAGAATACCTTGGACCCAGAGAGTGACAAACGTAGAAGTTTTGAGAAGAATGAACACAACGTGTAAATTAATCAAGATAGTGAAGTGCTGAAAGCTGCAATGTCTAGGGCATATGATGCGTAATACAAGTAGATACGATTTGTTACAAAAAATACTTCAAGGGAAAATCAACAGCAAAAGAGGTCCTGGAAGAAGAGGAATATGTTGGTCTGACAACCTTAGACGCTGGTTCAGTATGTCTTCAGCAGAACTACTCCGTGGTGCTACCAACAAGAGAAGAAGACCCATCACTATCGCCATCATACGAACCTGAAAGGCACCGAGAGAAGAAGACGTTTATTAGGATTATTGGCTTGTTTCATTGTCCTTTACTCGTCCCTTTCGTTTGCACCTGTAATTGTGAGACACCATGTATATAGGGACACATTCAAGATGTTTGTAATCTCTTTTCACCAAGATGATGCTTGAACAGAGGCAGGTCAAACGAAGGCAAAGACATTTTTGCAACTTGATTAATTATGAAATGAAGACAGAAACTTGGTTTTTTAAAATTAAACTATGGCATTTTTCTACGCCGGAGAAACATATCTGTAGGAGACAAACTGAGAGCTATTGTGTAATTCTCTCTCTTTGTCTCTGTCTGTCTGTCTGTCTCTCTCTCTCTCTCTCTCTCTCTCTCTCTCTCTCTCTCTCTCTCTCTGGGAATGGAGTGATGACATGTAAAATGTTAGAAAATGACTGATATTAGTGACGAACACGGTGACATTTAATTCCCAGTTTAACCGGATTGAAAAAGCCACCTCCGTGACCCTTCTAGAATGAATCAAACAACCATTAAATCATAAATATAGTGACATTAAAATACAGGGAATGGAGGAGTTGGAAAAAGAAAGGGGTGTTATAATCACATGGCTAAATTAGGTGATAAAATTGCTTCGATTTAACCCTGTGGATAAATTTGGTGCCTTTACATGGCTAGCAGACGCTTTGGATAATTTGAAGTGTGTGAGAAAAGTAATGAGACTGACTTTTTATCTGCCAAAGTTTTTTGTTTTTTCAAACAACAATATTGTCCCCATCAAAGTAGTTCGCTTTGAGAGCTAAACACCGACGGAGCTGTTGTTGCCAGTGTTGGCAGCGGCGTTGAAAGGCTTCAACTGGTATGGCCCTTAACACGTCGGTCACGTTCTGTTCAATGTTCTCCAGAGTCCCAAAATGACGTCTTCTTAAGACATTTTTCAATTTCAGGAAAAGAAAAAAACTGCAAGGAGTGAGATCAGGGGAGTAGGAGGACTGTGGAACAGCAGGAATGCCTTTTGAGGTCAAAAATTCCGTGTGGAAGTACCCATTTGACACGAGGCATCCAGTCCCTCGATTCACCATTTTCCTAGGCCTTTCAAGGACATCTTTCTAAAACATTTGGTTGACAGTTTGTGGCAGAGGGGCAACGGCCTTGCCGCAGTGGGTACACCGGTTCCCGTCAGGTCAACGAAGTTAAGCGATGTCGGGCGAGGCCGGCACTTGGATGGGTCACCATCGGGGCCGCCGTGTGCAGTTGCCATTTTTCGGGGTGCACTCAGCCTCGTGATGCCAACTGAGGAGCTACTCGACCGAATAGTAGCGGCTCCGGTCAAAGAAAACAATCATAACGACTGGGAGAGCGGTGTGCTGACCCCACGCCCTTCCTATCCGCATCCTCACAGTGGATGACACGGCGGTCAGATGGTGGCCCGAAGACGGAGTGCTTTGTGCCAGAGGAGCTAGTTTCTTATGCACGGCATCCTTATTGGCCAGAAAGTCGGTTTTTGATGTTGAGGCCTCCCTGAGCGAGGTGCGTCTTCAATGTGTTCTTTGGCCGTCCAAACATTATTTGCGCCAGCGAAAAACTTATGAGCTTGACAAGGAACGTTCCCTATAGGCCTGTTTCAACATTTAAAAGGCCACGCTCGCAGATTCCCCTAGTTTAATACAAAACTTGATGGCATGACACTGCTCTAAATTACGCTGCTCCCCAAAACACAACTAAACCGATGGCGCCCTGAAAGATCACGTGATGGCTGTACAGAGCTGAAACTCGGACTGAGCATCTGGAGGGGAATTAACATAGCGATCTGCACAAGTAGAACAACGCAGATGGCTACAGTAGTATCAGCGTCATTACTTTTCTCACACGCCTCGTACGTAAGCTGGGATAATGCAAGGCCAGCTAGAAACAATGGATCACAGAGTTTCCGTACACTGTACGAGGATTCCGAGTTGAAAGTGTCTAGCCTTGGCAGTGAACGGTACGTACCGAAGTCTCGTATGTGCTTCTCGAGGCGGTCGTTCTCCTCCTGGCTGTTGATGCTGGCCAAGTGCATCCCGTGGTAGCGGCAGTACTGCGCCGCGCGGTACCAGTTGGCCTGAAACACAACAAAACACCGGCGTCAGGCGAGCCGGCCAAGCGCAGGGGCGCCCAGCAGCCGACGCACAACTTGCGCCTCTTGTTACTGCACTAGGACCGCGCCAGACTGTTGTCTGCATCCAGCGAGGCAGCGGTAGCTGGTGCTGTGAGGTAGGCAGAGCGCATTGCGGTGGGCTGTCGCTGAAAGACTGGAATCTCATCACACTCACAAGGGGAGGCCGCCAATTGTGAAATTCAGATTCGATTCATATTGCGCATAATAAAAGCTCATGACCAGAGGTGTAATGTGGCAAAGCACCAAGATGCACTTCTCAGCCGTTGTCGAGAAAATCGACAGTTAAAAGAAACCGTTCGTTGCGGTGAAACACTCTCTACGATTAATGATTTTCTACAGCGTCATAGCGCAGCGGTAAGCGCTGGAGTTCGTAATCCGAAGGTCGCCGGATCGAATCTGGCGCCGTGCAATATTTTTTTTATTATTACTTTTTTGCAATTCAAATATATATATATATATATATATATATATATATATATATATATATATATATAAACTATTAATGAATTGCTTATGCATGTTGGTGAAGGAGGATCGCTCTCCAATTGTACCGCCTCCATTTTTCCGTTTGGTTAACAGGGTGTACCAAAGCTGTCCCGTCCGCACTGATTTTCGACGATGTTATAAGTTGCGTTAGGGACCGTATCTACCTTCTCTCGAAGTTAGCAGGCAACTACGCTGTTATGGGGCGGCTCGTTTCGGCCCATTCAACATCTGTCCTCCAAGTGTAACGAGCGAGTAACGGAGTTTTTTATATTTCATACCTGCCACTTCAAGTTTGTGTTCGTGGGGTCTCTATTCTAATTCGAACGTTTGACTTACGCTATACGTATTCGTTTCTACGTCTTCCGTTAACTATTCGTGGTTAACATTATGAAGACAATTAATAACATTTGTGAAATACAACTTTGTTTGCGGAAAACATAATGATGTTCCAAGTCGCCAGTTTTTCCACGACAAACGACTTTCAACAACTTATTATGTGCATAATTGTTGCAACTGATTGCCGGGAATTATATATATTACAAAAAACAAATACTAAAAAAAAAGTTGCATGGAGCGAGATTCGATCCGGCGACCTTCAGATTACGAACCCGAGCGCTTACCGCTGCACAACCAAGCTGTAGAAAATTACTAATCGTAGAGAGTATTTCACCGCAACGGTTTCTTTTAACTGTCGATTTTCTCGACAACGGCTGAGAAGTGCATCTTGGTGCTTTGCCACATTACACCTCTGGCCATGAGCTTTTATTATGCGCAGTATGAATCGAATCTGAATTTCACAATTGGCGGCCTCCCCTTGTCAGACAGAACTGAGCAGCTCCTTAAATGTTAATGCTTCTTTTTTGGACAACATGGTTGTGGAGATGAAGGAGCGATTAGTATGATTAATCAATTATTCAAAAACAGTCTTAATCGTATTTATTATTATTATACCGCCTCTACGAGTCCAGTCATCGTCTCCTGTGGTGGTCAGATGTGGTCGGTTGGAACCTCGGCGACGAGTTTGTCTGTCCTCCAACTTCGGGTCACGTCACATCCGGATGTCCCACAAATCTGGGTATTGCACGAGTCGTCTTGGCGGACAAATGGAGAAACACAATGAGGCCCCTTTCAATGTGTGTGTGTGTGTGTGTGTGTGTGTGTGTGTGTGTGTGTGTGTGTGTGAGAGGTGCTGGAGCGCTGTTCCACGGGGGTACGCGGCATCTACCGTGACCATCAAAGTGGTCACTTATCGAGCGAGGTGGTGCAGTCATTAGTAAGTACACTGGACTCGCATTCGGGAGAACGACGGTACACACACGAGTCCTGCCATCCTGATTTAGATTTTCCGTGCTTTCCTTAAATCGCTTCAGGCATCTGCCGGGATGTTTCCTCTGAAAGGGCACGGCCGATTTCGTTCCCCATCCTTCCCTAATCCGATGGGACCGATGACCTCGCTGTTCGGTCCCCTCCTTCAAATCAACCAACCAACCATCCAACCAATCAACCAACCAACAGTGATCACTCAACACTGATGCTGTTCACGCTACTTTACATACTCTACCACTCCTAGTAGCAGCACTAAACAGGAACAACAACTAACGCACTCTGTCACAGAGAATTGCAACGCTAATCATTTACAAACCCACCAATGATGTGTTCTGGGTGCTTCTCTTTTTTGTCAGGTAGTGCATTTTCGTTATTTTTCCTTGAGCGAGGGAAGGAAGGGCGAGTTCGTTAGACACGGAGCAAGAGGACAGGTGCGGAATGAAACTGGGCGTGTCATTTTCAAAAGGATCATCTACATCTACATACATACGCCGCACGCCACCTGACGGTGTGTGGCGGAGGGTACCTTGAGTACCTCTATCGGTTCTCCCTTCTATTCCAGTCTCGTATTGTTCATGGAAAGAAAGGTTGTCGGTATGCCTCTGTGTGGCCTCTAATCTCTCTGATTTTATCCTTATGGTCTCTTCGCGAGATATATATAGGAGGGAGCAATATACTGCTTGACTCCTCGGTGAAGGTATGTCCTCGAAACTTCAACAAATGCCCCTACTGAGCGTCTCTCCCGTAGAGTCTGCCACTGGAGTTTATCTATCATCTCCGTAACGCTTTCGCGATTACTAAATGATCCTGTAACGAAGTGCGCTGCTGTCCGTTCGATCTTCTCTATCTCTTCTATCAACCCTATCTGGTACGGAACCCACACCGGTGAGCAGTATTCAAGCAGTGGGCGAACAAGCGTACTGTAACCTACTTCCTTTGTTTTCGGACTGCATTTCCTTAGGATTCTTCCAATGAATGTCAGTCTGGCATCTGTTTTACCGACGACTAATGTTATATGATGATTCCATTTTAAATCACTCGTAAAGCCTACTCCCAGATAATTTATGGAATTAACTGCTTCCAGCTTCTGACCTGCTATATTGTAGCTAAATGATAAAGGATCTTTCTTTCTATGTATTCGCAGCACATTACACTTGTCTACATTGAGATTCAATTGCCATTCCCTGCACCATGCGTCAATTCGTTGCAAATCCTCCTGCACTTCAGTACAATTTTCCGTTGTTACAACCTCTCGACATACTACAGCATCAGTGAACTTCCGATGTTGTCCACAAGGTCATTTATATTTATTGTGAACGGCAACGGTCCTACGACGCTCCCCTGCGGCACACCTGAAATCACTCTTACTTCGGAAGACTTCTCTCCATTGTGAATGACATGCTGCGTTCTGTTACCTAGGAACTCGTCAATCCAATCACACAGTTGGTCTGATAGTCCATATACTCTTACCTTGCTCATTAAACGACTGTGGGGAACTGTGTCAAACTCCTTCCGGAAGTCAAGAAACACGGCATCTACCTGGGAACCTGAGTCCATGGCCCTCTGAGTCTCGTGGACGAATAACGCGAGCTCGATTTCAGACGATCGTCTTTTTCGAAAGCCATGCTGATTCCTACAGAGTAGATTTCTAGTCTGCAGAAAAGTCATTATACTGCGCTTTTGTTGTAAGGGACTAAGCGATTTAGGGAAACCTGCGACAGCACGAATGCGGATGGCAACAAGGGACTTGAACGGCCGTGGTCCCGACTTCGGACCCCTTCTTGTCACTGTGCCACCTCTCTCGGTCCATTGATACATGGAAACAAGAGGTTTTTTAATCCGTTACGTATGCAACTGATGCGTTTGTGGATGACCGTGCAGTACAGTGTAGAACACGCATGCATTAGGCACGTATACAGCGGCCCGCGGGGCTGTGGTCGTGGTTCCGGACAGCTCGCGTTACACGCCCAGCAGCGGCTCATGACGGACGCAAATTCGTACGCGTGGTGCGTACCGCAGCCTAGTGGTGGGGGCCCGCGCAGGAGGCGGCCGATAGTCAATACCCCGCAGAAATGCCGGAAATTATGGCCGCCACGATCCTCACACGGCTGCCGGAAATTAGCGGCCCGGCTCCTCCCAGTCCGAAGCCGTCGATGTCTGCGGCCTGAGCGCCGGCAGAGTGGAGCGTCAGTCGCGCATCTCTCTGCGGCGGGCCGGCCAAAGGTCAGCTGCGGACTCATGCAGGGCCGTTGCTAGGTGTTTTGCCGACTTGAGCGAGATACGAAAAATGACGCCCCCCTCTTTTTTAATAGCGTCTGTCTCCCCGATACTCTCCCACCCTCCACCACCACCACTACCAACAACACCACCACCACAACCATCCAGTGGCGCAACAACACAGATCTCCTGTGGTAGTTACAGACACTAAATAAGGTGACTAGATGACCTATATCTCTGACGTCGATCTGTTGTAGAATTTTAGAACATGTTTTTTGCTCGAGTATCATATCATATTTGGAAACCCAGAATCTACTATGTAGGAATCAACATGGATTCCGGAAACAGCGATCGTGTGAGACCCAACTCGCTTTATTTGTTCATGAGACCCAGAAAACATTAGATACAGTCTTCCAGGTAGATGCTATTTTTCTTGACTTCCGGAAGGCGTTCGATACAGTTCCGCACTGTCGCCTGATAAACAAAGTAAGAGCCTACGGAATATCAGACCAGCTGTGTGGCTCGATTGAAGAGTTTTTAGCAAACAGAACACAGCATGTTGTTATCAATGGAGAGACGTCTACAGACGCTAAAGTAACCTCTGGCGTGCCACAGGGGAGTGTTATGGGACCATTGCTTTTCACAATATATATAAATGACCTAGTAGATAGTGTCGGAAGTCCCATGCGGCTTTTCGCGGATCATGCTGTAGTATACAGAGAAGTTGCAGCATTAGAAAATTGTAGCGAAATGCAGGAAGATCTGCAGCGGATAGGCACTTGGTGCAGGGAGTGGCAACTGACCCTTAACATAGACAAATGTAATGTATTGCGAATACATAGAAAGAAGGATCCTTTATTGTATGATTATATGATAGCGGAACAAACACTGGTAGCAGTTACTTCTGTAAAATATCTGGGAGTATGCGTGCGGAACGATTTGATGTGGAATGATCATATAAAATTAATTGTTGGTAAGGCGGGTACCAGGTTGAGATTCATTGGGAGAGTGCTTAGAAAATGTAGTCCATCAACAAAGGAGGTGGCTTACAAAACACTCGTTCGACCTGTACTTGAGTATTGCTCATCAGTATGGGATCCGTACCAGATCGGGTTGACGGAGGAGATACAGGAGATCCAAAGAAGAGCGGCGCGTTTCGTCACAGGGTTATTTGGTAACCGTGATAGCGTTACGGAGATATGTTTAGCAAACTCAAGTGGCAGACTCTGCAAGAGAGGCGCTCTGCATCGCGGTGTAGCTTGCTGTCCAGGTTTCGAGAGGGTGCGTTTCTGGATGAGGTATCGAATATATTGCTTCCCCCTACTTATACCTCCCGAGGAGATCACGAATGTAAAATTAGAGAGATTAGAGCGCGCACCGAGGCTTTCAGACAGTCGTTCTTCCCGCGAACCATACGCGACTGGAATAGGAAAGGGAGGTAATGACAGTGGTACGTAAAGTTCCCTCCGCCACACACCGTTGGGTGGCTTGCGGAGTATAAATGTAGATGTAGATGTAGACCTCATTTTCTCGAAACAGTCCTCAATTACTGTGCTTTGTCACCAATTCCTTTACAACTGCTCGAGGACAACACATTTCCTTACCCTTTTATTTATTGTATTCAATTTTTGACATTTCTCAAATTACTGAAATAGGAGGAATTTGCTGAATAAATTAAATTACAACTCAACTGAGTACACGGAGCCTACGGAATATCAGACCAGCTGTGTGGCTGGATTGAAGAGTTTCTAGCAAACAGAACACAGCATAACGAAATTTTCACTCTGCAGCGGAGTGTGCGCGAAAGGCAAAGGTGTCGAGTTCGAGTCTCGGTCGGGCACACAATTTTAATCTACCAGGAAGTTTCACCTCTGACAGTGGTTGGTCGGTTGGTTGATTCGGGGGAGGGTACCAAACAACTAGGTTAGCGGTTCCATCGCATCAGGGAAGGAAGTCGTCCGTGCTCTTACACAGGAACCATCCCGGCATTTCCCTGAAGCACTACAGGGAAATAACGGGAAACCTAAATCAGGATGGCCGGACGCGGGTTTGAACAGTCGCCCTCCCGAATGCGATTCGAGTGTGCTAACCACTGCGCCACCTCGCTCACTCCTCTGACACTGGAATACACGTACTGGTAGTGTTGTTGCTTAGACTGTAGCGTAGGAAACTTTGAGAGGTGGTAGTGTGTACCAAGACAAGAGAAAATGTCTAGTAAACATGAGCTCTAAAATGCATTCGTAGGAGCTATGAGCACTTGTTTATCTACGCTAGGGTGAAACATATCTCCTCTATTGAACAACTATTCATAGCTCTTAACGTATGCATTTTAGAGCCCATGTTTACCGACTTTTTCTTGTCTTGGTCCATACTGCCACCTCTGAAAGTTGCCTACCCTACAATCTTAGTAACAACAGTACCGGTACATGTATTCCCCTGTCCCAGGTATCCGAACGGGTTTCGCTTGTAATTTTCTCTACGGTACAGGGAGCCTTACCTCAAAGTGATACATTTATCCTTCTCCATCATCGTTGGAAGTCAGTGTCATCATCACGGAATCACGCTTTATATATATTTACAGATGTCGGCGTCTTTAATTTTGACGCACTGTAGCGTCGTTGGATGACTTTTCTGGACATGGGTTCCTCTGTGAAACTAGATGTACTAAATTCCCTCTTGCTATCTCCAGCAGCGCGTAACATGAATAGCGAAACACCCTGTACGTGTAGATATAGATATACGGTTGGAAGACTAACTGTATGACTTTGATTATATCAGTGTATGTCTGTGTTACTATATTCTCACTGACCAAAAAAAAAAAAAGTTGTATCCTATGATTATAGCATCAATGAGTGACGGTTGGAACCAATCAATTCCCACAAATACCTGGCTATAAAAATAGATTGGGTTATGAAAATATCACACAGACGCAATCGTAAATAAAGCAGGAGGTAGACTTCGGTTCGTTGGTACGGTACTGCGAAAATTCAGTCGACCAGGGAGAATGCTTAAACAATATCAGTGTGACCCATTCTAGAATATTGTTTAAGGGTGTGGGACCAGTACGAAGTAAACTAAGCGGGAATATTGAACGTATCCAGAGAACGGCAGCACGAATAGTCACAGGTTTGTCTGGCCCATGGAAGAGTGTCACAAAGATGCTGTAGAAGCTGAAGCTTCAGAAGTCTGGAGACAAGACGCAAACTATACCAAGGAAGCCTACTTACAAAGTTCCAATAATCGACTTTAAATGACCTATTTACGAGTACGCTACAACCTCTTACGTAAGAGAACAAGTATCAATACAGCATGCACAGAGGTGGTTAAGCAGTCATTCTTACGGGCGCTCCAGACTCTATTTGAACGGCACTGAACCCGAACATGTTGTTCAATGCTGCTTGGCACAGAGTGTATAAAGTGTGGTCAAAAAGTAACGTGAAGTTTTTAAATTCGCGGGCATGATACATCCAATTTTCAATTTTTTATCTTGTTGCCACACATGTTTCTTAAGTATATTTCCTGTTTCAACTGTTTTGATTATTTTGTTTATCGTTTATAGTTGAAAAGGTTATACGTTGTTTCGAGAGCTCGGCGAAGTTTTACTTTCGAAAAGAATGGATCAAAGCATTTGCATAATATTTTGCTTGGAAAATGCAATAAAGTGCACCATCACATTCGAAATGTTAACTGTGGCATTTGTCTTAGGAGTTTACGAGAGGCATAAACGTTTCAAACAGGGTCGAGAAGATGTTAGAGACGACGACCAGCCTGGACTGCCTAGGACATCGATTAGTGACGATGCTGAGGAAAAAGTAAAGAAAATGGTTCTGGAAATCGCCGAATCACCATAAGAGAGGTTGTCGATGATGTCGGCACATCCTTTGGCTCACGCCAAGCAATTTTTTTCGGATGTTTTGGGCATGAAATGTGTACCAGCAAAGTTTGCTGCAAAATTGTTGAATTTCGACCAGTGACGGCGTTCAGGAATTGATCAGTGAAGTCGACAATGGTCCAGAATTTATAAATAAGGTTATAACAGGTGTCGAGACATTGGTATGTGGGTACGATGTCGAAGCCAAGGTCCAACAGTCCCTGCGGAAACTACCTGAAGTGCCAAAACTGAAGAAAATTCGAAAGATCCGATCACATGTGAAGGTTCTTCTCACTGTTTTCTTCATTTAAAATGGGGAAGTGCATCATGAGCTGCCTTACGGTCGTACGGTCAATAAGGAATACTACCTGGAAGTAATGCGCCATTTTCGTGAAGAAATCCAGAGGAAACGACTAGAATTGTGGCAAAATCACTCGCGGAAACTGCATCACGACAACACTCCCGTTCACACATCAACGCGTGCTCGTGATTTTTTGGCAAAGAAACAAAACAGTGACGTTGCTTCAGCCACCGTATTTGCCGGACTTCTTCCTATTCCCACAGATGAGATAAAAACAGAATCTCTGAAGGGGTTGAACACCGTAACGAAAAGTGAGGTCCAGAAGTGCTTCCGAGACTGGAAAAGGAGCTGGCATAAATGTCTCATATGTTCTATTCTATTCTATCGCTTGCGCCTTGTTCCGCGTTTCGCAGGGTCGGCCACGATTAGCCGGATTTGACATGTTAATTGTTAGGGGTGGCCGGATGCCCTTCCTGCCGCCACCCCGTACCCCCCAGGACGGAATTAGTGTACCCCAGCTGTCTGCGTGTAGTGTAAATCGTGAAATAGTGTGAATGTGTTTCAAATGTCTGTGAGTCGTGTGACTGAGGCGGGACATTGGGACCAGCCCGGTATTCACCTAGTAGGATGTGGAAAACCGCCTAAAAACCTCATCCAGGCTGGCCGGCACACCGGCCCTCGTCGTTAGTCCGCCGGGCGGATTCGATCCGGGACTGGCGCGCCTACCCGAGTCCAGGAAGCAGCGCGTTAGCGCTCTCGGTTACTCTGGCGGGTTGCATAAATGTGTTTGATATATATGTGGATGAGGTGCCTTTTGACCCTGCTTGGGTTCTTGGCCCTTCCCCTGCGTTACATCCGCCTCACAGTCGCACACCCACTCCGCCCCCAGCAACGTGGTTCTCTCAGCCAATGGGCGTCGTGCTTGCCCAAGAGGTATACGCCACGCCGCTCCGGCTGGCCTCCCCGCGGCCTACATAATTCTTATGAAACTAGTAGCGGCACAATCCTCGCGCACCGTCTGGACCGCGGCCGGTCCTCAATAACAGTCCAGGACGAGATGGCGCACTGAGATACGGCAAGTGGGGCGTCGTGCGCTGCCAGTCGCGTAGAACTGGCGCCAGTGGGCTGTCCGCAGCTAACGACTGAATTAGCGGCAATTTATTGGTGCGCACTCAATTAGGCTGGAAGAAACCTGCCCCACCGCTGCTAGCAGAGCTGTGAGTGTTCCCACGTTTCCCGCATTAACATACATTTTTTTTTTCTTTACTGAATTTCGATTCCCCCTGAAGGGGGCGGGCTGGCAGCAGCTTAGTATGCCGCTCTTCAGCCTACAGACTTTGTTTTAAAAAGGAGAAGATAATATATAATAAAAACAGGCGACAAAATCGGAAACAAAGAGTAACATGGCGAAAAAATCGTGGAACTTAAAACAGAGAACAAAGGGATGATGATGCTAATAAAATACATACGAAGCCAACAGGTAAAATAATAGACAGACAATTAAAAAACACGGCGACAGTCTGGTTTCTGTTCGCAACAGACATAAAATTCACACCCACCGACAGCATGGTTTCTGTTCGCAATGCGTGAAAAGACGAAACAACAGTGAACATTCACTGGAACACTGCACTAAAATATGACATGCCACAGTCGAGAGCAGGTGGGGGGAAACTGGTCAGATGATGGGAAAATAAAAAAGGGGGGAAGGTGAGGAAAAGCGAAGGGGGGAGGGGGGAAAGGAGCCAATGGAGGATGAGGACCCATAAGAGGGGTGGGGGGTGCTGGGCAGACGCGACAGGGAGTGGGGAAGGCAGAGGACAGGAATACAAAAGGACTCTGGGGGAGAAGGGAGGTAGGGAGAGGTTAGGTGGGGAGAAAACAGGATGGAAGGGGGGGGGAAGAGGGAGCCCAGGGAAAGGATGGAGGAAAGGAGGGGGGGAGGTGAGGATCAGAGTTGGTAGGAGGGATAAATGGAGGGAGAGAGGGCATCATCTGGGAGGGGGAGTTGATGGGAGCCACCTTGGGAAAGGAGATGGAGGGTGGAGAGATGGAGGGTAGGGGGGACACAACAGTGAAGGAGCGGTAGAGGGCAGGGGTTGGAGAGGAGAGGAGCAACCAGGGGTGAGGGGGATCAAGGCAGCGGGAGGTGTAGAGTATGCGGATATGTTTGAGGAATAGGAGAAGATGGGGGAAAGGAGTGAGGTCGTAGAGGATCCGCGTGGGGGACGGGAGGCGTACACGGAAGGCAAGGTGGATTGCGAGACGCTCGAGGATGTGGAGTGACATATAGAATTTGGGGGGGAGGGGGGACAGCTATCCAGGCGGGACTGGCATAACAGAGGATGGGACGGATTAAGGATTTGTAGGTGTGGAGGATGGTAGAGGCGGGCAACCCCCATGTCCGGCCAGAGAGGAGTTTGAGGAGTCGGAGGCAGTTGTGGGCTTTGGATTGGATGGAGCGGAGATGAGAGATCCAGGTGAGGTGACGGTCAATGGTGAGGCCGAGGTAGGTGAGGGTGGGGGTGAGGCGGACAGGACGGCCGCAGACGGTAAGGGAGAAATCCAGGAGCCGGAAGGAGCGAGTGGTACGACCTACGAAGACTAACATACACGGTGTCCCAAGCCTTTAGGATCAAAATTATACAAACTACAAACGATCTTAAACTGCGAATTAGGAGTTGAATATTTCAGTTGGTACCAGGCCTGGGATAAACAATGGCGTATTATGCACGTACAGAACTTGTGAACTGCTTACCTTACATAACAAACAACTGCCTGCCGCTTAGACGTCGTTGGCGCTACCTTGTTAGACGCCGTGGTGGAAAAAAGTAATAGGATAGCGACATGCAGATACACAGATGGCAGTAGTACCGCCTACACGAGGTATAAAAGAGCAGTGCATTGGGCGAGCTGGCCCCTCCCTCCCTTCTTCCCTTCTCCCTCATCTCCTTCCGCCTGGCAGATCGTCATCAGTGTGTCACGTCCGTGTTGTGTTTAGTGCTGTTTCTCCTGTGCGTCGAGAGGTGTGATTTTAATTGTGTGCTGGCCTCGTACTTAGTGTTACTGTCAGTGTTTGTTATGTGCTACCCCATCCGTCAATACTTTTATGCTCCGGTCATACTGCGCCTTGTTTCTTTAATTGTCCCAGTGTGTGGTTTTTTGTGTGCGCTACTTTATTACAGTTTTTATCTCCATTTTACAGTCGCCCCTATTTTTTCTATTGTCTTCCATGATGTCCCCCTTTTTTATATCTGTGTTCACCATGTTTTATCCTTTGCTATTTTTAAATTCCTTCTCTTGTTTGTTCTTGACATTGTGATTCTGTCAGATACAGCAAAGGAGTTGGAAGAGCAGTTGAACGAAATGGACAGTCTCTTGAAAGGAGGACATAACATGAACATCAACAAAAGCAATACGAGGATAATGGAATGTAGTCGAATTAAGTCGGGTGTTGCTGAGGGAAGTAGATTAGGAAATGAGACACTTAAAGTAGTAAAGGAGTTTTGCTATTTGGGGAGCAAAATAACTGATGATGGTCGAAGTAGAGAGCATATAAAATGTAGAATGGCAGTGGCAAGGAAAGCGTTTCTGAAGAAGAGAAATTTGTTAACATCGAGTATAGATTAAAGTGTCAGGAAGTCGTTTCTGAAAGTATTTGTATGGAGTGTAACCATGTATGGAAGTGAAACATGGACAACAAATAGTTTGGACAAGAAGAGAATAAGCTTTCGAAATGTGGTGCTACAGAAGAATGCAGAAGATTAGATGGGTAGATCACATAACTAATGAGGAGGTACTGAATAGAATTGTCGAGAAGAGGAGTTTGTGGCACAACTTGACTAGAAGAAGGGATCGCTTGGTAGGACATGTTCTGAGGCATCAAGGGATTACCAGTTTAGTACTGGAGGGCAGCGTGGAGGGTAAAAATCGTAGAGGGAGACCAAGAGATGAATACACTAAACAGATTCGGAAGGATGTAGGCTGCAGTAGGTACTGGGAGACGAAGCAGCTTGCACAGGGTAGAGTAGCATGGAGAGCTGCATCAAACCAGTCTCAGGACTGAAGACAACAACAACAAGGACCTTGTAGACAAGTTAAGAGAAATTAGGGTTCTGACGAAGGCATACGAACAGATATTTTTCTTTCGTTACACCAGTCGGAGCTCGGGCTGCATCTGTAATGACTTCATATTGACTGTTCGTGAAACACTGAGATAAACCCTTTCGTTGACGGAGTGTTCGAACGTGCGCGCACTCTTATAGTTAGACCTCCTTGCTAGAAGGTGCACACTTGTTTTCGTTGGCTTTTATATAACAGCGTTGAGCCTACACTAGCACAGTCTCGGCTGAAACCTCTCAGAAGGCGGTGAGTAGGGGTTCCGCAAGTGCACCGCTCACGCACAAGCAGCGAGTGAGTGCCGTGGCCGGCGTGCGGCGCTCACCTTGAAGAAGATGCCGAGGTAGTAGCGCTTCTCGCCCAGCTTGAGCAGCGGCATGGTCCACCTGTTGACCACCGCGGCTCCTGCGCTCTCGTCCACGCAGTTGGTGCACTCCCCACCTGTGGGCACACGAGAGCACGAGTCACACCATGCTGCTCCACTGCAAAACGTAAACACCACATAAACACTGCACTAATCAGGAAGGGCTGTGTTCCAGGCTGTGAAATATACCAACTGTATCTCTTGCCACATGGTATTAAGTTTCTGACTTTAAGATGAAATGCGCTCAGTTGGGTTTTAGCTGGGTTGGACGAAGCTGATTGTTAGAGTAACAGACACTCAGCTCCCTCAACGCATCTGTCGAGTAGCTTTCACCATTTTCAGATTACTCCCCGTCTGGTCGTATATAAACCACACCAGTGGCAAGACGCAATCAGTACCTTCACTGCGCGATAACAACGGTAAAGTCGCTGATGACAGTGCCGCCAAAGCAGAGTTATTGAACACAGTTTTCCGAAACTCCTTCACCAAAGAAGGCGAAGTAAATATTCCCGAATTCCAATCAAGATGACAAACATAGAAGTAGATATCCTCGTAGTAACGAAGCAGCTTAAATCACTTAATAAAGGCAAGGCCTCCGGTGCAGATTGTATACCAGTCAGGTTCCTCTCAGAGTATGTTGATAAAATAGCTCCATATTTAGCAATTATATACAACCACTCGCTCACAGAAAGATACGTACCTAAAGACTGGAAAATTGCTCAAGTCACACCAATACCCAAAAAGGGAAGTAGGAGTAATCCGCTGAATTACAGGCCTGTATCACTAACGTCGATTTGCAGTATATGAAGTACCCCGAAGAAAATGATTTATTGACATATAGTCAACACGGATTCAGAAAATATCGTTGTTGTGAAACACAACTAGCTCTTTATACTCATGAAGTAATAAGTGCTATCGACAGCGGATGTCAAATTGATTCCATATTTTTAGATTTCCAGAAGGCTTTCGACACCGTTCCTCACAAGCGTCTTCTAATCAAACTGCGTGCCTACGCAGTTTCGGCTCAGCTGTGCGACTGGATTCGTGATTTCCTGTGAGAAAGGTCACAGTTCGTAGTAATAGACGGAAAGTCATAGAGTAAAACAGAAGTAATATCCGGCGTTTCCCAAGGAAGTGTTATAGGCCCTCTATTGTTCCTGATCTATATTAACGACATTGGAGACAATCTGAGTAGTCGTCTTAGATTGTTTGCAGATGATGCTGTCATTTACCGTCTTGTAAAGTCATCAGATGATCAAAACGACTTGCAAAATGGTTTGGATAAGATATCTGTATGGTGCGAAAAGTGGCAGTTGACCCTGAATAAAGAAAAGTGCGAAGTTATTCACGCGAGTACTAAAAGAAATCCGCTAGATTTCGTTTACGCGATAAGTCACACAAATCTGAGGGCTGTAAATTCAACTAAATACTTAGGGATTACAATTACAAATAACCTAAATTGGAACGATCACATAGATAATATTGTGGGTACAGCAAACCAAAGACTGGCAGAACACTTAGAAGGTGCAACAGGTCTACCAAAGAGACAGCTTACATACACCACGCTTGTCCGCCCTATTCTGGAGTATTGCTGTGCGGTGTGGGGTTCACATCAGGTGGGACTGACGGATGACATCGAATAAGTACAAAGAAGGGCAGCTCGTTTTGTATTATCGCGAAATAGGGAGACAGTGTCACAGACATGATACGTGAACTGGAGTGGCAATCATTAAAACAAAGGCATTTTTCGTTGCGACGGGATATTCTCATGAAATTTCAATCACCAGTTTTCTCCTCCGATTGCGAAAACATTCTTTTGGCACCCAACTACATAGGGATAAATGATCATCACGATAAAATAAGAAATCAGGGCTCGCACAGAAAAATTTAAGTGCTCGTTTTTCCCGCGTGTCGTTCGAGAGTGGAACGGTAGAGATACAGCATGAAGGTGGTTCATTGAACCCTTTGCCAGGCACTTTATTGTGAATAGCAGAATAATCACGTAGATGTAGATTAGATAGATGTAGGTTAGTTAGGTTTAAGTAGTTCTGAGTTCTAGGGGATTGATGACCTCAGATGTTAAGTCTCATAGTGCTCAGAGCCATTTTTTGAGGTAGAGAGTAGTGGGGTAAGGGATCTGTACATCATATTTTGGTACCACCGTTTTTTTCTGCTCTCGACTGGCGTCACAGGTCCGTGCGGCGTATCTTTGACTTACAGGAAGACTTCGACAGAGGTCTGCACCGTCGCGTTGTTAAATACGTGCATACGCAATATTCGGACAGATGTGCGATTCATCAAGTTAACTTCCTTCAGGAATGTGGATGTACTCAACGACTGTTATGTGACCTTGAAAATGATGGAGTACATCAGTCGTCCTTTCCTTCGAGGTTTCACTAAGCAACTCTAGTTTTCGACTACGTACTAGACCCCTGTTTTTCGGGCTTCTGTCACAGTTCGTTCAAGACTGACGGGGGACTGACGTACTAGGACATGCATTGATACAATGAAATAGTGCATCGGTAATGGCTAGGCACTAGCCGAAATCAAGATTTGCTTAATAAAACGTGAAAGGAAAGGACGATTGATTGCTATCCTCTATTGTTTTGAAAGATGTAAGATTTGTTTGAAGACTTTCCAGTGATCAGAACTCAGTAGGTAATCCCTCATGGAGAAACGTAATTAGAAGCGAATATAGCGTCAGATGTAGGTCAAAAATGGTTCAAATGGTTCTGAGCACTATGGGACTTAACTTCTGAGGTCATCAGTCCCCTAGAACTTAGAACTACTTAAACCTAGCTAACCTAAGGACATCACACACATCCAGGCAGGATTCGAACCTGCTACCGTAGCGGTCGCGCGGTTCCGGACTGAAGCGCTTAGAACCGCACAGTCACCGCGGCCGGCCCCGGAATGATTTAACGTGGTTTGATCGCACGTGGTCAAGGCAGACGCTACATACAGGTTTGTTGGGAGACTCCTAACAAAGTCAAATTCTCGCATATTTAACATAAGAAGAAGCTAGAGATGCATTTATGAAGCGATTGTAACTTGTGAAAATATAGTAATAGCATGCTTCGATCAAAGACTTACAGTTGATGGATTGTTTAAGAGGCTGTAGTTTCTATGCTACAATACACGAGGAAGAAGCACATAATGTTCTGAACAACTATCAGATTCATATTCCAGGAGAGAGCTTCAAAAATATGTGAATCTTCAGAGACGAAGAAAGCATGATAATTCTTAATCACTACCAGTACAGCGTCACTGTAGACCCGGCATCAGAGAAGGCAGTGGCATGACAAGTGTCATCACTGGGCTCTGAATGCATGATGTTCCCAAGGTGTATTAGGAGCTTCTGATTCAGAGTTCTTGAAGCCTACCAGCGGTCTCGGCTTGGTGGACATTCCTAGACCAGAGCTTACGCATCGTTTTCCAGTAATTGAGGAAGGAAAGACAGCTCGTCACTTCAACAGAGACTTCAGTGCCGGACAACGGAGAGAACCACAGCTGCATCCGCTGGATGACAACCTACGTGGCAAAAAGCTCGAAGTCCAACGTCAGATTGAAGGAAGTGTGATGGAACGTGCTGGGCGTGCTGCAGCGCACCGGGCACAGAGATACGTGCTGCGACTGCCGGTTTGACGCTCGTGATGCGCAGATAGAACCGTGCCAGAATTCTGACAATATCTGCACCTAGCATTAGAACGTAATTCCTTTGCAACATAGTGGTGTCGGGGTCGTTATAGGATGTCGTGTGCAGGTCGATAGGGTGCGTACTGTCAGCTCCCTGGCGTTCGTGCAATCGCAAGAGCTCAGTTGGTATTACCATTGAGGTGTCAGGTCAGAGGGGTGTTCTGAACACAATTTCGACACAAAGCATCTCAATAGCTGGAAGTGGAAGGGGTAGGCTAGCAATAGAACAGTGCATCACCATTGACTAGACACTCATTTACTGAACACACAAGTCAGGTGATGTGTTGGTAAATGTGCCAACACCTTGTAGATAGAGGAAGCCTAAAATGCACGCTATCTAACGCAGACGGGCGTGAATTCTGGAACAGGATAATTAGTGAATGCTAATAAGAAAAGTATGCAGCTCCTCGAATACTTAACTTTATTCAATCCTTGTGGTACATCGCTCTTGATAATACAAATAAGACTATCTTCAGATACGGTTAATGGCGCCTTGCTAGGTCGTAGTCATGGACTTAGCTGAAGGCTATTCTAACTGTCTCTCGGCAAATGAGAGAAAGGCTTCGTCAGTGTAGTCGCTAGCATAGTCATCGTACAACTGGGGCGAGTGCTATTCCGTAACTCGAGACCTGCCTTGTGGTGGCGCTCGGTCTGCGATCACACAGTGGCGACACCCGGGTCCGACATGTACTAAATGGACCGCGGCCGATTTAAAGCTACCACTGGCAAGTGTGGTGTCTGGCGGTGACACCACATGAGGTATTACCCAAAAGGAACAATCGGTACAAATTACAAAATAATATTCTTTTCCTTTAAGTCACTCAAACATTTAAACAGGCAAATAGCAATCATTTAACTGAAAGCCTTTTAAGAAAGCAAGACTAGAAAATTTGAATGACGAGTTAAAATCATATTTAAATAGGCTCTGACCGAGCACATATTTTAAAACGAAATACTTCCTTTAAGGAACCAGCGATCAAAATTAATTACATAATCCTCAACAACCATATTACATCCAAGACATTAAAGGTTAAACAGTAACATATAACATCAGAGAGCTGCAGTCCCAAGTTTTAAGCAGCACGCTTCAGATGGACTGCACTGCAACAGTACAATACAAGTCCCTCAGAGGATCTCCCCACACAGGAAGTTATTGCCGCAATCGACAAAATATCAACATCATTCCAAGCACAGACCTAAAACAAACTAAAAGCTCTCTTAAGTTTGTTACAGTTAATTCCCTTTCAACATAACATACATCACAAGTCTACGCTAGGACGGCACCGACACCCCGCAATTTAGCACGCGAAAAACTACAGCGATGCACTCATCCCGTAGCCTTACAAAATCCAAGAACAGAGAGCCGGCTCTCCAATAGCGGAACATTTAACCACGCGCAGCGTGCGGGTTTGCGGGATGCTGATCTCGCCCTTAACCTCAACACCAGTTCAAATACTAGTCAACCTACAATCTTGAACCACCATACACATTCCTTCAGTTACTGCATAGAAAGCCAATGTGACAGGCAAACAGACCAGCATATGATAAAAACTTAAGCAATTTCCTTACTAGACAACCCTTATGAATAGTAGCCGTAAATTTTTTTTAAACGTGAGCACAGCCACAATCAAAAGACAAACAACGCCATTCATAAGGACAGTAGCACATAAGCAAGTAGCAATGGTAACTTCTGCTTAGATTGGCTACAAATCAGCGCGTGATTTAACACACCACAGAACAGTCTTTACAACATAACCATCAATACAATAGCAAATTACTCACACGTGTACTCCCCCACGATTTCGATTCGCAAAGCCATAGACAAAACGTGAAGAACGTATCACTTAGACCAACATAATGGTGCTCCCTCAGTTACCCCACATAACTGACTCCCTTAGTTGGACAGCAAAGAACCAGACCTAATGGAACCACCGCAGTTTTCGCCTCTAAATTGTCACAGTACAAGTGAGACTCAATCACAAAGGTAATTTTACATCACCAGTTCCCGTATAGTCAATACAAGCGCTAGATTTTCACCCGTTTATAACGGCAGGCAGCAACATAGTACGAAAAAGAACGTAGAGACAAGCTCTTACCAATTCTCTTCTCCGAAAGCAGCCACCGCAAGTCTCAGGAACCACTGGGACATCCAATGCAAAAATCGTTACTCCTTCACACAAATTACAGGATGCCCGCTTCCCGGTGCTTGCTACGGCGCCTTCCGTTCAGAGCCAACTTGTACGAGGGCCGTTCAGAAAGTAACCTCTGGTTGATTTAAAAAAATACACCAAGTTAAATAAAAATATTTTAATATATACATCCTACAACTACATCTTTGCACTATTTTTCTACATAGTCTCCATAGCGATTGAGGCACTTATCGTATCTCTTCACAAGCTTTGAAATTCCTTCTGCATAAAAATCACCCGCTTGTGCCTGGAGCCAGCCTGTGACCGCATCTTTGAGCTCTTCGTCGTCATCAAACCGCTGTGACCCGAGCCATTTCTTCAAATGCATGAAGAGGTGATAATCACTTGGCGCCAGGTGTGGGCTGTAAGGTGGATGGTTGATAACGTCCCACTTGAAGGACTCAAGAAGGGCCGTTGTTCTGCGAGCAGAGTGAGGACGGGCGTTATCGTGCAAAAAAACGATACCGGAAGTCAGCATACCACGGCGTTTGTTCTGTATAGCCCGTCGTAACTTTTTTATTGTTTCACAGTACACGTCTTGATTAATGGTCATACCACGTTCCATGAATTCAACCAACAACACCCCTTTGGCATCCCAAAACACCGTTGCCATCAGTTTTCTGGCAGAAAAATCTTGCGAGGCTTTTCTTGGTTTGGTAGGCGAATTTGAATGTGCCCACATCTTTGATTGTTCTTTTGTCTCAGGGTTCACGTACTTAATCCAGGTTTCGTCACCGGTCACGATTCTGTTTAACAATGGTTCTCCTTCGTCCTCATAACGTGACAGAAAGTCTAATGCAGAGGCCATTCTTTGAGTTTTGTGGTGGTCGGTAAGAATTTTGGGCACCCATCGTGCACAGAACTTACGGTAATCCAATCTTGCTGTCACTATCTCGTACAAGAGAGTCTTAGAAATCTGTGGAAAACCAGTAGACAACTCCGACATTGAGAAACGTCGATTTTCACGAACTTTTGCATCAACTGTCTGAACGAGTTCGTCAGTCACCAATGATGGTCTACCACTCCTCTCTTCATCATGAACGTTTTCTCGTCCACTTTTAAATAAACGTACCCATTCACGGACAACTCCTTCACTCATAACTCTTGGTCCGTACACGGCACAAAGCTCACGATGAATAGCTGCTGCAGAATATCCTTTGGCTGTAAAAAACCTTATGACAGCACGCGCTTCACATTTGGCGGGGTTTTCTATTGCAGCACACATTTCAAACTGCCACAAAAACTAAACTAGCGCAGGTACGACGTTCACTCGACCACGGCTTGATGCCGACTGACCTGTTGAGTGCGTGAACGCACAGATGGCGTCGCTAATCCCCCCACAACCAGCACTGTGACCAATCGGAGGTTACTTTCTGAACCGCCCTCGTATATCTCCGTGCGATAGGTCCGGTCCCACACTCGCTGCGTCATCCCGACAACCGTCTTCCACCACGTCCCGGAGGACACCCCCCCCACAGGACCTCCGCTTCGTCACTCCTCGCGTAGGCCCCAGAGGGCGCTGCTTACCGCCCTGACCGTGGCAGGAAAGAGAAACCACCCGAGTGGCACTATCGATATGAGCCGCCACGGCACAAACATTCTTTATTCAGTCTAGCACACGTACAGAGATTGAGCTCAGTGACTCGGCGGCGTGAGAAGACACCTTGCAGCAGCTGCTAGCGACGTGGGGGCCTGTTTGGCCGCGGGACAGGAGAGATGCTTCAGCGAAGTGGCAGCGGCTGGTGTAGCCTCGCCAGCGCGACACACGTGTGCGGGGTTCGGCAGGCAGCATGCGCATGTGTGCTGGACCGCCCGCCGCTCCAGTGCTGTGCTGTGCTGATGTGCACGCCCCGAATTCAGGACCCTTGATGTCGCTAAGAGACCGGACGAAGTCCCCCTGGAAATGGTCCCCTGTTGGTGGCGTCAGCCAGAGCACCAGAATTATCGAGTCTAATGCTCGGTTTACACTAGCAAGTTATTGCAGCAATTTACTTGCGCGGAGGAACTTACCGCGCGAGTTGCGAGTGTAAACATATCGCCAAGTCGACTTGCGACCGTAGCAACTGCCGGCCGGTGTGGCCGTGCGGTTAAAGGCGCTTCAGTCTGGAACCGCGTGACCGCTACGGTCGCAGGTTCGAATCCTGCGGATGTGTGTGATGTCCTTAGGTTAGTTAGGTTTAAGTAGTTCTAAGTTCTAGGGGACTGATGACCACAGATGTTGAGTCCCATAGTGCTCAGAGCCATTTTTGAGCCCGTAGCAACTTATTGCGGAAGTGACTTGCTGCAGGTTTTCCGCTTCCAGTGTGAACACCATGCAAGAAGTATCTGCAAGTAACTTGCAGCTTTTAGGATTTATTTCTATTTCCTGCAAGTAGGAAGCGCAAGTTATAGTAACTATGTCGTCTGCATAACACTCATATTTAACATTTTACTTAATGTGGCGACTTAATTTTATGCAACCATCTTACGCATTATATGCAAAAAAAAATTTTCAGAAATGGAGGAGAAACTGGAATCGATGAAGCAGGATACAGAACATTTTATTGAAGCCGTGGAGAGCTATCGCGAAATATGGAACGTGCATAACCGGGACTTTACGGAGAGAGTGAAGAAGATTAGCGCATTAAATGAAATCTCGTCGATATTCGACACATCTGCGAAAGAAGTGCACAGAAAGTAGCATAACTTGAAGACACAACCCCTTTGCCACCTGCATCCACTAGCTTGTTGTTTTAGGAGTCTAGAAAAAGACGATGTGTAATTATTACATGTTCTGTTTAATTACCTTGTCACTTTTCATTTTATGAGCATTAGAAAAAAAAACATTTTTATAAGCATATCATTCTGTAAAATGCAGTTTATTTCAATAAAAATTTAATTTCATTGTTGTGTTTTCACATACCTTCAAATAATTTTCCCTTTTCAAGACGTCAAAAATGGCTCTACATACATCGGGTACGATCAGAGAAATCGTGCTGACGGGAATATGAAACAAGTGCATTAGGGACTTGTATGGGTCTCCTACAAAGAAAAGATTTCAAAATGCAAACTTTTTTTGGTTGTATGTTTCACATAAATAAATGAAATGCCTATTGTATTCGTAGCCCGCCTGTAGCTATAAACCGTAGAGTGACTAGCAAACGTTCTTTGTGTCTCGGTTTGATATGGCGGGCGCTATTAACATCAACAAATACTCCAGATCATTTCAGGACATTCTGGAAAAGTTTTCAAAAGTATCCATGGTCTCGATACTAAGTTCTTGCAAAAGGTTATTATAGGAACCATTTTGCGATCTTCTCATTATCCACTCTCTAACCCAAATATTTTTCTTTTTCACGTTTTGCATTACAAGAGATGCAGCATATCTCACCTACCTACTTGTTATTTTATACTTCGGCTGACACTCGTAGTGGCACTGAAAGCAAATGTAAACAGTATCAGCAAGTTGTTGACGCAAGTCTCTTGCCAAAGAACTTGTGGAAGAATATTGCTTAATTCTTGCGCTGTTGTGTAAACATAGCTTCAAGCGGCTAGCAATAACTTGCAGCAATAACTTCTGCAAGCGATTGCTAGTGTAAACCCAGCTTCACAGCGGGTCGTAAACCCACAGGTAGTGGATGACGCCGCTAGACACAGACGTCGCTGATAGGCCCACGTAGGGCCGATAGCTGGTGCGGAGATGTCTTGGTGTCGGCAGAAGTCGAAGACAAGGAACTGCTATTGTCTCAGCAGCGAGTATTTGTCGTAGCTCTCCCGAGCATTGTTGTGAACCCTTACCAATCCCCCGTTTTCAGTCACGTAACAGAGGCAGGCAGCGTTGCGGCACAACACCAAGGAATTTAGCTCACCACTGGAGTGGACCAGGGCCCTGTACCGTGCTGCTTCAGCAGTATTCCAGCCCTACAGCAGAATCTCGTAGGCAGTTAACTTGCCCGCCTCGCCATTGGCTGCGGAGTTAGGATCAATGGGTTCTGCTGCAACAATATTTTCTAACAACTACTAGTAGCCTCTTTCCCGTTATCTGATATTTTTGTCATAAATTAGTCCCTTGACTGTCTCTCTGTGTCCTCTATTTCCTCGTTTTCTAGGCCACTTCTTTTTGATCAACATCTCAGTTAAATAGTGTTGTATAATGTTGGATTTCAGGGCTGCGTAGTAAACAATTTGCAAAACAACGAAAATACTTTTTTAATGCGATGTGGATCTTAATAATAACAATAACTGTGAAACACGACTTGCAGTACCTTCTAGGATGCGATTTTTTTCTAGAGAGGTGCTGTTGGGTAGATTTAGGGAACCGTTGTTCGAGGACGAATGTACGATGACTCCGCTACCGTCCTTGTGCATCTAGCAATCATCAGAATAAAATTACAGAGATTAGGACAAGTAAAGAGGCACACATTTTTCCCTCGCCAGTATGTGTATGCAATAGGACTGAAAATCGGAGCCGGCCGGTGTGGCCGAGCGGTTCTAGGCTCTTCAGTCTGGAACCGCACGACCGCTACGGTCGCAGGTTCGAATCCTGCCTCGGGCATGGATGTGTGTGATGTCCTTCTACGTCTGATGACCTCAGATGTGAAGTCCCGTAGTGCTCAGAGCCATTTGAACCATTTTTGAAAATCGGAATTATTGCTAACCTCCGCCACGCACTGCACACCGGTTCGCGTAGTATTTATGTAGGTGCAGAAGGTTTGTTTCACATCGAACAACAAGAGAGGACGCAGCAGCTTTGATACGTAGAAAAGAAACTGGTGCAGTGTGTAACATTACTGTGCAACTCCAGCCACATTGACCTCGCCCAAAAGTGCTGAGAGAGATTTGCAGTCGGCACACTTTGTCTTATGAATACGTGACTCCTTTCCACAGAGACTTGCCCTGGTTACGTACAGTCCGACTGCGAGATTACCACAGACTGTGCCAACCCCGTAGTTTTCCGGGTAGCCACAGCCTCAGACATTATTTCTGAAACACAGATTTCTTGCATTAACAACACCGACGAGACACTGGAGCCTTTCATTCTAATTTACGTTCAGTCCGCTTTCGTATCATTTGTGTCTACGCCTAGCACTGTGTTGCAATTACTCGGCTACGACCTGACCTGTCCCCCGAGATCTGTGAAATTACACACACAATTTCTAAAAATATCTTTAGCTCACCATTTATACACTGCCAATTACAATTCCTTGTTCATTATTATCCAGATTTTTGGTTCTTTTAGTTTTCCTCTTCCTGCTCCTCCTCCTAGTGCATCTACGTAGTGACTGATGAAAAATAGTGTCACATCGGAACTCTAACTAGTCTTTTGTACTCCTCACAAGCAGTTGCCTTAAATATTACACCATCTGAGCATCCTCCACAGCACTGGCTCATTCTGTCATTGTCACTGATGTTTCTATCTATAATTTACAGACGCTGCAATCAGTGGTTCTCTTACGTGCCATGTGGGAGTAGCATTGTTGGGGGAGCAGAATCAGTGAAGATTTTTTAATCGGTGAAGATGCAAAGATCGCTTCTTATTATGAAAGTTATTTTTGTATTAGAAGTAATACAATGCAAAACTCATAACATAATTTTGTTTATTCACATTTATTGTTATGTGCAAAGAAGGTATTTGTATCTTGTGGGAGGTAAGGTACCACCGTAGGAAGGAAGATTGGATTTAATGTCCTGTCGGCTAAATTGTCACCAGAGACGGATAGTACAAGAATAGGGAAGGAAATCGACTGCGTCCTTTACAAAAGAAAAAAAAAGCACCCCGTCTTCAGGCCACAAGTGGCCCATCGGGACCATCCGACCGCCGTGTCATCCTCAGATAAGGATGCCGATAGGAGGGGCGTGTGGTCAGCACACCGCTCTCCCGGTCGTTACGATGGTTTTCTGTCACCGGAGCCTCCACTATTCGGTCGAGTAGCTCCTCAATTGGCACCACGAGGCTGAGTGAACCCCGAAAAAGGGCAACAGTGCATGGCGGCCTGGATGGTCACCCATCCAAGTGCCGGCCACGCCCGACAGCGCTTAACTTCGGTGATCGCACGGGAACCGGTGTAGCCACTGCGGCAAGGCCGTTGCCTTTACAAAAGAACCATCTCCTTAATCTATTTAGTGACACCACGGAAACCAAATGTGGATACCTGCCGTAAACGATGCAGCACGACTTCAGTGCATCATGAAACCAACCAAAGCTGCTACAGTGTGTGTTTATTTATCGACAACCAGTTTTGGCCAAGTGACCTCGTTCAGGCCACGGATAGCGTTACACCAGGTTAAAGGAAGGGCCCTTGGTGTCAAGTATATAATTACAAAGGCGCTTAATAATTGAAAAGACGAATTGATGTAGAGATGAAACAGTTTGTAGGGGAAGTTTTATACTTTCACGACTTTAGATAGGCATCAGCTGACGGATAAAAATTGTTTTGCTAACAACTTAAATATTGGATTTAACGATGGTTTGTGCGCTTAAGCTTCCAGATAGTTGAACAACGTTCGGTGATACTTCTTTTTTGCTTTCTGACGGTGAAAATCGACTAAAATCTTTTCTAGAATAATCGAACTGTATAGTGAAAGTTGTACGAATTGCGGAAAAGTGTGTAGAACAGTTCGAAAACGGTCGAATCTCAGTGACTGACGAGCAATGTCTTGCCCGGTCAATTGAAGTGTCACCTCCTTCGCTTCAAACTAGCACTTACGACATTATTCATGAAGACCGACGTGTTACAATTGAACATATAGCAGAAACAGTTGCAGTAAGTATTGGCACAGTTCGTAACGTTATCAGTATCATGCTCAAGTACAGCAAAACAAGTGGAGGTCGGGCACCGAAAGAGTTGCCGCAGTTACACGACGAAGTAGAACTCAGAGTGTGTACAGACTTGAACGAACGCTGTTAAAGGGTTCAAATGGTTCTGAGCACTATGGGACTTAACACCTATGGTCATCAGTCCCCTAGAACTTACAACTACTTAAACCTATCTAACCTAAGGACATCACGCACATCCATGCCCGAGGCAGGATTCGAACCTGCGACCGTAGCAGTCGCGCGGCTCCGGACTGAGCGCCTAGAACCGCTAGACCACCGCGGCTGGCGCTGTTAAAGGGAAGCTGATCCTTCTCTAAACAAGATTTTGAAATCCGAAATTCAGAACGCAAGAATCAGCGGGACAAGTCAAGTTGACTGCTTTTTGCGGTGCCCTAGGTGTCGTCTTTCGTGATCATTTTGAAGATCAGCGTGGAATAAACAGTGTCTACTACTCAGACATGCTGATGACAGAAAAACGACGTGGATCTCGTACAAAAGACGTGGTCTGCTACACGACAATGCTAATGATAACAACTCCCAGATGACAAAACAGACCATTCAAGAATGGGTTGGTAGTTACTAGTTCATCCTCCCTACAATCCAGGTTTAGGCCCTTCGGATTTTCATTCGTTTCGTCCACATGAGGCATTACGCGGAAGAAAAAGTTTAGCAACAACAAGGAGGTTAAAGAATTTGTGGGAAAGTGGCTCAAACAATCAGACAAATACTTCTTTGTATCAAGTATTTAAAAAAAAAGTGTTCATCGTTGGGGCAAGTGTGTTAATATTGGTGGTTATTATGTTGAGAAAAAGTGAAAGTCTCATTCAGTAAAACTACAGTGTTTTGTACATCAGTTTGTCTTTTTAATTATTGAAGGTCCCTGGTATCACTGGCAGCGTCTCTCATTTATACGTGAGTCCATTATCTCAAACACTTTTCTATCGGTTACCATGTGTACAAACTGGCACTCCACTGAAGTGTACCGCATACTGTATGATCCAGTTCAATGGCCAGTTTATGGTACGGGAGAGATGTGGAATGGCATCAGGTAATATCTTCACACGTTGCCAGATTGCATTCGTCATGGAGATGCAGGAATAGCACCTGGCCTGAAGGTACGGAATACTATTGGGTAGGCAATATGTTCAGGCATGGCTCCAGTACGCGGAATATTAGGAAAGCATACGTTACGCTTCTGTCATGCTAACGTCAGTGGGTGCGATCTATCTTGGAGATCTCCGTGATGCTGTTTGTCAAAAAGATAACGCAAGACTACAAGCACAGCAGCACAGAATGACGTATCTATATCTGTCACCCAGGCTCGATGTCCAACTGCGTTAGACCCATTGCTGCTGCAAGAGATGGCAACTTTTTGTAGTAAATTTCGCACCTTCGCCCCCTCCACTCCAAAATCACCTACAAAATTAAAAATGTTCTCTTCTTCTACACTGTATTTTCTTATTTGCTAAGCTTCATGGCGTAATGGCCAGTAGTGCGGCTGTAGTAAATCGAGAGGTTGTAACAACGGAAAATTGTATTGAAATGCAGGAGGATCTGCAACGAATTGACGCATGGTGCAGGGAATGGCAATTGAATCTCAATGTAGACAAGTGTAATGTTCTGCGAATACATAGAAAGAAAGATCCCTTATCATTTAGCTACAATATAGGAGGTCAGCAGCTGGAAGCAGTTAATTCCATAAATTATCTGGGAGTAGGCATTAGGAGTGATTTAAAATGGAATGATCATATCAAGTTGATCACCGGTAAAGCAGATGCCAGACTGAGATTCATTGGAAGAATCCTAAGGAAATGCAGTCCGAAAACAAAGGAAGTAGGTTACAGTACGCCTGTTCGCCCACTGCTTGAATATTGCTCACCAGTGTGGGATTCGTACCAAATAGGGTTGATAGAAGAGATAGAGAAGATCCAACGGAGAGCAGCGCGCTTCGTTACAGGATCATTTGGTAATCGCGAAAGCGTTACGGAGATGACAGATAAACTCCAGTAGAAGACTCTGCAGGAGAGACGCTCAGTAGCTCGGTACGGGCTTTTGTTGAAGTTTCGAGAACATACCTTCACCGAGGAGTCAAGCAGTGTATTACTCCCTCCTACGTATATCTCGCGAAGAGACCATGAGGATAAAACCAGAGAGATTAGAGCCCACACAGAGGCATACCGACAATCCTTCTTTCCACGAACAATACGAGACTGGAATAGAAGGGAGAATCGATAGAGGTACTCAAGGTACCCTCCGCCACACACCGTCGGGTGGCTTGCGGAGTGTGGGTTCAGATGTAGATGTAGATGTACCAGCATCTTTTAGATGAGACTTTGCTTTCAATATGTGTTTTTGCGACGTCATTTGCTTATAGCCATATTAGTGACAATGCGTAACTTCCGTCACATGATACCACAGATGGGAAAAAACCGCACTTTATTTCCAGAAAAGCAGATACAGGCTCATTTTTAGATAAGACACCGTGCTACTGCCAAGATCTAAGGCTTCTCAGTCTCCAGTATTTTGTTCAACACGTCTTGCTTCCTGCAACTTGTTGGCGCACAGAGGTGAAACTCGCTGCAACCTGTTAGACACTGCATATTAACTGACCGTTCTTTTTATTTCGATGCAGATTTTTGACCGAAACGCTGCGAGCCCCTCCGCTTTCACCGAGAGGTCGCGAATGTGTGAAGCGTGCGTCTGTACAAACTGGTTTCAGTTCTCCCTTTAAATGGAGATAACTCGTTTCGCCTACCTGCACCTAGGCACATAAAATGCAGACTAGAAACTTGTTGCTTGAATCAGGAACAGATTTTGATCCCTTGAGGGTTTGTCACGGAAAACTGCTGTTCGAACGACCGCTGACAGAAAAAATACCTGGTGATCAAAAAGTCAGTATAAATTTGAAAACTGAATAAATCACGGAATAATGTAGATAGAGAGGTACAAATTGACACACATGCTTGGAATGACATGGGGTTATATTAGAACCAAAAAAAATACAAAAGTTCAAAAATATCCGACAGATGGCGCTTCATCTGATCAGAATAGCAATAATTAGCATAACAAAGTAAGACAAAGCAAAGATGATGTTCTTTACAGGAAATGCTCAATATGTCCACCATCATTCCTCAACAATAGCTGTAGTCGGGGAACAATGTTATGAACAGCACTGTAAAGCATGTCCAGAGTTATGGTGAGGCATTGGCGTCGGATGTTGTCTTTGAGCATCCCTAGAGATGTCGGTCGATCACGATTCACTTGCGACTTCAGGTAACCCCAAAGCCAATAATCGCACGGACTGAGGTCTGGGGACCTGGGAGGCCACGCATGACGAAAGTGGCGGCTGAGCACACGATCATCACCAAACGACGCGCGCAAGAGATCATTCACGCGTCTAGAGCGCCATCCAGCATGAACATCGTACGTTCCAGCAGGTGTTTATCAGCCAGGCTGGGGATGATGCGATTCTGTAACATATCGGCGTACCTCTTACCCGTCACGGTAGCAGTTACTGACGTTTTGCTGTCCAGCGCCATCTGTCGGACATTTTGTGAACTTTTTTTGTTCTAATAAAACCCCATGTCATTCCAAGCATGTCTGTCAATTTTTGCCTCTCTGTCTACATTATTCCGTGGTTTATTAAGTTTTCAAATTTATACTGACTTTTTGATCACCCGGTACATCGAAAATTCCCTGCTTTGTACTATTGTCAATAATTGGGAAAATAGATGTACGTTAAACTTGCAGCAATTAAATGCTGGAAATATGGTGATGTACCGCTGTGCTGGGATTTAATCTCGAGGCTTCTAGTAAGAGCACGCCCTGCATCATACGTGAAACACAGCCGGGTCGCAAAACCTTAATTTATCTAATACATTCGCACCTCATTTATAGACAAGAAAAGAGAGATTTTGTGTAAGGAGTATCATCTTGCGGTTATGAAATCTTGTATTTAGATTCAATAACATCGCACAATACTATCAAGCAAGGTGTCATCGAAGGATAAGGGAATGATTAGGCTTTAAGTGATGGCGATGACTAGTCGGCCGAAGTGGCCGTGCGGTTAAAGGCGCTGCAGTCTGGACCCGCAAGACCGCTACGGTCGCAGGTTCGAATCCTGCCTCGGGCATGGATGTTTGTGATGTCCTTAGGTTAGTTAGGTTTAACTAGTTCTAAGTTCTAGGGGACTAATGACCTCAGCAGTTGAGTCCCATAGTGCTCAGAGCCATTTGAACCATTTTTTTGATGGCGATGACTAGTTTACTCTAGATGTTGCGCAAGGTTGTATTGCGGAAGGATAGGGAAGGAATCGGCCATCTATTTTCAAACAAACCATTCTGATGATTACATTAAGCGATTTAGGATACCGTGATGAAGCTAAATCTGGTTAGTCGGACGGGGAGTTCAACGCTGGCCTTGTCTTAAACTCTGCTTCATTCGCTTTGTTGTAGTTATGAAACAGATAACGAAAGAAAGTGGCTGTGGTGTAACTCTTTAACAGTGTTTCCCAAAAGTGGGAAAAGTTGCTGTTAAGTCTCTAGGTAACTGTATAAGGGAATATGAATCAGCGTAACTTGTGCGCGCGTTTGTTGCCCCTTAAATTCCGCTGTTAAGGTTATGGAAGTTAGTCAACTTTTTTCGAATTTTGCAGCTCGTTTAATTCGTCTTCTCTGTATTGTTTTTATTCTTGATGTTATGCACACTATATTTACATGCCACACAGCCCTAGGGAAGCTAGAGGTATCTTACCGCCAGGAACTTTTCTTTTCATTAGCCATACAGTATCGTGTGTGTTCCGTAGTTGTTTTTACGTATGTAAGATCCTTCTCATCCCCAGGGTCAGACGACGGTAATCGTGTCTAGTTATTCGCCCCTCCCCCTCCCCTCCCCCGATGTCCTTAACACTTTTTTTCCATAGAGTTCTTTTGCAACTACGCCAGTCGTTTCACATTCCTCGAAGAAAGACCCCTTACTACATGATTAAACGGTTGCAGAATAATCGCTTGAAGCAGCTACATACACAAAATATGCAGGAGTGTGCGTTAGGAGCGGCTGAAAGTGGAACGACCACATAAAAGTAATCGCAGATAAGGCAGAGGTCAGACTGAGATTCAGCTGCTCAGGAAGTGTAACCCACCCACAAAAGATGTATCTTACAAAACTGTCACACGACCAATATTTGAATACTGCTCGCCAGTTTGGGACCCGTACGACATAGAACTTATGGAGGAAATAGAGAAGACCCAAAGATAGCGTGTTTCTTTACAGGTTAAAATAGTAAACACGAAAACGTCGTAGAGATGATAAACCAACTGCGGTGGTAGAAACTGCAGACAGGTTTTTTGCATCTCGTTGTAATTCACAGTTCAAGTTCCGAAAGCGTACGTTCCTAGGAGAACCAACCAAAATATTGATTCCTCCAATATGTCTTCCTACATATCGCGAAAAGACCTAGAAATTAAAGTTATAGATTCGAGCTCACACGGATTCTTACCAACAATTGTTCTTCTCGCGAACAATTCGCGACTGAAGCAGGAAAAGGGCGAACTAAACAATGGTAACGTCCGCCATACACCATAAGGTGACTTACGAAGAATAGATTTAGATGTAGAAGCACGAGGAACTTATCCACAAATTTTTCTTTTCCAGTTTGTAAACCATGTCCGTAGCAAGGTTTGTTGAAATTGTTCGAGGCATTTTCTAGAGTTATGCTGGAACCTACACGGCCAAAAGCATTGCACACATCCATTTGTATTATGAATGCAGATTGCACGACCAAAAAGAGACGGCACCTTAGCTCAGACAAGGGATACTAGTCTTATCTGGAAGGTACAGAGTTCAAAACTTCATCTGCCAGGGTGCAGATTTCACGAGGTTCCTTGAAATGAATATTGTAAGTTATTGGGGTGATTCCTAAAGGACGTTCCAAATCTATTTTCTTGCACATCGTGGTCCAAAGTGATGCTGTACTGCGCCTCTTATGGCTTAGATGTCGAGCGCACGTTAAACACTAACAACACTTGTTTGCTTCATGCTATGACCTCCAAAGCATTTTCATGAACCGTATTCGACAGGACTCTGCGGAATACTGTGATTTCGTGCCAGACTTCACAGACTCGACCTTACTTAAGCTCTCGTCAACAGCCGTGCCGAGTGGATACGAAAGTCCCGTCACATCGCTGAGCTGAAACATCATGGGGTGTACCTGGATGGCTGACTGTCTCGCTGCGCCGCGTGCTGTTGAAAATTTTCTTTGTACCTTTAAGGGACAAGGGACAGGAGGGGTAGTTGTGTAAAGTGTCTGAACGCCAGTATTTTCGCCAGCGTCCTGGACTTAAATCCAAACCCCTCCGCACTGTCTCATTAAGCGCATGTGAGACTGCTGGTGGTGATTCGTCCGTCGGATGTGGGCTTTAAGCTCGGTTGCCCCCTTAGTGCTTTGTGCCGGTACTGGATTTCACCCTCTCCCTTCTTATCATCATCATCATCATCATCACCCAACTCGAGGATGACACTGAAACACACACGCCGGCCGGAGTGGCCGAGCGGTTCTAGGCGCTTCAGACTGGAACCGCGCGACCGCTACGGTTGCAGGTTCGAATTCTGCCTCGGGCATGGATGTGTGTGATGTCCTTAGGTTAGTTAGGTTTAAGTAGTTCTAGGGGACTGGAGTCCCATAGTGCTCAGAGCCATTTGAACCACTTCGTAGCAGTCCGGACTGAAGGGCCTGGAACCGCACGACCACCGCGGCCGGCTATTGATTTCCCACTCTCGAGAAACCCATTCATTATCTGATCACAAGAATCTAAAAAAAGAATTTCACACACTCTACAGCCTGCATTGGACTTGGAAGATGAGCAGTTTGAGGTGAGTGTCGGTAACGCAATCGCATGTGGTATTCTTATGTACAGGGTCTGTCATAATCAATAGCGAAAACTGACACGGAGAGAAGCATACGACAACAGAAGCGAAAATGTTGCAGTAAACATCGGCCCGTAAAGAGCCGTTTGCGGTGTAATTGCTAAAGTGTGGTTGCGAGACACCTCTGACTTGAGTGTGAAATATTTTAAATATAATCATTTCGACTAAGTCCCCACGTAATTTGACTCAAATTTCACGCGGAATGTGGCAGAGGTATGAAGGGCGGACAGGCACATTTTGCACCAATATGGCCCAAGATGGATGGGTCGATCGGGGTCTTTACTTTGGCCCTCAACATCACGTGACCTCAGTCCTTTGGAATGTTCTGTCTGAGTCCACCTCGGAAGTCAAGTCTACAGAACTCTCCTCGATGAGGTTGAAGTACTTTAGTAGGAAATTGTACAGTCTTGCCCAGGTTAGCGGGATGAAACGGAGACTACGAAAGAATTGGTAATTTACAGCAGCAGCCATTACAATATTGCATACAAATGCTGGGACGACACTTGGAACACCTCCTTTAACAGATATGAGTGTACAGTAACTTGTATCAAGTAACTCGCTCAAGTGATATTGTATTACATATTATAGTAGGCCAGGGTGAAATTTGAGCCCAGTTAGATGGGTACTGAATGGAAAACGTTTGCAAGTCAAACACGTCTGTACAAACTACCGCAATGTGTTACACTGAAGTCAGTGGCGGGTCGTAATCACACAGTAGCCGTTATCTCGAAAACTGCTCGTTTCAGGACCCATGTTTACTGGAATATCTTTGTTTCTATAATCTTACACTTTCACCCAAGTGAGTAGTCGCTGGTAACTACGATACACTCTGTCATTGATTCTGATATCAGCGTGAGACAATCAAGTTGTAGTTTATTAGACTGCCGTCAGGTTTACAGCAACAGTCATCTCCAGTTAACAGCTTCTTACGGTAGACAAACAAAATGCCACGTGGAGAGATTCACAGGTAGAGCAAACCGTAAAGAAATATACGCTGCCTGACAAAAAAAGCTGAAGCATCCAGAAGGTGAGGAGGAAACGAAATGAAACTTAACGCGTTGAAAGGGTATGCGATGCTATTACAGCGACCACAAAAACGAGCCCACTTCTCAGTATGGCGTTGCACCCACTGCTGCCAGGATGCATGCGCTGATTCAGTAGGGCAGGATGTCGTACAGCCGCTGTATTTTCTCTCGAAGCAAGCTGGCGCACAACTCGTGTAACTGATGCTTTATATCTCGGCTGCTCACAGAGGGATGGATTTGACATCCGCGCTGGCCGCACGCACGTTCTACCAGGGACACATCTGGAGATCGTGCTTGTCACGAGGGTACCTCAACAACGCAGGCAGCTCACTGAGGCAAGTACCACGCGTGAACGAGCACTGTACTGTTGACAAATGGCACCGCGACACTGCCACGTGAAAGGTAACACACGTTCGAACATTACGAATCACATCGAAGAGAGCGGTCTATTGACAAACAGTCAACACGGGTTTAGAAACCACAACTAGCTCTTTACTCACGCAAAGTGTTGAGTGCTACTGACAAGGGATTTCGAAGTGATTGCGTATTTCTAGAGTTCCAGAAGGCTTTTGAAACAGTACCACTCAAGTGGCTTGTAGTGGCTGGTTGGTTCAAATGGCTCTGAGCACTATGGGACTCAACTGCTGTGGTCATCAGTCCCCTAGAACTTAGAACTACTTAAACCTAACTAACCTAAGGACATCACTCACACCCATGCCCGAGGCAGGATTCGAACCTGCGACCGTAGCAGCAGCGTGGCTCCGGACTGGAGCGCCTAGAACCGCACGGCCACCGCGGCCGGCGGCTTGTAGTGAAATTGCATTTTTATGGAATATCATCTCAGTTAACGCGACTGGATTCGTCATTTCCTGTCAGAGGGATCAGAGTTCGTAGTAACTGACGGAAAGTCGTCGAGTAAAAGTAACAACTTCTCATCCGAGATCGCATCCGTAAAACTTTACTTTACCGATTTCGGTAAACCGAGTTACCAGCCTGAGGGTACTTTCGTTCTGTCGTTGCTACAAGAAAACGCGTGTTTTTTGTTTTCTTCACCAGACGCGTTTCGCTTTATTCAGCTGAAGTATCATCAGTCGTCTGTAATTAAAGATATTTGCAGTTTAATTTGTTTTTAAGATCGAAGAGCAGTTCGTTAACAATATGTTGCTTTTTACTCACGGTGATTTCCGCTTGGTTTCTCGCGTGTATCGGGAAACGCCGTATGCTAGCACGCCTTTGGTGTTTTTCTTCATTAGACATTGATACTTGTAGTCTTATTTTTAGTTGCTCTGCAGAAGAATGCATTTCTTTTGTTTTACACAACACACTTTTTCAAACAGTATTTTTTTTTTTTATATGTTATCCTATGTGTTCCTTATGTTGGGATTGTCATTAGCTTGTCTTTGACCTATACCGGTACTTCTTTTTATTTTAGTCAGTTGTATTTGTGTAATTCATATAAATACTCAGTAATACAGTTAAATAGAATTACACACATACTATTAACTAAAATAAAAAAGTTTAGGTCAAAGACAAACTAGTGGCAATGTTATGTTGGCAACACAACAAAACACAAACCACAATACACGCTTAGAAGTATACAAATAAACAGAAAACAGTGGTGTGCGAAAGAGTGTGGTGTGTAAAACATAAGAAATGCGTAGTTCCGCAGAGCAACTAAAAGTCAGACTACAAGTATCAATGTCTAATGAAGAAAAACACCAAAGGTGTACTTAGCATACGGCGTTTCCCGATATACGCGAGAAACCAAGCGGAAATCACCGTACGTAAAAAGCAACATATTGTTAACGAACTGCTCTTCGATCTTAGAAACAAATTAAACTGCAAATATCTTTAACAACGGACCACTGATTATGCTTTACCTCAATAAACCGAAACGCGTATGCTGCGAAAAAAAAACACGCATTTTCTTGTAGTTGCAACGACAGAACGAAAATACCCTCAGGAATTGTAAAGCAACTACGTACTATATGACCACACAAATGAAGAATTTAGAGTTACCATCACCTGATGTCAGTATATGTTCATACAAGTGGTCAATTTGGGCTACATTTATAGCTCAGATTGGCCGCATGTATTAACCTATACTGACATCAGTTGGTGGGATCTCTGTTTACCGACACCGATCATCGTAAATAAAGGCTTCACAAGTGCGCTCTTGGCTGAGAAGTTGTCTTTCTTCAAGTATAATCATTTACACAGCCACCGATGGCGTGTGCGTGTACGGAGTTACAATGTCATCCGACGGGTTCTTCTAGGTGCTACACCTTTTCTGTCAGGCACTGTAGCTTTCCCCAAGCATTGGACTAGTTGAGGGATCAACATCCCAAGGAAAGGTGTTTTTTTTAGTCGCGCGGGTGATTTACATAATAAGGGATTATTTCTGAACTGGTTTTTCTGGCCGGCATGCACTGGAATTTAGATTGGTGAGATTTTCTGCTAGAGCAGCAATTAGAACGGCCATTGCACTGAGGTGCAGCGAGCTGATGTGTCAGCTGAGCGAAAGTGGGCGTGGCTGGAGAGGACGGCATTAGGAGCGAGAAAGTGCGTGGGGCGGCAGGCAGCAGCTATTACACGGATAGGGGGCGGTAACGAGCAAAAACATCGCGTCGTTAGGGGCACTAGAGCACCCGGCGCGCGTTTAATCGCTGCGTTCGTCGCCTAGTCTGTCATTCACTGTAAAAAAGAATGAGTTTGCTGGAAGTTTCTATATGAACTCTCGCCGAAGAAATAGGCCTCCTTGCCATCGTAGTGCACGCCGGCGACAGAGCCTCTAGAACTGAAAAATACTGCATTCCATTTCGTTGCTCAGGAGGAGCACAAATCAGCAGGCCATGACAACTAAAAACTATTAGCATCAATTTTGCAGAAATGCAGCATTTCTTCGTCACAATTTCGAAAAATTCTTAAAATACGCAGAAGGTGTTTTGGTTGGTTCAAATGGCTCTGAGCACTATGGGACTCAACTGCTGAGGTCATAAGTCCCCTAGAACTTTGAACTACTTAAACCTAAGTAACCTAAGGACAACACACACATCCATGCCCGAGGCAAGATTCGAACCTGCGACCGTAGCGGTGGCGCGGTTCCAGACTGTAGCTCCAGAACCACTCGGCCACCAGCGGCCGGCAGAAGGTGTTTTGAGAAGTGTGTTGCTAAAGAGATTCATTGGAACAATCATAATAAAAACGTTTAGGAGGTAGGAGCCTTCCAAGCCCCTAGTTCGTCTAATCATTCTGGTACTCTTCATAGATAGAGACAATTGAAAGAGCTGCGTGTTTCGTTACGAGTCCATTAGTCTGCGTAAAAGTTTCATGGAGATCATCTAGTTCCAATGGCGGACCCTCCCTAAAAGAGCAGCACTTTGCACCACGACAGGCTTATTGTTAAAATTCTGCAAAGAAAAATCAAACAAATAAAAATTGTTCAAATGTGTGTGACATCTTATGGGGCTTAACTGCTAAGGTCATCAGTCCCTAAGCCTACACACTACTTAGCCTAAATTATCCAAAGGACAAACACACACACCCATGCCCTAGGGAGGACTCGAACCTTCGCCGGGACCAGCCGCACAGTCCATGACTGTAGCGCCCCAGACCGCTCGGGTAATCCCGCGCGGCGTCAAACAACATATCCCTTCCTTACATATATGTATGAGTGTATGAATTGCTGCTTTGCCTAGGGTTCATAGATTTTGAGAAAGATTTTAGTAAAATCTTCGCTAACAACCTTTGAGATACGAGGCAATGGTTCAGTTTCCGTTTGTATATTTAGGAAAATATGCCTGATTGTTACAGGTTCCATCAGACATTATCATGATACTGAGAAGTTCACAATTGAAATTCGAGTGAGAAATCTATATACACTGTAAGCCATCTTGAAGTTTTGTTTGTTATGAAAGAAGGCATGTTACTGGAAAATATTTGAACCATATTCGTTAAAAAAAACCGCCAGGGAGAAGAAACGTCATAACGGCCCATAAAAACATTTTGAAAAAGGCTTTGTTACGGAATTACCTTTGTCCATGAGGGTTTTGTTTTAAATTAATTTGTCCGCGTCTTGCACTTCAACGAAGTCACGACAGGCATCCATGCATCGTTGTCACCGTTCGGGGGTGAAGGTGTGCGGGGCATACTTTGCACACATTTTTCTCTTCTTCAAAATATTCTCGAGAATGTCTTAAATGGTCCGCAGCTCGTAGTCGTGCGGTAGCGTTCTTGCTTCCCACGCCCGGGTTCCCGGGTTCGATTCCCGGCGGGGTCAGGGATTTTCTCTGCCTCGTGATGGCTGGGTGTTGTGTGCTGTCCTTAGGTTAGTTAGGTTTAAGTAGTTCTACGTTCTAGGGGACTGATAACCACAGTTGTTAAGTGCCATAGTGCTCAGCGCCATTTGAACCAATGTCTTAAATACTTGATTTAGATACCTTTCTCCACTGTGATTTGTGCTAAAACAGTGTTGATACACTACAGCCGCACGTCTGCTACTTAAATTTGCCTTCTCACAACTGATTGGTCGAATGCACGTCTGTTGTTTACTGTTGCTAGTTGAAGCTGCTGCTGTAGCTACTTTGCTGACGTCGCTTCTGCGCCAGCAATAACATCGGTCTCGGAAGTTTATGGCCGGACGGCGTATTTGTAAAAGCCACGAAAACTAAAACACTTCACTTTCAGAATAAACAATAGTGCTTTTTCGCCCTGTGTGGCCGAGCGGTTCCAGGCGTTTCAGTCTGAAACCGCGCGACCGCTACGGTCGCAGGTTCGAATCCTGCCTCGGGCATGGCTATGTCTGATGTCCTTAGGTTAGTTAGGTTTAAGTAGTTCTAAGTTCTAGGGGAGTGATGACCTCAGGTGTTGTCCCATAGTGCTCAGAGCCATTTGAACCGTTCTTGAACAGCGCTCCTTCACTGTCCAGAAGTATTCCTCAGTTTCTGATACTGAACACACAAAATTTCGGCAGTTTGAGAAAAACTTCCATCAGATGGCAAGCTCGTCGAGTAATTAGGGCAAGATGCACGAAACTGACTCCAGTCTCTTGCAGAAACAGCTTCTGGAAGTAGAAGAAACTTGCAAGAGTCGCCTCGCTGTGGTGTTTTCACGCCAAAGGACTTGCAGAAGTTGTTTCTACATGTGACTTGCCGACATTTGGCTGGTAGTGGGCCCACAGTTTCGTGCACACTCATGCCCGGATCGGAGACCAGTGCTCTTAAATCCGCGACACGTCACCCGGTGTCCCTAGCGGCTGTTTCCGTGACAAGCTGCTGATCTTTGCGCCGGAGGAGCCGGCTGTGGGAAAGTGAGAGCGCGGAGTGCGTCTGGGGGACCGTTAGTTAGCGCAGCTCATCCGCCTGGTCGGCTGCGGCCTTGGCGGCCAGTCGGCAGACGCGGCTGGGTCACTGCCTCCCGCACACCGCCTACTCCCCCACTGTCCACCGGCTGGACCCGCGCTTCCATCACCACTCTCACATTCCTACCAAGATTCCCATCTGCATCACATTACCCTCCCTTCAGTTCATCAACCACGAGTAGAGAGGCCGTTTTATCGGAACTGAAGCCTGATGCTGCACAACTGTTTTGCCGGAGTCGAGGAGTCCAAGCCAGAGGCGGTATTTACCTAGTTATCATTTATTACACTACTGGCCATTAAAATTGCTACTCCAAGAAGAAATGCAGATGATGAACGGGCATTAATTGGACAAATATATTATACTAGAACTGACATGTGATTGCATATTCACGCAATTTGGGTGCATAGATGCTGAGAAATCAGTACTCTGAACAACCACCTCTGGCCTTAATAACGGCCTTGATACGCCTGGGCATTGAATCAGAGCTTGGATGGCGTGTACAGGTACAGCTGCCCATGCAGCTTCAACACGATACCACAGTTCAACAAGAGTAGTGACTGGCGTATTGTGACCAGCCAGTTGCTCTGCCACCATTGACCAGACATTTTCAGTTGGTGAGAGATCTGGAGAATGTGCTGGCCAAGGCAGCAGTCGAACATTTTGTGTATCCAGAAAGGCCCGTACAGGACCTGCAACATGCGGTCGTGCATTATCCTGCTGAAATGTAGGGTTTCGCAGGGATCGAATGAAGGGTAGAGCCACGGGTCGTAACACATCTGAAATGTAACGTGCACTGATGAAAGTGCCGTCAATGCGAACAAGAGGTGACCGAGACGTGTAACCCAATGGCACCCCATACCATCACGCCGGGTGATACGCCAGTATGGCGATGACGAATACACGCTTCCAGTGTGCGTTCACCGCGATGTCGCCAAACACGGATGCGACCATCATGATGCTGTAAACAGAACCTGGGTTCATCCGAAAAAATGACGTTTTGCCATTCGTGCACCCAGGTTCGTCGTCGAGTACAGCGTCGCAGGCGCTCCTGTCTGTGATGCAGCGTCAAGGGTAACCGCAGCCGTGGTCTCCGAGCTGATAGTCCATGCTGCTGCAAACGTCGTCGAACTGTTCGTGCAGATGGTTGTTGTCTTGCAAACGTCCCCGTCTGTTGACTCAGGGATCGAGACGTGGCTACACGATCCGTTACAGCCATGCGGATAAGATGCCTGTCATCTCGACTGCTAGTGAGAGGCATCACAACAACGTTTCACGAGGCAACGCCGGTCAACTGCTGTTTGTGTATGAGAAATCGGTTGGAAACTTCCCTCGTGTCAGCACGTTGTAGGTGTCGCCACCGGCGCCAACCTTGTGTGAATGCTCTGAAAAGCTAATAAATTTGCATATCACAGCATCTTCTTCCTGTCGGTTAAATTTCGTGTCTGTAGCACGTCATGTTCGTGGTGTAGGAATTTTATTGGCCATTATCGTATACCCCATTCGTCGTGTTCTAAGCGTCAGTCAAATAGTAAAGAAAAATCATTTCTCTTCTCCTAAATTGTAGCAGCTACATATCTGCTCGTGTAAATTATTCGAAGCTCAAGTATGTCGAGGTGGAAACAATTTGCCGGCTTGCACGAGGTAATCGTCATCTGTCTCATTTTCTTCTTTAGATCGAAGTCTCTCTCTCTCTCTCTCTCTCTCTCTCTCTCTCTCTCTCTCTCTGTGTGTGTGTGAGTGTGTGTGTGTACACATACATCTTTTTTGCAAGATTATTTTCTTGACCTTTTCAGACGAGCAAAACGCCACGCCAGTCAAGGCGGATCATCATTCCTGCCGTGTCAGGATTATGAAAGACGAGTTCCTCCGTCTGGCTTTCGTCATGTCCTTGCAAAGGTCCTTCGGCCGAAATGAAGTTAAAAGCAGATAATGACACCAGCTGTCTTGTACCGCTACGCGCCGATTCTTCGCGCTGCGGCGGTAATTACGGGAAACATGTGCCCATTTGATCTACACGTTACGCAACATAGCAGATCAAGAGGCACAAATCAGTTTCGAGCATCGTTCCCTCCCAACACATGCAACCGAGCGCGCGCTAAATGTTAAACTACCTCCGAACGACTTGTTATTCTGATCTGTGTATCAGCTCACTTAACCTGAGATACATTGAAACAGATAGAGAGCACCGCTCCCTTGCCACATAAACTGTCGTATCCTGCCCACTCGTTTAACATGGGGCGCCTAGGAAGCTGTTTTCTCGAATAGCTAGATAGCAATTCAAGCAAATATTATTAATGGTGTTGATTATAGTGAATTAAATTGACAATACTTTGCGTATTTACAAAGATGGATCGCAAGCAAATGGCGGCATGCAAACAAACAGTGTCTTTCGACATATACAAGTTCCATGCAAGCAAATAACACAGTTCACAAGTGGCTGCTATAGCGTTTACATCGCGGCTCCTCTTCTAGTGCGGCCTCGGCTAGGCAGAGCGGCACTTATATTCTCTTCGTATAGGGGCCGCTCCTGCCTCGGCGTCGTCCTAGCCAGCCCACTATTGGCTGGCGTCGTCTCACAGCCATCTCTGCTGTGACGTTCCAGGCCGACGTGCCGGCGCTCGATGTTACGCCGGAACATAAACGAATATGTAGTAATTTATTTAAAATTTCCATCGTGATGGGACGCGGAAACAAGGTCATATGTTAAGATCAGATTAAGATCCCTCTGACTCCGTAAATGATCTCCAGATTAATTTTGTCGTGTCACTATCGATTTATTTTACAAAAATTGCGCTAGTCGTTGGCCATGTGTTACAAATTCCTTGACCGCTTCCGGCCGTGAACTCAGTTAATATTTTTGTGTTCAAGTCAAACTGAACGTAAAGTTATTATTCTACATACTGTGGAGACTCTATTAACCGGATTAGTTGTTATCGTGTGTCACTCGGAAAATCGGAAATACGGAAGACTGAATCTATGAAGAGGGGCCGTTTACGTATTATTTATTCTAGAAAGATAGCTTGTGTAACCCACATACGCTTATATTTTAGGTACGTTGTCATGTAGTTATCTTTCCAGGTACATTGCAAGATGTCCGGCTTTTATTTAGAACACCAAAAACAAATTAAACTTATTAAAATCAACAAAAATGTTTAGTAAGAGATTAGAGACACATTTTAGTGCGTACATATATATTTTCTTAAAATTATGAAAATACTGCAATCTTAATCATAAAATACCTAACAAAAGTCTCATAGGGCAGTCACTGTAGTTTAAATTTCTGTAAAAAAATTTGTTAATTGTCATTTAATGTAAACAATTTTTCTCTTAATTGCTGCTAAATCACACACTGTTTTTCGAACATTGTATCCAGGGCTCGAAATGCATCTGCATGAGATGGTCCTACATTAAGTTCTGCATCTACATGCCTTCTGATTCATCTTCTCGCTTTTCCTGCTGTTCGTTCGACTGTAATGTGTCTTCAAAATTTCTTCATCCGAAGTGATCCAAAAACCTTGGTTATTACTGTCACAATTGAGCCACTTTTTCATATCATCGGCATCACATTGCTGGCATATTTGTATGTTCGTCATTGGTTCATTTATATCCTCCGAAAAAGAATCATCCGTATCTGTTACTGAATCTTCGTGCTCCCGTTTTCGTGCTCTGGTGCAAGCTCCGTTCAAAATCTTTCTTTCAATCAAACCCCCTGCTTGTACAAGCATGTCACAACACTCCTTTACAGAATGAGATTTCCACTCTGCAGCGGAGTGTGCGCTGATATGAAACTTCATGGCAGATTAAAACTGTGTGCCAGCCCGAGACTCGAACTCGGGACCTTTGCCTTTCGCAGGCAAGTGCTCTACCATCTGAGCTACCCAAGCACGACTCACCCCCCCCCCCCCCCGGTCTGTGGTGTTTTTCTGCATTAGATAATGATACTTTTAGTATGATTTTTAGTTGCTGTGCATTTCTTATGTTTTACACACCATACACTTTCGGACACCACTGACAATCTGGAAAACCACAAATCCATATGACCGAGGTCCGGATAATCGAGTGCCTACTGTAGCATGTGCAACTGTAATTTTGTGTATAGTCTCACCTGAGCATAAGAATATCTGCACAATTTCGTAGATCTGCGGGTTCTAATCGTCAGCATCGTCTGGATTTGGCACACCTGAAGAATCTTGCAGACTCTCTTCTTCTCCTAATTGAGGCCATTGCCAATGCTATAGGCTATGTTACACAGTGTTACCGCGACGTCTCCCGTTAGTGCCTAATTTCTTGCACGGTTTGCTTATAACAACGGAAAACGAGCGATATTTAACTAATTCTGTCACGAAAATTAAGTAAGTGTACGACGCGTCTCTAAAGTAAGAAATGACGTCGTTAAAGAGAAAAACAAGAGATTGTACTGAAGCTAGACAATACTTTGACGACTGTAACAAAATGTAATCAGGGTGGATCTTTTATAATTACACCCAATAGGAAACTACACTACTGGCCATTAAAACTGTTACACCAAGAATAAATGCAGGTGATAAACGGGTATTCATTGGACACATGTATTATACTAGAACTGACATGTGATTGCATTTTCACGCAATTTGGGTGCATAGATCCTGAGAAATCAGTACACAGAACAACCACCTCTGGCCGTAATAACGGCCTTGATACGCCTGGGCATTAAGTCAAACAGAGCTTGGATGGCGTGTACAGGTACAGCTGCCCATGCAGCTTCAACACGATACCACAGTTCTTCAAGAGTAGTGACTGGCGTATTGTGACGAGCCAGTTGCTCGGCCACCATTGACCAGACGTTTTCAATTGGTGAGAGACCTGGAGAATGTGCTGGCCAGGGCAGCAGTCGAACATTTTCTGTATCTAGAAATGCCCTACACGACCTGCAACGTGCGGTGGTGCATTATCCTACTGAAATGTAGGGTTTCGCAGGGATCGAATGAAGGGTAGAGCCACGGGTCGTAACACATCTGAAATGTAACGTCCACTGTTCAAAGTGCCGTCAATGCGAACAAGAGGTGACCGAGACGTGTAACCAGTGGCACCCCATACCATCACGCCGGGTGATACGCCAGTATGGCGATGACGAATACACGCTTGCAATGTGCGTTCACCGCGATGTCGCCAAACACGGATGCGACCATCATGATGTTGTAAGAAGAACCTGGATTCATCCCAATAAATGACGTTTTGCCATTCGTGCCACCAGGTTCGTCGTTGAGTACACCATCGCACGCGCTGCTGTCTGTGATGCAGCGACAAGGGTAACCGCAGCCATGGTCTCCGAGCTGATAGTCCATGCTGCTGCAAACGTCGTCGAACTGTTCGTGCAGATGGTTGTTGGCTTGCAAACGTCCCCATCTGTTGACTCAGGGATCGAGACGTGGCTGCACGATCCGTTACAGCCATGCAGATAAGATGCCTGTCATTTCGACTGCTAGTGATACGAGGCCGTTGGGATCCAGCACGGCGTTCCGTATTACCCTCCTGAACCCACCGAGTCCATATTCTGCTAACAGTCATTGGATCTCGACCAACGCGATCAGCAATGTCGCGATACGATAAACCGCAATCGCGATAGGCTACAATCCGACCTTTATCAACGTCGGAAACGTGATGGTTCGCATTTCTCCTCCTTACACGAGGCGTCACAACAACGTTTCACCAGACAACGCCGGTCAACTGCTGTTTGTGTATGAGAAATCGGTTGGAAACTTTCCTCATGTCAGCACGTTGTAGGTGTCGCCACTGGCGCCAACCTTGTGTGAATGTTCTGAAAAGCTGTTCATTTGCATATTACAGCATCTTCTTCCTGTCGGTTGAATTTCGCGTCTGTAGCACGTCATCTTCGTAGTGTAGCAATTGTAATGGCCAGTAGTATATATTTTAAACCCGAACATTTTTAGGTTAGCTTTATCGTGACTGTTAATGATATCGAATGAAACGACAACTTTGCCAGTCACTGTTTATTTATTTCTACAAAGTGTTTCACGAAGATTTAACCTCCGTCATCAGGTGGATGTATTGGTATTAATATGGCATGCGCGTTTTCTGTTACGAGTTTGAGGCAACGTGTGGTACTGTCTGCAGTAATCACAGGCTCCTTCCTTCGTCCTAATACGTCATCTATAATTCTTCGAAAGCAAAGATCTTTGTTTACCAAGTGTTACAGTTTATACGAGATCTATTACGACAGAGAAAGGAACCTGTAACCACTGGAGATAGTGTCACACGTTACCTCAAAGTACTAAACAGACACACGCGTCATATTAAGACGCTTAAATCTACTTGATGATGGAGATCTAAATCTTTGAAACGCGTTGTGGAAATAAATAAACGGTGGTTGATAACGGTAAAATTGTCGTTTTATTCGAGAAAACTGTGAGATACAAAATTGTGTCCAGTGTGCTCTTATGGTATCAACTACTATGTTTGAAGAAATGCTTCTTATAAGTTTTTATGCACTGTGTCGATTCACACTCGTAACCTATATCTTTTGACCATTTTAAATACGATGTGACATGATTATCTACTGCGCATGATTATGAAATAAGTACTGACATTAATTATGTCATAGTACCACCTGTACGAAGTTTATTGGCTTAATTTTTATGGTCCTGTGTATGTAAATGACGCGTGGCATCGTTGGCTAGGAAATCACACAGAAAGGGTTCAGCCGTCTAGAGGAAAGGGTGTTCTTCCTCCGCGCACAGTGACACCTTTCCTTCCGGATATGTGAGTGTTGTATTGAATGTCTATTCGTAGAGAGTAGGTGAGTGGAGTGGATACATGTGTAGTGTAATGTGTGTATTATATGATGATGATGATGATGATGATGATGACAGAAGGGAGAGGGTGACACTTAGCGTCGGCACATAGCCTACTACGTTCGAGTAGAACCAACGGGGCCGCGCAGGTTAATATCACCAGCCGATGGACGGACCAACATCAACAGTGTCACATGTCCTCACTTGATGATACATTGCGGAGAGGTGTGGAATTTAGTCCATGAGACTGGCGCAAAACCCTTGTGATCAGGAACGCTACATCACCACCTCTCCTCGTCTTGCCGGCCAAATATTCGCAGTAAAAATTTCATCTATCACCAGGAGTCGAACCGGCTGTACGGAGCCGAGCGCCATTGCACATGACTGCGTTAGAACTCGGCTACGAAGACGTGTTATCCTTTGCATCTGATTCTTTGGATTGGATTGGATTGGATTGTTTGGGGGAGGAGACCAGACAGCGAGGTCATCGGTCTCATCGGATTAGGGAAGGACGGTGAAGGAAGTCGGCCGTGTCCTTTCAAAGGAATCATCCCGGCATTTGCCTGGAGCGATTTAGGGAAATCACGGAAAACCTAAATCAGGATGGCCGGACGTGGGATTGAACCGTCGTCCTCCCGAACGCGAGTCCAGTGTGCTAGCCACTGCGCCACCTAGCTCGGTCATCTGATTCTAAAATAACCATTCGGATTATCGATGTCATTTATGAAGTTCTTAGGGTTGATTTTTACGGTCACGGTTATGCTCTGTGTGATCGTAAATGGTAATCAAAACAAGTTTCCATTCAAGCGACAGCTTATCCCGGACATCATAGCGTTCTTCAGTTTTTTCGCATATGCCACGGTGCGGACATCAGCTTAACTCATGTTTACGTCAGCGTCTGGTGTTTGCAGTAGGTATTTTATTATCAGATAAACTGAGGTTGTGTGTGTCTGCCGCCGCCGTGACTCCTTTGTAAGGCCCACCTCTCCCATGCGTGCCCTGGCGCCAAGGCCGACCAGGGCACCTGGAGGCGACCTTGCGTGCCCGCAGGGTCATCGCTCGTTGGCAGAACGACGCTCCGACTGGACGCTGCACCCGCGCGGAATTCTGAAACGTGATACGTGCTGCGGTCTCCCTGATCGCCGCCCACTAGGCAGTACAGAGGCCTGTGGGGCACACAGGGGAAGGGGGAAGGGGGAGAGGTGATTGGAGATACGAGGCAACTGTCGCCGGTGGTCGCTCGCGCGGAAAACCTGGAACGCGACCCGCCACTGGTTGCCAAGATCGCTGTCCAGGACTAAGGTCACGGCCGTCGCTGGAGTCACTGAACTGACGTCCCCACCCTCCCGAGCGTGCCATATGCCGGAGCGTTTAGGAGTGGGTCGCGACCGGAACACGTGAATTAGAAGGAAAGACATTCAGTACTGACTGGACATCACTGTCATCGACCATTACGGCGGTCTGCATCTACATCTGCATTCACACATAGCTAGAGGACAAATGTAATGATGTAGAGGCTTACCTCACTAGGGACAAGATAGATGCTGCCTACAGGAAAATTAAAGAGACCTTTGGAGAAAAGAGAGTCACTTCTATGAATATCAAGAGCTCAAATGGAAACCCAGTTCTAAGCAAAGAAGGGAAAGCAGAAAGGTAGAAGGGGTACATAGAGGGTTTATACAAGGGCGATGTACTTAAGGACAGTATTATGGAAATGGAAGAGGATGTAGATGAAGATGAAATGGGAGATACGATACTGCGTGATGTGTTTGACACAGCACTGAAATACCTGAGTCGAAACAAGGCCCCGGGAGTAGACAACATTGCATTAGAACTACTGACGGCCTTGGGAGAGCCAGTCCTGACAAAACTCTACCATCTGGTGAGAAAGATGTATGAGACAGGCGAAATGACCTCAGACTTCAAGAAGAATATAATAATTCCAATCCCAAAGAAAGCAGGTGTTGACAGATGTGAAAATTACCGAACTATCAGTTTAATAAGTCACAGCTGCAAAATACTGACGCGAATTCTTTACAGACGAATGGAAAAACTGGTAGAAGCCGACCTCGCGGAAGATCAGTTTGGATTCCGTAGGAATGGTGGAACACGTGAGGCAACACTGACCTTACGACGTATCTTAGAAGAAAGATTAAGGAAAGGCAAACCTACGTTTCTAGCATTTATAGACTTAGAGAAAGCTTTTGACAATGTTGACTGGAATACTCTCTTTTCAATTCTAAAGGTGGCAGGGGTAAAATACAGGGAGCGAGAGGCTATCTACAATTTGTACAGAAACCAGATGGAAGTTATAAGAATCCAGGGGCATGAAAGGAAAGCAGTGGTTGGGAAGGGAGTGAGACAGGGTTGTAGCCTATCCCCGATGTTATTCAATCTGTATATTGAGCAAGCACTAAAGGAAACAAAAGAAAAAATCGGAATAGGTATTAAAATCCAGGGAGAAGAAATAAAAACTTTGAGGTTCGCCGATGACATTGTAATTCTGTCAGAGACAGCAAAGAACTTGGAAGAGCAGTTGAATGGAATGGATAGTGTCTTGAAAGGAGGGTATAAGATGAACATCAACAAAAGCAAGACGAGAATAATGGAATGTAGTCGAATTAAGTCCGGTGATGCTGAGATAATTAGATTAGGAAATGAGACACTTAAAGTAGTAAAGGAGTTTTGCTATTTGGGGAGCCAAATAACTGATGATGGTCGATGTAGAGAGGATATAAAATGTAGACTGGTAATGCCAAGGAAAGCGTTTCTGAAAAAGAGAAATTTGTTAACATCGAGTGTAGATTTAAGTGTCAGGAAGTCATTTCTGAAAGTATTTGTATGGAGTGTAGCCATGTATGGAAGTGAAACATGGACGATAAATAGTTTGGACAAGAAGAGAATAGAAGCTTTTGAAATGTGGTGCTACAGAAGAATGCTGAAGATTAGATGGGTAGATCACATAACTAACGAGGAGGTATTGATTAGAATTGGGGAGAAGTGGAGTTTATGGCACAACTTGACAAGAAGAAGGGACCGGTTGGTAGGACATGTTTTGAGGCATCAATGGATCACAAATTTAGCATTGGAGGGCAGCGTGGAGGGTAAAAATCGTAGACGGAGACCAAGAGATGAATACACTAAGCAGATTCAGAAGGATGTAGGTTGCAGTAAGTACTGTGTGATGAAGAAGCTTGCACAGGATAGAGTAGAATGGAGAGCTGCAACAAACCAGTCTCAGGACTGAACACCACAACAACAACAACAGCGAAGTGTGCGCTGATATGAAACTTCCTGGCAGATTAAAACTGTGAGGACGGGGCGTGAGTCGTGCTTGGATAGCTCAGTTGGTAGAGCATTTGTCCGCGATAGGCAAAGGTCCCGAGTTCGAGTCTCGGTCCGGCACACAGTTTTAATCTGCCAGGAAGTTTCATATCAGCGCACACTCCGCTGCAGAGTGAAAATTTCATTTTATATATTTCTTGCTCAGTGCTATCGGTTTCGATCAGTAGACCATTATCAAGCCGGAGCCTAACGGACAGACAAAAACTTCAAAGTGCGGAGGCCGTAATATGCTAACAAAATAAAAATTAAATCGTCGAATAACGTAGAAATTATTTACAAAGCGTAACCAAGTTGTCACTAAAAATTGAAGTGAACAACTTCCATGTAGGCAGACGAACATAGCTTCTATTACAATTAATTATCTCCAAAAGACACAGAGATGTACGAGATGCACGCAAGAGGATCATAGATTTCAGACAGAAGAAAATTTTAACGGACTTGTAGAAAAAAAAAATTTACAGCAAAGATCAAAGCCAAACTGCAATGAATCTTGGACAAAGATCGCAAGAGAGTAACTGTAGCTGTAACGTCGATAATGAATCCATATCACAGGTGCATGTGAGATCTCTGGAGTATTTTGGAGTTCATCGATTTAAGAACGATATAAACAGTGAAGTAGCTTAACGAAAAACGTACTTAAGAAACGGTATCATAAAACTCATACAGTGGATAGACATGTGTGGCGAAAGAAAGATTTCCAAAAACATACAGTGTCAAATTAATAAAAAAGTAAACAAGAAAACATCGAATTAGTGTCCGTTAAGGTCTTGTGTCATGCATAAGTGAATATGAGGTCACAATTTTCTCAACAGTGTTTCTCGAAAATAACGGTTTCCTCCCTCCATGGATTCCCATTTGTGTTCAAGGAGAATTTGGGAAACAGTCGCGTGTTGATCGAACCTATCAAATACAGCAACGCTAGTTGCATATCCAAAACACTCGAACTTTAAGAATAGGTCGTACAAATGTTCTGTACGTGGTCGCCTTCTTAGATTAGCTGCACTTTCCTAGAATTCTCCCGATAAACCAAAGCTGACCACTCACAATCCCTACAACCTACCTTACGAGCTTGCTTCCTATCATGTCACTTTGCAGCGTTACAGCCTATATATTAATCGACGGGAGTGCGTCAAGCAGCACACCACTAGACCTGTGTTCGAACACTGCAGGATTGTTTTTCTTATTCACCTACATTAATTTATATTTTTCCACATTTAGAGCAAACTACTATTCTCATTGTTGTGACTTGGCAAGACAGCCAAGTCACTATGAGAGGAAGCCGAAAGGCACGCGCTTAAGCTCACGCAGGCTGGCGCGAGGTCTGTAACATTACAAGGAAATGAGAACTTAGAAAAACGGACGCAGTTGCTATAATACTTAACTTTAATCCATAATTGTAGAACATCGCTCTTGTTGATACATTAATATAAGCTCAATATAACTGGTAATGGCGCCTTGCTAGGTCGTAGCAAATGACGTAGCTGAAGGCTAAGAAGGCTAAGGTAACTATCGTCTCGGCAATTGAGAGCGTATGTAGTCAGTGAACCATCGCTAGCAAAGTCGGCTGTACAACTGGGGCGAGTGCTAGGAAGTCTCTCTAGACCTGCCGTGTGGCGGCGCTCGGTCTGCAGTCACTGATAGTGGCGACACGCGGGTCCGACGTATACTAACGGACCGCGGCTGATTTAAAGGCTACCACCTAGCAAGTGTGGTGTCTGGCGGTGACACCACACTCATCACACCAAACAGAACTTCTGCCCAACTTGCCATGTATCCTTCTACTGCCACTTGAAGTCGACACCGTTCGTATACTACAGCGTCAGTAGTGAACAGTCGCAGACCTTGTACATCAGATCGTTCATGCGAACAGATAACAAGAGCGCTCCTAACAGACTTTCCTTTGGCACTCTTGACTATACCTTCGTCTCCGGATTATGGAGGAAGGTATTGACAATGTGCGGTACGCTTGGGTCGATAAGTGGAGTTGTTGTTGTTGTTGTTGTTGTTGTGGTCTTCAGTCCTGAGACTGGTTTGATGCAGCTCTCCATGCTACTCTATCCTGTGCAAGCTTCTTCATCTCCCAGTACCTACTGCAACCCACATCCTTCTTAATCTGTTTAGTGTATTCATCTCTTGGTCTCCCTCTACGATTTTTACCCTCCACGCTGCCCTCCAATACTAAATTGGTGATCCCTTGATGTCTTAACACATGTCCTACCAACCGATCCCTTCTTCTTGTCAAGTTGTGCCACAAACTTCTCTTCTCCCCAATCATATTCAATACTTCCTCATTAGTTATCTGATCTACCCATCTAATCTTCAGCATTCTTCTGTAGCACCACATTTCGAAAGCTTCTATTCTCCTCTTGTCCAAACTATTTATCGTCCATGTTTCACTTCCATACATGGCTACACTCCATACAAATACTGTCAGAAATGACTTCCTGACACTTAAATCTATACTCGATGTTAACAAATTTCTCTTCTTCAGAAACACTTTGCTTACCATTGCCAGTCTACATTTTATATCCTCTCTACTTCGACCATCATCAGTTATTTTGCTCCGCAAATAGCAAAACTCCTTTACTACTTTAAATGTCTCATTCCCTAATCTAATTCCCTCAGCATCACCCGACTTAATTCGACCACATTCCATTATCCTCGTTTTGCTTATGTTGATGTTCATCTTATACACTCCTTTCAAGATACTATCCATTCCACTCAACTGCTCTTCCAAGTTCTTTGCTGTCTCTGACATAATTACAATGTCATCGGCGAATGTCAACGTTTTTATTTCTTCTCCATGGATTTTAATACCTACTACGAATTTTTCTTTTGTTTCCTTCACTGCTTGGTCAATATACAGATTGAATAACATCGGGGAGAGACTACAACCCTGAATCACTCCCTTCCGAACCACTGCTTCCCCACTCTTATAGCTGCCATCTGGTTTCTGTACAAATTGTAAATAGCCTTTCGCTCCCTGTATTTTAGCCCTGCCACCTTCAGAATTTGAAAGAGCGTATTCCAGTCAACATTGTCAAAAGCTTTCTCTAAGTCTATAAATGCTAGGTTTGCCTTTCCTTAATCTAGCTTCTAAGATAAGTCATAGCGTCAGTATTGCCTCACGTGTCCCAACATTTCTACGGAATCCAAACTGTTCTTCCCCGAGGTCGGCTTCTACTAGTTTTTCCATTCGTCTGTAAAGAATCCGCGTTAGTATTTTGCAGCCGTGACTTAGTAAACTGATAGTTCGGTAATTTTCACATTTGTCAACGCCTGCTTCCTTTGGGATTGGAGTTATTATACTCTTCTTGAAGTCTGAGGGTATTTCGCCTGTTTCATACATCTTGTTCACCAGATGGTAGAGTTTTGTCATGACTGGCTCTCCCAAGGCTGTCGGTAGATCTAATGGAATGTTGTCTACTCCCGGGACGTTGTTTCGACTCAGGTCTTTCAGTGCTCTGTCAAACTCTTCACACAGTATTATATCTCCCATTTCATCTTCATCTACATCCTCAGTAAGTGTAGTACGATTGAAAAAAAGCGGAAAATCTACAGCGAAAAGGAGAATAGTAACCTTAAAGGGAAACGTTGCTGGACATTTGTGGAAATGAGAGAAAAATAACTTTCTGGTTGAGCACCACTCCTCTGCGTTTCATGCTACGAACGTCTGCTGTGAGCACTCATCACGGAGGAATTGTGTTCAGGACGTCCATTCTGAACAGTCTGATGAGCACTTTGGTGATGGGTCAGTTCTTACGAGCTACTTTATGGTTCAACCTCATTTCTACCAGCTCGTTAACCTAATGAGAATGACTGAATATAAATACAGATCACTTATGATACGTTACATTATTTCCATGAACTCGTTTTCTTGCACTTTCTGGCTCGCATTCAAATGAGACATGCAGATGTTGCATACTCTTCATTTTAGCTTGATCCTTTCTACTGAGGATCTCTTCACGCGGCAGTATGGTCGATACTGGTGTTAACATCGGCCTGGAAGCTTCCATTTTCAGTGGCTAACGGCCGCAGAATGAAGCACATAGTCTTGTCATGTCAGATGAGTCTTTTTGAAACATCAAGTACAATAAAAATGATTTCGAATACAAACGAACAGGAAACATCCATATGAGACATCAACAATCTTTTGTTGAAAATTTAGTAGGGACGTAATCAAAGCTGGGTAAGAGAACTTTGTGTAGAAGACAGTGCTGAAGCGTATATATACTGAAAACGAATATGTTTCAGGAACTCGAAAAGGTTGTAATACCAGTTGGACTTCATACTATGGAAGAGGAAAGTGGCTAGATCGTCGATGTTGTCACATGCAGCGAATTAGAGGTAAGTTCTACGAAAACGGCAACAGAATGTACTCATACATCTTATGAAACCACAATTTAGAGTCCGCATCTCGTGGTCGTGCGGTAGTGTTCTCGCTTCCCACGCCTGGGATCCCTGGTTCGATTCCCGGCGGGGTGAGGGATTTTCTCTGCCTCGCGGTGACTGGGTGTTCTGTGATGTCCTTAGGTTAGTTAGGTTTAAGTAGTTCTAAGTTCTAGGGGACTGATGACCATAGCTGCTAAGTCCCATAGTGCTCAGAGCCATTTGAACCACAATTTAGAGAGAAGATTTACTCCTGAATTTGCGACTGCAGACGATGTCCAATTAGATATCTTATTAGCTGGTGATACGGTTGTTCTTACTATTTAAAAGCACGCCATTACCGTTTTGGTACAGAGTGTCTCTACAGTCCATGCTCCTGCCCCACAACAGAGGCGCCAATTTCACACCGGTGTTAACTACAGGGTGTTACTAAAAGGTACGGCCAAACTTTCAGGAAACATTCCTCACACACAAATAAAGAAAATATGTTACGTGGACTTGTGTCCGGAAACGCTTACTTTCCATGTTACAGCTCATTTTATTACTTCTCTTCAAATCACATTAATCATGGAATGGAAACACACAGCAACAGAACGTACCCGCGTGACTTCAAACACTTTGTTACAGGAAATGTTCAAAATGTCCTCCGTTAGCGAGGATACATGCATCCACCCTCCGTCGCATGGAATCCCTGATGCGCCGATGCAGCCCTGGAGAATGGCTTATTGTATCACAGCCGTCCACAATACGAGCACGAAGAGTCTCTACATGTGGTACCGGGGTTGCGTAGACAAGAGCTTTCAAATGCCCCCATAAATGAAAGTCAAGAGGGTTGAGGTCAGGAGAGCGTGGAGGCCACGGAATTGGTCCGCCTCTACCAATCCATCGGTCACCGAATCTGTTGTTGAGAAGCGTACGAACACTTCGACTGAAATGTGCAGGAGCTCCATCGTGCATGAACCACATGTTGTGTCGTACTTGTAAAGGCACATGTTCTAGCAGCACAGGTAGAGTATCCCGTATGAAATCATGATAACGTGCTCCATTGAGCGTGGGTGGAAGAACATGGGGCCCAATCAAGACATTACCAACAATGCCTACTCAAACGTTCACAGAAAATCTGTGTTGATGACGTGATTGCACAATTGCGTGCGGATTCTCGTCAGCCCACACATGTTGATTGTGAAAATTTACAATCTGATCACGTTGGAATGAAGCCTTGCACTGAAATGAGGATTGACACATTGTTGGATGAACCATTCGCATAAGTGTACCCGTGGAGACCAATCAGCTGCTGATAGTGCCTGCACATGCTGTACATGGTACGGAAACGACTGGTTCTCCCGTAGCACTCTCCATACAGTGACGTGGTCAACGTTACCTTTAACAGCAGCAACTTCTCTGACGCTGAAGAATTGCCTCGTCCATTGCAGGTGTCCTCGTCGTTCTAGGTCTTCTCCAGTCGCGAGTCATAGGCTGGAATGTTCCGTGCTCCCTAACACACCGATCAATTGCTTCGAACGTCTTCCTGTCGGGACAGCTTCGTTCTGGAAATGTGTCTCGATACAAACGTACCGCGCCACGGCTATTGTCCCGTGCTAATCCATACATCAAATGGGCATCTGCCAACTCCGCATTTGTAAACATTGCACTGACTGCAAAACCACGTTCGTGATGAACACTAACCTGTTGATGCTACGTACTGATGTGCTTGATGCTAGTACCGTAGAGCAATGAGTCGCATGTCAACACAAGCACCGAAGTCAACATTACCTTCCTTCCATTGGGCCAACTGGCGGTGAATCGAGGAAGTACAGTACATACTGACGAAACTAAAATGAGCTCTAACATGGAAATTAAGCGTTTCCGGACACATGTCCACATAACATCTTTTTTTGACTTTGTGTGTGAGGAATGTTTCCTGAAAGTTTGGCCGTACCTTTTTGTAACACCCTGTATAAGTTAAGACTGAGTTACGAAGCGGAACATTGGCTAATTTACGCTGCTAATGTACAAGATGAATTTTCAGCCAGTATGATTGATTAAAAAAGTGTCATTAAAATCGCGACGTAATATTTGGTGTGTTGCAACGAAAGACTCGCCATTTAGGACAATTCGTAATGTGCGAAAAGATGCGATGCTGTATCGTAGACTGTTGCGTTGCGGCTGAAACAGCAGACGCTTTCTCCGTACCACCAATGAGAGGATTGTACTGGCTAATTTAAAAACGTCCTTTACCCGTGTGCCACCATACACTGACGTGGCGAAAGTCATGGGATATACGGACGGCGGTCGTAGCGCGTACACAAGTCATAAGACGGCAGTGCAATGCGGAGCTGTCTTTTGTACTCAGGTGATTCGTGTGAAAAGGTTTCCGAAGTGATTACGGCCGCACGATGGGAACGCGTAGTGGTAGTTCTACCTAGACACATGAGACATTCAGTTTCCCAAATCGTTAGCGAATTCACTATTCAGAGATCCATAGTATCAACAGTTTGCCGAGAAAAGCAAATTTCAAACACTGTCTCTCGTCACGGACAACGCAGTGGCCTTCACTTAACGACTGAGAGCAGCGGCGTTTGCGAAGAGCTGTCAGTGCTAACAGACAAGCAACACTGCGCGAAACAACCGCAGAAATGAATGTGGGACGCACGGCGAACGTATCCGTTTGGACAGTGCGGCGAAATCTGGCGTTAATGGGCTGTGGTAGCAGGTGACCGGCGCTAGTTGCTTCGCTAACAGCACGGCATCGCCTGCATCGCCTCTCCTAGACGACTGGAACACCCTAGCCTGCTCAGATGAGTCCCGATTTCAGTTGGTGAGAGCTGATGGTAGGGTTCGTGTGTGGCGCAGACCCCACGTAGCCAACACGGCACTGTGCGAGCTGGCGGCGACTCCATAATGGTGTGGGTTATGTTTACATGGAATGGACTGGGTCCTCTGGTATAGATGAACGGTTGTGTTCGGCTACTTTGAGACCATTTCCAGCCATTCATGGACATAACGTTCCGAAACAAAGATGTAATTTTTACGGATGGCAATGTGCTGTCACCAGGCCACAGCTGTTCACCATTGGGCCGACCGCGGTGGCCAAGCGGTTCTAGGCGCTTCAGTCCGGAACTGCGCGACCACTACGGTGGCACGTTCGAATCCTGCCTCGGGCATGAATGTGTGTGATGTCCTTAGGCTAGTTAGGTTTAGGTAGTTCTAAGTTCTAGGGGACTGATGACCTCAGATGTTAAGTCCCATAGTGCTCAGACCCATTTTTTTGTCCACCATTGGTTTGAAGAACATTCTCGTCAATTCGAGGGAATTATTTGGCCATCCAGTTCGCCCGACGTCAATCCCACCGAACACTTATGGGACATAATATACAGGTCAGTTCGTACCCAAAATCCTGCAACACTTTCGCAATTATGGACGGCTACTGAGGCGGTATGGCTCAATGTTTCTGCAGCGGACATCCAGAAACTTGTTGAGTGCATGGGACGACGAGTTGCTGCACTACTATATCGCTCGCCAGTGGTTGGTTGACTTTACTAACCAACCTGAACGAAGCTGGAGTTGTGGCTGCACTGGACAATGAACCGGCAATTGTTATTGCCTTAATAGAGATATGCTTCTGAAGATAAAATGGTTCAAATGGTTCTAAGCACTACGGGACTTAACATCTGAGGTCATCAGTCCCCTACAATTTAGAACTACTTAAACCTAACTGACCTAATCACACACATCCAAGCCCGACGCAGGATTCTAAATGGTTCAAATGACTCTGAGCACTTTGCGACTTAATATCTGAGGTCATCAGTCCCCTAGAACTTAGAACTACTTAAACCCAACTAACCTAAGGACATCACACACATCAATGCTCGCGGCAAGATCCGAACTTGCGACCGTAGTGGTCTCGCGGTTCCAGATTGAAGCGCCTAGAACCTCTCGGCCACTCCGGACGGCCTCAGGATTCGAATCTGCGACCGTAGCAGCTGTGTGGTTCCGCACTGAAGCGTCTAGAACCGCTGGACCACATTTCTGAAGAGGAAGTAAGGAGATAATACCTCTATACTTTACGTACTGGTCAACTTTGCCGTTTTTGGTAAACATTGTAAGTAGGCTGTTTAGGTTTTTATATTGGTAACGCCACGTAGCGCTCAGTATGAAAATCACTGGCTGTGCTGTGTGCAGTCTGTGGCTGGTTGGCATTGTTGTAATACTCGCCATTGTAGTGTTGGGCAGCTGGATGTTATCAGCGCGTAGCGTTGCGCAGTTGGAGGTGAGCCGCCAGCAGTGGTGGATGTGGGGAGAGAAATGGCGGAGTTTTGAGAGCGGATGATCTGGGCGTGTGTCCATCAGAGACAGTAAATTTGTAGGACTGGATGTCATTAACTGATATATATAGTATGACTTTTGAACACTATTAAGGTAAATACATTGTTTGTTCTTTATCAAAATCTTTCATTTGCAAACTATGCCTATCAGTAGTTAGTGCCTTCAGTAGTTAGAATCTTTTATTTAGCTGGCAGTATTGGTGCTCGCTGTATTGCAGTAGTTCGAGTAACGAAGATTTTTGTGAGGTTAGTGATTCGTGAAAGGTATAGGTCATTGTTAGTCAGGGCCATTCTTTTGTAGGGATTATTGAAATTCAAATTGCGTTGCACTAAAAATATTGTGTGTCATTTTAGTGTTGATCAGAATAAGAAAGAGAGTAATGTCTGAGTACGTTCAGTTTTGCTCAGCTGTTTGAAAATCAAATAACGTAAGGGGTGTACCAGGACAGTAATTCAATAATTTTTCTAAGGGGACGTTTCAACATAAGCAACATATTGTGCTTTGTAAATATAATTTCCATTACCTTCGCTTTCTTTCGATTCTTTGACTCAATTTACTTCTTTTCAAAAAGTCGTTCAAAGATTTTTCTCGTAAACTATGCATTTCAAGTTTTTATTTCTATAGTCCTTACTTACTAGCTGAACACGGGAACGACCTGGTCGATTTACAAATTCCTTAGTCCTTAGATATATTTGGCTGAAGCAGGAAGACGCCATGCACCGCACGATTTATCTACACCACCTAAACGGAACAGATTTAGCGCAATGAGTCAGAGCGTAGAGCCAGAGGGATGGACGTGCCTCGTTTTGTCGTCGTTACAAATCAACCAATATATCGCCGGTGAAATATTCGGACTACTCTGTGCCCTAAGAGACATATTTATCTGCCGATACTGATTTCAGTTACTACAAACTGGTCATATTCTCTGGTAAATCGCGTCGTGTGTAACGCCGTATTGTCTGAACATCTTGTGGTGTCACCGCCAGACACCACAGTTGCTAGGTGGTAGCCTTTAAATCGGCCGCGGTCCGTTAGTATACGTCGGACCCGCGTGTCGCCACTATCAGTGATTGCAGACCGAGCGCCGCCACACGGCAGGTCTAGAGAGACTTCCTAGCACTCGCCCCAGTTGTACAGCCGACTTTGCTAGCGATGGTTCACAGACAAATTACGCTCTCATTCGCCGAGACGATAGTTAGCATAGCCTTCAGCTACGTCATTTGCTACGACCTAGCAAGGCGCCATTACCAGTTACTATTGATGCTGTAAAACATGTACCGTCAAGAGCGATGTTCGCCAATTATGGATTAAAGTTAAGTATTCCAGCAGCTACGTACTATTTTTGCTACTATAAATTCCTTGTCCTGTTCCAGACCTCACGCCAGCCTGCGTGAGCTTAAACGCGTGCCTTTCGGCTTCCTCCTAGTGGATTGGCGGTCTTGCCAATCCACAACACATCTCACATGGCCTGAGCCTGTCTTAAGCCTGTAAATAGTTATGATATGCGAACGGAACGCTATACAATTAAGTTTTCTTACTAAACCTGCTCTTTCGTGACTTCTGTTACCTCAGCAACGTTGTCTCAGGTTTCGTACATCAGCGGCGCTAGACTCTCGCTGTTTCTTTTTACCCGCTCCGTACCAATGACGACAGTCAGCTGCAGTAGCTGTGTGTGCTCCAGTTGCGAGTGTCTGACAGCTTAGGCGAAAGTAAGAGCGCTGGCGGGCGGCGCCTGCTAGCGAGTGGCTGGGTGGCTGGCTGGCCGGCTGGCCTGCTATCGATGTGGGCGATCTGGTGCACCGCGGTGTGTGTGTGTGTGGAGCTGCTGGCTGCTGTGGGCAAGAGGCGCGGCGCGCGCCACCGAGGTGCATAGCTCACACCTTGGCGTGCCACGTACAGTATGCAGAAAACTCGGACTTGATGGTGTAAAGAAATTGGCGGGACAGGAACGTACATGTCGGGACTTCGGAACAAAAAGAAAGAAAAGAGAGAGAAAGGTAGAGGGAGACGGAGAGGGAGCGGGAGAGAGGGAGAGAAGGAGAGGGAGAGGGCAGAGAGGGGGGGGGGGGAGGGTGAGGGGGGAGGGGGAGAAGAACACGTAAATTTTCAATTCTTGGGTAAAAAGATTTTTAGAACCTATGGATTTCGGTCTGGCCAGGTAGTACAAGAGTTTCTTCGCTCGGGGACTGGGCGTTCGTGTCGTCCATATCATTTCATCTCGTTTTCATCACATACACGTGCGAGTAGCCGAAGTGGCATCAAATAGAACACGTGCACCATTCGTTCAAACAAGCCCAGCCGGGGTCTCGCGGTCACTAATGCCATCATTTTCTTTACTATATTAATTCTGAGCCGCTAGGGACGATCTGTGATAATAGATTAGACAAGATGAAATTGTTTGCCGAAATAGCCAATAATAACCTTTATTCTCGATAACGTGTTTTGGTAATCAGTGCTATCATCTTTACATGTCAACAGTCGGATTATCGCATATTTCATAAAATGCAGTAAGAATACCCTTTCTCATTAATTGGCAGGTACGTGACAGAATAGAAGACTGATACATAGGCATGTCAAAATTAAAAAGACCTAGTGTAGTGGCACCCAGTCCGCAATCATGTGCTCTGTTGCGAGTGGCGTAAATAGATGTACGTGGCCAGTAACTCTGTACATAGTTGTTTCAATTTTGACGTGCCGATGGTTCAATTGGCTGTGAGCACTATGGGACTTAACATCTGAGGTCATCAGGCCGCCTAGAACTTAGAACTACTTAAACCTAACTACCCTAAGGACATCACACACATCCATGACCGAGGGAGGACTGTGTGCCGGACCGAGACTCGAACTCGGAACCTTTCTCTTTCCAGGCCAAGTGCTCTACCATCTGAGCTTCCCAATCACGACTCACGACCCATCGTCACAGCTTCAGTTCTGCAAGTACCTCGTCTCCTACCTTCCACACGGTTAGTACAATTTAGCTACAGGTGGGCTGCTTTTTTGGTATAGTGGTAATTTTGTTCATGGGCAACAACGCAGATTTATGATTAGAATACAGAGACCAACATTGGGTGATTCAGTATCACCACTTTCGTGTAACATAAACGATTCAGGCAACGTACGCTATGAATGTTCTCAGGGCGCAGGAGGCAAGAGTGTTGTGTCTTCCATATTTAACTGATATTTAGAATGCCACATCTGACCAGCGTCCGCCCCGAGAGCTGAGTGGTCAGCGTGACGGATTGCCGTCCGACGGGCCCGGGTTCGATTCCCGGCGGGGCCGGGGATTTTCTCCGCTCAGAGAGTCGGTGTTGTATTGTCTTCATCATCATTTCGTACCCATCCGGCACGCAAATCGCCCAATGAGGTGCGAATATAATAAGACCTACGCCAAGGCGGCCGGACCAGCCCCACAAGGGGCCAATGACGCCAAACGCTCATTTCCATTTTCCATCTGAGCAGGAATGGTAGGAGCTGCGAACTGCTGCGCCTCCAGGTACGCTCAACTGCAGCGCCAGTTCGGAACGAGCTACTGCCGCTTGCTATTCCGCCCAGGTACAGCACCATAAGGCAGCGGCCCACACGACTGCAATGGAGTTTGACGCGAACTACAGCCACTTGCCAGCCACTCGACACTACCACAAGTCCCACGCGAGCTACCTTGCACTTCCCGGCACATTAAAACGGTGTGCCGGACCGGGACTCGAACTCGGGACCTTTGCCTCTCGAGGGCAAGTGCTCTACCATCCGAGCTACCCAAACACGACTCACGACCCGTCTTCACAGTTTCAGTTCTGCAAGTACCTCGTCTCCTACCTTCCAAACTTCACACAAGCTCTTCTGCAAACCTTGCCGGACCTGTCCGGTATTCGGGAGGACGACGGTTCAATCCCGCGTCCGGCCATTCCGTGGTTTCCCTAAATCGCTTCAGGCAAATGCCGGGATGGTTCCTTTTACAGGACACGACCGACTTCCTTCCCCATCCTTCCCTAATCCGAAGAAGAGTGAAAATCTCATTCTGAAAACATCCCCCAGGCTGTGGCTAAGCCATGTCTCCGCAATATCCTTTCTTTCAGGAGTGCTACTTCTGCAAGGTTCACAGGAGAGCTTCTGTAAAGTTTGGAAGGTAGGAGACGAGGTACTGGCAGAAGTAAAGCTGTGTGGACGGGGCGTGAGTCGTGCTTGGGTAGCTCAGTTGGTAGAGCACATGCCCGCGCGATAGGCAAAGGTCCCGAGTTCGAGTCTCGGTCCGGCACACAGTTTTAATCTGCCAGGAAGTTTCATATCAGCGCACACTCCGCTGCAGATTGAAAATCTCATTCTACCTCCACACCCCTTAACCATGAACTCTATTTCAAATGATCTTATCCGCTTAGTATCTCGTACAACCTGGAACTCAGGTCGTTTAGGAAGATGTCGGTTGCTCGTGGCAGGGCACTGCAGTCGGCTGGCCTTAGGTCTGTCTCCTGTGTTCACAAACGTTCCTTGCCAATCAGTCTATCTATTAGTCAAAACTGAATCAACATGCCTACAGTGATTCCTGAGATTAGCTCAAACTTACAACTACAGACAGATATCTCGTGGGGAACTTCAGTTTATGTATGTGTAGCTACAAGGCAGACATATGTAGACATATAGTCATTTCATGCATAAGTTTTCATTTGAAATGTTTGTAAATATAGGTTTGATGGCTTCCATTGTAAATGTCGTAAGAGGAAACATTAGACGATATTCTTCAGCATCAGCAATTGACTAACCACACTATGATTCACTTCTGTTTCGGCACAAATTGTCGACAGGATTACCACCTGTGTTTCAGTAGATGAAATATAGTTTTCTGTGTTACCTTTCGTCTTGATGACGTTGTTTACAATTGAAACAACGAATTTCATGCTTCTTGCAAAATTATTTTTGAACATTTTATACTTATTGAACTTTAACTACAAAATTTGATCATGTCACTTAGCAAGGGCTTGGCTCATGCTTCAGACTTGACAAATTGTGGAACAATCGCTGAACATGCGCTTCTGGCACCCGCAAAGAACCTTGCTTGCGTTTTTGTGTAGTTCTTTGTTTCTCTCGATAAACGCATATCACAACTGTATGGCGCTGTGCAGGGATTCAGACACTACAAAAGCAAACCTACTGAGTTTCCGTATTATATTTAACCAAGGAGCAACAAGTGAAGTGGTGCAGTGGTTACCAATCTGGACTCGCATTCGAGAGGACGACGGTTCAAACCCGCGTCCGGCCATCCTGATTTAGGTTTTCCGCGATTTCCGTAAATCGCATCAAGCGAATGCCGGAATGGTTCCTCTGAAAAGGGAACGGCCGACTTCCTATAACCATCCTTCCATAATCCGATGGGACCGATGACCTCGCTCCCCCAAATCAACCAACCAATCATCGCCAAGGACAGTACAGTGAGAGCCAAGTAGTCAATGGTTTTTCGTTCGGTACATTCGTGAATGAAACAGAAAAGTGAATCAATAATAAATTTAACAAGTGGAGGATATGAATCGAGAGCACGATATCTTGAAAAACCAGACATGGATGAATTTCTACAATTTTCTGGCTCTTTGGTTGTTTGTTGTTATTATCGATCAACGCGCCAGACAATCACTGTTCGCATGGGCCTCCTTAAACGGGATTTCGTAAAGCGATTACACAATATTCTTTCTGGTTCGTCTTGAAAACACTTCAGAATCGATTCTGGAAATTCGTTTCTAGCTGTCGGTTTTCTACTTCCATCACCGATTTTCACTCCAATGTAAACGCACAACTGTTTTTGAAACCTACTTGGATTGTCATCTCACGTCTCGTTTTCAAAATATACGACTAATATGGACGTGGGGCAGTGAAGGAGAAGCGTAAATATTAGACTGAGCATGAAACTGTTTACATCTAGTATTTAAATGAAAAGAAACGAAGATTGTGCTGACTAAATCAGAAAAATGGAACAGTTGTTTCCCACGCACGGTATTTGACTGGGATACCAAATCCGCCTCAAAATGGTTCAAATGGCTCTGAGCACTATGGGACTTAACTTGTGAGGTCATCAGTCCCCTAGAACTTAGAACTACTTAAACCTAACCAACCTAAGGACATCACACACATCCATGCCCGAGGCAGGATTCGAACCTGCGACCGTAGCGGTCGCGCGGTTCCAGATTGTAGCGCCTAGAACCGCTCGGTCACTCCGGCCGAAATCCGCTTCATGTAAATACGATAGCGAAAAATGGTTTCCAAAATTCGGTTTTCGTCTTTTGGAAGACGTGTAAATACAGCGAACTAGTCTGCCAGAACACACACCTACAAAAATTCAGCTAATATGTAAACGTTGCAATGAAGGAGAAGTGGAAATATTAGACTGACAAGGGAAGGCCGCCAATTGTGAAATTCAGATTCGATTCATACTGCGCATAATAAAAGCTCATGGCCAGAGGTGTGTAATGTGGCAAAGCACCAAGATGCACTTCTCAGCCGTTGCCGAGAAAATCGACAGTTAAAAGAAACCGTTGTGGTGAAATTCTCTCGACGATTAGTAATTATCTACAGCGACGTGGCGCAACGGTAAACGCTCTGGTTCGTAATCCGAAGGGCGTCGGATCGAATCTCGCGCCATGCAATTTTTTTTATTATTAGTTTTTTCTAATTCAAATATATATATATATATATATATATATATATATATATATATATATATAAAGTATTAATGAATTGCTTATGCATGTTGGTGAAGGCGGATCGCTCTCCAATTGCACCGCCTCCATTTTTCCGTTTTTTTTAACAGGGTGTACCAAAGCTCTCCCGTCCGCACTGATTTTCGACAATGTTATAAGTTGTGCTAGGGACCGCATCTACCTTCTTTCGAAGTTAGCAGGCAACTACGCTGTTATGCGGCGGCTCGTTTCGGCCCATTCAACATCTCTCATTCAAGTGTAACGAGCGAGTAACGGAGTTTATATTTCATACCTGCCATAGCAAATTTGTGTTCGTGGGGTCTCTATTCTAATTCTAACGTTTGAGTTACGCTATACGTATTCGTTTCGGAATATCGTTTCTACGTCTTCCGTTAACTATGCGTGGTTAACATTATGAAGACAATTAATAACATTTGTGAAATACAACTTTGTTTGCGGAAAACATAATGATGTTCGAAGTTGTCAGTTTTTCCACGACAAACGACTTTCAACAACTTATTATATGCATAATTGTTGCAACTGATTGCCGGGAATTATATATATATATATATATATATATATATATATATATATATATATATATTTGAATTATAAAAAACAAATACTAAATAAAGAGGTTGCATAGCGCGAGATTCGATCTGACGACCTTCGGATTACGAAGCAGAGCGCTTACCGCTGCGCCACGACGCTGTAGATAATTACTAATCGTAGAGAGTATTTCACTGCAACGGTTTGTTTTAACTGTCGATTTTCTCGACAACGGCTGAGAAGTGCATCTTGGTGCTTTGCCACATTACACCTCTGGCCATGAGCTTTTATTATGCGCAGTATGAATCGAATCTGAATTTCGCAATTGGCGGCCTCCCCTTGTGAGCACGAAACGGTCTACATCCTATATTTTAGTGAAGAGAAACAGACATTGTGCTGACTAAATCAGGAACTGCAACAACTGTTTCCAGACGTCATATTTGACTGGGCTAGCAAATCCACTTCAGCCCTTAACGTGTAAACACGACGGCGAAAAACGGTTTCCGGAATTCGGTTTTCGTCTTTCGGAAGACGTGCCGCATGTAAACGTAGTGAATTGGTCTGCCAAAACACACACCATAAACAAAGAAGTTGCTCTGGCGACGGGCGCCCACAAAACGGATTTGCGGGCATCCGGGTGACGTTGGCGGCAGAGCGAATTAAAACGTGCGCGCAGCAGCCTCGCCACACGGCGTGACCTTGAGCGCAGGCTCCCGACGAATGCCCAATTACCGCCACAGCAAGTTATAACAGCAAGGGTGGGGAGCGAACGCAGCGTGGCGTGGGAAACACGCCGCCCCAGTGTGGCACACCGCTCCCAAAAGACTGCGGCAGCCGCTTTCAGGGCCAGCTGAACCATACCGTGCGTACGAAATGGGCGAAGGTCGACTTTGTCCTCGTGAAGTGTTGTAACAGTATGCGGGAACTGTAAACAAAGCCAGAACGGAGTAGTATCGCAAAGCTGTAAATATTAATCACAACGCGGTCCGGACTAGTATGAGAGCGTCACCATAACTAATTACTTGAATATATGTGGCAACCAGACACTTTTTATATAACTTTATTAATGCGAAGATTCGTTTTGTGTTTTCAATCATTTTCAATTGGCATAATACACTGCTGGCCTTTAAAATAGGGCCGGGTCTGAAGGTGGTATCTGACAAATGTCAAACTGGCAAAAAGTGCACTTATCGAGACTCGAATTCGGGACCTTTACCTTTCGCGGGCAAGTGCTCTACCAACTGAGCTACCCAAGCACGACTCACGACCCGTCCACACAGCTTTACTTCTGCCAGTACCTCGTCTCTTACCTTCCAAACTTTACAGAAGCTCTTCTGCGAACCTCGCAGAACTAGCAGTCCTGAAAGAAAGGATACTGCGGGGGACATGGCTTAGCCACAGCCTGGAGGATGTTTCCAGAATGAGATTTTCAATCTGCAGCTGAGTGTGCGCTGGTATGAAACATCCTGACAGATTAGTTCTGAAAGGTTCGCAGAAGAGCTTCTGTGAAGTGTGGGAGGCAGGAGACGAGGTATTGGCAGAAATAAAGCTGTGAGGACAGGTCAAGGGTCGTGCTTGGGTAGCTCAATTGGTAGAGCACCTGCCCGCGAAAGGCAAAAGTCCGGAGTTCGAGTCTCGGTCCGGCACACAGTTTTAATCTGTCAGGAAGTTTCATATCAGCGCACACTGCGCTGCAGAGTGAAAATGTCGTTCTGGAAGCAGATTTAGGTTTTCCGTGATTTCCCTAAATAGCTCCAGGAAGGTATCGGAAGGTTCCTTTCAAAAGGACATGGGCGATTTCCTTTCCCACCCTTGAAACAATCCGAGCTTTTGGTCCGTCTTTAATAACACCGGTGTTGACGGGACGTTAAAAATTAACCTTTCTTCCAAGGAAATAAGAAAATTAAGAATAAGAGAGAGCTTTCAGTACTAACTTCTGTTTCTTACACAACTCCATGTTTGGGGCCAGATGTTACAAAGTTTAGTTAGAAATCACTCAGCTGTTGATGGCTTTTCATAACCATTGCCATGCATACATTTTTATCTGTGTACATTTCTCTGGCTTTTGTTACTATTAGGTTGGTGCGTAAGTTCGCAGCGTTTTTGTTTTGCATGTTGGTATTCCGATTGCTATGGGTTTATCTGTCGACTGACTTATTTTATTTCCGGGTCGCTGTTGCTATCTCAGTCTACATATTATCAAATGGTTCAGATGGCTCCAAGCACTATGGGACTTAACATCTGAGCTCATCAGTCCCCTAGACTTAGAACTACTTAAACCTAACTAACCTAAGGATATCACACACATCCATGCCCGAGGCGGGATTCGAACCTGCGACTGCAGCAGCAGCGTGGTTCCAGACTGAAGCGCCTAGAACCGCTCGGTCACAGCGGCCGGCTACATATTATCATTTTGTCATTTGGAGATAGCGAGTGTAGCTATGGACGATAGAAAATGGAGTGCCAAGTAGAGAAATCGGATCAGTTCCGACGTATTCCTCTGTTTGAGTTCAATAGACAGGTGGTCGCAGCGTATTCGGGCAGAAACATTTGCGCTGTGTACGGGGATAATACCATTGGCGACATAAGGGCTAGAAAATGGTTTCTTCGTCTTAAGGCGGGTTGTTTTTGACATTAGTTATATCCACGTTCAGGAAGACCTTCGGGGTTAGATGAAAATCTTTTAAACGCATTAATCCACAATGGTCCACTTAAGTGTACTCGAGAGCTGGCAGATCTACATCTACATCTACATCTACATCTACATCCATACTTCGCAAGCCACCTGACGGTGTGTGACGGAGGGTACCTTGAGTACCTCTATCGGTTCTCCCTTCTATTCCAGTCTCGTATTGTTCGTGGAAAGAAGGATTGTCGGTATGCTTCTGTGTGGGCTCTAATCTCTCTGATTTTATCCTCATGCTCTCTTCGCGAGATATACGTAGGAGGGAGCAATATACCGCTTGACTCTTCGGTGAAGATATGTTCTCGAAACTTCAACAAAAGCCCGTACCGAGCTACTGAGCGTCTCTCCTGCAGATTCTTCCACTGGAGTTTATCTGTCATCTCCGTAACGCTTTCGCGATTACTAAATGATCCTGTATCGAAGCGCGCTGCTCTCCGTTGGATCTTCTCTATCTCTTCTATCAACCCTATTTGGTACGGATCCCACACTGGTGAGCAATATTCAAACAGTGGGCGAACAAGTGTACTGTAACCTACTTCCTTTGTTTTCGGACTGCATTTCCTCAGGATTCTTCCAATGAATCTCAGTCTGGCATCTGCTTTACCGACGATCAACTTTATATGATCACTCCATTTTAAATCACTCCTAATGCCTACTCCCAGATAATTTATGGAATTAACTGCTTCCAGCTGCTGACCTGCTATATTGTAGCTAAATGATAAAGGATCTTTCTTTCTATGTGTTCGCAGCACATTACACTTGTCTACATTGAGATTCAATTGCCATTCCCTGCACCATGCGTCAATTCGCTGCAGATCCTCCTGCATTTCACTACAATTTTCCATTGTTACAACCTCTCGATATACTACAGCATCATCCGCAAAAAGCCTCAGTGAACTTCCGATGTCATCCACAAGGTCATTTATGTATATTGTGAATGGCAACGGTCCTACGACACTCCACTGCGGCACACCTGAAATCACTCTTACTTCGGAAGACTTGTCTCTATTGAGAATGACATGCTGCGTTCTGTTATCTAGGAACTCTTCAATCCAATCACACAATTGGTCTGATAGTCCATATACTCTTACTTTGTTCATTAAACGACTGTGGGAACTGTATCGAACGCCTTGCGGAAGTCAAGAAACACGGCATCTACCTGCGAACCCGTGTCTATGGCCCTCTGAGTCTCGTGGACGATTAGCGCGAGCTGGGTTTCACACGATCGTCTTTTTCGAAACCCATGCTGATTCCTACAGAGTAGATTTCTAGTCTCCAGAAAAGTCATTATACTCAAACATAATACGTGTTCCAAAATTCTACAAGTGATCGACGTTAGAGGTATAGGTCTATAGTTCTGCACATCTGTTCGACGTCCCTTCCTGAAAACGGGGATGACCTGTGCCCTTTTCCAATCCTTTGGAACGCTACGCTCTTGTAGAGACCTACGGTACACTGCTGCAAGAAGGGGGGCAAGTTCCTTATCGTACTCTGTGTAAAATCGAGCTGGTATCCCATCAGGTGCAGTGGCCTTTCCTCTTTTGAGCGATTTTAATTATTTTTCTATCCCTCTGTCATCTATTTCGATATCTACCATTTTGTCATCTGTGCGACAATCTAGAGAAGGAACTACAGTGCAGTTTTCCTCTGTGAAATAGCTTTGAAAAAAGACATTTAGTATTTCGGCCTTTAGTCTGTCATCCTCTGTTTCAGTACCATTTTGGTGACGGAGATGTGATGAACTGTCATCATTCCACCGTCTTGCGACATTTGTATGCAAGGGCGAGGGTTCAAAAAGTGGTTGCTCGGGTACCACATGCTCTAAGCCAAAAATCACGAAAATCAGCGTGTGGCCATACGTGTATTTCCGCTTGCTCGTCGCCAGTTGGCTCGTGGGCAACACCGACGATTCATGTCCTTTATTGTTAATGGTGTCTCTGTACTAACCTCAACCTCCACTATACTAAGAACTTCTCATCTGAAGCTTAAAGTTGGGCACCTCTCCAAGGGACCTACGCCTCCATGGTAAGAGGCGGCGCACGTCCTGGATGGAAGGATCTTAATTGTGGTTGCTCTCTTTTGAGCCCAACCCGACGGATACCTATGGTAGATCGGGGAAAACCACCGTTCAGGTCGTGTTGTCGGCGGGGCCGGGAGGTGCTTGCGCCTGATGTACTCTACTAGGAGCCTTGTAGGCTCAACACAAACCGTTAGCGTCATTACCTTATTACTTTTACCACGAGTACGCTTTCATTAGCAACTTTGAGCCAAGCACAAAATCAGTTACCCCTGTATTGTATATCGTAAATAGTTTAGCAGGCTGGACATGGAGGTCTTAGTCCTAGTTTCTAGCTTTAACGTACCCTAATCTCTTCTAGTTAAGGTAGTTTTTAGGATGGTAGATGTTAAAGGCATGGTGAGCAACGGTCAGCGTCTTGAGGGTCATTCCAAGACCCGGGCCGCCGCCCACAACCAGGTGACGGGCAATATTATACCTATAACTTCTCTATTCAGTTCTATTCCTTCCTTCTTTCTAAATATTTAATTTCGTTTTGTTTATTAATCTCTTACTTGATTTTGTATTAGTTATAAGTTTTTCTAATGCTGCACACAAAAAAAAGATATCAAATGGATCTAAACAGAGCCCGCCTCCACGTGGCGGGACACGGGCAACGGTGTGAGTGGGGACGGGAGCCGGGGTGGTGTCACTTTCAGTCACTGCGGACACCGGACCCAGTCACAGCGGCTACGTGGCAACATACGACCCACCATAAGAAATTAGACGGTGGGTCATAAAATATAAGCAGCTAGTGAAAAAAAAGTGTACTAACATAAGGAAAAGAAAGGAATGCCTGAGCCCAAACGTAGAAGCAACTCCCAGTATAAAGACCAGCGCTTACCCACGAAAAGTAAGTGTGGAACACCGAGGTGTAACCACCACTGCTGACATTTGTTGTCGACAGCTGAGACCACTTGGCGACACAGTCCAAGAACAACGACCTGCAAGACTTCGTGAAGTGGTGCTAGTCAACGGTAAAGCCCGCTCGTCTTCATCTTCACTGACAAAAAACGCTATACCGGAGGAGGGTTGGGAAGTCATTCGGCACCCACCTCATTTACCTGATCTTGTGCCCTCAGATTTTCACCTTTTCCGCTCTCTGTCGAACAACCTTCAACGAACTTCCTTTTCGGATGAAAATGGGCTCCGAAAATGGCTCGACGAGTTAGTCGCCCCACCAGCAACCCACGCGGAATCGGAAGGTCACCTCAGCAGCGTTGGCAGACTTATAAATAGTGAAGGAGAATACAGGGTGATTCAAAAAGAATACCACAACTTTAAACATGTGTATTTAATGAAAGAAACATAATATAACCTTCTGTTATACATCATTAGAAAGAGTATTTAGAAAGGTTTTTTTTCACTCAAAAACAAGTTCAGAGATGTTCAATATGGCCCCCTCCAGACACTCGAGCAATATCAACCCGATACTCCAACTCGTTCCACACTCTCTGTAGCATATCAGGCGTAACAGTTTGGATAGCTGCTGTTATTTCTCGTTTCAAATCATCAATGGTGGCTGGGAGAGGTGGCCGAAACACCATATCCTTATCATACCCCCATAAGAAAAAATCGCAGGGGGTAAGATCAGGGCTTCTTGGAGGCCAGTGGTGAAGTGCTCTGTCACGGGCTGCCTGACGGCCGATCCATCGCCTCGGGTAGTTGACGTTCAGGTAGTTACGGACAGATAAGTGCCAATGTGGTGGCGCTCCATCCTGCTGAAATATGAATTCATCACTCGTTCTCGGCCGTCCAGAACTTTTCCCTTTGCACAAACACCCATTCTCTGTAAACTGTTTATACCAACGCTTAATACACCACCTATCAGGAGGTTCAACACCATACTTCGTTCGAAATGCACGCTGAACAACTGTCGTCGATTCACTTCTGCCGTACTCAATAACACAAGAAGCTTTCTGTTGAGCGGTCGCCATCTTAGCATCAACTGACGCTGACGCCTAGTCAACAGCGCCTCAAGCGAACAAATGTACAACTAAATGAAACTTTATAGCTCCCTTAATTCGCCGACAGATAGTGCTTAGCTCTGCCTTTTGTCGTTGCAGAGTTTTAAATTCCTAAAGTTGTGGTACTCTTTTTGAATCACCCTGTATATTACTGATGACGAAAGTCTCTGCTGCGTGTATGTTTTGTGTTTATTATAAACTTACAGAAAAACGCTACGAACTGATCCACCAACACAATAGAAGCGGTGATGAAAATGAACACACACAACTGTAACAGCTTACGGGTAACGAACTGATTTGTTAAAAGAGGATGAGCCATAGAACGCTAAGCGTCGAGTTCTCCGTGAAGACGTTTTCTAAATCTGTCCATAAGGGCAAGAAGTTATTTCGAAAAAAATACTCCGTAGACACAACCCCGACTACTTCGCAAAGGATGAAATAAATTTCCTTTACGGATTTATTTCCGAAATCTCGCATTTCGAAGGCGAACACATAACAACTTTGTTTCAGCTGGGTGGTGAAATTTGGTTCAGGAAGCCTTTAGCGTAGTCGTTACCGTAAAGTATCCTCGTTACCGTTCCGCCACGGACGCACTGCTAATTCAAGATGTCCTTGAAACCGAGTGTTTATACACGTCAACCGGGCGGAGGCCGAAACGTAGATGATAACTGCCGTTTCGTAAGGCTAATTACAATCCGAATCACTACCATGGTCCTGGAGAGAATTAACAGTAATGGCCGTAAAAGCCTTATGGCCCTGTTAAAACACCTGGCACGTGTTTAGACACTGGGTACTTGACGGTAACTGGCAATTTTCGCGCGCAGCCAGCGAACGATACGAGATAGAGATCGTAAGTTACATTTCAGTTTCTTTCTAGATAAAATTTTGCGTTTTAATTTAGTGTCAAAATGGTTCGAATAGCTCTGAGCACTATGGGACTTAACCTCTGAGGTCATTAGTCCCGTAGAACTTAGAACTACTTAAACCTAACTAACCTAAGGACATCACACACATCCATCCCCGAGGCAGAATTCGAACCTGCGACCGTAGCGGTCACGCGGTTCCAGACTGTAGCGCCTAGAATCGCTCGGCCACACCGGCCGGCAATTTAGTGTCAGAGTGAACTACTTGGTACGTCCTCATAGACAGACTTTCCTCACGGGTTCAATGCAACAATGTTGACGTCTACATCGCGGGGACGGTGATACATGTGCGACGTTCTGCAGCTATGCATCGAAGATGGACAAATAGCGGCGAAACCGCGGATGTAGCACAAGGCGATTGCCTCGCACGGCCCGTCCAACACAATGGTCGAGTGAGGCCTGTCAGTCACGCGAAGCAGAGTAAACCGTCACCTTCACACAAATACTATACGACGGTCACTGCTGTTTCGGAACTCACACTTGTTGTTTCTGAAGGTAATCTACGTTAAATGGTTCAAATAGCTCTGAGCACTATGGGACACAACAGCTGAGGTCAGCAGTCTCCTAGAACGTAGAACTACTTAAATCTAACTAACCTAAGGACATCTCACACATCCATGCCCGAGGCAGGATTCGAACCTGCGACCGTAGCGGTCGCGCGGTTCCAGACTGAAGCGCCTAGAACCGCTCCGCCAACAGCGGCCGGCGTAATCTACGTACTTGCTAAATCTACACAGTGGAAGCTACCTTACTATGTGTGATGGAGGATATTTCTTGTGCCATTATAATTTCAAGCTTTCATGTTCCATACGAAAATGGTGCACAGAAAGAAAGAAAGTAGATAAGCCTCCACACGAACTCTGATTTCTCCGATTTTACCGTCATGGTTTTTCAATGGAATTTTATGGAATTGCAGCAACATACCTACGGGTGCAGCACAACGCTTCTTTTGTAGCGTCTGCCACTTTACCGCGCGACCGCTACGGTCGCAGGTTCGAATCCTGCCTCGGGCATGGATGTGTGTGATGTCCTTAGGTTAATTAGGTTTAAGTAGTTTTAAGTTCTAGGGGACTGATGATCTCAGCTCTTAAGTCCCATAGTGCTCAGAGCCATTTGAACCATTTGTCGGCCACTTTAATGGGAAGAACACTTCCGTTTCGCTCTCTCGGCTGCTAAAGGAAGCTATTACGAAACTCACTGCCAGTCTTTACGCCTTATCCACCTCCTCTGTTAATCCGAACCTGGTGACGGTAACAACAAGAAGTCCGACCCCGGTAGCTGAGTGGTCAGCGCGACAGAATGTCAATCCGAAGGGCCCGGGTTCTATTTCCGGTTGGGTCGGAGATTTTCTCCGCTCAGTGTATGGCTGCTGTCTTGTCATTTCATCCCCATCGACGCGCAAGTCGCCGAAGTGGCGTCAACTCGAAAGACTTGCACCCGGCGAACGGTCTAGCCGACGGGAGGCCCTAGTCACACGACGAGCTACAAGACGACAAATACATAAGAATCAGGCAGACCAAGTTTTTGTAAGAAACTTCCTTGGTTTGTGAATATAGTCTCCCGAATCTCAGTCGGACACTTGCTGTTCGTTCATCTAGCTGTAAGTGACCATTCCACTTTTTAAAAAAAGCTATAAATATTTAACAAACGCGAGTTCTCAGTGACTGATCAGTAACTGAAAACCACAACACCAACATCATCATCATCATCAACAACAACAATAACAACAACAAAATAATTACTTAAAAGCTACGGAACCGTCGCACTAGCTTGCACTAGCATATTTTCTATCTCGAAAAAAAAAAAAAAAAAAAGGTTTAATGCCAACCCCGTGAAATGCCTAATCTGAACTATCTCTCCGTCTTTAATGCCCTCGATTCCACGGAAAGGTGTCAATGTGAAAGAAGGGAGAAAGTATTTCTGAACTGGCACTTCACCAACAACTCAGGGTCTGCCACCCAACATTGCCAACATAATTTTTTTAGTTTTACTTAAGATCACAAAATATGATTGTAGAACCATAAATGAAAACATTAACGATGATAGATGAGTGTACTACTTGGAAAATGATCTATACCAGCTGTTCCCACCCGTGGACAGAAGCCGACTTGTGGGCCGTGGGCAGCTGCCACTAAGCCGAGAGAGCAAGTCGAGAGTCGAACATACGACAAAAATGATCGAGGGTTTCACTCGTCAGTCTTGAAGATCAGCGAGTACGGAATGAAATAAGCTCTGGAATGCCCTATCGCTATCTGATAGCAGTCACAAGGGAATAGTCCATTCTGTCACGTCAGAAAGTAATTTTCGGTTATTTGTCTTATACTGCGATAATATGTTTTATTCTTCATTCACATGACTGAGAAATCTACTAACTAGTCTTTACTAGTCTTTTCATGTTATTTTCAAGAACTGTTTCCCTAAAACTGAGAGCGAAATCCAATGGATCAGAAATCCCTTTGAAGAAGATTACTTAAAGAAGTCGGAAACGTCATCAAGTGAAGAAAAGTCGTTAACTGAACTATCATGTGACCAAACTCTAAAATCATTTTTAAAACAACATTATTGGCCCCGCTCTGTTCAGCAAGAGTATCCAGCTACTGTCAAAATCACACTGACACACTTGATGGGCTTTTCGAGAACCTATCTGTGTGAAGGAGCCTTTTCAACTTCATTTTTTGAGAAATAAGTAGAGAAATAGATTGTCTGTAGACAGTGGTTTAAGGCTAAAAGTAACCAGCTGTAATCCGGATATCGATTCTCGGGTGGTGGACAAACAAGGTCAAATATCCTACTGAGTGTTTTTAACATTGACCACTCGATTTTGAGTTTTCATAGAGTTGTGACAGCCAAGTGAATGCAATAAAAATGTTTCTTTACGAAAAACATACATAAATATAAATACTTTTAAGTCCTTGTCATATGGTATGTTTCACTAATTACACCTACTGATATAACTGAAGTCATCAGTCCCCTAGAATTGCCGGCCGGAGTGGCCGTCCGGTTCTAGGCGCTACAGTCTGCAACCGCGCGACCACTGCTGTCGCAGGTTCGAATCCTGTCTCGGGCATGGATGTGCGTGATGTCCTTAGGTTAGTTAGGTTTAAGTAGTTCTAAGTTCTAGGGGACTGATGACCACAGATGTTAAGTCCCATAGTGCTCAGAGCTATTTGAATCATTTTTCCCCCTAGAACTTAGAACTACTTAAACCTAACTAACCTAAGGACATCACACACATCCATGCCTGAGGCAGGATTGGAACCTGCGACAACAGCGGTCGCGCGGTTGCGGACTGTAGCGCCTAGAACCGCTCGGGCCACTCCGTCCGGGTTATAATTTATGTGTATGTTTGTGTGTGTTTATATTTTATACTTGTATATTTATTGGGCCTCTAAGCTTTTCTCACAAAATAGGTGGTCCGCATAGCTAGAGACGTAGGGAACCACTGATCTAAAACGTTCAGGCGTTTAAAAAATGGCTCGGAGCACTATGGAACTCAACATCTTAGGTCATAAGTCCCCTAGAACTTAGAACTACTTAAACCTAACTAACCTAAGGACATCACACACACCCATGCCCGAGGCAGGATTCGAACCTGCGACCGTAGCAGTCCCGCGGTTCCGGACTGCAGCGCCAGAACCGCTAGACCACCGCGGCCGGCTGTTCAGGCGTTTAATAACTGCAAATAAGAAGAGACCAACTCAGAAGCTATGTATCGTTTTTTTAACTGTATGTACTTCATTTACAAACAAAAAGGGTGACTATTGTCGTTCCGTCGGACTAGGGCAAGTAGTCGTTATTTGCCGTAGCTCTCCAGCATGTTTCTTCCCAGTAACTGCCTCTGTTCTGTGGTTCTCCTTTCATCAGAGATAAAGAAAAGCGCGGAAAGGTGCGTTGGAAGCAAGCGGACACGGAACACAAGAACCCTCCCAGTGGGAGCACCTTCTTCTTCTGCCCGAAGTTCCGCTTTCACCGAACTTTATGCTTCGAGCCCCGCGGCTCTCCGATGTTCGACTTTCCTCGTCCACACCGACAACGCGGTGTTGCTCAGTTTCCGGAAGAATGGCGGCGCTTAACTGCCATCAAACCTCATTCGTGTCGCACATTCATCCAGTCAGCCGCCATTAGAAACGGCTAGTGGTAGATTGTTTAAGAAAGCTGAGTAACAACAGAGGCTTAGACTGCTGAGTGGCCGCCCGGGGTGGCCGAGCGGTTCTAGGCGCTTCAGCCTGGAACCGTGCGACCGCTACGGTCGCAGGTTCGAATCCTGCCTCGGGCATGGATGCTTGTGATGTCCTTAGGTTAGTTAGGTTTCAATAGTTCTAAGTTCTAGGGGACTGATGACCTCAGAAGTTAAGTCCCATAATGCTCTGAGCCATTTTTTCAACAGAATGGACGGACCATTTTATCGATAATTACTGCACTACATTTTGCGGGGTTAATAGAGGGATACGTTTGGTTACCAGTAGATGAGATTGTTGAGTTCCAGTTGGAGGGATCATTTAGATCCATGAAGATGGATGAGAAGAAGAACGTCTTGGCAGAAAATTACCGCTGGATGTCGTCTGTATGTAGAGCATGATGGCGCGGTGATAAGACGGATCCTTGAAGCTCACTTGCATGCGAGGGAAAATGTTGGAGGACGCCCAGTTAGTGTGGAAGGTGCAATTATGCAGATGTACTTACTTGGAAGCGTTAGAACACGAGGCTGCATTCCATGCACTGTCGGAGACTTTTTCTAAGTCTAGAAGGAGGAGGAGTAGGCGCTGACACTTTTGTTGTTGGGTGAGGAAGTGGAGCCGGCCGCTGTGGCCGAGCGTTTCTAGGCGCTTCAGTCCGGAACCGCGCTGCTGCTACGGTCGCAAGTTCGAATCCTGCCTCGGGCGTAGATGTGTGTGATGTCCTTAGGTCAGTTAGGTTTAAGTAGTTCTAAGTCTAGGGTAGTAATGACCTCCGATGTGAAGTCCAATATCGCTTAGAGCCGTTTGGACCATTTTTTTGAGGAAGTGGATTTGTCATCATATGTGGAAAAGTTCGACCGGAAGTCGTTCTGCGTGAAGAAAGAGTTCGGTGTCTGGCAAATTGACTGTAGAGGCGTTCGGAGAAGATGGTTTCGAGGACCTAGCTGAAGACTGAGGTAAGGGTCGTAGGTCGTTAGAAGGTTTACTGGATTTTAGGAAGAGGAGGATGTTAAACTGCTATGGGGACATTATGATGTTATAGACAGTTGCTACGAGTTCCAGGAACGAGGGATAGCATTCCTTAAGGTGATGATATGCAGTGGAGTCATGCCCAGGGGCTGTGTTACGCTTTGCTTCAGTTGTGACTTTTACGTCCTTTGTGCTGATTGATGTGTTTAAATCCATCAGTGGTTTGCAGTATAAGTAGCAAGGTGTGAGCGAGGATAAGAATGACGTGTCTGTGTGAATGTGTGTGTTCCACTGAGTTAACGAGAAAACGTAATTTGCTGTAAGCGACCTTTCCCCTAACACGTACTTAAGAATCACTTGTTGCCTGTTTGTACTCTTCCTGCCGTGTAGTTCACTCCAAAACTGGCGGTTGCTTAAAGTCCGAAGAAGATCTCTCGACCACACAACGCACTTATGATTACAGGTTGCACTCGAGAACATCTCCAAGACGGCCCGTACAACTGGAGGTTCTCTTCCAGAGCCGCGTGTTCCTGATGTTAACCGCAGGCACGCTCACAGAATCGAGGTCACGTACTTGCTAATGAAGTGCCGTAAATAATGGGATTAGCTCGAACGCCTGAATGCGCTGCCACCCCGCGAAGGAGCAGCCAACACGCAACGCAGCCCCGGCTCGGCAGAATATTCAAATGCCTGCTACACGACTTGGCTGCCCTCGTAAACATTTAGTGCGCCCCTCTACACGTAACTCCCCTGCTGTAGACAGTGCGCTGGATGTTCCTGGTGTGACGTCATAGGTAACGTAGCGTTACCACAGTACTGCTTCATGACAGCAAAGCTACGCATCCTGGTCGTTTGAATATCATCTTGATCAGGCTGCCATACGGATCCGTGGCAGTATTCTATTCCGTCTTCCTTTCCTATTTCCGTTACTTCGCCTATATTTGAATATACGATTGACAGAAACGGATAAATGCAGTAATTTGTACATAATATCTTCCTTCGTACATCAATGGCAAACACATACATATTTCGAGTGAAAATAATGTTATGCATCCATACGAACTGATTAACTATCTTATGTTATGTGACGACAGTGTTTACGGCCGTAGCCCCTCAGCGAGACCCTTTAAATAAAAGCCATACGAACAAATATGTATTGCGTAACTCATGTAGCGTTGCACACTAATGCAGAACTCGCCACACGATATTTAAAAAAATCATAATACAAAGCCTGTTAACGATACTGTGCTGCCTGTAGACCTTTAGAATAACAGAAGTAGAACTCCGAAATCAACAGCAGCTGAACATAAAACAGCATAATTCGATGGCCAGTTTTAACAAAACGAAGATATAATCGTCGAGCTTTTATCTCTGGTCTTCGAGAGTGACACGGAAGAGGAGCTTGCCGAAGGAGCACAACTGCGGAGGGCGCTGATGTGTCGTCGACCACGCCTCCTCAAAACTTTTCAAAACTTAGTTCCCACAAAAGCTGCAGTGCAGACAGGTCATATACAACTTGCCTCCTACATCTAATGTGTGTAATCAACTTCACAACACACACTCTAACATCAGCAAAGCCTCCTAAGAAACAAGGGATCACAGCCCCCATCGATGCTGTTAATCCCCACTTCACCCCAACACCTCTTTTCATATTTCTCTATCAACCAAAGATATTAAACAATTTGTTACAACAGCCTTGCAAATCATCCAGCCTTTTAAACGTTCCCAGCGCTTCAATAAATACCCCTAGACGTATGCCGGCCGAAGTGGCCGTGCGGTTAAAGGCGCTGCAGTCTGGAACCGCAAGACCGCTACGGTCGCAGGTTCGAATCCTGCCTCGGGCATGGATGTTTGTGATGTCCTTAGGTTAGTTAGGTTTAACTAGTTCTAAGTTCTAGGGGACTAATGACCTCAGCAGTTGAGTCCCATAGCGCTCAGAGCCATTTGAACCATTTGAACCCTAGACGTATAATTCATCTCCCATCTAAATGTAACAGCCTCCCTATTCCCAGACCAGGTTCACCTTGTCTAATAGTCTATTCACCCTAGTTTAAGTAATCCTCTCCCCCGTCCGACCACCTGAAGATGTGAAATGTTTCGAAGAAATATTGTGGGAGTTAAAAATGTTATCCGGCAGGAAACGCGACAAATGTATTTGCAACACCTTATTGGTTTGGTCTTTCCTGAATGTACACCCTCCATCGTTTTGACATGAGATATCTACGTGAATCCTGTATCTACGAGGGCTATTCGGAAAGTAAAGTCGGATCGGCCGCGAAATGCAGACCGCACTGAAAATCAAAAATGTTTTATTTACAACAGGTTGCTACAAAAAAATGGTTCAAATGGCTCTGAGCACTATGGGACTTAACATCTATGGTCATCAGTCCCCTAGAACTTAGAACTACTTAAACCTAACTAACCTAAGGACAGCACACAACACCCAGCCATCACGAGGCAGAGAAAATCCCTGACCCCGCCGGGAATCGAACCCGGGAATCCGGGCGTGGGAAGCGAGAACGCTACCGCACGACCACGAGATGCTACACCTTTCAGCCACTTCTCTACGTAGTCGCTTCGACTTAGACATCTGCCGTTGCCTGTACCAACTTTCCAATATCCTCGTTATAGAAGGCAGTCACCTATGCTTATTGCCACTTCTCTACGCTGGTCAACAGTTCGTTGTCTGCGCCGAAATGTTGTCTTCATGTGAGTAGAGATGAACTTCGGAGGGAGCCTACTCCGACCTGTCTCGTGGGTGATCAAACACTTCCCATCGAAAACGCTACGCCGGCCGCGGGGGCCGAGCGGTTGTAGGCACTTCATTCCGGAACAGCGCCACTGCTACGGCCGCAGGTTCGAATCCTCCCTCGGCATGCATGTATGTGATGTCCTTAGGTTAGTTAGGTTTACGTAGTTCTAAGTTCTAGGGGACTCCCACGCCCGGGTTCCCGGGTTCGATTCCCGGCGGGGTCAGGGATTTTCTCTGCCTCGTGATGACTGGGTGTTGTGTGATGTCCTTAGGTTAGTTAGGTTTAAGTAGTTCTCAGTTCTAGGGGACTGATGACCATAGATGGTAGGTCCCATAGTGCTCAGAGCCATTTTTCTAGGGGACTGATGACCTCAGGTGTTGAGTCCCATAGTGCTCAGAGCCATTTGAGCCAATTTTTGAAAACGCTGCAGGGGCTTCCTCATTGCCTGGTAGGTACGCAATGTAGTGCTGCATGAAATCAGGCGAAACCTCGCAGTTGGCGCCCGTACTTGGTGGGAGACACTATTGTTGTAGGCAACTGTAAGGTGTCAGGCAAATCCAACACCTTCCATGAAAACCCTGACATGATAGCAAATCCAACAGTATGTCACACAGTTCCGAATAAAACCTGACATTAAATTAACCAAAGTAATACGATCAACGAGTGAGCAAATGTAATACCACAGACTAACACAAGAACGCCTAAATGTATGTCATACCTTCCCACCGTGAGACAGACGCAGTTCCGAGGGAAGACACGAGAACAGAAGCCGAGAGCAGAACCGTGTTAAGTTAGAAGGCCCTAGGATAAGGGACGGACACCCATATCTCCGGCTGACCGCCAGGACCTTCCCCCAGCCCATGTTAAAAGATAGAGCCCTCCAGAAGAACAGTATAGATCTTACGATAACACTAAAAGGGCCAGACCAGCTGCAAGTTTTAGCGTGAGACTTTTTCGCGTCTCTGTTACGTTGCAAACGTTAAAAATATTGCCCCACCACGAAAAGTATAACGTTTCTCATTGTATAGACAGAATTTTTGTAGGCGGAGCTTAAGGTTAACATTGAGACCCTGATTGGTCAGTTGAAAACACAGCCAGATAGCTTTTTTTTAAACCAACTTCGGTAAATTGTAGTAAGGAGAAGCGAGGAGAGAGTTGCTTCCGAGACGGCGAGCTGTGTGGAGCTGCGCCGGCCGCCGCCCCCTGACGCTGCCTAAACACTGACAAGGTAATGAACGCACTCGATGCCGCATTACAGCGCATAAAGCTTCACTCAGAACTGCAGAAGTCTCATCTTTCACACCCCCGTTTTGCGTAATACTAGTGTCGATCGTCAATTAAAGCTCATGGTATTATTTGCTACATGAAGTTAAAATCTGAAACGCAACGATTTTTCTGTTATATACTTATTGAGAAGCTACATCAGCCACTGTAACTTACGACAAGTTAAATAAGTAATTAAAGATAGGTGAGGGTCACTGTAGATCATTTGGATAGTTTTCTGTTTTATGAAACTTAACTTAAACCTAGATTATAGATGTGATATGGCATAGGTCATCCTTCGATCCATTGTAGAACTTGGAAACCCATTCAGGGAATATTCGCTCAAATTTTTGTTGAACGCAGTTGGTTTTTATCATCCTGTATTAAAATATTTCCTTTTATCAATAGTGCAATTTATAAACAATTTTTTGTGAGTAGAATAAAATTTCCAATGGTAAACTTAACTGCTTTTCCGACGTTATTTTACCAGCTAACTAAAAATAGGAAACCCTTGAACCCCTTCCACTAAATTTAGTTAGTATTAAGATTCCTTTACAGGGAGTGCAGTGGAGCTGACGCTAAAATCATTAAGTATTTGAATATGTCATCGCTAGTCTCACTGAACTCTACATGTCATGTGTGGTCTGGCGTCTCCTTACCAGCAACAGGTCCCAGGTTCAAACTAGTCAATTCCCTAAAAAACACGCTCAGAGCGTCGTTGCGCGAAAGTGGTACGGAGACACGACTTAGAACAAACAGACACCACGCAGAATGTTGGACAACTTGACGTGCTCACCGTGTGTGCAGAACTGAAAGGAGTGACGTAGCGTGATCGACAGGCATTCTAGAGACACTGTCCAACACGTCTATGCGAAGCTTCATCTGATTTTCACTGTCGTTTCCATTCCTGTCGGACCTTACTTTGCGAATAACCCTCGTAGATCCTTATGCCGTAGTTACCTGGAGCCCTCAAGACATTTATCTTCAAACATTACGAAACGGAACGTATCATCATCATCACAAACAACCTCAAAACAACAGTTTCGTATTTAAAAAAAAAATGTGCTTAGCTTCTAACAGTCAGTAGCTCAAGAGCAACACATGGGTCGCTGGAATGCCATTCCCCATTCCCCACTCCCCACCCCAACTACGACAACGACTAAAGTAAATAAAATAAAATAATGAGTTCAGTGGTCGGTATGGGCCGTATTCACTGCTCTGCCTATTGGAACTCTATACGAGTGTCACATACCTAATGCATATACACGTATATTTGATACCACTGAATTCCCTCAGTGACTATGTCAGTGTGCAACCATCACAGTGCACTGGCCAGTCAGAAAGCTCGTACACCGTGCCCCAGTGCGCAAGTCAAATAGACATTTGCTGATACAAATACAGAAAGGATATCGGAAATAGTCTCCTCGAAACTACGAGGGTGAGTCAAATGAAAACCTTAAATATTTTTTAAAATATTATTTATTGAGCAGAAGTGGTACAAAGCTGTATCACTTTTCAACATCATTTCCCCCACGCCCAATTCAAGTCCTCCAGCGCTTACAAAGTGCATAAATTCCTTTAGAAAAAAATTCGCGTGGCGTACCTCTTCATCAGAACGGTACTTCCTTCCTCCCAATGCGTCTTTGAGTGGTCCAAACATATGGAAATCACTTGGTGATGAGAAATGGCGCCATTCCTTGCTCGCTCTCTTCGTTTCCGGTTGGTGGAAGTGAACCCAGGTTTCGTCCCCAGCAACGATTCTTGCAAGGAAGCCATCACCTTATCGTTCAAAGCGCCGAAGAAGTTATTCACAAGCATCAACGCGTCGTTCTCTCATTTCAGGAGTCAGCTGCCGTGACACCCTTCTTGCAGACACTTTGTGAAACTGGAGCACATCGTGCACAATGTGGTGTGCTGACCCGTGACTAATCTGTAAACATGCTGCAGTGTCATTCAGTGTCACTCGGCGGTTTTCCTTCACTATGGCTTCAACTGCTGCAATGTTCTGTGGAGTCACAACTCGTTGTGCCTGACCTGGACGAGGAGCATCTTCCACTGAAGTGTCACACCATTTGCGAACTTCCTACTACATCCGTAGACTTGCTGCTGTGACAAACATGCATCACAGTACTGAAGCTTCATTTGTTGAATTGAATTTCAATAGGTTTCACACTTTCACTACGCAAAAACCGAATAACAGAACGCTGTTCTTCCCTGGTGCAAGTCGCAAGTGGGGCGGCCATCTTTATACTGATACTGCGACGGAATGTGTGCATCTGCACTATGCTGCCACCTACAGGCCATTCTGCATGCTGTTTGTAGCACGCTTACCAACTTACAGGATAGCAGAGCGAAATTTCGATTTGTTATTACAAATTTAAGGTTTTCAATTGACTCACCCTCGTAACTCAAACAAAATTTCTTGCCCTGTAAAAGTCCTCTTTAGAAATTAAAAATTCTTTTAAAGAAACAGCCTATCAGTGTGGAGGCTTCACGGTTATGTCCCGACTTTCTCGCACCTCCGTTTAATTGGGCGTATTGGAATGCTTGAAGAGCTTCTCAAGGCGTTGGCCAGTCGAGTGACCCGAAGTCCGTGTGCTGCATTCCTCGTGAGAAAGTCGAGTGCTCACGCCCATTGCCAGCGTAAAGCGTAGCGACGACCTTAACCCACACTCGGCATCACGCACGCTGGAAAACTGGACCCCAGCTGGTTTTCGTCACGCGGGTACAGTGCCGCATTGCCACACTGGCTACTTAGGGTCTGGTCCTACAGTACGGGCAGCTGCCCCTCACAGGCTCGGCCGTAGCGTCCGCCGAATAAATCAGCGTTTGTTCGTAATAAGATCTCTGCTTACATAGTCATCTAGGTACATCTCGACGATTTTAGAAAAAAAAGATTTCAGTCCATTATCTAGCTGTTAATTTTTAAAATGTGAAAACCAATTATTTGACATGCTTTTTTACGTTATTTTAGTTGTTGCTTGAAGAAACAATCGCCATTACATTCAGAAATTTTGTTTGGTTGTTACTCATGTACAAATGTCAGCTTCTCCCTGAATGAGGGTCATTTCGACACTGATTTGAAGCCAAAGATTTTACCAGTACATTGTTCCCAAGGCTCACGAAGTTTTATTTGTACGAAAGAAGCCGCAGTTCGCAGAACAATAGTCAGCTCACTTCTCCTCGCGTGACATGTGAGCGTTGGCCATTGTCCTCGGACGGCTGAGTGCGTCTGGACGCTGTGCAGACCGATTGTTGGTTGCTCCTGGGGTTTCTGAGCTTTCGTCTGAAGTGTTCCGACGTCAGTACGACTGACACCCGCTTCCATCTGGTCCTCCATGGCTTGGTCGACAGACGTAGCTTTAACTGTTTGTCTTTTGTCTAAAATCACAGTGGTCGGCCAAAAACGCAAGTGTTTCTTTACACAAAGAATCATTTCGTAGCTAAAGCTGATGGTTCAAATGGCTCTGAGCACTATGCGACTTAACTTCTGAGGTCATCAGTCGCCTAGAACTTAGAACTAATTAAACCTAACTAACCGAAGGACATCACACACATCCATGCCCGAGGCAGGATTCGAACCTGCGACCGTAGCGGTCTTGCGGTTCCAGACTGTAGCGCCTAGAACCGCACGGCCACTCTGGCCGGCCTAAAGCTAATGGGATCTTATCTTCATTAATGTATTTTATTGTACCATCCCACTGTCCAAAATAACCTTATGCATCTCTCCTGTAATTTCAACCTAAGAAAAAAGTGGTTATCAAACTAAGAGATTTTACCAGGTAAGGGAGAAACCGACACTTCCGGAATCTTTCGCAAATGCACTACAGGAGCCTATTTGATTAACAACAGCCCCGGAAATGATTTGTACCAGCAGATTAAAAACTTCTCCTGCTTTCTGTGGTAGAATAGTGTGAAAAACTTAAGAACGAAAGTAACTTTCGGGAATGATGTAATTGCCGAGTAAAATATCTTGATTAAACTTGGGCCACACAGGTACATAGAAAGAACACCTACAGTGTACCACCGAAGGTAACAGAAAGAAATACACAATGGAACGAACGTAACTGACACTTTTATCCATGTACGAATAAAGTGTCGTTTCTCTTCGTCTCCTTGCGTATATCGTGCCGTTACCTTCTGTACTATACTGCAGCAATTATTTCTATATATGGTCCAAGTTTCATCGAGTTATGTTGCTTGGCAGGGAAATATGATGTGTAAATTACTTTCGTCATTAAGCTTTGAACATCAGTGTAGTTTTCCTCATTACTAGTATCCAAAATTACGGAGAAATTGATCCGGGAGTATCATGGACATTGGACTACTTCTGAAATATTTTAATACCTCTTGCTGACGTTGAATTCAGCTTGTCTGTACTTGTTAACTGATGTTTCTGAGTTGAGATGACTCTTTTAAGGCATTATCTTCGATACTATACAAACTACATAGGGTGAAGTGGCATGTGGCGTGGTACTGCTTTTTCCACCAGATGAGCTATTGGCAGTGGCAAGTTATCTTCCTACTGTCGCAATCTCCTTAAACGAATCTATCTACAGCGCTAGCCAGTAAAATAGTAACACTGTGAAGCCGACGCGCAACAAACACCAAATTGATAAGAAGTCTATTACATTCTTAGACACAGAGGTGATTTACTCCAAGGCAACCACATAAAGTAGATTAGAATAATGCCATATACATTCCGTATACAAGGAAAACAACGCAGCGAGTTTTCCAGTTATAAATGTTTGTTTGCGAGGAGATCGTATTATGCCTCCTGTAAGAAGAAGAACGTAGCGGAATTCAATAACGGCACGATCGTGGCCAATCGAGACCGTGGTTTATTATTCTGCGGAATGGCTCCACGCGACTAGCGCCAGATAGGACAGACATACCGTTCGCTCGGCCGTGCAGGATCGAACTGCAGCGTCACGATCCTTTAGTCAGGAAAGGCATTATTTGGAGGAAGACAGTCGCTGTTGGAGCACCATGGACTTTCCTCACGGCGGCCATTGTTGCGCGGCATCCCTTAACGCGGCAGCACAGAAAGGCACAACATTTGCAGCACGAAGACTGTTCAGAAGATTTCCGGTTTCCTGTGCAGAATCACCACCTACGTACTCCTGTGTGGATGCTCCGAGGAGGACATACTTCGCCAGATCGCATTCCTCATCTCGTCAGGGTGCAACTAATGCACTAGCCTTACATTTACGGAGGGTGCTACAGAATTCGAAGAGCTTTCGCTTTGGCGCCAAACGACACATCGGAGCCCGTGGCGAGTGCGAAATCTGTCCGGGAAAGCGGTCCAGATACAGCGTCCATCGGAAGACACCTTTTGTCTCAGATCCACAATCGCTCGTTCGAGCTTTCACTGTGCCTCGCCGTGTCGTTTTCCAATGCTTTCTGATTTACCAGATGACACGCCGAATAGTTACAGTAAGCGAGAAGTGCTTCGGTGTAGAAGAAGACAGGCCTCGAGAGCGTCTCTCTGGAGAAATCAATAGACAAGACTATTGTATTGTCTCCTCCTTCGGCCGGCCGGAGTGGACGAGCGGTTCTCGGCGCTACAGTCTGGAACCGCGCGACTGCTACGGTCGCAGGTTCGAATCCTGCCTCGGGCATGGATGTGTGTGATGTCCTTAGGTTAGTTAGGTTTAAGTAGTTCTAAGTTCTAGGTGACTGATGACCTCAGAAGTTAAGTCCCATAGTGCTCAGAGCAATTTTTTGTCTCCTCCTTCCTTCTCTCTGTTGGTTTACGGTTTGTCCATTATTTCCGTTTTCACTTTGTAACCGCATTCCCTTTTGTGTCAGAATCGTCATCTAATTCGAGAGAAGGAAAGTTGTGTGCCCCGGCAGTCTCTGAATTGTGTGTATCTCATTCTGTGTTAACTGTCCGCGTTTCGTCTTCTCTGAAATTGTGGTTCACGTTCAATCTACCATTTGCCTAAACGATCATTGGGAGCCGCCTAAAGCCTACATACGTGCAGGCCAGTGTACCTGCTACGTAAACCACAAGATTCAGTAAAATAGTCCACTGAACAGTGAAAGGCAATATGCGTTTACGTCTGTGCCCTGATACAAATAGATTCCAGTAGTATTCTCGTCAGCCACGCGATCGATCACTTCTCCAGGGCGGTATCTTCTTGTCCGCAGCCTCCATAGCTGCTGGCACGATAGCGATGGTAGGCTGTGGAAACCTCGTAACCCCAACTGTCTGTGAAAACTCTTAATTCCAGTAACCACTAATTCCTTAATCAAAGTGAGCTTTGTAAGTGCTTCGACTTCACTTATCTCTCAATAACTACATCTACATCTACATGACTACTCTGCAATTCACATTTAACTGCTTGGCAGAGGGTTCATCGAACCACAATCATACAATCTCCCTACCATTCCACTCCCGAACAGCGCGCGGGAAAAACGAACACCTAAACCTTTCTGTTCGAGCTCTGATTTCTCTTATTTTATTGTGATGATCATTTCTACCTATGCAGGTTGGGCTCAACAAAATATATTTGCATTCGGAAGAGAAAGTTTGAAATTTCGTAAATAGATCTCGCCGCGACGAAAAACGTCTTTGCTTTAATGACTTCCAGCCCAGCTCGCGTATCATATCTGTCACACTCTCTCCCCTATTACGTGATAGCACAAAACGAGCTGCCCTTTTTTGCGCCCTTCCGATGTCCTCCATCAATCCCACCTGGTAAGGATCCCACACCGCGCAGCAATATTCTAACAGAGGACGAACGAGTGTAGTGTAAGCTGTCTTTTTAGTGAACTTGTTGCATCTTCTAAGTGTCCTGCCAATGAAACGCAGCCTTTGGCTCGCCTTCCCCACGATATTTTCTATGAGGTCTTTCCAACTGAAGTTGTTCGTAATTTTAACACCCAGGTACTTCGTTGAATTGACAGCCTTGAGAATTGTACTATTTATCGAGTAATCGAATTCCAACGGATTTCTTTTGGCTATTTAGCGTCAACTGCCACCTGCCACACCATACAGCAATATTTTCTAAATCGCTTTGCAACTGATACTGGTCTTCGGATGACCTTACTAGACGGTAAATTACAGCATCATCTGCGAACAACCTAAGAGAACTGCTCAGATTGTCACCCAGGTCATTTACATAGATCAGGAACAGCAGAGGTCCCAGGACGCTTCCCTGGGGAACACCGAATATCACTTCAATTTTACTCGATGATTTGCCGTCTATTACTACGAACTGCGACCTTCCTGACAGGAAATCACGAATCCAGTCGCACAACTGAGACGATACCCCGTAGGCCCGCAGCTTGATTAGAAGTCGCTTGTGAGGAACGGTGTCAAAAGCTTTCCGGAAATCTAGAAATACGGAATCAACTTGAGATCCCCTGTAGATAGCGGCCATTACTTCGTGCGAATAGAGAGCTAGCTGCGTTGCACAAGAACGATGTTTTCTGAAACCATGCTGATTACGTATCAATAGATCGTTCCCTTCGAGGTGATTCATAATGTTTGAATACAGTATATGCTCCAAAACCGTACTGCAAACCGACGTCAATGATATAGGTCTGTAGTTAGATGGATTACTCCTACTACCCTTCTTAAACACTGGTGCTACCTGCGCAATTTTCCAATCTGTAGGTACAGATCTATCGGTGAGCGAGCGGTTGTATATGATTGCTAAGTAGGGAGCTATTGCATCAGCGTAATCTGAAAGGAACCTAATCGGTATATAATCTGGACCTGAAGACTTGCCCGTATCAAGCGATTTGAGTTGCTTCGCAACCCCTAAGGTATCTACTTCTAAGAAACTAGGCTTCTACTATACAGTTACACGTGTAGCAACTTCCTGTGTCACTTTATATTCCTTTTTAAGAAACCTGTTTTGCTTCTTCTGCAAAATTTAACAAAATGGAATTACGAGGTTTTCATTGCCTACCAATGATTGTACAAGCAGCTAAGTAGGTCCTAGTATTCAGTATCTGTTTTTGACATGTGGTACTAACGGCTGTAGCTGTGTCGGGTGGCACTGCTGGATTCTGCAGCAGCAGGCAGAGGTACTCCTGGTGTGGCGGCGCTGTTAAACGCTGTTAAGTATCTGTCGACATCCAAGTGTGCCAGCTAGCGCGCTTTCACCGGCGTTTGCTATCAGACACTAGGCACCATTTCTGTTCCTTGTCCATACACAACTGCACGCTGAAGACAACGAAAATACGAATTATAACTCAAATGCTACAGGACTCATGAGTCCTAGTGTCCTGGATAGACGGTATTTTTCCGGAAATGGACGTCGTTGAAAATTTCACTTTTGCGCACATAACTTTAACGACTGAGGTGTTTCTGGAATGACCAGGGACTAGGTCTCCAGCACGTGCAAGATCAACCTTTGAAGATGCCGTATTTCTAGAGGAGGCCGAAATGCACGCGTTTAAATACACGCAGACTGGCGTGAGGTCTGGAACAGGACAATGTCTTGAGAATTGCAATAAAGTACGAAAATCTGGTAATACTTAACTTTAATCCACATTTGTAGACCATCGGTCGTTACTGTACATGCTTCAATATATTAATCATCAAAGGCTATGGCGCCTTGCTAGGTCGTAGCAAATGACGTAGCTGAAGGTTATGCTAAACTATCGTCTCGGCAAATGAGAGCGTAATTGTCAGTGAACCATCGCTAGCAAAGTCGGCTGTACAACTGGGGCGAGTGCTAGGAAGTCTCTCTAGACCTGCCGTGTGGCGGCGCTCGGTCTGCAATCACTGATAGTGGCGACACGCGGGTCCGACATATACTAATGGACCGCGGCCGATTTAAAGGCTACCACCTAGCAAGTGTGGTGTCTGGCGGTGACACCACAGAAGAACCTGACGAAGATGAGGAAGTCTGTCACAGAAATGGTGTTGGAAAAATGAAATAATCAACGTCGCTGGATATCGTCAAACATATTTCGTACCATTGTGGCTGTTGTACACAATATAACAGTCGACACATGCTTAAATGCTGACACTTTACAGCCGAGTTAGCTAAACTGTTGGTGCCGATAATGATAATGATGTTCATACTGCTGACGTTCATGATAATGGTAATTATAAAGATGGCAATGTTCACGTCCGTTTGGAACCTGGACATGAATAGCAATCAGAACTGAAATGAGTGACTGGATTCGGACCTTCGGAAATCTTAGCTTCGTCGTAGAAGATGAATCTCCTTTCTGGCACAGTCTACTGTGGGCGCAGAGAACGTACTGTCTCACCAAAAGCGTCTCTCTCTAAAACGGTTCCAAATGATTGGCACGAGACTTTATGGAGACGAACGAACTTGGAGCAGATGCTAGTCGAGTACCAGAAGAGCGTAATTTCATGGTTCAACACACGATATGGCCAGCGGAATTAAAGATATACGCTTGGTCGGAGAGGAAGCGCTCTTGACTTTGGGAATATGACTGGCATGTCTTCAATCATTTTTACAGGCCATCGGCACTGTAGTCGAGGACTGTGATGGCATGATGCGCGGCATCAGCGTATTCACGAACAAATAGTGTGTGCGTGACGCATGGGCCACAACCTCTCAAACATCGTGCAGACACTGAGGTGTCCAGGTAAGGGTGTACCATGAGTGCCCCCATTCGAAGAACACCATTGCCGCGGACAGAATCCATGGCGTCGTGGGAAAACTCGGGTTGACGCGCGTAAACAATACAGGACAGAAGTCACACTGTGCAGTGAACTGCGCCGAATCATTGCTTGGCCAGAACAAAAAGAACAACAACAGCAACAATCAGCGAGCAACAGTATCATTCAGGAGTATTTCCACTCTATGGAAACACCATACCGAAAGAATGGGAAAAGACAGGTTAGACAAGTAATCGGTTATGAGCCTATAGGAAAGAGAGATGCTGGACAACCGAGAAACATACGGCTTCGGGCTGTAAATGTACTCCATGTAGTGAAGCAGAAACTGGGGGAGGGAGGGGTGAGGGTGAAATGCGGAAACCACAGCCCCTCGTGTATCTCTTTTTCACAAAAGAACACGTGCAGGGGTGAACAAAACCATGGAAACATCAAATACACAACATATTTAATACGGTATATGAAAACTGTTGGCTTGCAGTGGTCTCAGGGTGAACGAATACATGTCCTGTGTGGTTCTGAAGAGAATCTTATACGATTCTTCCCGTAAAATAGTGGGAAGTTCAGATAACGATGATGGAACTGAATAGCGATCACGCATATTCTCTCCAAAGTAGAACACAACGGCTCAATAACACTGAGATCTCCTGCCAATTCATCCTCGTGCTCACAAAACCAGTCCTGGAACTGCGAGCTGTGTGGACAGCGGCTCACCATTGGGGACCAAACATTGCCCCATGCTCCTGATCAGCCAGAATGGTCACATAATCCTCGGCAGTAATGCGATGTTTCAAGTAAACTTGGCGACAAGTTGAAAAAATGGTTCAAATGGCTCTGAGCACTATGGGACTTAACATCTATGGTCATCAGTCCCCTAGAACTTAGAACTACTTAAACCTAACTAACCTAAGGACAGCACACAACACCCAGTCATTACGAGGCAGAGAAAATCCCTGACCCCGCCGGGAATCGAACCCGGGAACCCGGGCCAAGTTGAAAACCGTGTAAAACAAGACTCATCCGACCAATTCATTTTCTTCTGTTACCCCATAATTCAGCTTTTACGGCTTCGGCACCTAGTTTTCCTGTTACGGGCTTTTGCGTGGCTGTTGAGTGGTTTCGAAATTCCAGTTCGCCCTGGAATTTACTGTTTATCAAGCCCCCGTGGTGTTTTGGTGCTGACGGAGTTTCTCGAGTGCGATATCAAGCTCTGCATCGAATTTTGCAGCTGCTGTCCTGAACCTTCGTCACGACCCTCTTCAGTGATCGCCTGCACAGTCATTCCTGTGTTGCGTGGTTAGCGGATGATATTTTTCCGGTCTCTCTGAAAGCGGCATAAATCTTCGATACGACGCCTCTTCAGACACCAAACAGTCCGGCTACGTTGGTTACGGAAGCACCCACCGTACGAGAAACAACAATTTTCCCACGCTCGAATTCACTTAGCTCCGACATAATGCTTGCACTCACAGCTACCTAGAATACTGTTGTGGTCACTGCTGACGCTTGGAACGTACTGAGGACAATGCAGAGGTGCCGTCCGTGTTTAGTTAGAACAGAACAACCTGCAGGCTTGGCTAACATCTGCATTTATGTTCAAGCATGCCTTTCTCTCGGCGTTTCCATTTTTTTTTGTCCAAGCCCTGCGGGTTAGGAAAGGGGCACTGGACACTCACATGATGGGAAAAAATCGCATGAGATGACCAGTTGAGGCTGACTGTAGACAAGAATTAATGTTTCCGGCATCTACAGTCTTCAATATAGCAGAGATTTCCAAACGGGTGATGCACTGCACAAATGTTTGACGCACGGACGCCACGGCGATAGACTGGCTGCCTTGAGTCGCCGATTTGAATGTGTTGTTGTTGTTGTTGTGGTCTTCAGTCCTGAGACTGGTTTGATGCAGCTCTCCATGCTACTCTATCCTGTGCAAGCTTCTTCATCTCCCACTGGACTCGCATTCGGAAGGACGACGGTTCAATCCCGCGTCCGGCCATCCTGATTTAGGTTTTCCGTGATTTCCCTAAATCAGTCCAGGCAAATGCCGGGATGGTTCCTCTGAAAGGGCACGGCCGACTTCCTTCCCCATCCTTCACTAATCCATGAGACCGATGACCACGCTGTCTGGTCTCCTTCCCCAAACCAACCAACCAACCAATCTTCATCTCCCAGTACCTACTGCAACCTACATCCTTCTGAATCTGCTTAGTGTATTCATCTCTTGGTCTCCCTCTACGATTTTTACCCTTCACGCTGCCCTCCAATGCTAAATTTGTGATCCCTTGATGCCTCATAACATGTCCTACCAACCGATCCCTTCTTCTAGTCAAGTTGTGCCACATACTCCTCTTCTCCCCAATTCTATTCAATACCTCCTCATTAGTTATGTGATCTACCCATGTAATCTTCAGCATTCTTCTGTAGTACCACATTTCGAAAGCTTCTATTCTCCTCTTGTCCAAACTATTTATTGTCCATGTTTCACTTCCATACATGGCTACACTCCATACAAATACTTTCAGAAACGACTTCCTCACACTTAAATCTATACTCGATGTTAACAAATTTCTCTTCTTCAGAAACGCTTTCCTTGCCATTGCCAGTCTACATTTTATATCCTCTCTCCTTCGACCATCATCAGTTATTTCACTCCCTAAATAGCAAAACTCCTTTACTACTTTAAGTGCCTCATTTCTTAATGTAATTCCCTCAGCATCACCCGATTTAATTTGACTACATTCCATTATCCTCGTTTTGCTTTTGATGATGTTCATCTTATACCCTCCTTTCAAGACACTGTCCATTCCGTTCAACTGCTCTTCGAAGTCCTTTGCTGTCTCTGACAGAATTACAATGTCATCGGCGAACCTCAAAGTTTTTACTTCTTCTCCATGAATTTTAATACCTACTCCGAATTTTTCTTTTGTTTCCTTTACTGCTTGCTCAATATACAGATTGAACAACATCGGAATGTGGGGTGTCAGGAACCCATTTATACCAGGATCGCGAGAAGGCGAAGGCACTGCACACGCTTCAGCAACCCATGGACGACTCTTGTTCCTTCGCTGAAACACCGAAAAAGAGCTTAGTGACTGGGATGGACTCTAAAATATCGTCACTGGTCACTGGACAGTGGCGGCGTGTAACAAAGTCCAACGAATCCTTGTTTCAGTTGCATCGAGCTGGTAGACGCGTGCGAGTGTGGCTTATGCCACATGAAGCTGTAGATCCTTCGTGTCTACAAGGTAGTGTCCAGGAGAGAGGTTGCTCAGTTATAGCGTGAGCTGTTGTTTACGTCGTGGACTCTTAGCCCACACTGTCTGTATGCACGTTCTTTGGACATCCTTGCAGCTCGTCTGTGCTCCTTTCTTGAATTAGGGTACTCTGACGGAGGTGGCATGTTTGTGTATGTTTCACGAAGGTGGCTCGATGAACACTCCACTGAGGTAATGATCGAACCTTGGCCCCCCAAACACCCAATCTTAACTCAGTCCAGAATTTATGGGACGCTGTCGAATCCTGCTCCAACTATACAAGAGTACTTATGGTGTAACCTCCCCGCAATAATTTCTTAATGGACAATATTAGTGAAATTGTAACCTCCCACAAAACTGCATAATTAAAAATGAGCCAACGGTAACCTCCTTGTAAAATTAAAGAATAATAATGGCCCAAATGTAAACTCCCCACAGTAATAAAACTCAATGATAATAAAAATGAGCAAATATGTTAAGTCCCCACAAAATTAACGTTAAGATGAACCTTATAAATTTTATAAGGGCAGCTGCGCTGACCTTCGGCCCTGTGCAATAATTAAACCTGAACACAAAACCAAAATTCTTACCTCAGTAAACTGCATCTATATCTGCTCTTATTTTATGGCACAGCTTCGTTCAATGCTGGCCCGTATTTAATTTTGATTCTTGGAGGGAATGCATAGGAAATATTATTTAACTTGAAATAAATCTTTTCCTTTAAAAATGTTACTTTGTGGAAAAATTATTATTGGGGCACTTCTTGAACAAATTAATTACCATTAACATATGTCATTAGCTGAGTGCAATGCTGCTTCATTACCTTCGATAACAATACACCTGGTCCAGAACCGTGACCAGAGACCCATGTCGACGGCCGCTCAGTACAACCGTCCATTCGCTACTCGTACTGCCGACTCCTCACACACAACTACTGTTCCTGCCGACTCGCTACACGCAACTGTACTGAGTCCAACTCGCAACTGAACACTCGCGCGGTCAAGCGCAGACTAGCAACGATAAATAACTCTCTGGTCAGAGATTCTGTCATGCCTCGCCATCGCTGGTACACGTTTCAATGGATAGTACTGAAATATGCGTGGACCGACATTTTTCCACAGCATTGCAATATCTCGTTGAGACCATGCCTCGACTCGCGACTTTTTACTGTGGTCTTAACGCCTCAACAAGATAATGGAATATTCTAGAAAAATGTTGATCCATGCATATTGCAGTGCTACCCATAACTGTTCTCGTGTAATTGGGGCTGGATGCATCGAGTTTACACAGGTACGGACAGCGCCCCATAAATTCTAGATTAAGATTGTGTGTCTAGAGGCCAAGCTCCCAGAGGAGCGATTCGCTGTCAACATCACATCCAGTGCCTTCCGACGACCGTTGACCACTCAATACAACTCACTCATGACCTACACTTGATTCCTGAAGAGTCAGTTTTGGCCAATCGTAAAGGTCGATCACAGACATTACTCCACGCTTCGTGATGCGCTGCTCTTGGTGGTGCCCACTTACACGCAGGACGCAGAGGCAGCTCCTGGTTTCGCCCGAAGCGGACGGCGGCGGCAGCTTTCTACTGCAGCCGGTTTGCAGGTGCAGCCAGCCTGTTAGCTGGCTACCCAGCCGTCGTTTCCCCCGAGGACACCGCCCGCGTGTACAAGCACTCCTACGCGAGCCTTCGTAACGTGTTAAGAATCCTCCGTACTTCCCGCCACTGGAAACTGCTGCCAGCCAGCGATCCGTTTTGAACAGACAGGTGACAGATTTACGTTTCTAAAGCAATGTCCTTATTCAGCTGCGACTGAGCGAGGTGCTTCTTCAAAGCCAGATACGATAGGGTTTGATATGGGGCAGTGATCAGCACACTGGACTTGCATCTGCGAGAGCGACGGTTTAATTCCCCATCCTGCTTTTCAGATTTAAGTTTTCCACGAAGCCCTAAATCGCATAGGGCAAATACCTGGATAGTCCTGTAAGTAGACTGTTTAGGTTTTTATGTTGGTAACGCCACGTAGCGCTGTGTATGAAAATCACTGACTGTGCTGTGTGCAGTCTGTGGCTGCTTTGCATGGTTGGAAATTTTGCTATTGTAGTGTTGCGCAGTTGGCTGTTAACAGCGCGTAGCGTTGCGCAGTTGGAGGTGAGCCGCCAGCAGTGGTGGATGTGTGGAGAGAGATGGCGGAGTTTTGAGAGCGGATGATCTGGACGTGTGTCCATCAGAGAGAGAGAGAGAGAGAGAGAGAGAGAGAGAGAGAGAGAGTAAATTTGTAAGACTGGATGTCATGAACTGATATATATATATATATATATATATATATATATATATATATATATATATATATTATGACTTTTGAACACTATTAAGGTAAAAACATTGTTTGTTCTTTATGAAAATCTTTCATTTGCTAACTGTGCCTATCAGTAGTTAGTGCCTTCAGTAGTTAGAATCTTTTATTTAGCTGGCAGGATTGGCGCTCGCTGTATTGCAGTAGTTTGAGTAGCGAACATTTTTGTGAGGTAAGTGATTCATGAAAGGTATAGGTTATTGTTGGTCAGGACCATTCTTTTGTAGAGATGATTCAAAGTCAGATTGCGTTGCGCTACAAATATTGTGTGTCAGTTTAGTGTTGATCAAAATAAGAGCGAAATGTCTGAGTACGTTCAGTTCTGCTCAGCCGTTTGAAAATCAAATAACTTAAGGGGTTTACCAGCACAGTAATTCATTAATTTTTCGAAGGGGACGTTACAGTCCTTTCAAAAGAATACGGCCGATTTTCTTCCCTTATTTGATCTTGCGTTTCGTATCTAATGGTCTCGTCGGCGGCGGGGCGTTGAATCTAAATCTAACTACTTTCCTTCTTCATTCAGTTAAGCTACCTTCCGAACACTCTCATTGTCCGCTATGACTGATAAGACTGTGCATCATAAACTAGGCAGAATATGTTAATGTGTAAATCAGACCAGGATTTGAAACAGTTTTTTTGCCTTTACCGGGTATTCAAGCTCGCATGAAGGACCAATTTTCCCAGAATCCGCGGGATATCTCATGCTGTGGAGTTTACTCTTGCTTTCCCCAAGTTTCATTTTAGAATACCATAGTAACACGTAAGCAAATAAAGCAGTTCGTCATTCCCCTTACAATGAACACCAATTCCCTTAGTTATAAATACCTGCAGGGTTTCAGAAGACGACTGCGCTGAAACTGCAAGGCGTATAGAAACACCGCATGATGTGAGCTCGACTCAACTGAACTTCCTGTTCACTAAAAGTAGAGTTTTTACTACAGTTTTCATTGCAGAAATCACATCTTTAGTTAAGTAATAACACAAATTCTCATACCCTAAAGAATCGAACCTACAAGTATAAAATAGCTCCGTTTCAAGAAAAGCTGTTTTTTAGCTCAGTGTCTATGACGTCGTATCTTTGAACTATGTGTCGCAAAATGATATAATTTTGCGGGTAGCTTTGGATACAGTCTGCAAAATGTGTTGCGATTAGAGTTAGTAGTAAAGAAGCAATAAATTGAAAAACGTGATGTGTGATGCTGAAGTTGTACTGCATGAACAGGGAAAATGTACTAACCGATAAACTTTTTTCCTTTCGTTATTTTGTGGAGAGCGGTAGCGACAAAAAGTGTCACAAAGGTGTAAAATTATGTGTAAAGTTTGTTGGAAGTGCTCTTACTCCGAAATACCGGATGAATTTAGTTTGGATTATTTGCGCAGAGTCAGTTATGTTGCTTCAACTGTAGTACTTGCCTCACTCTGTCAAACCCTTAACGTAAGGTTGTGCTTCTTAATGGATAGATCATGACAGCAGTTTAGGTTTCTGAATTGGGTTAATAATTACATGAAATATTGAAAATAAAATTCTTGTGGCCCCCTGGAAGCCGTTATGTAGGCAACATGCAACTGAGACCAAATACCTTATTTAGCGATGTAGTCATACAGATATCTCAAGTCGTTTACAGGCTGTATGTATCTCGTATCTCGTCTGCGATGTGTATTGTAAGCTGTGGAACTGCGGTACCAGTTACTGGGGTCGCTGGGTCCCTGGTAATGTATTTTAAAGAATAGGGCAATATACCTCAGCTTCGTCGTTAGTTAGCTGCTGTCTTGGTAGTACGACAGCAGGAACTAAGTAACAAAGCGACATAAACAGATCCTTACCGGTGGTTTCCGTTTATACTGTAACGTAAACTCTATACTATAGAGTCTATAGGCTGCCGCTGAAAACGTTATCTCCTTCTTCCGCGAACGATACGTACCTTCTCTTTTAACGATACTGCCTGGGTCTCTGCCAATCGCATTATACAAGCTTCTTCCGTTAAACAGCTGTTTGTCTCTCTGTACAACCGAAAGAAATCGCCAGGATGGCATTCCTGACCCCTCACAAGGAGACCTTGGCTTTTGAAGCAAGGCCTTCTGCTTCTAACTGCATACTTGCAGACAAGCAGCTTTTGCAAGAGATTATAGACAATCAAGGCATCAGTGCTTCCTAGGATGCTCGTTTATTTGTTTGCTTTTGTTCTGCTTCCTTTCGGAACGATAACGGCGAGACTAACCACAGGCACGGCTGTTAAATTAATAAGAGAAGTTGACGCTACCACCAACCGTAATTACTTTGATGTTGGTATTGAAATTAATGGAAAAATGGAAATACAGTATTACAAAAAGAAGTTACATTAGTGAAGTAACAGTGTCCGTAACTAGTACACCAGCTGAAGGAAGTCGTCAACGTGAACAATAAATCTTCAGAAAGATGAATATCAAGATGTGCAATATTCTTGCTGAGCTCCTGTAAGTAATAGGGTCACGCAGACACCGATTAACGGCAGTAAGTATCACTTATATTACAAGATCGAACTGCTTAAAAACTACATGCGAACAAATTGGAGTCATTTAGTTGTTGTTGTGGTCTTCAGTCCTGAGACTGGTTTGATGCAGCTCTCCATGCTACTCTATCCTGTGCAAGCTCCTTCATCTCCCAGTACCTACTGGAAACTACATCCTTCTGAATCTGCTTAGTGTATTCATCTCTTGGTCTCCCTCTACGGTTTTTACCCTCCATGCTGCCCCCCAATACTAAATTGGTGATCCCTTGATGCCTCAAAACATGCCCTACCAACCGATCTCTTCTTCTAGTCAAGTTGTGCCACAAACTCCTCTTCTCCCCAATTCTATTCAATACCTCCTCATTAGTCATGTGATCTACTCATCTAATCTTCAGAATTCTTCTGTAGCACCACATTTCGAAAGCTTCTATTCTTTTCTTGTACAAACTATTTATCGTCCACGTTTCACTTCCATACATGGCTACACTCCATACTAATACTTTCAGAAACGACTTCCTGACCCTTAAATCTATAATCGATGTTAACAAATTTCTCTTCTTCAGAAACGCTTTCCTTGCCATTGACAGTCTACATTTTATATCCTCTCTACTTCGACCATCATCAGTTATTTTGCTCCCCAAATAGCAAAACTCATTTACTACTTCAAATGTCTCATTACCTAATCTAATTCCCTCAGCATCTCCCGACTTAATTCGACTACATTCCATTATGCTCGTTTTGCTTTTGTTGATGTTCATCTTATATCCTGCTCTCAAGACACTGTCCATTCCGTTGAGCTGCTCTTCCAGGTCCTTTGCTGTCTCTGCCACAATTACAATGTCATCGGCGAACCTCAAAGTTTTTATTTGTTCTGCATGGATTTTAATTCCTACTCCGAATTTTTCTTTTGTTTCCTTTACTGCTTGCTCAATATACAGATTGAATAACATCGGGGAGAGGCTACAACCCTGTCTCACTCCCTTTCAAACCACTGCTTACCTTTCATGTCCCTCATTTAGTAACAGCTTTAAATCGACGCCTCACCTAGCAAACAATGTTTTCTGGAATTTCACAGGTGGTTAAGTTAATTGATGTCCCTTTGCGAAATGTTACGGTCTAGACGCGAACCAGATTCATTTTCTCCGGCACAACAGATTGAAAGTTAAGGCGACGTCTATTACGCGGCATGTTGGTTCAATACTGCTATTTGTATGGATTCAGTTCATTGTAACGACCATAAAAATGTTTAACGTTGTAATGGTTCGTTATTTACGTGACCATTACGGCACTCCAACCCCAGTTCTCGATACCAGTAATATAGTACTACTTTTCTGCGAAGTAACAGACATATTTTTGTGACAATATTCACATTTGGTTTTATTAATGTATAGGTACTCCGATTATCGATATATTTCAGTGATATGGTTCTTGTGTGTTTTCATTTCTGTGAGACTGTCATAATCTTTGACTTACTTGTAAACGTTTTGGGAGGAGGAGGAGATTAGTGTTTAACGTCCCGTCGACAACAAGGTCATTAGAGACGGAGCGCAAGCTCGGGTGAGGGAAGGATGGGGAAGGAAATCGGCCGTGCCCTTTCAAAGGAACCATCCCGGCATTTGCCTCAAGCGATTTAGGGAAATCACGGAAAACCTAAATCAGGATGGCCGGAGACGGGATTGAACCGTCGTCCTCCCGAATGGTAAACGTTTTGGCGCGAATGCGCACAGAGCAGTCTTTGTTTCACTTTGTAGAAGTTAAGTTGCTATTTCGATTTGTAAAAGAACAGTCAAGTCTTGTGTTTGGTTAAAGTGGAAATTAAATATATGAAGATTGATACAAAACTGTTTTCTTGATGATGTGATAATTAAGAAGTAGTATACGTGAATTTACAAGAGGTTTAATAAAAATGTGGATCGTGAACACCAAATCAAAAATTATTTCTACCATACCATTGTTCTGATCTGGGATTGTTTGATCATTAAGAATTTCCTGAAAAACGCGTTTGTTAGGTCTTCAAATATTGCTAAGATACAGATCTGGACCTTCTAACAGTCAAAGTGGAATCACCCTAGAATCAACAACATGAGGCATAACAACTTCGACGAAATCTACGTGGGAACCCATTCAAGATAAGTGCCAAAATGAATGACGTTTTTTACAGTGACTTCATTATTTCCATTCTGACGATACCATCCACAGTCAATAACTTTGTTGTTGCCCGATAAAGCGAACATATGCTGCGTGAGCAACATTATTAATCTGATTTCTAACCTACTTTGCAAGTGGTGGTATTGTTAGAACGTGATGATAATTTTGAGACTATTCGAAGTAGCGACGTTTGGTAAAGCGAAGGTTCTTATGAAGAAATGTTGACTTGCCGAACAGACAGCTTTTCCTTAGGGGGCAACTCCGATGCTGAAACTTTAGCTACACTGTTTACCGACAAGCGCATAGCGCACAGATCAACGTGAAGGGGCCTTACATGGTAAAGGAACTGTAGCTACCCTCGTAGTACGCTCATCACCAACTCCAACCAGTAATGCTTTTCCTCTTGGTCACCAGAGCGGGTCATACTGTTTGCCGTGGTCATCGCTACCGGTTCCGTTGGTGATCGCTTAACTACGACAAGGCAACAATCAGACGGACACATCAAATCCCCACGCACGCCCTAGGAGCGGTACTAGCAGCTATTTGCTATGAGGAGCGCAGCTAATCCGCACCGAGCCATTTAGAGCTGCAGAAAAACAGGAAGCGCGTAATGTTATCCAGCTACCCACGAGCTATATTACAGGCCCGCTATGGCCAGGTTTCTGTGTTCTAGGCGTTAAATTTCTGTTCCATATTGCTAACCGCACCCTTCAACCGTTTACAGTTAGATGATTAAGAAGTGCAGAGTCGATGTCTTAAGGCCTTGACCTAGTGTGAGCAAACATAAATACTCTCGAAACCTGGAAGAAGAGATTAGAGTGAAACTTTGAACTGAAAACGAATCTCAGCAAGTAGTAACTTTCAGGCCGCTACTGAAGCTATTTTTGAGACCTACATTTGCATGTAATATACAAGGCCCTTGGTTACTTACTACCAGAGTCGACTCATCTGGGCAACTAGCAGAACATATCGTTTAAATTGGGTCCAAAACGCAGAGATATTTGCCACCCCTCAGGTACGGCTTACAAAATATTACTTGAGGTGAGTGGCGAGGGATGAAACTCTGAATTTTTCAAATACCAGTCTCAATGGACTGACCAAACAACCACGGCCATTCACCTCGAAATATGAAGGGCTTATTTCAATAGTGGTACAAGTCCATTAGCCCCACTTTTCTGTCTATAATGCTTCTGAAATTAATGAACCAAACAAACAGAAAGAAAGGTTCATCTCTAGCAAGAAGCCATATGCTTGAATATTTCTGGTATCTCAACTGCAGATTTTTCAGCGCTCATTTAACTTTAGGACTCTGTATCTCAATATGAACGAAAATGGACTTTTACCACTATTGAAATAAGTTTTTCATATATGGTAACAAATCATCCTTGGATACATACTTCCCTTGAAAAGATTGTGTTTCCCGTCTGTAGCTACAGTTACCTAAATACTCCAAATCTTTTATTAAACTGAAATAAATTGACCCAAATTACGGTCATTACGAGGTACGTTACTGAAACGTCCGCCGTTTACCTTACTAAGTGGAAAATCCTAGTGTTTATTGCGACTTAATGTCTCTTCCACAGCAACGTCATTATGGGTGGTGCGTTAACTCGGCTGTACGTGAATAGGTGGATTTACAGAAAGTACGCTCCCGGAATTGCCTGTACCATGCTAGGGCAAGCGTAGTGAACCTAAACTGAAATGATAGCGAAAAACGCGTCTGTTATGGACCATAAGCGCGTTAACCATTGCATTACCGAGTCGCAGGTGCCAATGCTATTTCTGTTCGCAGCGACTGCATTTAATGGCGTATTATGTATTTTCAGAGTGCGAGAGGTCTCTCTTGTGGTTTTTAACATTTTTCCCACGATCGCAGAATACCTGAGTAATATACACTCCTGGAAATGGAAAAAAGAACACATTGACACCGGTGTGTCAGACCCACCATACTTGCTCCGGACACTGTGAGAGGGCTGTACAAGCAATGATCACACGCACGGCACAGCGGACACACCAGGAACCGCGGTGTTGGCCGTCGAATGGCGCTAGCTGCGCAGCATTTGTGCACCGCTGCCGTCAGTGTCAGCCAGTTTGCCGTGGCATACGGAGCTCCATCGCAGTCTTTAACACTGGTAGCATGCCGCGACAGCGTGGACGTGAACCGTATGTGCAGTTGACGGACTTTGAGCGAGGGCGTATAGTGGGCATGCGGGAGGCCGGGTGGATGTACCGCCGAATTGCTCAACACGTGGGGCGTGAGGTCCCCACAGTACATCGATGTTGTCGCCAGTGGTCGGCGGAAGGTGCACGTGCCCGTCGACCTGGGACCGGACCGCAGCGACGCACGGATGCACGCCAAGACCGTAGGATCCTACGCAGTGCCGTAGGGGACCGCACCGCCACTTCCCAGCAAATTAGGGACACTGTTGCTCCTGGGGTATCGGCGAGGACCATTCGCAACCGTCTCCATGAAGCTGGGCTACGGTCCCGCACACCATTAGGCCGTCTTCCGCTCACGCCCCAACATCGTGCAGCCCGCCTCCAGTGGTGTCGCGACAGGCGTGAATGGAGGGACGAATGGAGACGTGTCGTCTTCGGCGATGAGAGTCGCTTCTGCCTTGGTGCCAATGATGGTCGTATGCGTGTTTGGCGCCGTGCAGGTGAGCGCCACAATCAGGACTGCATACGACCGAGGCACACAGGGCCAACACCCGGCATTATGGTGTGGGGAGCGATCTCCTACACTGGCCGTACACCACTGGTGATCGTCGAGGGGACACTGAATAGTGCACAGTACATCCAAACCGTCATCGAACCCATCGTTCTACCATTCCTAGAGCGGCAAGGGAACTTGCTGTTCCAACAGGACAATGCACGTCCGCATGTATCCCGTGCCACCCAACGTGCTCTAGAAGGTGTAAGTCAACTACCCTGGCCAGCAAGATCTCCGGATCTGTCCCCCATTGAGCATCTTTGGGACTGGATGAAGCGTCGTCTCACGCGGTCTGCACGTCCAGCACGAACGCTGGTCCAACTGAGGCGCCAGGTGAAAATGGCATGGCAAGCCGTTCCACAGGACTACATCCAGCATCTCTACGATCGTCTCCATGGGAGAATAGCAGCCTGCATTGCTGCGAAAGGTGGATATACACTGTACTAGTGCCGACATTGTGCATGCTCTGTTGCCTGTGTCTATGTGCCTGTGGTTCTGTCAGTGTGATCATGTGATGTATCTGACCCCAGGAATGTGTCAATAAAGTTTCCCCTTCCTGGGACAATGAATTCACGGTGTTCTTATTTCAATTTCCAGGAGTGTAGTTTTTACAAATCAAAATTTGACTTACATTACCTGCTTGAGGTTTACGATTTCTGTTTCGTTTTTCCCCATAGAATTATAGAGACCCCTTGGTAGCGTGGTCGAGTGGTGAAAGTTCCAGTGTTGCCCTTTATAAGGAATATAAATATTTTACCAAGGTGACAATGGCAAGATTAAGAAATGTAAAACGTAATAATCTCGGAAGAGCAGAGTGGTTTTGGCAAAGGACGATCCTGTATGGATTGTTTTGATTTTAACTCGTAGGGAAGGGACGGGAGTTTAAGAATGAGCCAGTCATTCAGTTCATAGATTATTCTAAAACTTTTGAGAGTGTGGATAGAAGTGACCAACTGTGGACAGTAAGGATAAGAGTTATCGCACTTAGTGTGGTTAAAGTAGCGAAAGACCAATGTAGCGTTACCTATAGGCACGACTAGAACGAAGATAAGACCTTATAAACAGAAAAACAAACATGGAATTACGTAAACGATGTAGTTTATCATTCCTCTATTTCTTTCACGGCCTGATAATCCCATCAGAGAAAGGAAAGTAGTCTGAGACTTCTAACATTTTACTCAGAAATTCCTGTAAGTAATGTTACTGCTATTCTCATGGTGGCAGGTTGTCGAATTACCGTAATATTAGGCAGTTTTACAGCGAAAATTTTCCAAATTACATTAAATTTTACAAGCTCAACGTTTCCATTAACGAAAACAAACTAATGTCCTTCGTAGGGTTCTGGCCAGCAGTATGCACGCTATTCGAGACTCGTTATTGTGCTGTTGAAAGTCGTAAATCTAGAAAGTAGATACTGATTTAAGTTGGACGTATTTTACTATCTGCTTCGAACTGTTAGGAGAACATTGGGCAAAAGAACTAGGAAAATACACTACGAAATTCTAGAAAATAATGGCTGCGAGAAGCTGCTTATGTGCAGTGAGCAATGGATTCTAAGAAAGGGCAAGACAAGAATCCGGGCTGCGGAAATGCGATTTCTGGTTTTGGTCTCATATGTCACAAGAAGTGATAGAATGATAAACGCCTGTCATGAAGATATGGACCTTAGCGGAAAAGATTTTAGATTACAGCAATGTCTAGTGGAAACAACAATAATACCGAAAAGGACTCTTACACCCCACGAGAAAGAAGAGCTGTTGGCAAACCAAACAGATGCTGGGTCCAACAGATGCAAACTCTAAGGTGCAACAGACCGTAAGGTTTGCTGATTGATGCAACAAGAAGAAGAAGAAGAAGAAGAAGAAGGAGGAGGAGGAGGAGGGGGGGGGAGGACAATTTGACACATCAAGCCTCTAACCAAGAGGTAATATCTGATATTTTAATAAGTGTCTCCTTCTACACGTCATCTTTACAGTGCAGTTTACCTCCTGTAAGTACGTGGAAATAGGACATCGCGGGAAATGAATGTTCATTTGTATTTTATAGCAATTTGCGAAGCTGAATAACTGAGCTTGCGAATTTTGTGATGTTCTGTCGTGCCTCTCAACGATATCATTTCTTCGAAACCTCATCTCACACATTTTCTGTTGAGTAGAACAAACTTTGGTGACTGTGGAAACAACTACATTCTCACACTCTTGAGTGTAAACATTACACAATATTTGAAGTGTTCTGAGACTGAGAGCGAGAAACCAGCGGCCATGGCCCTTGAGGGCGACCTTCAGAGTCCGGAATGTCGTCCACATTGAGCCAGTCCCCATCTGTAGCCGGCATTTTTCAGTTCGTTGTCTTTTTCTAGCCGTCGAAGGTGTCCATTTCCTGTTATACCAGAAAAACGTAGCGATGGCGAACCCCCACACGAGGGGAGTGACTAAGGTGAGTTTTTAAATACTTTGATCCTTAATTTGGACATATTTTTCTGTGAAACTCACAATCACTATAATACACAAATATATACGCACGTGTCAAATAGTGTTACTGAGGTTGAAACGTGTCAAAGCAGCCTATGTCTTATTGTCTGAGGCTGAAATACAGCCTAAGCAACCGCATAAAATTCCTGTAATAGTAAATGCTAGACAATATTATGGAAATGGAAGAGGATGTAGATGAAGATTAAATGGGAGATACGATACTGCGTGAAGAGTTTGACAAAGCACTGAAATACCTGAGTCGAAACAAGGCCCCCGGAGTAGACAACATTCCATTGAAAGGAGGATATAAGATGAACATCAACAAAAGCAAAACGAGGATAATGGAATGTAGTCGAATTAAGTCGGGTGATGCTGAGGGAATTAGATTACGATATGAGACACTTGAAGCAGTAAAGGAGTTTTGCTATTTATGGAGCAAAATAACTGATGATGGTCGAAGTAGAGAGGATATAAAATGTAGACTGGCAATGGCAAGGAAAGAGTTTCTGAAGAAGAGAAATCTGTTATCATCGAGTATAGATTTAAGTGTCAGGAAGTCGTTTCTGAAAGTATTTGTATGGAGTGTAGCCCTGTATGGAAGAGAAACATGGACGATAAATAGTTTGGACAAGAATAGAATAAGCTTTCGAAATGTGGTGCTACGGAAGAATGCAGAAGATTAGATGGGTAGATCACATAACTAATGAGGAGGTATTGAATAGAATAGGGGAGAAGAGGAGTTTGTGGCACAACTTGACAAGAAGAAGGGATCGGTTGGTAGGACATGTTCTGAGGCATCAAGGGATCACCAATTTAGTATTGGAGGGCAGCGTGGAGGATAAAAATCGTAGAGGGAGACCAAGAGATGAATACACTAAGCAGATTCAGAAGGATGTAGGCTGCAGTAGGTACTGGGAGATGAAGAAGCTTGCACAGGATAGAGTAGCATGGAGAGCTGCATCAAACCAGTCTCAGGACTGAAGACCACAACAACAACAGTAAATGCTAAATATAACGTTCGTGTTCGTAAGATAATACAAAGTTTTAGGCGTTGGCGATCTCATACGTGAGAAGAGGTTCACGTTCTTTGTACGTAATTTTAATTTATACACGAAGAAACTGATGTATTTTCTCTTTCAGTCTAATGTGGAGCCCGGAAACTAATTTCGCTTTGTCTTATTCGCATGAAAACCGGGAAATATACGTGAAGGCTATTATGGAATTTTTTATCTTTCTCTGCACGTATCACAAACCAAAACACACACACACACACACACACACACACACACGTAAACACACACAAACAGACGCACACACACACGCACGCAGACTGAGGCATAAAAAATTACCTGGTTTTGCCAAGATTTAATGGCATATTTCGAAAAAATACGTGCAAAAAGTATCTGGACAATGTAGGAAAATACAAAAGAGGGGTACGGAAAAAAATCACAAAGGATTAAAAATGTTTGAAGTAACTTTAGAATAGCTAGAAATTAATCACATAAACCTAACAGCACAGAAAGTGGCTTATTGCCAGTCTTGTCGTCACCGTTCCTCTCCGTGCGCGAATCACAGACTAAGCGTCTGTGGTCGAGATCTACTGAAATACACACTTGCCAGTGATTGCCATCAGTTTCAGACGGGAGAAATTCCAAAAAAAATGGTTCAAATGGCTCTTAGCACTATGGGACTTAACTTCTGAGGTCATCACTCCCCTAGAACTTAGAACTACTTAAACCTAACTAACCTAAGGACATCACACACATCCATGCCCGAGGCAGGACTCGAACCTGCAACCGTAGCGGTTCTAGACTGTAGCGCCTAGAACCGCACGGCCACCCCGGCCGGCGGAGAAATTCCACAGCACTTTACATGAAGCAGCCTACATTTTTTCCATCCCCGAAATACAAACTGTTACCTCGTCACGCCAAAATCATTGAATAGAGATTATATCTGCTATAGGTATTCTACTACTGCATTTGCTCCCTTGATGCAATGGCTAGATAGAAGTTCTAAGATGCACTCTCATCACGTAAACTGACATTTTATACGAAAAACCCATATCTGAGATTAAATTGAAGCTTAAGATGTCCCATCCACTAAACATCTTTATCACGTCTTAGGAGCATCCGATATAATTAGTTTGTCACTTTCGTTTCGAGGATTATATCCGCATAGTGTTTTATTTTATTCTAAAACTCCACAAGAGTGCTTGAAGATGCAGTCTGTACGTTGTCTCTCCTTCTCTCGTTGAAGGCAACGTAGGAATCATGATCAGGTACTCCTCAGTTACCGGTCGCTGTGGCCGAGCGGTTCTAGGCGCTTCAGTCCGGAACCGCGCGACTGCTACGGACGCAGCAGGTTCGAATCTTGCCTCGGGCATGGATGTGTGTCATGGCCTTAGGTGAGTTAGGTTTAAGTAGTTCTAAGTTCTAGGGGACTGATGACCTCAGATGTTAAGTCCCATTGTGCTCAGAGCCATTTGAACCGTTTGAACTCCTCAGTTGGCCTCAAGAAGCGAAACCAGATTCATGAGAAATAGTCCAGTCTGATCGTTCTGCAAAAGTGTGGTCAATAGAGGCGCGAATGGGAGGCGATAGTAACGCCGGAAGCAACAGGTAGTCAGTCTGATCATAAGGATCGGGACAGCTATTATTGGACTTGAAGGTGGAGTGTGCCAACTGTTCGCTGTAACGGCTTGAACTCTGCTAGAAACACTTCTAATGAGTCCTCTGAATGTATGCGGAGGAACGGCGGCCTATAACCCCTCGAGTGTTGGAACCAGAAACTCTTCCCAAACGTGTTCCATTACGTTCAGGTTTGGACTTTGGGTGGGCCAGCCCATTTCAGGAATGTTATTGTCCACAAACTATTGCCTCGCAGCTGCTGCTTTGTGACAAAGTGCGCTGTCATGCCCTTACAATCAGCATCTCCGAACTGTACACAATACACTGTGCTGCAAAACGTGTTCATATCCTTCGGCATTTAGCGCTTTCTCAAGTACAAGAACTGGATCACCGCCTAACCGCCTCCTCCGTATTTCACTACTGGCACTACACACGACGGCAGGTAACGTTCTTCAGTCATTGGCGAAACCCAAAACCTTCCGTCGGATTGCCACAGCGTATACCGCCATCCATCGATCCAAAGAACTTGTTTGCAGTCACCGACTGTCCAGCGGCGTCTCTGTTTACACCACCTCAAGCGTCACTTAACGTTGACTACGCAAATGTATGGTTTATGAGGAGTTCCTCGACCACTGTACCTCATTACTTTTAACTCCGTAGGCACTGTCTTTGTCCTAGCTGGACTGCTGGCAGCACTTTGGAATTCACAAGTGATTCCTTCCGCTGATTTTTTACAAGCACAGCCTCAATACCTCTACATCTACATCTACATCCATACTCCGCAAGCCACCTGACGGTGTGTGGCGGAGGGTACCCTGAGTACCTCTATCGGTTCTCCCTTCTATTCCAGTCCCGTATTGTTCGTGGAAAAAAGGATTGTCGGTATGCCTCTGTGTGGTCTCTAATCTCTCTGATTTTATCCTCATGGTCTTTTCGCGAGATATACGTAGGAGGGAGCAATATACTGCTTGACTACTCGGTGAAGGTGTGTTCTCGAAACTTTAACAAAAGCCCGTACCGAGCTACTGAGCGTCTCTCTTGCAGAGTCTTCGACTGGAGTTTATCTATCATCTCCGTAACGCTTTCGCGATTACTAAATGATCCTGTAACGAAGCGCGCTGCTCTCCGTTGGATCTTCTCTATCTCTTCGATCAACCCTATCTGGTACGGATCCCACACTGCTGAGCAGTATTCAAGCAGTGGGCGAACAGGCGTACTGTAACCTACTTCCTCTGTTTTCGGATTGCATTTCCTTAGGATTCTTCTAATGAATCTCAGTCTGGCATCTGCTTTTCCGACGATCAACATTATATGATCATTCCATTTTAAATCACTCCTAATGCGTACTCCCAGATAATTTATGGTATTAACTGCTTCCAGTTGGTGACCTGCTATATTGTAGCTAAATGATAAAGGATCTTTCTTTCTATGTATTCGCAGCACATTACACTTGTCTACATTGAGATTCAATTGCCATTCCCTGCACCATGCGTCAATTCGTTGCAGATCCTCCTGCATTTCTCTACAATTTTCCATTGTTACAACCTCTCGTACAGCATCGTCCGCAAAAAGCCTCAGTGAACCTCCGACGTCATCCACAAGGTCGCCCTGCCCTTTGTTTGCTGTGGTTGATCCTCCGTCGTTCGGCCTCAATATCACATCAGCAACAGTTGAATTCGCCAACCTAAGAGTGGTTAAAACGTTCCTGAGTTTACTCAGGTGATATCCAGTAACCAGGACATTCTCCAAGTCACTGACCGCTGCTGGCAGGCTCCTCTTGCTATTGCAGTTTCTCTACAGGCGACGCAGTATTCCCCGCCTCCTTTTATATTGGTGGGTGCGCACCTCGTGACATCTAGTGGTAAATTTTGCATTGCTTAAGGGTATGCGGATACTTTTGATCAGATAGTGTATGTTGGATTGTGAAATCCAGCCGGCCGAAGTGGCCGTGCGGTTAAAGGCGCTGCAGTCTGGAACCGCAAGACCGCTACGGTCGCAGGTTCGAATCCTGCCTCGGGCATGGATGTTTGTGATGTCCTTAGGTTAGTTAGGTTTAAGTAGTTCTAAGTTCTAGGGGACTAATGACCTCAGCAGTTGAGTCCCATAGTGCTCAGAGCCATTTGAACCATTTTTTTGTGAAATCCAACGCACCAGTATGGTCCAAGACAGACAGGTCGAACAGGCTCTGTATTTTGTTCTCCAAGGTCACCTCACCTCAGCTCTCTGGATTTGACTGACATCCTCTCCAAAGTGAAGGGTACAGCTCTCTCGTCGACATAGTTGAAGAACTGCAGGAGGGAATCTTACAGTCCTGTCAAAATTTACGAGACGACCGGAGATGTTTGAAAGGATTTGTAACCGTCTGCAGAGACGAGTATGGTGGTGCATCGAAAAGCGAGGACGGCTTGCAGAACACCTCCTTTAACAGGTACGATGCAGAGAAAGATTACTACGTGCTGGAGTAGTGCTGTATTTCTCTGTAAGAGAGGCCATGGGTGCAATTTAAGCCAATTAGATGAAGAGTTCACCGAAAAGTTTGCGCTTGAAATGTACTGTAAGGAAAAAAAAATCAACGCATCACGAAGGAACAAACGATTGAAATTTCAGAAAAATTGGATGATTTATTTAACAGAAAGAGCTTCACAAACTAAGTAAGTCAGTAATTCTTTGGTCCACCTCTGAGCCTTTCGCAATTCGGCTTGGCATTGTTTGATAGAATCGTTGGATGTCTCCCTGGGGGATATCGTATGAAAAACTGTCCAAGTGGTATATTGGATCGTCAAAGTCCCGAGCAGGTTGGAGCGCCCTGCCGTAATGCTCCAAACTTTCTCGACTGGACAGAGATGGTATGACGTTGCTGCCCAACGTAGGGTTTGGCATGCACGAAGACAAGCAGTGAAAGTCTCACCGTGTGGGGGCAAGCCTTATCTTGCTGAAATGTAAGCCCACGATGGCTTGTCTTGAAGGGCGACGCAACAGGGCGTAGAATATCTTCGACGTACCGCTGTGCTGTATGAGAGCCAGGGATGACAATCAAAGGGGTCCCGCTATGAGAAGAAACGGCACCCCAGACCATCACTCCTGGTTGTCGGCTTGTACAGCAGGCGACAGTCAGGTTGGGATCTCACTTCTGTCCAGGGAGTCTTCAGACACATCTTCGGCTTGGAATCCCATGGACTGGAGCAGGATTGTCTTCAGTGATGAAAACCGCTTCGAATAGAGCCTCGATGACCAACGAATACCTGCCTGGAGGCGCCCCGACAGTGACGGAATACCAACACGAGTGTCGCCCGCCACACGGCGCGACAACCAGGAGTGGCGGTCTGGGATACGATTTCATTCGCAGACTGCAGCGACGAATGCAAGGCTAGGATTAGGATTGGGGCCTCCTGCTGAGTAGGCAGATGCGCCAACCACTACGCCACCCTGCCACAGTGTCTTTGCATAACTGCACGGTCTACCACGACAGCTTCCTCTATCCAAATTCCCATTCGTGCCACTTGGGAATTTGTACTTTGGAGGCAGGCGTGCTTGGGTAGTCCGTGCAGTTATTGTGCCTTGGTGGCGTAGTGGTTAGCGGGTAGGCCTAGTGAGCAGGTGGTCTGGGTTCGATTCCCAGCCTTGGTACCAAATTTCGTTCATTGCTTCAGTCTGCATATATACGTCATAAATCATTCCACTCAAAGACACGCCATCAGAGTGCGGCTACACAAGGGCACACACAGCGAGTCCGTCTTTCATACACTACTACGCATCACGCACACACACACACACACACACACACACACACACACACACACACACACAGGTACGTCATTCAATAAGTTGACACAAAACTGGAAAACCTGAAGTACACATACGTCTCACAAGCTACATCGAACCGGTCTTCGGACTACAACAACAAAAGCAACTTGCTCTCTGTGTCGTACATTACCAAAATTTAAAATACATAACTTTATAACTTTGTAATGTGCTATCTTCTGTGTCAGACATGTCGTGTATATATAAGCGAGGACGGCTCTAGGTACTTTCAGTCTGATGCACCGTATCTTCCGAACCTGCGGCTAATGAAAGGGGGCTCTACTTGCTCATGACATGATGACAATTTGGGTAGGCTGCGAAGCGCGTTCGAATGGCTCTAGTGATCAAGGCAATCGTTCTAGAAAAGCGGAGCATCCGGATTCGAGTCTTGGTCAGACACAAATTTTCAGCCTCCACCACTGATTCATTTGAATGCCCATAAGGCAGTTGAAGTTATGTTTCTCGTAATAATAGCGTAACCATTACTATTAATAACATTGCACCTTAGAATACGACAGGTCAGTCGTCTGACAGCAGTGTTGTTTCTGAAGTACAGCTTAATTCGTGGCATTCCGGTACTGGTAGCGTAGTCGAACTAATAGTCCGGCAGTAAGCATCGCAGAAAATCGCGAGTAACGTAACCAGCCACGTTTGTCTAGCTCCGGCTGTGGAGCTGAAACCATTGTCCACTGTTCATGTAATTAGTAGCTGCGATCAGCGGTTATTGTCTAGCGGTAGTTAGTTTAAATGCACAAACTCCCGCGCGCTCGCCGCTGCCTGACAAATATTTTATGTCCGTAACTCGACAACGCTGCGTTGGCGTGCCGTGTTTATTTGTAAGGTTTTGCTCCACTGGACGTGCTCTACCGGGGTCTGACCTTATTGTCACGCTGTTTTTCTGCACAGTAAGTATATACAGGGCGTTTCGCAATTCGTGTTACAGACTTGTAAAGGTTGTAGAGAGGGGTTAGTAGGTCAAGTTCTACACAGGAACTCATGTCCACAAGCATCGTCCAACGACGCAGCTCAGCGTCAGAGTTGTAGGCGCCTGTGAATGTATGTATACAAAGGGTTGTACCGTGATGATGATACAAACTTTCTAGGATGATAGAGAAGGGCAAGTGTATCAGTTTGAGGTAAAGGTAACTGCACCGGAAATGAACGACTCGAAAGTTATAGTCCGCAGCTCGTGGCCTCGCGGTCGCGTTCTCGCTCCGCGAGCAAGGGGTCCCGGGTTCGATTCCCGGCTGGGTCAGGGATTTTCACCTCCCTCGAGGTGACTGGGTGTCTGTGTTGTCCTCATCATTTCATCATCATTCGTGCCAGTGGAAGATTGGAATCAGTAAAGATTGGAAATTTGTACGGGCGCTAATAACCGCGCAGTTGGGCGCCGCACAATCCAAACATCATCATCATCATCATCATCGAAAGTTGTAAGCGAAAACCGTTCTGATACCTCTGACAGCGGAACACTTCTAATGGTACTGTTATTGCTAAGACTGTAGGGTAGGTGGTAGTACGGGCCAAAACAAGAAGAAGTGTCTAGTAGGCGTAAGCTCTAAACTGCCAACGTTAAGAGTTAAGAGGACTTGTTCGATAGAGGAGATGCGTTTCACGGTAGCGAAGATAAAGAAGCGGTCATAGCTTCTAAGGTATGCACTCTAGAGCCCATGTTTACTGTACATGTCTTTCTTGTTTTCGTCCATACTACCACCTCTGAAAGTTGCCTACCATACAGTCTTACATTTTTCCAATGTGTGTGAAATCTTATGGGACTTAACTGCTAAGGTCATCAGCCCCTAAGCTTACACACTACTTAGCCTAAATTATCCTAAGGACAAACACACACACACCCATGCCCGAGGGAGGACTCGAACCTCCGCCGGGACCAGCCGCACAGTCCATGACTGCAGCGCGTCAGACCGCTCGGCTAATCCCGCGCGGCGTAACTTTCGACTTGTTCGTTTCTGGCCCAGCGTCCCTGACCTCAAATTGATACCCTTCTCCGTCACCCTAGAAAGATTGTAGCATCATCACAGAATCACCCTGTATTTACATACATTATAGGCGCTGGCCCCTGTAACTCTGGTGCTATGTGGCGTCATTGTATAACGTCTCCTGACATGGGTTCCTACGTAAAACTCGATCCAGTAAGTCCCGCCTACAACCCCTTAGAAGGGTGCACAATGGGACGCCCTGCGCCTACCTTGGCCGGGGTCCCTGGCCTGCATCGCCGCGGCGGGCGGCGCCTGCGCGGCGGCTACGGCCGGCGGCGCCCCGGCGTCGCTGCCCGCGGCGAAGAGGTGGGCGGCGGCGGCGGCGGCGAGCGCGGCCAGCACCAGGCAGCCGAGCAGCGGCCGGCCCGCGGTCTCCATGGCGAGTGAGCCGCCAGCCGCCAGCCGCCAGCCGGCAGCCACCAGGCACTCGCCTGCCCCCTCCCTGCCCTGCCGCGGCCGACCTTCACTGCCTACAGCCCAGTTCGCAGCCTCCCGCCACTGTCTCGGGATCATCCGTAATGCGGGCCCCACGTACCACTAATCGACACGCACGGCCGTATTTAAAGCCGCCGGCACACGGACCGTGCATCCGAACGCTGAGCGTGCCGAGTTTCTGACGTCATAGCGTGGAGTAGCACGTTCGGGAGTCTTCCCGAACATGCAGAGCAATATCTGGCATGTCAGATACGAGGTGTGGCTAGAAAAAAACCGGACTAGTACTGGTGAAACAATAAAACGAATGCAATAAGGCTGAAAGTCGCGTGGCCTGTCACGTGACTCTCGCTCCGCCTACTGCTCGAGTTTCATCTGCCTCCTGCACTCAGTCTGCCCGTGGCGTCTGTTTTAAGTAGTTGACGTTTTGTCTGTGCGTCGGAAAATGTTGAGTGTACAGAAAGAACAGCGTGTTAACATCAAATTTTGTTTCAAACTAGGAAAATCTGCAAGTGAAACGTTTGTAATGTTGCAACAAGTGTACGCCGATGATTGTTTATCGCGAACACAAGTGTTTGAGTGGTTTAAACGATTTAAAGATGGCCGCGAAGACACCAGTGATGACACTCGCACTGGCAGACCATTGTCAGCAAAAACTGATGCAAACATTGAAAAAATCGGTAAACTTGTTCGACAAGATCGCCGTTTAACAATCAGAGCAGTGTCTGAGTTAACAGGAGTTGACTTGTTGTCTTGTCGAACAAGTTTACCGATTTTTTCAATGTTTGCATCAGTTTTTCCTGACAATGGTCTGCCAGTGCGAGTCTCATCACTGGTGTCTTCGCGGCCATCTTCAAATCGTTTAAACCACTCAAACACTTATGTTCGCGATAAACAATCATCGGCGTACACTTGTTGCAACATTACAAACGTTTCACTTGCAGATTTTCCTAGTTTGAAACAAAATTTGATGTTAACACGCTGTTCTTTCTGTACACTCAACATTTTCCGACGCACAGACAAAACGTCAACTACTTAAAACAGACGCCACGGGCAGACTGAGTGCAGGAGGCAGATGAAACTCGAGCAAGTAGGCGAAGCGAGAGTCACGTGACAGGCCACGCGACTTTCAGCCTTATTGCATTCGTTTTATTGTTTCACCAGTACTAGTCCGGTTTTTTTCTAGCCACACCTCGTATTCTGAGTGTGCGTCTGAGCCTTCACCAATGAGATGGCACAACGCCACCTACGTCACACGCACGCCGTCTCCCTTCAGTACAGAGTTGTGAGGCGCCAAATTGGCATTCATTTCATGCCTATACGTATATATGCAGCTTTACTGTATGATTAAATGATGATGGCGTCCTCTTGGGTAAAATATTCCGGAGGTAAAATAGTCCCCCATTCGGATCTCCGGGCGGGGACTACTCAAGAGGATGTCGTTATCAGGAGAAAGAAAACTGGCGTTCTACGGATCGGAGCGCGGAATGTCAGATCCCTTAACCGGGCAGGTAGGTTAAAAAATGGGAAATGCATGGGTTAAAGTTAGATATAGTGGGGATTAGCGAAGTTCGGTGACAGGAGGAACAAGACTTCTGGTCAGGTGAATACAGGGTTATAAATACAAAATCAAATAGGGGTAATGCAGGAGTAGGTTTAACAATGAATAAAAAAAATAGGAGTGCCGGTTAGCTGCTACAAACAGCATAGTGAACGCATTATTGTGGCCACGATATACACGAAGTCCACGCCTACTACAGTAGTACAAGTTTATATGCCAACTAGCTCTGCAGATGATGAAGAAATTGATGAAATGTATGATGAGATAAAGGAAATTATTCAGGCAGTGAAGGGAGACGAAAATTTAATAGTCATGGGTGACTGGAATTCGAGACTAGGGAAAGGGAGAGAAGGAAATATAGTAGGTGAATATGGATTGTGCCTAAGAAATGCAAGAGGAAGCCGCCTGGTAGAATTTTGCACAGAGCATAACTTAATCATACCTAACACTTGGTTCAAGAATCATAACTGAAGGTTGTATACATGGAAGAAACCTGGAGATACTGACAAGTTTCAAATAGATTATATAGTGGTAAGACAGAGATTTAGGAACCAGGTTTTAAATTGTAAGACATTTCCAGGGGCAGATGTGGACTCTGACCAAAATCTATTGGTTATGAATTATAGATTAAAACTGAAGAAACTGCAAAAAGGTTGGAATTTAAGGAGATGAGACCTGGATAAATTGAAAGGGTATAAGATGAACATCAACAAAAACAAAACGAGGATAATGGAATGTAGTCGAATTAAATCGGGTGATGCTGAGGGAATTAGATTAGGAAATGAGACACTTAAAGTAGTAAACGAGTTTTGCTATTTGGGGAGTAAAATGACTGATTATGGACGAAGTAGAGAGGATATGAAATGTAGACTGGTAATGGCAAGGGAAGAGTTTCTGAAGAAGAGAAGTTAGTTAACATCGAGTATAGATGTGTCAGGAAGTCTTTTGTAAAAGTGTTTGTATGGAGTGTAGCCATGTATGGAAGTGAAACGTGGACGATAAATAGTTTGGACGGGAAGAGAATAGAAGCTTTCGAAATGTGGTGCTACAGAAGAATGCTGAAGACTAGATGGGTAGATCACATAACTAATGAGGAGGTATTGAATAGGATTGGGGAGAAGATGAGCTTGTGGCACAACTTGACTAGAAGAAGGGATCGGTTAGTAAGACATGATCTGAGGCATCGAGGGATCACCAATTTAGTACTGGAGGGCAGTGTGGAGGGTAAAAATCGTAGAGGGAGACCAAGAGATGAATACACTAAGCAGATTCAGAAGGGAGTAGGCTGCATTAGGTACTGGGAGATGAAGAAGCTTGCACAGGATAGAGTAGCATGGAGAGCTGCATCAAACCAGTCTCAGGACTGAAGACCACAACAACAACAACAACGTATATATGCCATTTATGATCACCAGAAAATTGAGAATCACTGGAAAACTCGTTGTTAACTGCGTGATTCGTTCCAAAAAATAATGAGAAACATCATATTCGTCGCAAAAGAATTACTGTAACTTGCTTATTAAGAGAGTAGGCTATATGAAGGCAGCGATACACTGAGGATCCACCCAAAACACTTTGTTCTTGGTACAATTTGTTATAATTAAATTTCAATTAGTTACATATCTATGATTAAGGTCTTCAGCAAGTAGTAACATACTGTGACTGGATATAAGTAGTGTGTTGGTGGTTAAGCTTAGTGAATAGCGTTACTGATCCGTATCAACTTGTATGTTAGGGCGGTGGTTCGCGTCTCGACATTTCCAAACTTTTTTTCCTAACATTCACGTTTTTATTAGATTCTAATACTTTATTACTAGTTTAATATAGTACATACTATAATATCTGATGTTACGTAAATATAAGTTCACCTTTTTTTTTGAGAGGTGACTTTTTTCGATTGGCTTAATCTACAGGACAGCTTGCACTACTTGTATAAAGACATTTTACGCTTCGTAATTCACATGTTGCAAAGATTCTGCTACTGGGTAGGAACAGTGATCAAGTAAGACTCGCCTTGGGGTTTTACTAAAATGTGGGAATGATGAAATAATCTTTATCTTATGTGGAGAAGTATTTCAAATTTGTATCGTCCTGTTTGTAATGGAACATATGCAAAAATCAAATGGCTCTGAGCACTATGGGACTTAACATCTGAGGTCATCAGTCCCCTAGAACTTAGAACTACTTAAACCTAACTAACCTAAGGACATCACACACATCCATGCCCGAGGCAGGACTCGAATCTGCGGCCGTTCAGTTTCAAAGGAAAGATTTGGGTTTATGACTCGATCTATTTCCATATATTCGGTTTTCTCTTGGTTAATCAAAAGCCCGATTTAGCTGGCACTCTGCCTGAGAGATCTGTACATGTCTTTCAGTTCTTCTTCAGTTTCACTCAGCAACACTATATCATCTGCATAAGCCGGGAGTTTTACTTCACTGTGTTCGAATCGGAGACCATTGTATAGTTGTAAATTACTCTCCCGAACCACTTTCTCTAATGCAAGGTAGAAGAGGACACATGAAAGAGCGTCTCCCTGTCGTAAGCCTGTTTTAATTGGAAAGGTGGGGGATATGGATCCTCTGAACTTCACTGCTGCCTCGGAGCCATCCATGCACAGTTGTATGATACTAAAGATTTTACTGGGTATACTACATTCTCGTAATGCGTTGTAGACGCTACTTCTGTGGATGTTGTCGTAGGCTCGCTGGAAGTCAATGAAGAGACAGTGGATGTTTTTGTTAAATTCCCAGTATTTCTCAAATATCTGTCGTATAGTAAACAAACCAGAAGAAGGGATCGGTTGGTAGGACATGTTCTGAGGCATCAAGGGATCACCAATTTAGTATTGGAGGGCAGCGTGGAGGGTAAAAATCGTAGAGGGAGACCAAGAGATGAATACACTAAGCAGATTCAGAAGGATGTAGGTTGCAGTAGGTACTGGGAGATGAAAAAGCTTGCACAGGATAGAGTAGCATGGAGAGCTGCATCAAACCAGTCTCAGGACTGAAGACCACAACAACAACAATAGTAAACAAATTATCAGTTGTGGAGCGGTTTGTTCGAAATCCAGCCTGGTAATCTTGAATAATGTTTTCCGCGTAAGGTTTAAGTTTTTCCAGAATGCTCATTGACAGAATTTTGTGTGTTATGTTCAGCGACCTGATTCCTCTGTAATTTCCACATTCCACTCTGTTTCCTTTCTTGTGTATGGGACAAATTATTGCACTTTTCCAATCTTCAGGCAGCGTTTCAATCCTATCACACTTCCCATAAATTCTTCGAACGTTTTATACGTAGGGAGAAGCTCATGTTTCTCAGTTTACTATTCACCGTACTTCCAGGTATGTAGGGTGGCTTACTATTATTTTGTTTACTAATGCCGCAGTAAGACTGTCATACAGGCTGCCGCCTACGTAATTTGTTGTTGCCTGGTAATCGGCGGGTGGAAACTGATAGTGAATACACAGCAGCTGTTGGCAGTTCCTAAACACCGCTTTCTTCAAATATTCACAAGCTGTGGGACACCAACTGCACAACATATACTACCTCCTATAGGTTCGCAGTGTACCTCCTTTATGATCCATGCGAAGCGAACGCGATAACTATTATTAATGATTCAAGTCATTCGCAGCAGCGTCTTCAGACTTCATTCTCAGCGTGGCCCAGCTCAAGTGCGGTGCGCTCCATGAAACGCAGTTCCATCTTCTACAACTCCTGCAAGGACACATCTGGAAGCCAATGAAGGGAATGGCAGTGGTTTCTGCAATTACGGGGAAAACAGCAATAACGGGGGAAAAAGTAGGATGGTACCTTATATTACTGAAGAATGACTCGCAGCTAACGCAAATTTATACAAGTCTTCAGACTGTGGCAGTTTGTACCCGCCTGCAGACACCAGAAGACACCTCAAGAAGATCTCAGCAGAAACGCCGAAACGTGGAGTCGTTGAAGGAACAGAAGAGGAACATTCTGAACACCGAATAGACTTTATCAAAAAGAAATACATACCAAATACAGAACTTTCAACATGTATCATTTTCGAGGGAGAGGAGTCACTATCTGACACACACACACACACACACACACACACACACACACACACACACTTCATCTGTAGGTTCAATCACCGTATTTCACCACTATTTATACGACCTTAAATTAGCACCAGATTACGGGGTAATAATTCATTAATAAATAGACCTCTGCGCACAATAACAATTAAAACTAATTACAAATTTCTGTAGCACCACATTATGTGCACACGAAAGTAGATTCCTAAATAATTTGGCAATAAATATTGCAGTCGCTTGTATAGCGGTGACACACACGAAGAAACCAAATTCATCTGTCAATAACGTCATGCTGACTGTCTAATATTTATGTCTGCACAGCCTAGTTAATTGAATTGTGTAACTTATATGTAGGTACGCTCCAAACAAAAATAACTCGCAGCGCCACTGATTGTTGCAGTGATAATGACACAGAATAATGAGCGCGATCTATTACTAAATATTGTTTGGATCAAAAATGATTCAAATGGCGCTGAGCACTATGGGACTCAACTGCTGTGGTCATAAGTCCCCTAGAACTTAGAACTACTTAAACCTAACTAACCTAAGGACATCACACACAGCCATGCCCGAGGCAGGATTCGAACCTGCGACCGTAGTGGCCGTGCGGTTCCGGACTGTAGCGCCTTTAACCGCTCGGCCACTCTGGCCGGCGTTGTTTGGATCGATAGTGTGGCAATCGACTGCAGTTTCTTCCTCCTGTTCGATACTACAACATCTACTGTAACTTCACTTATACGACACGTTCAAGTTGTGTTAGCGATGCATTCTTTTAAGTTTTCCGTATCCGTACGTATACGAAGAAAGGCGAAGACAGCCAAACTTAAGGGCTCCAATTTAGATTATGCAGGACATTCCCGTTGCAAACTTCTAGGACTTGTACAGGGGAGCGAGTACATAATATTTTGAATGGGGACCCATGACTGGAATCGTACCGTTTCCGTTCTACGACGGTTTCAATTCAGACGTGTAAATCGTCTACGTCTGCCGAAGGAAAGAGAAAAGTCTCGGAGTTTCATGCCCTGCTATGCAATAGGGTGTACGGGATTTAACTTCCATGGAATACTTGTTGTGAGGTCGTAGGCGAAGTTTAATTTACTAGACTCCTGTAGAGAAAGAGGAAGGTCCACTGGCACGAATTCGGGGCACTAGAAACTGAGGAGAGACCAGGAGATTGTTTATCAGAACATGCTTTGTGGGTACAACGTCTGTGACAACGTTTGTGGTCGCCACATCGAGACTCTGTTGTAATGCGTTACTAGTGTTGTGTACGTACGGTACGTTGGGTTTGTTTTTGTTTTGGAGTAATGTAAACAACAATGTTTATTGTACTGTATCGTATGTTAACTGGGGACCTAGAATCGATGGAGCGGCTCCTTCCCCGCCGCCCCACGCAGAACCCAGGGTTATTGTGCGGTTCGGCCCCCAGTGGACCCCCCGGGAACGTCTCACACCAGACGTGTGCAACCCCTATCTTTGCGTGGTAGAGTAATGGTGGTGTACGCGTACGTGGAGAACTGGTTGGCGCAGCAATCGCCGACATAGTGTAGCTGAGGCGGAATAAGGGGAACCAACCAGCATTCGCCGAGGCAGATGGAAAACCGCCCAAAAACCATCCACAGACTGGCCGGCTCACCGGACATCGACACAAGTTCGCCGGGCGGATTCGTGCTGGGGACCAGGCGCTCCTTTCCAATCCGGAAAGCCGCGCGTTAGACCGCTCGGCTAACCGGCCCGGCACATAATTTTAAAGTGTTAAAACAAACAAGCGTGCTTGACTATTAAATGAGTGTTTAGCCATGTTTCCTTTCGAACTGTTACCTAAAAACTGCACTTCCTCACGCCCAATTATGTTCCTCAAGCAAAAGTCCTAGAAGTGTCCGCCCCCGGTAGCTGAGTGGTCAGTGCGACAGAATTTCAGTCCTAAGGGCCCGGGTTCTATTACCGGCTGGATCGGAGATTTTCTCCGCCTAGGTAGTGGGTGTTGTGTTGTCCTTCTCATCACCATTTCATCCCCATCGACACGCAAGTCGCCGAAGTGGCGTCATCACGAAAGACCTGCACCAGGCGAACGGCCTAACCGACGGGGAGCCGCTGTCGGATATGGATTTGGTTGAACCAGGTGGCAGCCGAACATTCAAAATTCCTTATTTTGCAGTTGATGCATATTTGTAAGACTAACGACAGATTCGACTTTCACAAGATTCAGCTAAGGAAGTTAGAGGTCCAAACTTTATGTGAGTCTTAGTAGCATCATTAGAGCATCGCATAGAGCACACAGCAGGCTTACAAGGAGAAAATCCACTCATGTTTGGCCATTTCCCGATATCAAATGGTTCACATGGCTCTGAGCACTATGGGACTTAACTTCTGACGTCATCAGTCCCCTAGAACTTAGAACTACTTGAACCTAACTAACCTAAGGACATCAGACACACCCATGCCCGAGGCAGGATTCGAACCTGCGACCGTAGCGGTCGCGCGGTTCCAGACTGTAGCGCCTAGAGCCGCTCGGCCACCTCGGCCGGCTGCCGCTATCAGATAAGGTGTATACATTCTGGGCTTGAGCTATATGTGCTTCTCAGCATACACTTATGGCTGTCACAATTGCAATACTCTGTAGGTGAAAAAGCAATAAACGTCAAATTGGCATGAACGTCTATGTTCTTACGCATTTGAATCAGCTTATTAGACTACGCTCACTTAAAAACTTTTGCATAAATTATCAGCCACAGAGACTTGTTTACATGCTTCAGTATACAAATGATTAGTATTTCAGCGCAACCCTAGAAAGTAGGTACGTGTAACGGAATACACATTCTATATATATCGAAAGAATGCGCAGCACGTATCTCATCCAGAAATCGCATTTGAATGTTGTTTACCTGTGAGAAGACCGTGTTACGCGTCCTGCAACAACGACAAACGTGTAGCAGCAAGTGTCGGAAACTGATAGCGGAAAGATCGGGACTTATGGAGACTGCCTTTTCTTGTTGTGTAGACTCTCTGCGGCCCCAAGCGACTAGCGCCGATAAGGACAGACGTATTGTTCGCTCCGTCGTGAAGGTTGGAACACCTACGGCACGTCCCTTAAGTAAGGAAGCGGACTTGTTTGCAGCAACACAAGTACCCAGACGGACGGTGCGACATCTGAAGAACTACATCTACATATGTACTCCGCTAGCCACCAAGCGGTGTGTGACGGAGTGCACAATTCGCGCCAAAGTCATATCCCCCCCCCCCCCCCCCCCCTCTGTTCCACTTGCGGATCGCGCGAGGGAAAAACGATTGTCTGAACGCCTCAATACGAGCTCTAATTTCCCTTATTTTTGAATGATGATCATTACGCGATTTGAAAGTTGGTGGTAATAATGTATGCTCTACATCCTCGGTGAGGATTGGATTTCGGAAATTAGAGAGCAACCCCTTCTATCTACACAACCGCGTCCCACTTCAAACTTTCTACGAGATTTGTAACGCTCTCGCGATGGCTAAATGTACCAGTCACGAACCTTGCCGCTCTTCTTTGGACCTTCTCAATCTCTTGAATGAGACCCAACTGGTAAGGGTCCCATACAGACGAACAATACTCTAAGACTGGACGAACTAACGTATTGTAAGCTATTTCCTTTGTTGAAGGACTTCATCGCTTCAGGATTCTACCAATAAACCGGAATCTAGAGTTCGGCTTACCCGTTACTTGTATAATCTGATCCTTCCATTTGACATCATTTCGAATAGTCACACCCAGACATTTGACTGATGTTACCGCTTCCAAAGACTGATCATTTATTTTGTACTCATACATTAATGGGGATTTTCGCCTTGTTATACGCAGTAGGTTACACTTACTAATGTTGAGAGATAACTGCCAGTCATTACACCACGCATTTATTTTCTGCAAATCCTCATTGATTTGTTCACACCCTTCGTGTTAAACTACTTTCCTGTAGACTACAGCATCATCGGCAAACAGTCTAAGGCCGCTGTCAATACCATCAACCAGATCGTTAACATGTAAATCGTAAAAAGCAGAGGACCTATTACGCTGCCCTGGGGCACACCTGAAGTTACGCTTGTTTCTGTTGAAGTCACCCCGTTCAGGACGACATACTGCTCCCTTTCTGTTACAAAACTTTCTATCCAACCGCATATGTCATCGGACAGACCGTAAGCGCGCACTTTTTGTAGCAAGCGACAGTAGGGAACTGAGTGGAACGCCTTTCGACAGTCGAGAAATATGGCATCAACCTGGGAGCCGGTATCTAGAGCCTGTTGTATATCACGCACAAAGAGGGCCAGCTGTGTCTCGCATGACCGCTGTTTCCTAAAACCGTGCTGGTTTCTGCAGATGAGCTTCTCAGAGTCTAGAAAGGTCATTATGTCTGAACACAAAATATGTTCCATGATTCTACAACACATCGATGTCAGTGAAATTGGTCGGTAATTATGTGCATCCGATTTTCTACCCTTTTTATAGATTGCTATGACCTGGGCCTTCTTCCAGTCCCGTGGAACTTTCCGTCGTTCCAATGATCTCTGATAGATGACGGATACGAATGGTGCTATATTTGTAGCATAGTCAGCATATAGTCTTACGGGGATACCATCTGGGCCAGATGCCTTCCTGGCGTCTAAGGATCTTAACTGTTTTACAATCCCAGATACACTAAACACTATGTCGTTTGTTCGATGATTGAAAGGGGGAAGCACGGTTAGCACGGCGACCACAGCTGCAGCTTCCCTTGACACAGCGACAGAGAGAGGCACAGGAACTGCCCCACATTGTCGTTTCGACGATTCCCGCTTTTGGGTACAGCATCACGATGGAGCTACCGGTGTGTGGAGACTCAGAGGAGAACGGAAGTTGTCAGAATACATTCGTCATCGCCATACAAGGTCAGCCCCTTGGCGCGATGCTGTGGGGTGCATCTGGGCACACAATATCGTCTCCGTATCCCATAGACATAAGGTGGACAACAAGCGTGACAATATCTGACGTACTAAGACCGATAGCTCCTCCTAACTTAGAGTCCTTCATGACGCTGTCTTTCAACAAGATAACGCAAGACGCCATGTTACCCCTACTGTCATGAGCCTGGCTACCATGTTGCCTACAGGGCTATTACAAATGATTGAAGCGATTTCATAAATTCACTGTAGCTCCATTCATTGACATATGGTCACGACACACTACAGATACGTAGAAAAACTCATAAAGTTTTGTTCGGCTGAAGCCGCACTTCAGGTTTCTGCCGCCAGAGCGCTCGAGAGCACAGTGAGACAAAATGGCGACAGGAGCCGAGAAAGCGTATGTCGTGCTTGAAATGCACTCACATCAGTCAGTCATAACAGTGCAACGACACTTCAGCACGAAGTCCAACAAAGATCCACCAACTGCTAACTCCATTCGGCGATGGTATGCGCAGTTTAAAGCTTCTGGATGCCTCTGTAAGGGGAAATCAATGGGTCGGCCTGCAGTGAGCGAAGAAACGGTTGAACGCGTGCGGGCAAGTTTCACGCGTAGCCCGCGGAAGTCGACGAATAAAGCAAGCAGGGAGCTAAACGTACCACAGTCGACGGTTTGGAAAATCTTACGGAAAAGGCTAAAGCAGAAGCCTTACCGTTTACAATTGCTACAAGCCCTCACACCCGATGACAAAGTCAAACGCTTTGAATTTTCGGCGCGGTTGCAACAGCTCATGGAAGACGGTGCGTTCAGTACGAAACTTGTTTTCAGTGATGAAGCAAGATTTTTTTTCTCAATGGTGAAGTGAACAGACACAATGTGCGAATCTGGGCGGTAGCATTCGTGCAACAAATTCGCAATTCACCAAAAGTTAACGTGTTTTGTGCAATCTCACGATTTAAAGTTTACAGCCCCTTTTTCTTCTGCGAAAAAAACGTTACAGGACACGTGAATCTGGACATGCTGGAAAATTGGCTCATGCCACAACTGGAGACCGACAGCGCCGACTCCATCTTTCAACAGGATGCTGCTCCACCGCACTTCCATCATGATGTTCGGCATTTCTTAAACAGGAGATTGGAAAAACCGATGGATCGGTCGTGGTGAAGATCATGATCAGCAATTCATGTCACGGCCTCCACGCTCTCCCGACTTAACCCCATGCGATTTCTTTCTGTGGGGTTATGTGAAAGATTCAGTGTTTAAACCTCCTCTAGCAAGAAACGTGCCAGAACTGCGAGCTCGCATCAACGATGCTTTCGAACTCATTGATGGGGACGTGCTGCGCCGAGTGTGGGAGGAACTTGATTATCGGCTTGATGTCTGCCGAATCACTAAAGGGGCACATATCGAACATTTGTGAATGCCTAAAAAAACTTTTGAGTTTTTGTATGTGTGTGCAAAGCATTGTGAAAATATCTCAAATAATAAAGTTATTGTAGAGCTGTGAAATCGCTTCAATCATTTGTAATAACCCTGTACATATCTAACCCACTGATCATGTGTTGCCTGCAGTCTGCAGCCACTACAGCTGATGAAATCTGGCGCAGAGTTCAGCCAGCATGGAGTGACGTACATGTTGTATCTGTCACTGAGGGGAGATGACAAGCCTGGTGAGTGCCACTGTTGCTGCAACCTGCGTACAAATTTTCGGGGGCCATATACCCATAAATCACCTATAAACTCAGTCCTGTATTTTGCCTGCGGTCGAGGATCAAATAGGCAAAAGGTGTGGCTCAGTAGAAATCATTGGATCGCACACGAGACACTGAACCGAAATTATAAAAGGGGAAAATATTAAAATGAAACAGGCAAAATAGAATACATGTGTTAAAAAACTGAGATTGACAGGAAGTGCAAAATGCCACAGCAGAAACGACTAGGCGAAAGAAGCGAGGCTGTAGAAGCATGTATAACTATGGCAAAGACAAAAGTCGTCTACAGAAAAATTAGAGAGACCTTTGGAGAAGATAAGCGACAGCATGGCTATCAAGAGCTCAAATAGTAAGTCCAAACTTAGGAAAGAAGGGTAGCTGAAATGTGGAAAGCATGTACAGGGGATCTATGCAGGGGAAAAAAAGATGAAAGTGACAACGGTTGGAAGAGCGATGTGCTGACCACATGCCCCATCATATCTGCATCAGGTGACTCCCATCTGCTGAGGATGACATTGTGGTCGGTCGGTACCTTTGGGCCCTCCGAGACCTATTCCGACGGTGTTTCGTTTAATTTACAGTGAGTATTTTCTCAGTATTTTTCGGTATAAGGGGTTCCGAAGGGTCATTACTGGGCCTGTTGGAATGTGGGTCCACAAGGGTTTGAATGTGGATCCACCAGACATTATATCTGGAACAATGTATAGAGGATGATTCGCAATGTGGTATGTCTGAGATGGGTTTCAAAGGTGGATCCATCAATGAGAGGACTCGGTCAGGTTTATTGGAGCCATCCACAACACATGAATAGGTATAGACATACAGAAAGTAGAACAAATGCATTGCATCTGTACAATATTTAGTTGTGAGTGACTGGGTGCATTCGAATACAGTGGTATACTATGATGTCCGACTAACGTGCTGTTCTATCTTTTACATAAGAATAATACTCATGACGGACTGCCTCCATCCTTCCAACGGACATCTAGCACACAAAATAGCGGAATTGGCATACTCATGTGGCATCAACATGGCCCTTTAAGAGTTTTTTTTACTAAGGAAAGAGGAAGTATACGAAACCTGTTTCAGAGGTCGCCAGTGCGTCGCGAAATATCTGCTGTGAATGAATAAACAGTGACTAGCATGTGTGACAAAACGCAGCCTACCCAGACTTCTCTAAGGATCTGAAAGTTTTCGGGTACTTCAACAAATAGCTTTATCTAAGGCGTCAGATCCCAATATACAGGGTGTTACAAAAAGGTACGGCCAAACTTTCAGGAAACATTCCTCACACACAAATAAAGAAAAGATGTTACGTGGACATGTGTCCGGAAACGCTTAATTTCCATGTTAGAGCTCATTTTAGTTTCGTCAGTATGTACTGCACTTCCTCCATTCTGATGATCAAGTTGTAAATTTTCACAATCAACATGTGTGGGCTGACGAGAATCCGCACGCAATTGTGCAATCACGTCATCAACACAGATTTTCTGTGAACGTTTGGGCAGGCATTGTTGGTGATGCCTTGATTGGGCCCCATGTTCTTCCACCTACGCTCAATGGAGCACGTTATCATGATTTCATACGGGATACTTTACTTGTGCTGCTAGAACATGTGCCTTTACAAGTACGACACACATGTGGTTCATGCACGATGGAGCTCCTGCACATTTCAGTCGAAGTGTTCGTACGGTTCTCAACAACAGATTCGGTGACCGACGGATTGGTAGAGGCGGACGAATTTTATGGCCTCCACGCTCTCCTGACCTCAACCCTCTTGACTTTCATTTATTGGGGCATTTGAAAGCTCTTGTCTACGCGACCCCGGTACCAAATGTAGAGACTCTTCGTGCTCGTATTGTGGGCGGCTGTGACACAATACGTCATTCTCCAGGGCTGCATCAGCGCATCAGGGATTCCATGTGACGGAGGGTGGATGCATGTATCCTCGCTAACGGAGGACATTTTGAACATTTCCTGTAACAAAGTGTTTGAAGTCACGCGGGTACGTTCTGTTGCTGTGTGTTTCCATTCCATGATTAATGTGATTTGAAGAGAAGTAATAAAATGAGCTCTAACATGGAAAGTAAGCGTTTCCGGACACATGTCCACATAACATATTTTCTTTCTTTGTGGGTGAGGAATGTTTCCTGAAAGTTTGGCCGTACCTTTTTGTAACACCCTGTAAATTTGCTGTCGACGTAAGTTCGCTCTGATCAACGTCCATTTTCTTCACCTTTTGAATCAACTTATGAACCACAGACATTTGTTTACGCTCTGAACAGAGCAATTTTGCACCGTTGTATGTTTGGTTAGCCGGTTATACAGAGTGTTTGACAATTTCTATTTCAGGCTTCTAGGGGATGTGGAAGGGACTGGTGCAGTAGTTGAAGTCTTGATAAGGAATGCACGTCCAGAAATGTACCGTTTGGATGAAAAATAAGTTTCTAGAGCGGTTCACTTCCAAACCTCTCACTTCACAGTAACACACAACCGAGACAATGAACTGTAACCTGTGTGTTCAGCCAATGGACAATGTATGGAATACTCGTCGTCGGGTTTTCTTCTACGTGACAAAAGAAGTCGTCTTTAAAGTCGGCACTATGGTGCGTCCGTGGAGCACCGTAGTTAACCGTCCGAACTGAGAACGTATCACTTTCTCGCAGTCGTTGCTGCAGTTGGACGAAATTAGTTCAGAAATGGATCTGAGCACGATGGGACTTAACATCTGAGGTCATCAGTCCCCTACAACTTACGGTTACTCACACCCAACTAACCCAAGGACATCACACACATCCATGCCCGAGGCAGGATTCGAACCCGCGAGCTTAGCAGCAGCGCAGCTCCCGACCGAAGCGCCCAGAACCGCTCGGCCACAGCGACCGGCGCAGGCGCTCTAGCTGAGAACGATAATCTGTGTTCAGTATTTTTTTTTTTTTTGCTATTGTAAACATAGCTGCACAACAGCAACGGTTCTGCGTAATAAAATTATAAACAGCCGACCAGTTGCAATGGATAAAGAATTCTTTACCTAGGTTTCAACAAATTTAAATTTGTCTTCTTCAGAAGGTGGCCTAAGGACAATGAACATCATGGCTTACATTAGAAAGGTATGAAACTTAAGTCAAGAATAGATTTTAACACAAATTAGAGAGCTCTTGCATTACAAATTAGAGAGCTTTTTTTTAACACCTTAGGCCACCTTCTGAAGAAGACAAATTTAAATTTGTTGAAACCTAGGTAAAGAATTCTTTATCCATTGTAACTGGTCGGCTGTTTATAATTTTATTAATCTGTGTTCAGTTAATTTCAGATGGCGCAGCAAATTGACTTGACAGTGCAAATCTCACACTTCTTGCAGGCCCTTAATGCTACTCAGGAAAAGCTGTTACAAAGGCTGGATGAAGCCAGGCGGACGCTGGCGGAGTTGCACCAATTTGACGCGGCAAAGGAAACTCGCTCCAGTTACCTCGCCAGACTGCGGCAACACTTCACGGCACAGTATGCGATATTACCAAGTGAGCTTTCTTATTATCCAGTGCCGGTGCTCATATCTACGGTCTGATGTAACAGTTGTTCCCGGGTGAAGACCCACGTGTGTTAGGTTCTGCATAAGCGAAGGACAAAGACTGAATATTTTCAAAGTAAGACTGTAGTGGCGGCGGTACGCTGAATTTCTATAGGGTGAATAAGAATCCCTGGCAGTCTTTCACGGAATAGGTAGCTATGGTGCAAGGTCTCACTAGGGATTGTAAATTCAAATGTGAAAATCTGGGCTGTAATCTGTTATATGCCTGTTCAGCGGCCAGCGACACGCTTATCGTTCGTGCACCAGATGTAGCGCTACGGAATTGCCTTACCCTCTTAAATAACTCACGCTGGAAGCATGTCTGTGTGTTATTCAGACTGCTGAGCAAACAGGGCGGACTCTCAATCACGGATGAGCCGAGGTTTATAGCCGGCCGGAGTGGCCGAGCGGTTAAAGGCGCTACAGTCTGGAACCGCACGACCGCTACGGTCGCAGGTTCGAATCCTGCCTCGGGCATGGATGTGTGTGATGTCCTTAGGTTAGTTAGGTTTAAGTAGTTCTAAGTTCTAGGGGACTTATGACCACAGCAGTTGAGTCCCATAGAGCCTTTTGAACCGAGGTTTATACGACAGACTTTCATAGCGGTAACAAATTTTACAGTCGCAAGGGTAGACAGAACCAAAGGGGGACATGTCAAAATTTGTTCGGAAATCAGTCACAGTACTATGTTACTCATGATAAGGCGATCGTAAAACATGAAGTGTTTACATTATCGAAAAAGGGGCAAAAGAGGCGTTTATGTGCAGAAGCATGTACCTGCACAAGTGCAGCTGAATATGTGGACGATGACTTCGAAAATGGCGTTTACAGTATTATTTATGAAGGTACGGAAGCAGTTTCGAGTGACGTTGGACTCACTGGACAAAATCTGCAAGTTCAAATTGATACAACGTCCTCTAAAACTTTCATAAGCAGTGCTACTTACAACGTTATTACTTCTCCAAAGTTGGCCGAATCTCAAGGCCACTCTGATGAGTTACAGTGATCAGCCGATTTAAATTAAAGATCGTTGAACAGTGGCTACTCGGCACAAAAACAAACTTCCCTGCTGGTGAAGCACTCTCAAAAAGCTGTTAACATGACGGGACTTAATCTTTTTCAGCAACTTGGGTTGACATTCAGGATTTGGCCAAACAAATGTATGTCATGGATGGAAATGTGGAATGTATACAACCTTATGGTAAATAGCAAGCCGCACCCCCGATTTTCATTTCCTTGGCCTAAGGCGAAGGAACCCTGGACTTGGTCCAACCTAGGCTGCGCCAGACCACAACTGGAGGCTAATTTGCTTATTCTTGAGGACGCTGAAGCTATTATTCTTACGTCTTTGCGCCGCAAAAAGTCTGCACCGTGAAACAGATCTTCGCAGTGGAAGGTTTCCCAACAGCTACTGTTACAGATAATCGCGCACTGTATACTGCTCAGTAATTTAAATCTTCCTGCGCAGCTCGTGGGATAAAACACCTCCATAGCACGCCGATAAGTCCGTAGTCGAACGGGTTGCAGAATGCTTCGCTCAGACATTCAAGGCTCAAGTGAAAAAAACTCTCTGCTGACTATACTTCAGAGGACACCTTATTGACGTGTCTCTCTTCTTACAGAAGTTCTCCCCATCAGGACACATCTCCCGAGGAGCTGCTGCACTGACGGCTGGTCAGGACCTCTCTGTCCGTCACTGCAACTCGTCTTCAGGGAAGGACTATCGCCAGTGGGTTTGAGGCGTAGAGTAGGAAAAGAAGGAAGGGTATCCTGCAGCGCATTAGCTCCGACCACGAGTTGATACTTTTTCTCCTTCCAGCAATTATAGACCTATTTCTGTTTCAGCAGCAGAAAGGAGATCTACCCTGGAAGCGAAAGGGGGAGCCGCAGAACCTCTGCAGCCCACCAGCCCCAAACCCTGCCACCAGTGGAACCGATGGACTCTGGGCCCGGCAGGGATGGTGCGGATGCTAGTTTGAAGGGAGATATCGTCTAGTAATCACAGTAACAGCCGAAGAGTAAGAAGCTTCGCCTGTCTCCCCTGGGGAGTCAGAAGTGTTCCACGCCACAACCTCTGCCACGTAGCCATGTAGTCCTGCCTTCTGTCACGGGTGGCACGGAGGTTTGGCCCACATAAAAGTGAAGCCAGTGCAGAGCGTACTTTGGCGGTCTTCCACAGAGCCTACTAGCGGCAGCTGCATTACTTTGCTTATCTCCGTTACGTGCACCAATCAGACAGAGGGGTGACATTACTTTGCCTGAGGAGCCAATGAATGAGCGGACGCATGGTATCACTCGACGGCCACAGCCAGTAGTGCAGATTCCCAGTAGCAATCTGCGTGATTATTTATGCCGTGCCCTAGCAAGTAACCAGCAATGTTGTGTCGGCAGTCAACACTCTTCATCAGGTGTGTGTATAGAAACGGCCACAGCCACGACTGCTAATAACGTCGGTAATGCACTCTGGAGTGTGACTCTAGTGTATGTTGGACTTAGTTGTAGTCAGGACAGATTCAGACTAGTGTAGCACCTGAACTGGAAGTTATGCTTTTGTGTTATCCTAACAAAAGCGGGTTCATTAACATGAAACTATTCATTCGGTCGCAGTGTTCGAGACACTACGCTGTTTAACAATGTGTATTGCATTTGACAATATGTGCAAGGCTATTAAAAGACGAGAACACAAATTTGTTGCAGAAGGATTTATGGAATGTTTGTAGCAGGAGACCATTATTTCGCCACTTGCCAGGAAGTGTTCACTTAGTAGGAAAGCTGGTTGCATTGCTTTCTACGACGATAGAAGCAATGGGGTGTCACTGGCTACAAAAGCGTGTCTCCAACAGCTACAGAAATAAACCCTCTCTTGTTCAATCAAATGATTTCCTGGACACCTAACGGATGACAATAGTATGAGACAAATATATGTACTTCCTGGCAGATTAAAATTGTGCGCCGAACCGATGTCGAGTCCAGAACTTTGCGTTTTGGTGGCAGTGGGAAAGGTGTGATTCCAAGTTCGACCCTGGACTGGCAGACATGTCTGATCCGTCAGGAAGTTTAATAATACTACGGTCACTCTAAAAGAAATGCACACTATTTTTGTAAAAATACAGTTTTCATTCTGCATGTGTGAAAGTTTTACAGTATGTAGATACATCCTTCCCGCTTCTTTTTAAACTGTTCCCGTGAGTGGCGCCGTCACAGCATGTCTTCAAGATGGCTGCTACACTTGACGTTCGTCAGAAGCAACGTGCTGTCATGGGGTTCCTGTGCTGTGAAAACGAGACAGCGGGAAACACCCGCAAGACGTTGAAAAAGGTGTATGGAGATGCTGCTGTCGATCGCAGTACAGCTAGTCGGTGGGCAAGCAGGTCACGTGATGAAAGCGGGCACGGCAATATTGAGGATTGTCCTCGCAGCGGCAGGCCTCGTACAGCACACACTCCAGACAATGTGCAGAGAGTTAACGAATTGGTGACTGCTGACACACGCATCACACTGAACGAATTGTCACGCTACGTTGGGATAGGGGAAGGAAGTGTTTGCAGAACACTGAAAGTGTTGGCGTTAAAAAAGGTTTGTGCCAAGTGGGTTCCCAGGATGTTGACAGTGGCTCACAAAGAATCAAGAAAAACGGTATGCAGCGAACTTTTGGAACAGTACGAGAATGGTGGAGACGAATTTCTCGGAAGAATTGTGACAGGTGATGAAACATGGCTCCATCATTTTTTACCAGAGACGGAGAGGCAATCAATGGAGTGGCATCATGCAAATTCACCCAAGAAAAAACAATTCAAAACCACAAATAGTTCAAATGGCTCTGAGCACTATGAGACTTAACATCTGGGGTCATCAGTCCCCTAGAACGTAGAACTACTTAAAGCTAACTAACCTAAGGACATCACACATATCCATGCCCGAGGCAGGATTCGAACCAGCGACGGTAGCAGTCGCTCAAAACCACACCTTCTGCTGGAAAAGTTATGGCTACAGCGTCTTGTGGACATCATGCCAAGTGCAGCCACCATAAATTGTGATGCATATGTGACGACACTGAAGAAACTTCGAGCTCGACTGAGTCGTGTTCGACCACATCGGCAAAAGCAGGATGTTTTGCTGTTACACAACATTGCACGGCCACATGTCTGTCAAAAAAACCATGGAAGCAATCACAAAACTCGGATGGACAACACTGAAACACCCGCCTTACAGTCCTGACCTGGCTCCATGTGAGGATCATCTTTTTGGGAAACTGAAAGACTCTATTAGTGGATCAAGGCTTCAAGATGATGACTCCCTTGTGGACGCTGCCAAACAGTGGCTCCATCAGTTTGGTCCAGAATTTTACCGTGCGGGTATGCAGGCGCTGGTTCCAAGATGGCGTAAGGCAGTTGAGAGGGATGGAAATTATGTGGAGAAATGAAAATATTGTTCATAAAGGACGTATCTACACACTGCAAAACTTTCAAACATGTAGAATTAAAGATAGATTTAAAAAAAGATAGTGTGCATTTCTTTTGGAGTGACTCTCGTAGCATACACTCCGCTGCAGTGAGAGAGATTTATTCTGGAGGTACAGATACATTTGACTTCTTGACAAGCCACCATTGTCTTACATCAACTGTCATGAAAAGGTATGCTTGTTAAGCTGAACAGATTAGCAGATGAAACTTGGCTTTTCAGTTCTGAGGTCGGTTACGTAAATACGATTGATTGAATGGCACTGCAGATTGCTTTCCCGGACCCGTCAGCTTAGCGACGTCGGCGCTGACCCTTCCGCTGCCCGTAAGCGTCCTTTCACCGGAGTTGCAGCGTCGGCCACGGCAAGCAGGTGGCAGGAGACGAGGAGCCTCGGCGAGCACCACTGGGCGGGCAGGCAGCCCTTTGTGTCGCCTCTCTGAAGTCTTGCCGACCGCGGCAGGCGTCTGAAGTGTGAAGACAGACGTGGGGGGTGAGCGGGCTGGGAAAGTGGAGCCGCGGCGGTGAACTGCCTGCTCATCCCGCCATTGCTCAACAGCGCTGGAATTCTGCTCCTGTACACGCAGGCAGTACTTCCTGTCTGTGCAGAACTACACACTGTGCTGAACAGCTGCAATGATCCAGTTTCTTCCACTCAGTGTGCTCGACATCTGCCACCACTAATTTTCCAACGTCAGCTCCGCAGTATATTGGCGCCTGGTCGTTTCGTAGAGCGTTGCTGGCTGGGAGATCTCACGTGGTGCGTTCATTTACCGAGCGGAAAGGATGTTCTTCACTTGCGCGCCATGGGCCCTTTCTTTGCGGATATGTGAGAGTGGAATACTCTCTTTCAAATTCTAAAGGTGGCAGGGGTAAAATAAAGGGAACGAAAGGCTATTTACAATTTTTACAGAAACCAGATGGCAATTATAAGAGTCGAGGGGCATAAAAGGGAAGCAGTGGTTGGGAAGGGAGTGAGTCAGGGCTGTAGCATCTCCCCGATGTTATTCAATCTGTATATTGAGCGAGCGGTAAAGGAAACAAAAGAAAAATTCGGAGTAGGTATTAAAGTCCATGGAGAAGGAATAAAAACTTGAAGGTTCGCCGATGACATTGTAATTCTGTCAGAGACGGCAAAGGACTTGGAAGAGCAGTTGAACGGAATGGATAGTGTCTTGAAAGGAGGATATAAGATGAACATCAACAAAAGCAAAACGAGGGTAATTGAATGTAGTCGAATTAAGTCGGGTGATGCTGAAGAAATTAGATTAGGAAATGAGACACTTGAAGTAGTAAAGGAGTTTTGCTATTTGGGGAGCAAAATAACTGATGATGGACGAAGTAGAGAGGATATAAAATGTAGACTGGCAATGGCAAGGAAAGCGTTTGTGAACAAGAGAAATTTGTTAACATCGAGTGTAGATTTAAGTGTCAGGAAGTCATTTCTGAAAGTATTTGTATGGAGCGTAGCCATGTATGGAAGTGAAACATGGACGATAAATAGTTTGGACAAGAAGAGAATAGAAGCTTTGGAAATGTGGTGCTACAGAAGAATGCTGAAGATTAGATGGGTAGATCACATAACTAATGAGGAGGTATTGAATAGGATTGGGGAGAAGAGGAGTTTGTGGCACAACATGACTAGAAGAAGAGATCGGTTGGTAGGACATGTTATGAGGCATCAACGGATCACCAATTTAGTATTAGAGGGCAGCGTGGAGGGTATAAATCATAGAGGGAGACCAAGAGATGAATACACTAAACATATTCAGAAGGATGTAGGTTGCAGTAGGTACTGGGAGATGAAAAAGCTTGCACAGGATAGGGTACCATGGAGAGCTGCATCAAACCAGTCTCAGGACTGAAGACCACAACAACAACATGTGAGCGTGGTGACGTATGTGTATTTGTGGAGTGTAGATGAGTGTAATGGATGCCTGTGAAATGTACGGTCACTTTTATGCTGTATAATGACGATGATGATGGTAATGAGAGAAGAGTCAGGGTGACACCAGCTGGTGGCAGGCAGCCTAATTCTCTCGGATAGCACCGGCGGGGCTGCCGGGCTTAACCTCCCCACCCGACGCACGGATCACAATCAACTGCGTCACATGGCCTCACTTCATGAGAGACTGCCAGAGAGGTTGAAAGTTCAATTCAGGATGTTGTAGCAAAGACTGTTGTTCAGCAATTTTACGCCATCACCTCTCCTCCACCAACCGGCTAAATATCTGTACTGGCAGTGAAAATGTTGTGCACCACCAGGACCGGAATCGGCTTACATCCAAGTCGAGCGCCGCGCAGGTGTGCGTCAGCGACCTCGGTCACGGCGTCCTCCAACAGTATCTGTGACCGCTGTGGCAAGTGCGCACAGGAGCCGCAAAGTACTTCCGAGTATGCAGAAAATGTAATCTTTCCTCTAAACTCCTACCTTGAAAATATAATGTTTTCTTCCAGGGGAATGGAGTAGAAGAAGAAGCAATTAGTGTCAGGATGAGGAAGTTGTACGAAGCATACCAACTGACAAAGAATACCTATAACAAAACGTCTAGAGTATAGGGGCCAAGTTCCGACATTATAATACAGTTGTAAAACCCGGGGGCTTATATGGGTCCGAAACTTTGACCATGAATAGAGAAGGTCGAGCTGAGTGGCTGGAAAAGCGAGAGCGTAGGATATTAAGGAAAATCCCAGGTAATAGATGGGTTGATAGACAGTGGCGAATGAGTGCAAATGAGGACTTGTAGAGCAAGACAGAACCTATCACAGCATCCGTTTAGAAGGGACGATTGCTATTTTACGGCCATCTCATGACGATCGACGGTGGCCGACTAACAATAAGAATATGGAGTTCCATCCAATCTAAGAAAAAAATGCCGAGATGGTTCGAAGAGTATGAGAAAGATCTTAGGCAGATTGGTATCTCAGAAAGAGAAATTTCTGACAGGAACAAATTTAGAAGATTGATGAACAACTGCCAAGGTTTTAAATGGCATCAACGTCCGAAAGATGGAAAGGACCTTTGTCCGAAGAGCATAAATAGGCACTTCTTGGTGGACGCAGAAGATACTGGCAGGAAGTCAAAGCTGGAACAGGAACTAGACCTAGACACTAAAATGAAATTTGTTGTTACCACGCAGTCCATAGAGGCTCAACTCGAAATGTTTTCCTTACACTCCTATCTTGAAAATGCGTTACCACTAAACTACTACCTTGAATCCAGTAAGTGACATTGACGACTACGATACACTCAGCGAGATACGACTTCCTTAAATGCGACGACGTCACATTTACGTAGCTCATACATGCATGCATAGAGTAAACATTTAAAGCGTTTTTCGTATTTTTAATATGCTTTCTGAGAGAACAAAGCTTCCCCATTCTCCTGGAAAACTCAGAACAGCCTGAGTTTTATATACCGGCATTTATCGAGCGAGTTGGTGCAGTGATAAGAGAGTTGACCGGGATTGGATGCCCGTTTCAGTCACCCAGGTTTATATTTTCCATGTTTTGACAACAACGCTTAAGGCAAAAGAGTCAGTATGGTTCCTTTGAAAATTACACTACCGATTTCTTTCCCCGTCCTTCTTAATCCTACCTTCTGCTCCGTTTCTAATGACCCCGTCAACGGCAAGACTTTAAACCACAATCTTCCTTGCTTTTACTGCCAGACTGTAATCTGGTATGGTGGCAGTGAAATTCCAGTGTAAGTTTCAACACCTCGGCACTGTAATATTTTTCAACAAATAGGGAACACATGAAGAAACAAAAATCTCTCGTCTGAGCCCTGTAGGGACAAAAAGGGCAACGTATTGCCGGTGGATTCTCAGAGACAGAATAGTAAGTGGCGCTTTGATGTAACTCTATGTTCTCGAGTACTGTCAGCACTGCTAAACGGCGAGGGAAAGTGAGGTGGTGTCTGTGTCTCTTAGTAAATGCTATGAGGCTGGAAGTTCTAGCTCCCTTTGTTAATTAACACAACACAAGGCAAGAAGAGCGAGTGCAATTCTCGTTGCTATCACAACCTAACACATGCAACCAAATCGTACGAATTTAACACGATCAAATGCAATGCTCGTTGCTTTTACAAAAAACAAGTAAATTATTCTCGTAGCTCACTGTCCACAAAGACAACGCGACCAAGTGAAGTGAACCAGTTGTGTACAGAATACGTTACATTTTATTTTTAATCGCTCGCCTCACCAGGCGAAGTTGTAGGACACTTTAAACAATTTTCTAATCTAAGTCAAGACAGAGATGAACAGTTATTTATTTGCTTTAATGAATGACATAAATCACAACGAAACACAGTGGAAATTTCTATACAGCTCAAATCGAATTATAAAATGACTAACACAGTGGGGAAGCACAAAAAGTGTGGAAGACTGTATTACTGTATGGAGCAAGTGCGAAAAAGGATCTGATTAACTGGCAGCTCGCGACATTTCAGTTACTACTACTACAAGATGCCACAAATTATAACCAAACTAAGCAACAGAAGTAGCGTAGCGAAATAAGCAAGTTAGGAGCTGCACAGAATGTGTATCGCAATACCAGAATTGCGACACTTATGAGCGGTTTTGAAAACAAAAGTTACGAAACAACTCACTGCGTAGAACTGAAGCCTTTATTAGAAATTAATCACCTGGGACACGAGCACAACTATGCCATTGTTTCACGAGACGAAGGATTACTTGTTCCCGGAATTGTTGTGGCTGTGACAAGAGCCTGTCTTTCTCTGTGTCCTTCAGTTCGTCGCCAGAGTGGAAGCGCTTTCGTGGAAGACACAGGGCGTCGTGTCCGGGTTCTAGGGCGGATGCTCAGGTTTCTCACACTCCAACTTGGCCATTACAGTTTACGAGTATGTGACTGTGGCGATGTGTGGAGGCGTGTTATCTTGGAGCTGAATCACTCCCTCCGTGACCAGCCTGGGCCGTTTGCTCTTGATAGACTTGCGTGGGCTGCGGAGTGTGTCATAGTACACATCACTGTTAAAGGTTTTTCCGTGCCTGAGGAATTCGATGAGTATCAGACCTGGTGTAACACCGAAAATTTAGATAAAACACCTTACGCAGCATCCAAAATTTTTCGGCGTTTAATACCCGTTCACAACGTGTACTGTACTTCTAATTCAGGCTTTCTTACAGAAACCGTACTTAATATGTAATGAAGGTAATAGTGTATTTATTTGTGAATGTATGTATCTACATCTACATCTACATCCATACTCCGCAAGCACCTGACGGTGTGTGGCGGAGGGTACCTTGAGTACCTCTATCGGTTCTCCCTTCTATTCCAGTCTCGTATCGTTCGTGGAAAGAAAGATTGTCGGTATGTCTCTGTGTGGGCTCTAATCTCTCTGATTTTATCCTCATGGTCTCTTCGCGAGATATACGTAGGAGGGAGCAATATACTGCTTGACTCTTCGGTGAAGGTATGTTCTCGAAACTTCAACAAAAGCCCGTACCGAGCTACTGAGCGTCTCTCCTGCAGAGTCTTCCACTGGAGTTTATCTATCATCTCCGTAACGCTTTCGTGATTACTAAATGATCCTGTAACGAAGCGCGCTGCTCTCCGTTGGATCTTCTCTATCTCTTCTATCAACCCTATCTGGTACGGATCCCACACCGGTGAGCAGTATTCAAGCGGGCGAACAAGCATACTGTAACCTACTTCCTTTGTTTTCGGATTGCATTTCCTTAGGATTCTTCCAATGAATCTCAGTCTGGCATCTGCTTTACCGACGATCAACTTTATATGATCATTCCATTTTAAATCACTCCTAACGCGTACTCCCAGATAATTTATGGCATTAAATGCTTCCAGTTGCTGACCTGCTATATTGTAGCTAAATGATAAGGGATCTATCTTTGTGTGTACTCGCAGCACATTACACTTGTCTACATTGAGATTCAATTGCCATTCCCTGCACCATGCGTCAATTCGCTGCAGATCCTCCTGCGTTTCACTACAATTTTCCATTGTTACAACCTCTCGATACACCACAGCATCATCCGCAAAAAGCCTCAGTGAACTTCCGATGTCATCCACAAGGTCATTTATGTATATTGTGAATAGCAATATGCTGCGGCACACCTGAAATCACTCTTACTTCGGAAGACTTCTCTCCATTGAGAATGACATGCTGCGTTCTGTTATCTAGGAACTCTTCAATCACACAATTGGTCTGATAGTCCATATGCTCTTACTTTGTTAATTGTCATTATAAGGTAAATATTGTATATTGCTGGGTAATAGCCAAGGGCACTTTATTTAAATGTGTCGATAGCAACGGCCAAATGGCAGTAGTTGTGCCGTTGTTTATCTTCGCGTGTGTAGCGTCTCTGTAGCGTTGTAAGCAGAGAGGGGGCGCAGCAGCTTGAGTCATGAAAGAGTGCGGAAGAGTTTGTTGGGCGCTCCCGCCAACGGGGTGTGCAGCTACGCTCGCGCCAGTGTAGGCGCGCCCGATTCGTTAGCCCGTGAGTACACAGCTACAACATCGTAGCACTGTTAAGTGAAAAAATATAACCTTGTATAAGCATTACCTAGTGAGATTTATTTCGCAGAGTATGATCAACTTGAATGATAACCTGCAATAGTTAAAACTCTTAGGGCACCTGTGTTGTCATTGTCTGCATACATTATTACCAAGAAGGGTCCCTTTCTTTTCCATGCAGCCACAGAGTGTCTAGAAATATGAAAATTGATTAATTACCTACTGCCAGTTTTGTTTCTTTGCTAATGACCAGTTTCAGTCTAAGTTCAATACCTCCTCATTAGTCACACAATCTACTAATCTAACCTTAAGTATTCTTCTGAAGCAACACTTTTCTACTCTCTTCTTGTCTTAAATGTTTATCGTCCATGTTTCACTTCCATACACTGCTACACTCCAGCCAAATACTTCCACAAAAGACTTCTTAACACTTAAAATCTATATTCTTTCGAAACACTGTTCTCGCTATTGCCAGTCCACATTTTATATCCTCTCTACTTGGGCTACCATTATCTATTTTTCTACGGAAACAGTTATCCTGATCTACTATTTTTAGTGTCTCGTTTCCTTATCTGATTCCCTTAGCATCAAATGATTTAATTCGACTATATTCCATTATCATTGTTTTGGTGTTGTTGATATTCATCTTATATCCTCGTTAACAATGCAAAACCCTGTAGAAAATTATGAAGCCCTACATTCCCTATAAAAAGAGGCACCCGTCTACTATGCCATTTATGCAGGGTTTCTATTAATAAACAAAAGTAATTTATTAATAGAAACTGTTATGTAGGCATGCTATTCCTATTTTGTGTTAAAGGTTTTTGCTGTCTACTCAACTGTTATTTATGTACTGTTCAATTTTTACTTTTTCATTGCATTACCACCACTCTGTCAAAGATGTTACTTACTGTATGATTCTGCTTCAGTCTAGACGTGTTATTTCCAATGTTGTTTGCAAGCATTGCAACTTGGCGTTGTAAGCCGAAAACCGGTTGCCACAATACAAGTATATTAGAGAACAAAAGCAAACTGGTGCTTTTCATTTATTATGTTGTTCTACTTAGAACCGACGGAAGATTTTATTAACTATTTTCGTATTTTCATTTCAACCGATGTAGTTATTGTAAATGTTGCTGCGAAGCACGTGTGGCATTTACGACCAACTTGAGGCAATCATTTTATTCTCCTTTTATGTGAGGAGAAAAAAATCATGTACCCACCGAGTTTGGTTAGTAACTGTAACAGCGATATATCGCTATCTTTGTCCCAAATGAGGTCGGATAGACTTCGCTTGCGAAAAAGGAGGTTAGAGGGTTGTAATTTCTTCTGAAAAGTGCACTGGAATCACCAACTCATGCTGGTGAAAGTAGCGAAGTGCTGACGGATCATCTTTTCGTTCTCACTAAATGGCTTACGAAGCATAAAACGGATTGACCATTACCCTCATCTGAATGACTTGACGTTTGGTGGCCAGATCTGGATTGTCGGATCGTGGCATTCGTATTTTGAAGAATATTTTGCAAAGATGTGTTTTCGCTGCGAAGATAACAGTTACTACCTATCCAAAAGCTACCGCCATAATAAGACTTTATTTGTGGCCAGCGTCGCAACTGCTTTCACTTTACAAATTATTTTCTTTGTTGAAAGTGATAGTTGATGCGAAAATCCGCGTATGCAGAAATAACGCTATGCTGTGGTTAGCAGGTTTCTGGTTGATGTTTACATCAGGACGCACGATGCGTAGTCATTAGGACCCAGTTACGATTATCTCAAGTGAATAGTAGACTATACAGAAAAATAATCTAAGAAACAGTGATATATTAAATTAAAATTACTATGAAAGAGGCAGAAAAAAGTGTGGGGAACTGAATAGAGAGCTCAAAATAGGAATAGGAGATGGAAAATAAAATAAAAATGTAAAACAAGTTCGATACTTTTGTGACGCATTTCGAAGTAAAGGATAGATTCTCAATTAAACCGTGGCGTATCAGAGCATGAGCAAACAAGGGTTAAGCTGCTAAAATTTCGTATACTAAAATACGTACACCATAAGCACAGTGCACTGTTACGTCTTCTCACAGCAGTAGGAATCTCTGCTTCAGAGGGAAATACCAAATCAGGTGACGTCTTACGACATTTCATCTCACCAAAGCGTCTAAAAGGGGATACGCCATAGATGTAGATTTCAACAAATATCTAACACGAATCCAGATCTTTGTTTCAAAGATCGAATGAAAAAAGAAGTGATGCAGCTTTTATACCTCAGCTTACTGGCAGATCAAAAAAAAATTTTTTTTTCTAGTACTAAATTCGGATCTTAAAACGCCGAGGCTGAATAAAAACTTGACGGTCACGATTTACATGCATGGTGTCCGTATCACTCAAGACGACAAGGCACACATTACATCAAGTATGCCGGTCTTTTTATTTACCTGCAAGTTTCTTACTTGCAGTGTCACTAAACGTCAGCATTTTATAAATACAAATTTAATAAGAAGACAGCTCAAGGTAAATACACTACTGGCCATTAAAATTGCTACACCACGAAGATGACGTGCTACAGACAGCAAATTTTAACCGACAGGAAGAAGATGCTGCGATGGGCAAATGATTAACTTTTCAGAGCATTCACACAAGGTTGGCGCCGGTGGCGACACCTACAACGTGTTTCCAACCGATTTCTCATACACAAACAGCAGTTGACCGGCGTTGCCTGGTGAAATGTTGTTGTGATGCCACGTGTAAGGAGGAGAAATGCTTACCATCACGTTTCCGACTTTGATAAAGGTCGGATTGTAGCCCATCACGATTGCGCTTTATCGAATCGCGACATTGCTGCTAGCGTTGGTCGAGATCCAATGACTGTTAGCAGAATATGGAATCGGTGGGTTCAGCAGGGTAATACGGAACGCCGTGCTGGATCCCAACGGCCTCGTATCACTAGCAGTCGAGATGACAGGCATCTTATCCGCATGGCTGTAACGGATCGTGCAGCCACGCCTCGATCCCTGAGTCAACAGATGGGAACGTTTGCAAGACAACAACCATCTGCACGAACAGTTCGACGACGTTTGCAGCAACACGGACTATCAGCGCGGAGACCATGGCTGCGGTTACCTTTGACGCTGCATCACAGACAGGAGCGCCTGCGATGGTGTACTCGACGACGAACCTGGGTGCACGAATGGCAAAACGTCATTTTTTCGGATGACTCCAGGTTCTGTTTACAGCATCATGATGGTCGCATACGTGTTTGGCGACATCGTGGTGAACGCACATTGGAAGCGTGTATTCGTCATCGCCATACTGGCGTATCACCCGGCGTGATGGTACGGGGTGTAATTGGTTACACGTCTCGGTCACCTCTTGTTCGCATTGAGGGCAGTTTGAACAGTGGACGTACATTTCAGATGTGTTACGACCCGTGGCTCTACGCTTCGAAACCCTACATTTCAGCAGGATAATGCACGACCGCATGTTGCAGGTCCTGTACGGGGCTTTCTGGATACAGAAAATGTTCGACTGCTCCCCTGGCCAGCACAGTCTCCAGATCTGTCGCCAATTGAAAAGTCTGGTCAATGGTGGCCGAGCAACTGGCTCGTCACAATATGCCTGTCACTATTCTTGATGAACTGTGGTATCGTGTTGAAGCTGCATGGGCAGCTCTACCTGTAATCGCCATCCAAGCTCTGTTTGACTCAATGCCCAGGGGTATCAGGGCCGTTATTGCGGCCAGAGGTGGTTGTTCTGGGTACTGATTTCTCAGGATCTACGTACCCAAATTGCGTGAAAATGTAATCACATGTCAGTTCTAGTATAATATATTTGTCCAATGAATACCCGTTTATCATCTGCATTTCTTCTTGGTGCAGCAGTTTTAATGGCCAGTAGTGTACATAACATGAATGTAAAAATCATTATTATTATTATTTAATATTGCACTATGTCTCGAGGAATAATCTCATTGTCATTCAAAAAATGGCAATACAAAACTTTTCGCATGAATATAAATAGAGCTTAAAGTTTAAGAACGTCATTATTTGCAGCCAAACGATAAAATTTTTCGGTCCACGGACCACCACCAGGTTCATAAAAGGATTTACATCATGCTGGGCGATATAAAGTCAATGGCGTCAGATGGTAAAATCCATGAAATCGTTTCTGTTGTAACATAGTAATATAATTTACATCAAGATGATGGGACACAGCAATCAATCGTCCTTTTCTTTCAGGCTTTATTAAAGCAAATCTAGATTTCGACGAGTACCTAGCCATTACAAGTGCAGTATCTCAGAGTTTTAATACATGTCCTAGTACGTCAATCCTCTGTTATTCGGGATCCTGTCACAGTTAGACTAATTCTTGAATCTTCAATGAACTGTGATAGGAGCCCGAACAACAGGGGACTGTAGCAGGTCATGTATTAAAATTGCACTGATAATGTTTAGACGCTATACCAAGTCTAGTTTTGCTGCAGTAAAACCTGAAAGGAAAGGACGACTGACTGCTGTGCTCCATCATTTTGAAAGCCTTATCACAGTCGATGAGTGCATTGCACATTCCTAATGGAAGATACCTTGATAATTTACCTGATCAGTCATAAATCTGCCAGACAAGGTACTTGTTCGTGCTATGTCAAGAGTAGTATTGAGTATATAGAATGCCTATGTTCGTGACGCTAATGCTGACTGTTGATATAGCACGGGCTAGTCCACTGTTTGCACAGTTTTATGATTGACGATGTAATTTATATTACTACGTGACAAAAAACTTAACTCCGCCCGAACAGGCTATGAAAGCTCAACGCTACGGTCATTCTCAGCCGACAGGCGTCACTGGATGCGGATATGGAGGGACGTGTGGTCAGCACACCGCTCTCCCGGCCGTATGTATGTCAGTTTACGAGACCGGATTCGCTACTTCTCAACCGAGTAGCTCCTCAGATTGCCTCACAAGAGCTGAGTGCACCTCGCTTGCCAACAGCGCTCGGCAGACCGGATGGTCGCCCATCCAAGTGCTAGCCCAGCCCGACAGCGCTTAACTTCGGTGATCTGACGGGAACCGGTGTTACCACTGCGGCAAGGCCGTTGGCATTACTATGCGACTACAGTAACGAATTCATGGATTTTAATTTTCTAACGCCTAGTATGATGTAACCCTTTTATGAACCTGATCATGGGCTGCGGACCGAACATGGTTATTCAGTAACGAAATTTTATCAGCAGCTCTTGGTGGTAAATCATGACGTTCTTCAAATATTTACATGCTGGGACAACACCTTCTGAAAGCTATGGCGTGCCTGCGAAGAAGGGAAGTATAAACCTTCTAAGAGAGTGTTTACTTCGTTTAAGGGTTCAAATGGCTCTAAGCACTATGGGACTTAACTGCTGAGGTCATCAGTCCCCTAGAACTTAGAACTACTTAAACCTAACTAATCTAAGGACATCACTCACATCCATGCCCGAGGCAGGATTCGAACCTGCGACCGTAGCAGCCGCGTGGTTCCGGCCTGAAGCGCCTAGAACTGCTCGGCCACAGCGGTCGGCTTTACTTCGTTTACTACTCTGCTAATAACACTAAACATCGCAAGTAATCGCATATTCTCTTAATCAGAAATTGAGGCCTTCTTGTGGTGAAATCCCTTTCTTGCGTTCACTACCTACTACTTTTTTGCTGTCCACAGATTAAAAATTTCTGAAGAACACTTAGAGACTTTCTTTATCATAATCAACACTAGTGTGCAGAAGAGACAAGATAGCCGGCCGTTGTGGTCGAGCGGTTCTAGGCGCTTTAGTCTGGAACCGCGCTGCTACTGCGGTCGCAGGTTCGAACCCTGCCTCGGGCATGGACGTGTGTAGTGTCCTTAGGTTAGTTAGGTTTAAGTAGTTGTAAGTTCTTGGGGACTGATGACCTCATATGTTAAGTCTCATAGTGCTCAGAGCCATATGAACCATTTCACATGATGTCGGCCAAATCAAAGCTTGGTTGGACTTACCGACTTCATTATCGATCTGTTGATCCTGGTGTTCTACACTTTGTGTTGTCTTCTGCACGCCTGGATGAAGCATCGTTGATGTTAGTGGACGAAATGTCTTACCATAAGACAGAACAAACGCTTTGATATTACTGATGACAATACTAACTATTCAAAAACAATACAATGATACTACTGTTGAATATACACTGATGAGCCAGAACATTTTTAGCACCGACTTGCTATTGGTATAAACCCGTCAAGGCAATAGCAGCGTCACCTGCCAGGGACACGCACGATGCATGTACACTACTGGCCATTAAAATTGCTACACCAAGAAGAAATGCAGATGATATACGGGTATTCAGTGGACAAATATGTTTTACGAACAGATCGACGACGCTTGCAGCGGCATGGACTATCAGCTCGGAGACCACGGCTGCGGTTACCCTTGACGCTGCATCACAGACAGGAGCGCCTGCGATGGTGTACTCAACGACGAACCTGGGTGCACGAATGGCAAAACGTCATTTTTTCGGATGAATCCAGGTTCTGTTAACAGCATCATGATGGTCGCATCCGTGATTGGCGACATCGCGGTGAACGCACATTGGAAGCGTGTATTCGTCATCGCCGTACTGGCGTATCACCCGGCGTGATGGTATGGGGTGCCATTGGTTACACGTCTCGGTCACCTCTTGTCCGCATTGACGGCACTTTGAACAGTGGACGTTACATTTCAGATGTGTTACGACCCGTGGGTCTACCCTTCATTCGATCCCTGCGAAATCCTCCATTTCAGCAGGATAATGCACTGCATGTTGCAGGTTCTATACGGGCCTTTCTGGATACAGAAACTGTTCGACTGCTGCCCTGGCCAGCACATTCTCCAGATCTCTGACCAATTGAAAACTTCTGATCAGTGGTGGCCGAGCAACTGGCTCGTCACAATACGCCAGTCACTACTCTTGATGAACTGTGGTATCGTGTTGAAGCTGCATGGGCAGCTCTACCTGTAATCGCCATCCAAGCTCTGTTTGACTCAATGCCCAGGCGTATCAAGGCCGTTATTACGGCCAGAGGTGGTTGTTCTGGGTACTGATTTCTCAGGATCTATGCACCCAAATTGCGTGAAAATGTAATCACATGTCAGTTCTAGTATAATATATTTGTCCAATGAATACCGGTTTATCATCTGCCTCTCTTCTTGGTGTAGCAATTTTAATGGCCAGTAGTGTATTTCTTAACATGTACTGCAACGATAGATACCGGAATTCTGAGACAAAGGCTGAGCCAGAGCATTTTGACCACCGACCTGCTATTGATCTAAACCCGTCTACTCGCCACAGTAGTTTTGATGACTATAGAATTTAAGTCTGTCTACACCAAGGTCTTTCAGCGCTTGTACTAATTTGTATTGAGATGAATATCAATGTAGGTGGTAATGTATGAAACGTGAGTTAATATTAAATGGCTAAATGGCTCTGACCACTGTGGGACTTAACATCTGAGGTCATGAGTCCCCTAGACTTAGAACTAATTAAACCTAACTAACCTAAGGACATCCCACACATCCATGCCCGAGGCAGGATTCGAACCTGCGAACGTAGCAGCTGCGCGGTTCCTGACTGAAGCGCCCAGAACCGCTCGGCCACAACGGCCGGCAGTTAATATTAAAGATCAATTCAAACTAATACACACACACACACACACACACACACACACACGAACACACACACACACACACAGAAGTTTCGTTCTTAATTATGCCCTATATACATCGTGTACCGCAGCGAAACGAGACGCCACTGACTTCAGTATGAAAGTAATATTGTCGAAGATTGTACAAACGTATCTGAAACGGAAGCTTTTCGCTCGTATGTGACGCTGAATCACGTCTTGTGCAGAAGTCTCCAATAGTGTTTGGTTAATACTGTGTATGAAACGAGTGTATTTCGTTAGCATAGGTGTGTGAGTGGTGAAATACGAAATGAAATGTCGAGACCCTGGATTCGGGAGCCAAACACATCAAGAAAAAAGCTGAACAAGGAATCATAAGTGAACTGACCTACTGTTGTGGCAGTTTGGTAACAGCGATCGGTTCGGGCGTGAGTTGAGCGCTTTCATCGGAGGAAACCAACTACAACCCGTGAAGTTCCAAGTATCAAATATTTTTTATCGGGCTATAGTAGAAGTGTTGACTGTGGTTCTCCACGTAGAAGGGAACGCGGCGTCTAGAGCTCGAATCGCTGCCCATGCCATGGCTTCCTCCAGAGCGCATTCCTCCAGAGCTCATCGTTTGCGCTGTGTGCGTACAGTGAAGCGGGAGATCTGAAAGTGATACATTCTTCAAACTTATTTTACGTTCAAAAGGTTCTGAGACACGGGTTTACTATCAGAAGTTTACCTGCTAGTTATTTATTTACTCGTTCGGCATCACAGAGGCATAATTTACAATATTCTTATCACTATATACTAAAAAAGAAAACAATATAATGCTACACTATATTAGATATGTTTCTGAGCCACTCTATGGCTGAGTCACTGAGTCTATGTATGTCCATGAGTTCACCACCATAGCCATACACTTTGCACACGAGTAGATGGTCCATTGTCTGTATTTCACCGCACTCACATACAGCGCTGTCTGCCAGGCCCCATTTGTTCATCAGGTGTTTACATCTCCCAACACTCGTTCTGACCCGGTTTAGAGCTGTCCACACTCTTCTTGGTAGGTTGAAGCCATCAATCTTCTTGTTCGGATCGTGTACTAAGTTTTTGTTCTTAAATTCACTTGCCGACCATACTTCGTTCCAGGCCGTTCTCGGCTCAAAGGCTTGTAGTTCTTCACCGATTTTCCAAAAGGGTGATCTGGATTTAGGTCTGTTTGTCGGTGTCAGATCTTGGTGGATAGGGAGATCCGGGTTGTCTATAATTTTCCTGTAGGTTTTTAGGGCTAGCTGTGATCACCTGATTTCTGGAGGCTCTATGTTCTCTAGTACAGGAAGCCATGCACAGGGGGTGGCCCTGAGTGTTCCCGAGATTATTCGCATTGTCTCCCTCAGCTGGACATCCACTTTAGATACGTGTGCACTTCTCCTCCAGACTGGTGAACAGTACTCAGCTACACTGTAGACAAGGGCTAGTGCTGAAGTTCTCAAAGTGCTCGCTCCACATCCCCATGTTGTTCCAGCCAGTTTTGAAAGGATAGCATTGCGGGATTTTAGTTTTTGCTTTGTGTCTTCGAGGTGTGAGCTGTACGTTAGGGTCCGGTCTAGTAAGTACCTGCTAGTCTCCCTCAAGAACTCCTAGAAGGCTCTGTTTTGAAACACGAGTATATCGATGTGGTGTTTTCGCTACATCATAGCGGACAAAGTGGCGATTTTTCTGACACACGCAAGAAACTTTTAACGTTTACAGTTACTGATTTTTTTCCCTTAATTGGTTCTATGTATTCTTTCGCTGGTATTACAAAGAGCCTTCAAAGATGACTTGAATGACGTGACATGGGGGCAAATAGTAAGACGATACCGAAGTCGCATACCTCTCTGTCACCGTCAGCAGGAGAGGTCCAACAAACGTCTGTCGCACTGCACCAAATGTTATAAAACACGTAAGTAATCGCAATTCTCGTGGGAGTGCAGACAGGGTACACCAAGTAGTACTGTTTTATTTGCGAGTGACACAGCAGTGACCGAAAGCACCACTACATAAAGAAGAAATGGCCGATTAGAGACGGAATATAGCCAGGAGGTGAAAACTTCTTTCGTGTGCCTTTTGTTGGGCGTGACAAAGTTACCGCACCACTGCTTCATATACAGCTCGCGCTCATGGACAATATCATAGAGGCACTACAAAAACTATCGATGTTTTTCAATACCTGTGCAACTTGTTTCTGGAGTTACGCAAACGTGAAAGGTTGTTCACAGGTCCACATTAAAGAATGTCATTGCTGATAGCCACTTCCAAGACTTACTGAGTACTGTTGAAAGACATGCATGTGTGGCATTCAAGTGAGTCTTAGGCAGTTTCTTTGAAATTTATGAATATGATGGGTGTGTGAATGCTGTACACAAATAGATAAAAGTCGTTCTTTTTATATTGATGACTACAGACAGCGTGGTTGCAATACGTCCCTCAAAACTAATCTCCTTGTCTCTTGCCTTCTTTCTCGTACAGAGACTAGATTTATCATTACCGCGGAAATCATTGTAGAACGTACCGGTACGACGAACGTATCCGTTAGGACAACGCGACGAAATTTGGCGGTAATGGGCTATGACAGCAGGCAAACGACGCGAATGCCTGTTAGGACCACGACATTGCCTGCAGCGTGACCATAAAGGTTGGAACCTAGAAGACTGGAAAACCGTGATCTGGTCAGATGAGTCCCGATTTCAGATGGTAAGAGCTGATGATAGGGTTTGAGTGTGGCGCAAACACCACCAAGCCATGGAGCCAACTTGTCAACAAGGCATTGTGTGCAAACGGCTGGTCGCTCCATAACGGTGTGGGCCGTGTTTACATGGATCGGACAAAATCCTTTGGTCCAATTGAACCGATCATTGACTGGAAATGGTTATGTTTGGCTATTTGTTCCCAAACAACGAAGGAATTTTTTATGAATGGCAATGCGCTGTGTCAACGTGTAACATTTATATCGATTAGAAGTAGGTTTGTATTATGTAACTTTGTGTGTGTAATCATGAAGTGTTTACTCTTTGTTAGTTAAGGTCACTGATTTGTGACAGGAAATTTAAAGTTTGTAATATATATATATATATACGTGTGTGTGTGTGTGTATGTATATATATATCTACATGATTGTTTAAAATAATGACTTTTTAATATGTGTAAGTTTATAAGAAAATGTAATATATATTAAAAATCCTGCAAAATGTAGTAAAGGAAGCAGGCAAAAAGGAATACAAACGTCTTAAAAATGAGATCGACAGGAAGTGCAAAAATGGCTAAGCAGGGATGGCTAGAGGACAAATGTAAGGATGTAGAGGCTTATCTCACTAGGGGTAATATAGATACTCCCTACAGGAAAATTAGAGAGACCTTTGGAGATAACAGAAGCACATGCATGAACATCAAGAGATCAGATGGAAACCCAGTTGTAAGCAAAGAAGGGAAAGCAGAAAGGTGGAAGGAGTATATAGAAGGTCTATACAAGGGTGGTGTACTTGAGGACAATATTATGGAAATGGAAGAGGATGTAGATGAAGATGAAATGGGAGATACGATACTGCGTGAAGAGTTTGACAGAGCACTGAAAAACCTGAGTGGAAAGAAGGCCCCCGGAGTAGACAACATTCCATTGGAACTACTGACGGCCTTGGGAGAGCCAGTCCTGACAAAACTCTGCCATCTGGTGAGCAAGATGTATGAAACAGGCGTAATACCCTCAGACTTCAAGAAGAATACATTAATTCCAATCCCAAAGAAAGCAGGTGTTGACAGATGTTAAAATTACCGAACTATCAGTTTAATAAGTCACAGCTGCAAAATACTAACGCGAATTCTTTACAGAAGAATAGAAAAACTAGTAGAAGCCGACCTCGGGGAAGATCAGTTTGGATCCCGTAGAAATGTTGGAACACGTGAGGCAATACTGACCCTACGACTCATCTTAGAAGCTAGATTAAGGAAGGGCAAACCTACGTTTCTAGCATCTGTAGACTTAGAGAAAGCTTTTGACAATGTTGACTGGAATACTCTCATTCAAATTCTGAAGGTGGCAGGGGTAAAATACAGGGAGCGAAAGGCTATTTACAATTTGTACAGAAACCAGATGACAGTTATAAGAATCGAGGGGCATGAAAGGGAAGCAGTGATTGGGAAGGGAGTGAGACAGGGCTGTAGCCTATCCCCGATGTTATTCAATCTGTATATTGAGCAAGCAGTGAAGGAAACAAAAGAAAAATTCGGAGTAGGTATTAAAATCCATGGAGAAGAAATAAAAACTTTGAGGTTCGCCGATGACATTGTAATTCTGTCATAGACAGCACAGGACCTGCAAGAGGATAATGGAATATAGTCGAATTAAGTCGGGTGATGCTGAGGGAATTAGATTAGGAAATGAGATATTTAAAGTAGTAAAGGAGTTTTGCTATTTGGGGAGCAAAATAAGTTATGATGGTCGAAGTAGAGAGGATGTAACATGTAGACTGGCAATGGCAAGGAAAGCGTTTCTGAAGAAGAGAAATTTGTTAACATCGAGTATAGATTTAAGTGTCAGGAAGTCATTTCTGAAAGTATTTGTATGGAGTGTAGCCATGTATGGAAGTGAAACATGGACGATAAATAGTTTGGACAAGAAGAGAATAGAAGCTTTCGAAATGTGGTGCTACAGAAGAATGCTGAAGATAAGGTGGGTAGATCACGTAACTAATGAGGAGGTATTGAGTAGGATTGGGGAGAAGAGGAGTTTGTGGCACAACTTGGCTAGAAGAAGGGATCGGTTGGTAGGACATGTTCTGAGGTATCAAGGGATCACCACTTTAGTATTGGAGGGCAGCGTGGAGGGTAAAAATCGTAGAGGGAGACCAAGAGATGAATACACTAAGCAGATTCAGAAGGATGTAGGTTGCGGTAGGTACTGGGAGATGAAGAGGCTTGCACAGGATAGAGTACTATGGAGAGCTGCATCAAACCAGTCTCAGTACTGAAGACCACAACAACAACAACAACAACAAGTTTATAAGATAAACAATGTGTATTCGAAGCTGGTTCATGCGTAGGGCACTTGTATTGTAAAATGTAAAAGACCGAGGTAAGTCTCTCCGCAACGGAAGTGGCGATGTAAAAGGTGGTCTTGGTGGTCGAACTGGGCGGCTCCTTGGTGTGAACGGGACGCAGTCAGTGGCTAGCCGTTGCGCGGTACACATCGATGGTGCCAAGGGAGGCAACTGGAAGTCGCTTTGCAAGGAATTTTGCCTCGGAATTAGACTTGACTTTTGCGTGGTACCCTCAGCATTGAGGAATGGCTCTAACACATTAAAAATCCGCTGCCAATAAGAAGTTTTATACAGCATTCAAACATCAAGAGCCGTGAGTACAGTTAGCCCCCACGTCGCTTGCCACCACAACTTCACCACTGCTCCACTAACTTCATGCATACAGATATGTATGAGAGGATGGACCAGTTAATTTGTGTGAGCGATTTCAACAATAATCCATGTGCTATAAGTCTGTGTTTGGAACCATATCTTCTATCCTGATCATGAAACTATGCAGGGTCCTCTCCTAAGTGTTCAGAAAACCGAGTATCCTATTTCAAATGAACTAGTGATTCGTTTATGTTGGTCAAATGTGCAAGGATTAGCAAGAGTTGAAGTTAGTTCGAATGTTGCTAAAGTGCTTTCAGTTTATTGCAAAGTATCGTTTTGCAAAAATTCAGCACAAGACTGTGTAAATGTTACTATCTAAAATACCTGTTTTACAAGTGATGAAAAAAGGCACATAAGATAAAGTTATCTGGAGCATAATTTAGCCTTGATTACTGTCATGAACGAGTTTTTTGAAGTTAATTGAGCTCATTGTTGAACAATTTGCCTTGAAAAGTAAAAAGATAAACTATTCCAAGTGAAGCTACGAATTAACTTTAGTTGAATTAAATTTTGCTACTGAAATAATAATAGGGTTTGATTAGTGATACTATACCAGTTTATGGGTCCCCATTATATTCTTCTCATGTTAGAAAGATAATAGGAATATTGTTGCTACTAAAGAAATATGATATATTTCTTTAAATGGGAATATAAACAGTGTAATTGTCATACTATTTGTTTGTTTTTTTAATAGTGGTTGTTACATGTTAGTTAAATTAGAAGCCTCTCCTGGCCAGTTGTAGTTCTGCATTTCTTGCAGTGACTTTTCAGTACTGCTCCAAGTAGTGATGTTGAGTGTAACTATTATTAGTGTGAGTTTGATACAGTTTTGCTTTCTATGATTACTAGTTTGTGCACTGTCAGTAACTGCTGCTCCCCACAGTTCAGAGTGTCCTGTGTCAGTTTGTATCCTACGTGCTATTCAAAGGGAAATCTTAATGAAAGTCACTTCAATAACTAATATTCAATTTCCTTAAACATATATTTCTAAAGTAATGTGCCTAACTGGGCTGGCGACCGTTCATTTTTTTTTATTCGTATATGAACTTCTCTACTTTCATTAATCCGCAAAGTTAAAGCCTGTTTAGTTTCTTCTGTTGACTGCAATATATTCAAAATTATAGTCCTATACCTTCATCCATTAGATACACGCACGGCCAAATTTCCCAAACCCTTCCAGAGGTTAACATTAGCTTATGTCACGGTAGGCTAGTGTTATACATGGCTTTTCCGTGACAGGACTTGAGGGTATGTTGTTAGGGGAGAGTGGCGTATAACGAAGCTAGTGTTATAAACGGACGACAGTTGTTCGCGATTGATTTGAAGAACATTGTGGGCGTATCGAGCGAAAATTTGGCCACCCAGGTCGACCGACATGAGTCCCATCGAAAATTTATAAAACACGATCGATAGGTCACTTCGGGACAAAATCCTGCGCCGGCAGTCTTTTAGAAATAATTCACGGCTATAGAGGCAGCATGGATTGTTATTTCTGTAGGTGACTTCCAACGACTTCTTGATCCGACGCCACGTCAAATTGCTTCACTTCGCCGGGAAAAATGAGGCATGACACTAAATTAGGAGGTGTCTCACGACTTTTCTCACTTCATTGTATAAGTGGTATACTAAATACCATGTTCATTAGTACTAATGTAGTAACAAACACTAGTCAAATTAATGGTTGTGTCTAGTCTGCCTTGACACAATGTTGGACGCACAAAGGTGTGGGCAGAATAAAAGTGGCTTGAAAAATACTTCATACACCTAAACTATAGGTAAACCAGCTCACATCACCTATCCGGGGTGCGGAACATATAAGTTGCTTTGCCTATGTAGAGGGGCATCAAACATTGTCCGGGGTAGTTTTATTTTCCTATCCCTTATAAATGGCTAATGTCATGAATGTGAAGAACAGTGTGTTATATAAGCAAATGACTTGCATATTACGAATCAGTATATGTTAATTGTTTCAAGTGTATTGGATATCAAAGTATCCCATGAACATCTTATCATCCCAGTTTACATGAGGGCTCGAGATTACGTGGTTTGACAGACAATGAAACCAAGTATCTTTATTCTATAAATGCACGTGTTTATACCTTATATAGTGTATGCATTTTGTCCATGGAATCAAGTTTACTCAGTTCGATTGTTAACGATATTGGGAAAGAGATGCTCTATTTGTTTCGTGTGACTAAAGTTGCACTGTTTAGTCATCGTATGCTTCTTCCCAGCTGGTGTCAGTACCTGTTACGAAGCACTGCTTGAGAACCTCTCGGTTGTTGTTCACAATCAAGCTAGCGATCAACATTAGTTTTAACCGCTGAATGAAAAAATGTCCATTATCTCATAGCAAATCATAACGTTTATAAAGGCACGTTTACTGTGGTCATATATTTCTTATATCGAAAATATGACCCCGCAATGTTGTCCGGCAACATTGCTGGGCATACGAGTTGCACCCAAATGTTCAACAACATCACGGCTACAGTTGCGCCGAGTGATTACGGCAACAAATTTTCCGGCCAGAAGTATTTAATGGTCCACAGCATTTGCAACGAAGTGGACGAAAGCAAGCTAGGGGGAAGTGGGGCTCTTCTGCTTCTGTATTCCATAAGGAAACAAACTAGCAAGAAAACAAGAAATTAGACATTGTTTGCTTTTTTAAGAAAGTGAACTGCATCCGTAAAGTGAACTTGTGAACCTCTGATGATTACATACTCTCCAGAGTTTCACCAAAATGTCGAAACACGATTTTTAAAATATTGTACAAGCAACTGGCTTGAGAACTGGTACAGCTGATACCATTACTGAAGACTGAGTACCAGTTACAACCAGGTTGTGTATTATCCTTCGGTTTCTGGTTACTGGGGAATCAAAGAGAATTTTTCAGGACTTTGGATATTCCTCTTGGTATCGGATTTTTTGCAATGCTTTGGTGAAAGGAGTCTTGGAACTGATCAAGATAAATTTGGAATAACAACCAAATATTTGTGTTAACAAATTACTGCGGTTCATCAGTACAATTAGCGAACTATGAACTTCATAAATGCAGTACACCAACGGCCGGGGTTGTGGAACGTGGAAAGAAATGTGTGAAAACATTGTAATAACAGAAAGTACAGTTGGCAAGTTGCCGTTCATGAAGATAGAAACACATGCGATGAAAGATGCAAAAAGTTTAGAATTCTTAAGAACGTATGCAAAACACGGTTAGTAGGACTCACTGCTGCAGATTTGCTAATACTACGGCAGAAGACAGACTGTCCTTATTCAGACTGCAGTCTTTCGATATATTACTTTCTGTGTGCCACTGCTCTGGTCGTAGATGTGTCACATTTATGGAACTCATGGCTCTCTCGTTTGTCCGCTTTTACATTCCTCTAGACAAACAAATGAATCCTGTGCCTCTGCGATCGCTCGCCAACGACCTGAAGCGCAAAGAAGATGGTTTCACCACTCAGATTTCGTGACTTGGCACTGTGGCCCGTCGGCGTGAGAAAGATGAAGCAAAGCTGAGAGTGAGAGGCAAACACTCACAGACTGCACTATATAGGGTGTTCCAGAAAGGATGGTCCATTTTCGGTGATATGACAGGAAAACTCATCTGAAGCAAAAGTCTTCATACAGATATATGCCATATTTTGAACAGTTTTCGAGACAGAACACCTTTAATGTAAATTATTATTTATGAAACTGACAGCATCAAACACAACTGGTTTGAATCATACTTAACAAACAGGATACAAAAGGTTGTGCTGAATAATTCAAACTATGTTTAAAAGGCTGAAAATTTTAATGACTGGGGAGAAATCACAAAGGGAGTCCCATGGGTTTCTGTTCTGGGTCCACTCCTATTCCTATGGCAGAAAGATATCAGGAGCAAAGACGTTGTAACCAACAGGATAGGTTGGGGTAGAATAAGACGTTTAAAAGGTAGGATGGGTAAGAAAAATACGTGCGCCAGTAGCCCAAAAACAAATGTGCGTTAAACATATTCTGGCTTGGGAACCATTCGGAATTAGGCATATATCCATATGAAGATTTTTGCTTCCAATGAGCGTTCATGTCATATCCCTTAATACTGACCGTTCCTCCCTGGACACATTCTATATCGCCCATTCATAGGATGTATTCTCCTCCCTAGGTGGACAACAGGAGTAATATTGCCAGGCCATTCCACATTAATGCCAGCCACAGCGCAACAATGTTGACAGCAACACTGTCGCAGCTACACATTGCCGTAAAATATGGCCCATCTTTAAAGACAGCATTTTTTGCCAACGCACTAATTAGTTCAATATTTGTTTAGACGAAAGAAAATTTCATTCTATGGATCTGAAGAAGAACGTGTCACATTGGTTCATTAACATATCCAAACTCTTTCTTCAGGCAACCAAAGTTATGCGGTCGTAAACGGTAATGCTGATCGTAACAAGGAACTGGATTGAAGGTGCTTCGATATTACTTTCATTTTACTTGGTACGTAAAACCTAAGTTTGAGAAATGGAAGAACACTAATTACTTGTACAAAATATATGGATATAGCATATTTACTTGTGGTCTTAAAACAAACAGTACAGTTGTTGGTTACTCGCAAAATATTCGGAAGCTTTCCCAGATAATTTCCTTGAGTTATAGTTACTTGAAAACTTAGAACGACATTCAGTTTCATGTACATTGGTGTGAAAATTCAGTAAAAATTACGTATTAGAACGGTTTCTATTAGATGCTAAGCTGACGAAACCTCTTCACACACCAGCTATGTCGATACTATAAGAAACCTTTATACACTAACATTATTATCAGTTTCTGTGTACACCAATACATCTGCTGCAAGGATGCAGGACTGCACTGATATTCTGCTTTACATTGGAATTGAGCCTAAATGGATGAAATGCTAATGATCCGAATCATTTTCCATGTTCCTGTTTAGCTGTCTTGCCTTGCCGGCTTAGGCATCCTATCAGTATCTTTTGGACCCTAGGTTAACGTCTTCATTTTTTTGTTTGACGAAAGCCCTATCCTCCTCAGGTTTCTTAATCCAGTCTCAATTCCTGGCAGTTGTGTTCCATATGTCTCAATTTATACCTGTTTCCGATCGTGCTCTGTGAGATACCAATTTGTTGCAGTTTTTTGCGTTCTTCACAACAGCTTGTTATTCGATACCACTATATTTGTTCAATGCAACTTATTTATTTTTACTTCAAAGCACATTACATGTCTCATATTTTACGTAATGTTTCGACTGGCTTGTCTGTAGAAGTAACAGGTATACGACTTCCATTACAACAGCCAAAAGATGTGGTTGAGTTTAAGAGTGAATTAAATAACATTCTGTTGAACAGCCCTACTCTACTGAAGAGTATTTTCAAAGAAACTCTTAAAATAAATATCTTAGGTTACTTTATAAAAAAAAATTATCACTATCACTGTCAGATAAGAATCGTTCTTAACGTTAAATCATTCCATTATACCGCACTTCAATGAAAGTATATATCTGAAGCTTTTCCACCGATCAGAGAACCCTTTCCGTGGGATCCATGGACTACGACTCGTGTGATGTTAAGTGCGATGTAACATGTCTCTACCTGTATCTAGTGGCAGAACGATGTAGTTGAAGCAGCACGATTCAATTTTTTTTTACCCTCAAACATATTCTTTACTTCGAAACACTGTGCACACCATTGTAGAGCAGTGCTTCTTAAATTGTGGAGTTCTGTAGCCATCACTCGACGGTTCCGCAGAATTAAGTGTTTTTTAAGTGAAAACAATGAAAGTAACTAAAAAATAAAATTAATAGATCTTCGAAATTAAAAAAAATTGAAGAATAGCTAACCCTCTCCTCTACTTGCTAACTTGGGTACTTCGTACGAATGCGGCACAGACAGTGGACGAGGCTGTGCTTATCAGGAAGCAGCGGCAACAAGTTACGAGCCATGAGCTCAAGTCCTATTCAACAAGATAATACCTCTTAGGAGCGGCAGGAGTTGGAATGGGAGAGACAGTTATTGAAGAAGTTAATCAGTAGCCTGGAAGATTTGAAAGAAACTTTAAATCAGTATTTTTTCAAATGAACAATACATTAAATATCAAATTTGAATTGTAGATTAGAAGCCTATTTATTATCAATGAATGAGCTTCGACCTCCTCAGCAGAAGCACACGAAATTTTTTTAAACTGACATTTCATTCAACCTTGGAAGATAAATTGAAATTAATGCTGTTATCGGAATCCTGGTTTAGCTTAAAAGATTAATATCCTGAATTAATCCAAAAGGCAACGCTGCTATTTTTACCATTTGCAATTACATATATGTGCCAGACAGAATTTTCAGATTGTGTGTTGACAAAAACTAAATACCGAAACAGAACTGCCGCCAAACCCGCCATGATGGTTCAACTTTCATCCACGACACCTAATATTAGGTTTATCTGCGAAAATAAAAACCAGTACCACTCATCTCTTTATTGTTTGAATTTATAAGTGCTACTTGATACGTTGTCTTAAATTTAAGATTACTTCAAGAACTTTTAGATTAATTTTGAAATCATTTTTGAAGCAAGTAAATATTAGTCGAATTAATTTTAATTTTTGTTACAAAACTAATCCATAGACAGACTATTGCATTAAAAACATACTATAGAAACAAAACAGGGTTTCAACGATAAAGGTGGACGTTAAAAACGGTTCCACTAATTGAAAAGATTGAGAAATGCTCCTGTAGAGGAAATATCAACGATGTACAAACTCGCAGTGTGACACATTTACAGTGGCCTTTTTGATGCAGTAGCTCAAGCAGCACGAAAAGAAACACGTTTGTGAAACCAGAATGCAAGCTATTTTTCATAGTTAAACATTTTATGTGACGACAAATGATGTCTTAATGGCCAGCTACACAGTGGCGAAATATACAGTTCAAGCGTGTACATGCGAGCTACGCGGGTTAGCCTACACCGCAGGGGCCCGCTTTCCCGCGCCGCGAGGTTCCTTCGCTCCGGCTGTGTCGCAGCACGCCCGGCTCCGGAATAGTGCTGACGCGGCGGCTCGGGACGGCCACGCCCTCGGTGCGAGACTGTGTGTGTGAGTGTGTGTGTGTGGGTGGGTGTGTGTGAGCGGCCTTGGGTCGACTTTTTGGCTGTGTTGCAGGCTTAGGCTCGACCTCCAGGTGCTGCGGTGGCTGAATGTTTAGGCGAGGCGGGGCTAAGTTCACGGAGAAGGGCCTTGCGCGGCCTTCCCTCCGGGGACAGACACCGCCGTGTCCGTGTCTCTGCCGCTGGCCGCGAAAGAAATTGCGGCCTGTACAACTGTCCTACACTCGTATGAGAATAATAAAGTGACTGACAGCTATTTGTTTACAGGAAAACCAGTCAGAGAAAAAGCTTGATCAAGCCTATTGGGCCGTTCACGTTAGTCGTATCGCTGCGCTAACTCAACTCCCAGTTACCACAGTCACTTGCGTACGACTCTTGTGACCAATATGTAGGGAAGCAGCCTACTCACGCCTTATAAAATTCACATCAGTCTTTCCACTGTGTGCCAGCCAGTCCGCTGTAACTAGCTCTGACGTCATAAATGTTACCAATACTTTAAAAATCAAGTAAATAACCTGAAACGTTTCTAGCATGTCAGGAGTAATACTAAATCAATATGTGTTGAATATCAGATCAATAACTTTAACCATTTTCGAAATTTGGACGTTATTCTGTAAAAATCATTGGCGCAACAGAAAAGACCTTGAAACTTAAAAATTTATATTTAGACTCCTTTTGCATAATAATTTAGTAGAAACAGTATTCTGGATCTCACAAATTAAAATTTTAGTTGAAATTCATGATTTTCTGGTTTTTGTCTTAGAAATTAAGGAAGCAAAATAGATTAAGTAGGCGAATAAATAAAGCTAGGATGTTTAAATTTAAGTAGAAGGGAGATCCGCTATAATCATAAAGATGTGAGAAGTTTCAACTGAATAACTATAAAACTATAGCTATAGTGTATCTCCAAAGAGCAAGTTCAGAGCTCGTCTACTGCGTGTAGTGTAATTAAATTAATTCTCTCGCCCAAAATATTTGACTTAGCCACGTCAGACTTTTATTATGACTACTACAATTAAATTGAAAGCTTCATCGGCCATCAGCAAAGGAAGCAATGATTTATTCGATAACTTAGAGTGGTGCATTACTAGCCCAGCGGCTAGTCGAAAGAGCCGATTTGATCAGGCGTTCCCTTAGCCGTCCGCACCGCGGCTTTATATGTAAGAACGCTGCGGGAGAAAGGAAGGCCCCAGTTCTCTCCAGACGCTGAATAGCACACCACCTGTGCCAGGAGTCGCGTCGCGACGGTATCGTTGATATAAACAGCCTCGGATGCAGTAATAAGTTACTCGGGATAAGCGTAACCATGAAATCGTTTTCGAGTGAAGTGTTAATTTTGGGATGACGTTAATGATCTATCTTTAGTTTGCGTATGTCGTATTTTCACGTGCCGCTGCATGACAGACGTTCTACCATTATTTAGCGTGGCGTTTGATGAACATTATTATCAAATTATGGCGAGCATTCACTTAAACAGTTAATTTGAACAGTTATAGTTGCATCAGCGCATTAGACTCTGAACTGCTCTGTTAGTCAGGTTGTGTGGATTCTTTTGGTCTGTGACTTTCAGAATATAGTGAACATTTTAGAGAGAATGGTTTTTGATTATGAATCCCAGACAATCTCCTAATTCCTCAGAGCTATAAGCTGTAGCTATAAATGTATTTCTCAGATGAAGTGGGCACTAGGAATTCTAATTACAGGCTTCACGTTTTGCTAATCACTTTCTGGTTGCCAATATTGTAGTTAGAGAGCCAGTGTTGAGAATGGCAAACAACAGCATTAAATAAATAATAGGAACATTAAAAATCATACCACCCGCCGCCCTACAAATAATATAACTGTTGCGATCCGTATCTGTTATTTGTACGTGGGGAAGTCATAAATTTATCGTTACAAAAAAAAAAAAAAAAAAAAAAAAAATAAAAAAAAAAAAAAAAAATGAAGTGACATAATTAAAGTTTTGTTCTATAGACCTGGTACACACTGAAATTGACGCGTCTCGAATTACGCCGCTAGAGGAGCCTAAACAAAACAGTGCAGCCTACTGATAAAGGGAAGTATCGCGCCCTAAGTTATTTTCTACAGGGTGTTACAAAAAGGTACGGCCAAACTTTCAGGAAACATTCCTCACACACGAATAAAGAAAAGATATTATGTGGACATATGTCCGGAAACGCTTAATTTCCATGTTAGAGCTCATTTTAGTTTCGTCCACCTACGCTCAATGGAGCACGTTATCACGATTTCATACGGGATACTCTACCTGTGCTGCTAGAACATGTGCCTTTACAAGTACGACACAACATGTGGTTCATGCACGATGGAGCTCCTGCACATTTCAGTCGAAGTGTTCGTACGCTTCTCAACAACAGATTCGGTGACCGATGGATTGGTAAAGGCGGACCAATTCCATGGTCTCCACGCTCTCCTGACCTCAACCCTTTTGACTTTCATTTATGGGGGCATTTGAAAGCTCTTGTCTACGCAACCGCGGTACTAAATGTAGAGACTCTTCGTGATCGTATTGTGGACGGCTGTGATACAATACGCCATTCTCCAGGGCTGCATCAGCGCATCAGGGATTCCATGCGATGGAGGGTGGATGCATGTATCCTCGCCAACGGAGGACATTTTGAACATTTCCTGGAACAAAGTGTTTGAAGTCACGCTTGTACGTTCTGTTGCTGTGTGTTTCCATTCCATGATTAGTGTGATTTGAAGAGAAGTAATAAAATGAGCTCTAATATGGAAAGTAAGCGTTTCCGGAAACATGTCCACATAACATATTTTCTTTCTTTGTGTGTGAGGAATGTTTCCTGAAAGTTTGGCCGTACCTTTTTGTAAAACCCTGTATATTTGAAGGGTAACAATGCTGTAGTTATGTGTACTGCGTCGGTGGAAGCGTATAGGAACAACGCACCATCGTATGACACAGTAGTCAGCTGGCGTAGAGGCATCCAGTGTGGTCAAAGAACTCTGAATGGCAGTGAACAATGTAGCAGACCACCTCTCTGAGAAGAACTGAGAATTGCAGCAGGAGCGGAGGCCCTGCTGCTGTATTACAGTCGAGGCAATAATGGAAAACGAGAAAAGTGATGATGGATCAGTGCCTTGAACGGCAGTTTGAACATGGCAAAGGTTTCGCGACTGCTCATACTCAGTCAAGAAGCCCGCTCAATCGCGGCGACAGCGGGTATGCTGCGGCTGTATTGGGTCAAAACAGATGATTTCTTTAGCCAGCCATCCACCATGGAGTGCTGACTGTATCATTATGACGCCCAGAAAGCGACGTAAAGCGACCTGTCGAAACAGAGTTTCACCACCTCCGAAGAAGACGAATGCGCAACTATCATCGAGCAAGGTGGTGATGAGTGTCCATTGGGCTTCCCATGATGTGACACTAACAGTTTATGTTCGTATGGTGCGAACCGTCAGCGTAACATTCTACCGAAATATCCTGACGAGGGTAAGGGAAGCCGAAGCGTCACCAGAAGCTGTCTAAGGCGCTGTTTCTGCTCCTCGGCAACGCCACTGCTGATTCTGGACAGGACACAGCTATACGTACGGCTTCTTTGCGTTTCAAATTTTGCCTCTCCACCTCCACTTCTCTGCATTTTCCTGACATGACACTTAGTAGTCAAGTCCTACTTTGTAAGATGAAGAAACCATTACGTGACTGGTATTTTCAAAATGATGACAAGTTAATTTCCGAGATGGTATGTTCCTTGAAAAACCAAAACGCATTCTTCTAAGACCATGAGCTGTAGCAAGTCATCCATCGATGAGAAAAATTTTACGCATTGAAGGGTATATATGTACAGAACGTCTAATACCATCACCAAGTTTCACGATCACAACTTGATTTTTCCGAGCTGGTCATGAAATCCTTATGGTGCCCCTACATTCTTTCTCGAGCTGCGACTTTATTTCACGCGAAAGTGAGCAGAAAAGCGAACCCACTAGGCCTGCTGTCTATTAACGAAGAGTGTGGGAATGTGCAGTGAGTGAACAAAACTATCCAAATGCAAGGAGCACAACATATTACCATATCTAATACGGTGTAGCAAAACCCGACGGCATTCAAAACAAATGGTTCAAGTGGCTCTGAGCACTATGGGACATAACATCTGTGGTCATCAGTCCCCTAGAACTTAGAACTACTTAAACCTAACTAACCTAAGGACATCACACACATCCATGCCCGAGGCAGGATTCGAACCTGCGACCGCAGCAGTCGCGCGGTTCCAGACTGAAGCGCCTAGAACCGCTCGGCCACACCGGCCGGCGCATTAAAAACAGCTTGCAGACGTCTCGGAATGGATAAATACAGATTATGTATGGTTTTCAAGGGAATTGTATATCGTTTTTCCTGCAAAATAGTGGCAAGCTCGGGTAACGATGTTGGAGACAGGCAGTGATCATACACTATCCCCTCCTAAGTAGGCGACAAAGGATCAATGATACTAAGATGTGGTTGTGGGTGGCCACAGACATGAGACAGTTCATCCTCGTGCTCACAGAACCAGTCATGGACGATGGGACGCTCAGTTGGTAGAGCACCTGCCCGCGAAAGGCAAAGGTCCCGAGTTCGAGTCTCGGTCCGGCACACAGTTTTAATCTGCCACGAAGTTTCATACCAGCGCACACTCCGCTGCAGAGTGAAAATCTCATTCTATCAATGGCAGTGTTGCTAAAGCTGAGTTACTACACAGAGCCTTGCCAAATTCCTTCAGCAAAGAGCACAAAATAAATATTACAGAATTCGAATCAAGAGCAGCTGCCACTATGAGCAACTTAGAAGCAGACATCCTCGGAGTAGTGAAGCAACTTAAAATACTTCATAGAAGCAAGTCAGTCTGGATCCGCGTGACCGCTGCGGTCGCAGGTTCGAATCCTGCCTCGGGCATGGATGTGTGTGATGTCCTTAGGTTAGTTAGGTTTAAGTAAGTTCTAAAGTTCTAGGGGACTGATGACCACAGATGTTAAGTCGCATTGTGCTCAGAGCCATTTGAACCATTTTTTTAAAAGCAAGTCTTCTGGTCCAGACTATATACCAATTAGGTTCCTTTCAGAGCATGCTGATGCAATAGCTCCATACTTACACTCATATTCGAACCCAAAGACTGGAAAGTTGCACGGGTCACGGCAATATTCAAGAAAGGTAGTAGCAGTAATCCACTACATTAAAGGCAGATATCTTTACGTGGATATGCAGAGGGATTTTGATACATATATTGTGTTCGAACATTATGAATTACTTCGAAGAGAACGTATTGACACACAGACAACACGGATTTAGAAAACATCGTTCCTGTGAAACACAATTAGCTCTTTATTCACATGAAGTGCTGAGTGCTATTGGCAACGGTTTTCAAATTGATTCCGTATTTGTAGGTTTCCAGAAGGCTTTTGACACTGTACCACACAAGCGGCTTGTAGTGAAATTGCTTGCTTATGGAATATCGTCTCAGTCATCTGACTGGATTCGTGATTTCCTGTCAGAGAGATCACGGTTCATAGTAATTGACGTAAAGTCATGGAGTACAACAGAAGTGATTTCTGGCGTTCCCCAAGGTAGTGTTATAGGTCCTTTGCTGTTCCTTATCTATATGAACGATTTGGGAGACAATCTGAGCAGCCGTCTTAGGTTGTTTTCAGGTGACGCTGTCGTTTATTGACTAATAAAGTCGTCAGAAGGTCAAAACAAATTGCGAAACGATTTAGAAAAGGTATATGAATGATGCGAAAATTGGCAGTTGACCCTAAATAATGAAAAGTGTGAGGTCATCCACATGAGGGCTAAAAGGAATCAGTTAAACTTCGGTTATACGAAAAATTAATCAAATATAAATATGGTAAATTCAACTATATACCTAGGCATTACAATTACGAACAACTTAAATTGGAAAGAGCAGATGGAAGACGATTTATAACAGATGCTGCGAAAGACGGTCTTGCAAACTTAGATTTTACAAAAATCTTAGATATTGTCCAATGGCTTCAAATGTTTAAAAACGATGCGTAATGGTGAGAAATACTCCTTATAATTTTTAAATGTTATCAGTCGCACCTCGAAAAGATAACGGTGGTGTTTACGGGGACTAGTCATCTAATAAACAATGAAGTTGTTTCAGCATTTTGTAACTCTGCAGCAAAGAAATATAGTAGATGATGATTTTGGTAAAGGCATACACAAGCAATTTTTAGATTCTTATTTTACAGCGTGGCAACGGCCTTGCCGCAGTGGATACACCGGTTCCCGTGAGATCACCGAAGTTAAGCGCTGTCGGTTGTGGTCGGCATTTGGATGGGTGACCACCCAGGCCTGCATGCGCTGTTGCCATTTTTCGGGGTGCACTCAGCCTCGTGATGCCAATTGAGGAGCTACTCGACCGAATAGTAGCGGCTTAGGTCGAGAATACCTGACCCCACGCCCCTCCTATCCACATCCTCCACTGAGGATGACACGGCGGTCGGATGGTCCCGGTAGGCCACTCATGGCCTGACGACGGAGTGCTTTTTTATTATTTTACAGCACTAAAACCAGACTTACGTCATGCAGATACATTAAATACGAAATAGCACAGGTACATCACTGGAATCCCCCGGTGCACCTTTTTGTAACCGTAGTGTCTTCATCAATTAATTGACTACTACACGTTGGCTAACCCGAGCTGATGAAATACCGATTACACGGCCTGCAAGTTTTACAGCGTCACAAATCGCTCCCCGAGAGGTCTAGGCGGCATTTCGCGCCTCGGCGGGCCCAGACACAAATCTCGCGCAAACGGCTTGGCACGTAACCAGAGGTCCGCTTTCTCTCCGGAGGTTTATTCCGCGAATCGGCCGGTTGCGCCGAGTGAATCTGCAGGGACGAGGCGGAGTGAGTCATCCCGTGAGAGACCGCTCTTGCTGAGCTCTCGCACCTCGGCCTGCAGACGCCGAGTAGGCTCCGAAAATAGCCACGCGCGTGACGGGGACGCCGAGTTCCGTTAGCGCAGGCGGCTGGCTAACTGCTCGTCTCCCGCCGCGTACGTAGCGGCCGGCGGAAGGTGTGCCGCGCGCTGGCAACTTGACTGCCCCGTCTTGCAGCTTCCCACAGTGATTCGAGATGACGCGGAACTGAGCTGTTAAAAATTACACGCCGGAAAACAAATACTGGTTATTCCTCTGTTCCCTCTACACCAGCTGGCCGCTGTGGTCGAGCGGTTCTAGGCGCTTCAGTCAGGAACCGCGCTGCTGCGGTCGCAGGTTCGAGTCCTGCCTCGGGCATGGATGTGTGTGATGTCCTTAGTTTAGTTGGGCTTAAGTAATTCTAAGTCTAGGGGACTGATGACCTCAGATGTTACGTCCCATAGTGCTTACAGCCACTTTTTGGACCTCTACACCAAACAATAGAGTTGCTATTTAATTGCTAACGACTTCAAAGGCACAAGACTGCGTCATCAGGTTGAACTCTCTGTGCGGTACGTCAGCCTCAGAACTGCTGGACAGTAAAATTAAACACCTGAAAGGATATCAAATAACGACAGTTTGCTTATTGTGCCTCTGTGATTAAATACTGTATGTAGCTAATACGTAGGTGGACATTTAGCGATATTTTACTACATACAGGTGCGACGCCTAGCCGCGTATAGAGTCTAACTGAGCTTGGAGGACAGATACCGGTAGCCATTCTACACTACTGGCCATTAAAATTGCTACACCACGAAGATGACGTGCTACAGACGCGAAATTTAACCGACAGGAAGAAGATGCTGTGATATGCAAATGATTAGCTTTTCAGAGCATTCACACAAGATTGGTGCCAGTGGCGACACCTATATCGTACTGACACGAGGAGAGCTTCCAACCGATTTCTCATACACAAACAGCAGTTGACCGGCGTTGCCTGGTGAAACGGTGTTGTGATGCCTCGTATAAGGAGGAGAAATGCGTACCATCACGTTTCCGACTTTGATAAAGGTCGGATTGTAGCCTATCGCGATTGCGGTTTATCGTATCGCGACATTCCTGCTCGCTTTGGTTGAGATCCAATGACTGTTGGAAGAATATGGAATCGGTGGGTTCAGGAGGGTAATACGGAACGCCGTGCTGGATCCCAACGGCCTCGTATAACTAGCAGTCGAGATGACAGGCATCTTATCCGCATGGCTGTAACGGATCGTGCAGCCACGTCTCGATCCCTGAGTCAACAGATGGGGACGTTTGCAAGACAACAAGCATCTGCACGAACAGTTCGACGACGTTTGCAGCAGCACGGACTATCAGCTCGGAGACCGTGGCTGCGGTTGCCCTTGACGCTGCATAACAGAGAGCAGCGCCTGCGATGGTGTACTCAACGACGAACCTGGGTGCACGAATGGCAAAACGTCATTTTTTCGGATGAATCCAGGTTCTCTTTACAGCATCATGATGGTCGCATCCGTGTTTGGCGACATCGCGGTGAACGCACATTGGAAGCGTGTTTTCGTCATCGCCATACTGGCGTATCACTCGGCGTGATGGTATGGGGTGCCATTGGTTACAAGTCTCGGTCACCTCTTGCTCGCATTGACGGCACTTTGAACAGTGGACGTTACATTTCAGATGTGTTACGACCCGTGGCTCTAACCTTCATTCGATCCCTGCGAAACCCTACATTTCAGCAGGATAATGCAGGGCCGCATGTTGCAGGTCCTGTACGGGCTTTTCTGGATATAGAAAATGTTCGACTGCTTACCTGGCCAGCACATTCTCCAGATCTCTCACCAGTTGAAAACGTCTGGTCCATGGTGGCCGAGCAACTGGCTCGTCACAATACGCCAGTCACTACTCTTGACGAACTGTGGTATCGTGTTGAAGCTGCATGGGCAGCTGTACCTGTACACGCCATCCAAGCTCTGTTCGACTCAATGCCCAGGCGTTTCTAGGCCGTTATTACGGCCAGAGGTGGTTGTTCACAGCACTGATTTCTCAGGATCTATGGACCCAAATTGCGTGAAAATGCAATCACATGTCATTTCTAGTATAATATCTTTGTCCAATGAATACCCGTTTATCATCTGCATTTCTTCTTGGTGTAGCAGTTTTAATGGCCAGTAGTGTATGCAGCTCGAGGCCCACGAGACACAGGCTGTGGCGCTTGCGTCGCAACACGTGACTGCAGGACTCACGAGTGCCAGCAGCCGTCTACTGCGGGAGCGAGTAACTATTTCAGACGAGTTTTATAATTCGTAACTCTGCGTTTAAATGGATGAAAACTCTCGATGGCACCGACATAGTTAAGAGTTTGAATGGAGCCGGGCGTTCGCGAATTTTGGCGAGCCAAGCTACTAGTGTGACGTCGCAAGTTCGTTGGGGGGTCCGTGTTTTTCGTGGTCCCCGACGCAGCTTCACTTCCATGCCTGAGGTCAACAATCGTAGTGGCTGCTAGCTCACCAGTTTCTCGGCAACCCATGATATGATCTGGAGAACGTGTTGTCCTGGGCAACACTCGAACATTATCTCTATCGAACTACCTCACGACAGAATGCGCAACATACGTTCGTGCCTTATTTTGTTGAGAGACGACGTCAGCGAGACCTTGAAGACAGCGTTCTTGCAGCGACCTTAACACACTGTAAATGCGACGGTTGGGTTAAAAGTATCTAATGTACCGCCATAAAGTCAGGTACCGGGCCCATGAAGATGAAGTGAAATCTGGCAAGGTTCATTCATTTTCGATCCCCACATGTGGGCTGTAGGTAGAACAGTTGCCGAGCGGTTAGAGGCAACATTCACCCATTTCGCGGCCTCTCCCGCGCATGTATGTGTGTGGAAGTGTGTGTGTGTGTGAAATCTTATGGGACTTAACTGCTAAGGTCATCAGTCCCTAAGCTTACACACTACTTAACCTAAATTATCCTAAGGACAAACACACACACCCTTGCCCGAGGGAGGACTCGAACCTCCGCCAGGACCAGCCGCACAGTCCATGGCTGCAGCGCCTAAGACCGCTCGGCTAATCCCGCGCGGCATAGTCAAGGGACCGATGAACTCAGTAGTTCGGTCCATTAGGAATTCACACACTTTTGAACATTTAGTAGAACAGCAACTTGTCTGAATAGAAGGCGTAGTATCCCAGTTGTAAGAGGTCCACAGCCCCTTACGTAAAGATAAACGGTTTTACCTCACACAGGTCGAGGTGGGCTATACATCGATAGTCGGGCATCACGAGCGCCGGAGAGCCAGCAGTTGTTAGTAAGTGGAGTGCAGGCAGCATACAGGGCGAGCAGCACGGGGTGTAATGGCGGAGGTCCGCACTGTCGACTGGGCGTGTCCCCGATGCCGCTGGTTGACCCTGAGCAGTTTACCAGTCGTGACAAGAGGGTTTATTTCGAAGTGTCGTGTCGTGATTACGCGTTTCGCGTCAATCGCGACGGCCACCTACAACTGTAATGCAGTGAGGACTCTATTGCGGTTCTACTAATTAATACAACAGCAACGGAGCGAGGTGGCGCAGTGGCTAGCACACTGGACTCGCATTCGGCTGGGCGACGGTTCAATCCCGCGTCCGGTCGTCCTGATTTAGGTTCTACGCGATTTCCCTAAATCGCCTCAGGCAAATGGCGGGATGGTTCCTTTGAAAGGGCACAGCCGACTTCCTTACCCATCCTCCCTTATCTTATGAGACCGATGACCTCGCAGTTTCGTCTCCTCCCCCCAAATCAACCCGACCAACCCAATACAACAGCGTGTGAGATTATCAAAGAGCGACCTGTGATGCGTATAGCCGTCTTTAAATTGTAAGACGAAAGCAGTAACTGCCTCACACTTCCGCAAAACCAAGAATGTAACTCTCAGTTGGAGCGGAACACGGAAGCGATTATTATTACAGCAGAACCTTACTGATTGTAAATGATGACTAACTAACAACCTCAGCTGCCGACAGGTGTTGTTGATATACCTCGATGTGGACAGCTGAAAATGTGTGCCCCGACCGGGACTGGAACTCGGGATCTCCTGCTTACATGGCAGACGCTCTATCCATGCCGGGTTCGAGTCCCGGTCGCGGCACACATTTTCAGCTGTCCACATCGAGGTATATCAACAACACCTGTCGGCAGCTGAGGTTGTTAGTTAGTCATCATTTATCCCAGGAAAAAGCTGCACGGTCATCAACAGTAACTGTTCTTTCGAGAATAAGTTACTGTCTTCATATATATATACTTACTGATTGTGTTAGTTCATTATTCAGCAACCGAAACGCTAATACGAAACATTGCTCACAGCAGTATTACCGAACAGCCCCTCATGCTTAGGACGCGGTCAATCCAAGTCATTTATTAAACTACTACTCGGTGGTTAATAATATCGTTTTTTACAGTATCGTCTTTGGGCGCGTCTCCTGGCTATGTTGTCGCGTCAAGGAGAACTGCGACATTAGTTTCCGTACTGATAGTACTTGGTGCTACAGACCTTGTCTCACTGTCAGCGAATATACGAGGTGCATTCAAGTTCTAAGGCCTCCGATTTTTTTTCTTATTAACTACTCGCCCGAAATCGATGAAACTGGCGTTACTTCTCGACGTAATCGTCCTGCAGACGTACACATTTTTCACAGCGCTGACGCCATGATTCCATGGCAGCGGCGAAGGCTTCTTTAGGAGTCTGTTTTGACCACTGGAAAATCGCTGAGGCAATAGCAGCACGGCCGGTGAATGTGCGGCCACGGAGAGTGTCTTTCATTGTTGGAAAAAGCCAAAAGTCACTAGGAGCCAGATCAGGTGAGTAGGGAGCATGAGGAATCACTTCAAAGTTGTTATCACGAAGAAACTGTTGCGTAACGTTAGCTCGATGTGCAGGTGCGTTGTCTCGGTGAAACAGCACACGCGCAGCTCTTCCCGGACGTTTTTGTTGCAGTGCAGGAAGGAATTTGTTCTTCAAAACATTTTCGTAGGATGCACCTGTTACCGTAGTCCCCTTTGGAACGCAATGGGTAAGGATTACGCCCTCGCCGTCCCACAACACGGACACCATCATTTTTTCAGCACTGGCGGTTACCCGAAATTTTTTTGGTGGCGGTGAATCTGTGTGCTTCCATTGAGCTGACTCGCGCTTTGCTTCTGGATTGAAAAATGGCATCCACGTCTCAACCATTGTCAGAATCGACGAAAAGAAAGTCCCATTCATGCTGTCGTTGCGCGTCAACATTGCTCGGCAACATGCCACACGGGCAGCCGTGTGGTCGTCCGTCAGCATTCGTGGCACCCACCTGGATGACACTTTTCGCATTTTCAGGTCGTCATACAGGATTGTGTGCACAGAACCAACAGAAATGCCAACTCTGGAGGCGATCTGTTCAACAGTCATTCGGCGATCCCCCAAAACAATTCTCTCCACTTTCTCGATCGTGTCGTCAGACCGGCTTGTGCGAGCCCGAGGTTGTTTCGGTTTGTTGTCACACGATGTTCTGCCTTCATTAAACTGTCGCACCCACGAACGCACTTTCGACACATCCATAACTCCATCAGCACATGTCTCCTTCAACTGTCGATGAATTTCAATTGGTTTCACACCCCGCAAATTCAGAAAACGAATGATTGCACGCTGTTCAAGTAAGGAAAACGTCGCCATTTTAAGTATTTAAAACAGTTCTCATTCTCGCCGCTGGCAGTAAAATTCCATCTGCCGTACGGTGCTGCCATCTCTGGGACGTATTGACAATGAATGCGGCCTCATTTTAAAACAATGCGCATGTTTCTATTTCTTTCCAGTCCGGTGAAAAAAAAATCGTAGGCCTTAGAATTTGAACGCACCTCGTACTTGTCTTGTTGCAAATAAGAGCGTTTCTTGGCGCAAGGTACGTGACGTGCGTGCATTATCCTGCACGACCGAGTGAATAATATACCTGTTATCTGGCGCTAGTTGAGTAGGGCCTCTGAGATCATGACGTCAAGCATGGTGCAGCGATTCCATATTGGTAGTGTTGTATAGCTTGAGAAGGCCGAAATGCACGCTATAAGCCCACGCAGGATGGCGTGAGGTCTGAAACAGGATACGTAATGAATGCTATAAAGAAAAGTACGTAGCTGCTGGAATACTTAACTTTAATCCATCATTTGTATACATCGTTCTGGATGAGACATGCTTCATACGATAACTATCAATTGCTATGGCGCCTTGCTAGGTCGTAGCCATTGACTTAGCTGAAGGCTATTCTAACTATCTTCTCTGCAAATAAACGAGGCTTCGTCAGTGTTGCATCGCTAGCTAAGTCGTCCGTACAACTGGGGCGAGTGCTAGTAAGTCTCTCGAGACCTGCTGTGTGGTGGCGCTCGGTCTGCGATCACTGACAGTGGCGACACGCGGCTCCGACATGTACTAATGGACCGCGGCCGATTTAAAGCTACCATCTATCAAGTGTGGTGTCTGGCGGTGACACCACAGGTAAGACAGTCTCACAACCATGACAAAGAGAGCAGGAGTACCGCGACACGACACGACAGTGCGCGATCCTGATAGTGTCGAAGCCGGGAAAGTGCTGGTAGACGTTTCCCATTATTACACAGGCATTGCACGATACGTGCGGTCATCAGGGTGTCGGTGTATTGTAGCCTGCGGGTGTCTCTGCGGCCTCTCTCTTGAGGCACGCGCTTGATCCAGCTCCTGCTAATCGATCTTCGCGCTTCATCTTTGCCGACCGGCGTGCCGGCTCCAGCTTACGCCAGCACACTCAGGCTCGTTTCCCTTACATATAAACTCTATATATTCTTTCCGCCTTCTCTTTTACTTTCTTTGCTTAGCACTGACTTGCCATTTTTCAGCTGTTAGTAGCTAGCAGTAAACTTGAAACGTCTACATCTACATCTACATTTATACTCCGCAAGCCACCTAACGGTGTGGCGGAGGGCACTTTACGTGCCACTGTCATTACCTCCCTTTCCTGTTCCAATCGCGTATGGTTCGCGGGAAGAACGACTGTCTGAAAGCCTCCGTGCGCGCTCTAATCTCTCTAATTTTACATTCGTGATCTCCTCGGGAGGTATAAGTAGGGGGAAGCAATATATTCGATACCTCATCCAGAAACGCACCCTCTCGAAACCTGCACAGCAAGCTACACCGCGATGCAGAGCGCCTCTCTTGCAGAGTCTGCCACTTGAGTTTATTAAACATCTCCGTAACGCTATCACGGTTACCAAATAACCCTGTGACGAAACGCGCCGCTCTTCTTTGGATCTTCTCTATCTCCTACGTCAACCCGATCTGGTACGGATCCCACACTGATGAGCAATACTCAAGTATAGGTCGAACGAGTGTTTTGTAAGCCAACTCCTTTGTTGATGGACTACATTTTCTAAGGACTCTCCCAATGAATCTCAACCTGGTACCCGCCTTACCAACAATTAATTTTTATATGATCATTCCACTTCAAATCGTTCCGCACGCATACTCCCAGATATTTTACAGAAGTAACTGCTACCAGTGTTTGTTCCGCTATCATATAATCATACAATAAAGGATCCTTCTTTCTATGTATTCGCAATACATTACATTTGTCTATGTATATGTCGCGTTAGAAAAATTAATGAATTACTGTGCTGATAAACCTCTTACATTATTTAATTTTCAAACAGCTGAGCAGAACTGAACGTACTCAGACATTTCGCTCTTTACCTATTCGGGACAACACTAAACTGACAGCGAATATTTTTAGCGCAACACAATCTGACTTTCAATAATCCCTACAAGAGAATGTCCCTGACTAACAATAACCTATACCTTTCATTAATCACTTACCTCACAAAAATCTTCATTACCCGAACTACTGCAATACAGCGAGCGCCACTACTGCCAGCTAAATAAAAGATTCAAACTACTGAAGGCGCTAACTACTGACAGGCATAGTTAGCAAATTAAAGATTTTGATACAGTACAAGCAATGTATTTACCTTAATAGTGTTCAAAAGTCATAATATATATATATATATATCAGTCCATGTTATCCAATATTACAAATTTACTCTTTCTGATGGACACACGTCCAGATCGTCCGCTCTCAAAACTCCGCCATCTCTCTCCCCACATCCACCACTGCTGGCGGCTCACCTCCAACTGCGCAACGCTACGCGCTGTTAACATCCAACTGCCCAACACTACAATAGCAAAATTTCCAACAATGCAAACCAGCCACGGACTGCACACAGCACAGCCAGTGATTTTCATACAGAGCGCTACGTGGCGTTACCAATATAAAAACCTAAACAGCCTGCTTACAAACTCACTAATGACGAGTAGCATTAGAACTTTACTAGCAGAAACTATGTCCACATTACGTAAAATTTTCATGTGTGAGTGTTGTGTATCTGGGCGAATTTTTATTTGTATGTTGTGAACTTGGTGTCGACGTGAAAACTTATCAGCGGGAGGACGGTAACAAGGCGTAAGAGTAACATTACAGCACTGCCCGCGGTTCAAGTTATTGCTGGCCCACATCTCGTGGTCGTGCGGTAGCGTTCTCGCTTCCCACGCCCGGGTTCCCGGGTTCGATTCCCGGCGGGGTCTGAGATTTTCTCTGCCTCGTGATGGCTGGGTGTTGTGTGCTGTCCTTAGGTTAGTTAGGTTTAAGTAGTTCTAAGTTCTAGGGGACTGATGACCATAGATGTTAAGTCCCATAGTGCTCAGAGCCTGAGAGCCTCAAGTTACTGCTGCACCTGATAAGGCTCTGACGGCTGGCACTGGCAGTTACAGTTAAGTATAACGCGGCCCGGCCACACCCAGGGCAGGAGGGGAGAGAGCCTCGTGGGACCTGGATGCTCCGCCGGCCGCCCACGCACAGTGGCCGGCGCCGCCCACCACCGGAGGAGGAGAGCCGGGCCGCGCCTGACTCACTGCCAGTGTCGCACGCCGGCCTCGCGCGCCGCCCACGCGACTCGCAGAGCCGCCCCACCCCGCCACGCCTGTAATGCGACCGCCTGCTCATCACTAGCCGCCGCCCACCCCCACCGCCCACGCGTTTCGTACGGTACCCTTCCCAACAGGGACGACGAACGGAGGCGTTCGGTTGCACCACCGCTGTCCTCGGTGTCTCGAGGCATGTCTTCGGCCAGGAATCTAACTGACTGGAGTATAACTGTCTCCAGTGATGAACACCGCTTCGAACTGAGCCCCAACGACCGGCGAACACGTGTATGAAGGCGCCCCGGACAGCGCTGGGCTACCATCCCGACTGTCGCCCACCCTACGGCACGACAACCACGAGTGTGCGACATTTCTTTTCACAGCAGGATCGCTTTGGTTGTCACATGTCGCACCCCTACAGCGCAGCGGTACGCTGACGACATTCAACTCACCGTTTTCTTGCCCCTTCACGGCAAGCCATCCTGGGCTTACATTTCAGAAAGATAATGGCCGCCCATACATGGCGAGAGTTTCCACTACTTCTCTTCGTGCTTGCCAAACCCTCCCTTGTCCACTAGGGTCTCTTTTCAATTCAGAACACTTAGTGCATTATCAGCAAGGCCCTCCAATCAGATCGAGATTTTGACGATCTAACGCGCCAGTTGGACAGAATTTGGCACGATATTCCTCCAGAGGACACGCAACAGCTCTATCAGTCAACGTCAAGCCGAATATCTGTGCCAGCCGTTGTGGCCGAGTGGTTCTAGGCACTTCAGTCTGGAAGGTTTACTTAGGTTTAAGTAGTTCTAAGTCTAGGGGACTCATGACCTTAGATGTTAGGTCCCACAGTGCTTAGAACCATTTGAACCAGGCGCTCCGTTCAATGGATTCTTAAAAGTGCCCTCCGGGTGTTTCCATACAAGATAACGTCTGCGTCGCTGTGGACAGTGTTCCTCGCACGTAAGCCGGCCGAGGTGACCGAGCAGTTCTATGCGCTACAGTCTGGAACCGCGCGACCGCTGCGGTCGCCGGTTCGAATCCTGCCTCGGGCATGGATGTGTGTGATGTCCTTAGGTTAGTTAGGTTTAACTAGTTCTAAGTTCTAGGGGACTGATGACCTCAGATGTTAAGTCCCTTAGTGCTCAGAGCCATTTGAACCATTTTGAACCTAATATCTGTTTACCTAAGGGGCCAGAGGTGGATCAGCGCGTTACTGACTTGCTCAGTTTATCAAGCTCTTTCTCTTGAACAAGTCATCCAATTTCTATGAAATTTTAATCATTTGTTTGCCTATACACGGACATCACATCTACCGATTTCCGACCCATTCGGACAATTCCTTCTTTGTGTGCTGTTTTTGTGCTAGACTTTATTTCACCTGTAAAGGAAAGTCGTGGCTCGATGTGACTGGAGTATTGTTTGCACTGAGGTCTTGAAGACTCCCATAAGGATGAAAACTAACTACTTGGTGTAAAATATTGTTCAAAGTTGCCCAAGACAAGTCTATTGGACAATTCAAATAACTGGAAAGTTCGTACGAGTGTTATTTTAAAATATCCGTAGATAGCACTCTGTCATCAGGCCACGAGTGGCCCACCGAGATCATCCGACCGCCGTGTCATCCTCAGTGGAGGATGTGGATAGGAGGGGCGTGGGGTCAGCACACCACTCTCCCGGTCGTTATGATGGTCTTCTTCACTGAAGCCGCTACTATTTGGTCGAGTAGCTCCTCAATTGGCAGCACGAGGCTAAGTGAACCGCGAAAAATGTCATCAGCGCATGACAGCCTGGATGGTCACCCATCCAAGTGCCGACCACGCCCGACTGCGCTTAACTTCGGTGATCTCACGGGAACCGGTGTATCCACTGCGGCAAGGCCGTTGCCTAGAATATACGTAGTTGTAAATGAAAAAATTTCTCCTGGCTCCAGATGCCTATGCGCCCTCAGAGATACGTTCAAGTCTAAAGCGATATCGCATTCTGCGAAAATGATCATCTACAATACCATAGTACACTCGACTGTCCTCTATGGTTGAGAAAGCTGGGCACTAACTGACGCGTAGATGCAAAGACTTCTAACACTTGAAAGAAAGGCGACATGAAGAATCTGAGGCCCAAGGAGAGACGGAGGTAACCCGGAGAGAACAAGAAAGAATAATGAAATATATGAGGTAATGAACCAGCCTAACGTTTTGCAATATCAGAAGAGCAGAGTCTCCTTTCATTTCTCGCTTACAACAAAAGGACCCTGGGTAGGCCAAGAAACAGGTGGGAAGACGGCTCAGAGAAAGATGGTTCAAATGGGTCTAAGCACTATGGGACTTAACATCTGAAGTTCACTTTGAACTACTTAAACCTAACTAACCTAAGGACATCGGACGCGTCCATGCCCGAGGCAGGATTCGAACCTGCGACCGTAGCAGCCGCGTGGTTACGGACTGAAGCGCTTAGAACCGCTCGGCCACAGCGGCCGGCACAGAGAAAGATGCGGATGCTCTGAACTTAATCCACTGGGAGGGAACGGCAAATGAGATAAAACAGTGCAGACTCATTGTTGACACAAAGTATGGTTTACTGGGCCGGCGACAGCCGATAAGTACATGAGTAAAATAAAATATTGTTCCGTTACTGAAATAATTATTTTAAAAAATCCTGGATCACTATGAATGTTACTGAAGCTGTGTCGCAAGTCGTCGTGACAGTTGAATAACATGCGAAGTGCCGCCCCTCGCCGTCTCATCATCTTAAGTGCTGGGCGCAACACGTGGGGGCAGAAACAGCGACCCGCGCTTGTTAGGTGGTTGCCACACGCCAGTTACGGTGATACAATGGTGGCTTTCACTACAAGTTGGCTTTGTTTCTGGTGAATATTCCGGTTTGTACTATCGAGATCCGTCAGACATTTTTGTTCCTGAACTTTCGTCCAGAGCTGCGTTAGACATCCTGAGAGGAGCCCCTGGTTCTCCAGAATCTTGCCCGCTGACAGCCGGACGTTGGAGAGTGATGTAAATATTGAGGAAGATGGCCATGGCGGAAGTTTACACTTGATCGGCAGAGATAATCCTTGTCAAAGATAAAACAACTGTCGAACTTCCGTGTGTCAAAGAAAAAAGAACTTAAAATACGGTAAAAACCTGTAGAAAAATTCTTTTGTTGCCTAAATATGTAACTTCCCACTTTATTTGTTTCTTTGTGGAATTTAGCCCAACTTTACCTCCCACTCTACAAAAACGTACGTATTACCAAAAATATGTCCCCACAAACTGTTATTCCAACTTAAACTCGTGCGATAACCTTGATTAAACAGAACCTAATTTGATTTGACCTGTAACTGATCAGAATGCAACCTGTCTTTATATTAAAATGCGCAACTGAAGTGAAACAATTACGTGGCGCTAATCAAAATTTCCACTTACATCACGTCTTGACAACATTGTTGCAGATTTATCAAATCACAAAAGCAAACAGCAAGCAGACAGCGGCTAAGCTAAATTTTTGTCTCTAAATATGTATTCATACTGTTGCATGTGGTAATGCACAACGATAAACAGTGGGGTTGGGAGAATAACTATTCCTATGAAATGATATACCAAGACAACGATTTTAGAATGAAGTATGTATTCAAAAAAAAAGAGTAAAGCTTCGACTGATCTTCATACATAACACTGGCCTGAACGATAATATGCTTAATAACGTGTACAATGATTTAATGGGGGTACAATGTTAACAGAGAATTTCTATAGAAAAGCAAGCAGCTTAATCAGTTAATACGGTAATACATGACTCAGGGAAGTGGGGTGGTGTTTCTCTCAGCTCTTAGCAAGTTAACAAACTGACAAGAATCATTCCTAGCTGCGCAGGGTTGCAGTCTTACCCCAGACTACTTCTCTTCAAAAATAATAACATTGTTGAATTTTCGCCTTTCTTAATCCTTCCTGTCCTTTACAATAAATCTTTCTTTATCTAACAGATACCATCGCAAGGTAACGCATCACTACAACATATGTCCACCACCTATCACACTTCAACTAAACGTGCATCAGATTGCGCAGAGGTAAAGACTGTGCCACGACAAAAATATGCATAAGACACAGCTCCCACCGCTTCGAAAGGAAAGTGTCCACCGTGGGCGACTAGGTGGCTGAACATAATCTGCACCCGTTGGGCTCTCCCAGCCAACAGTGGCGTACGACTTTGCTTTGCTTTACTTTTACGTCATCCCACACACGTCTCGCGAAATGACCGTAACAACAAATCGAGGCCAGCCGGTGTGGCCGTGTGGTTCTAGGCGCTTCAGTCTGGAACCGCGCGACCGCTACGGTCGCAGGTTCGAATCCTGCCGTGGGCATGGATGTTTGTGCTGTCCTTAGGTTAGTTAGGTTTAAGTAGTTCTAAGTTCTAGGGGACTAGTGACCTCAGATATTAAGTCCCATAGTGCTCAGAGCCATTTGAACCAACAAATCGGAGAAATGAGAGCTCATACGCAGTGTTCGCGCGTGGGATAGGCAAAGACGATAAATTTAGTGGCACCAGAAACAACCTCTGCTACAAACCGTAAGATGGCTTCCGTCACGTAGATATCGATATACATGTGGTAGCTCTTTCGGTAAGAGCATCGTACTGAGATTGAAACCTGACGGGGAACACAGTTTCACTCTTTCAGGCATTTAATTTCTCACTGAAACTATAAACTTTGCACTGAACATGTGCAAAATATCAGCCACACCTCATTGTCGACAGGTTTCGCCAAAGGAGCTCACTTTCCTTGTGGCCTATCGTCACGCATGCTGTTGTCCAGCCACTCTCGTTCCTCGAATTCAGAAGAGAGGAGGGACAAGAGCCGCTTTCCAAGGTGCAGAAAGAGGCGATCGTATCGCGTGTTGGTGTCACCGCATAGAGAGCAGATGCTGTGCGAGTGTGCGCCACATGTTCTGCTTGCTGTCAACCGCCATCCGTCATCGCCGCTGACGTACGGCCGCTATCGCTTACCTAGGCGCCGCCGTGTAGCTAGCCCGCCGTCGTCCTATTTAGAGGCGTTTCTCCCGGACATCGTCGCGACGTTCGGGCGTTCCTTGCTGGCCGGCATCTGGGTCTTTGTAGAGCAGGAGCAGTTAACACTGTACGCACATCACGTGTGCAGCGATCTGAGGGAAGTTCTGCAGCCACGAGGGAGCGAAATCGGCCCGTGCTGTCACACCTTGCCTGTGCTCAACACTTCCGCTAACAGATGGCACCCAATGATGGCGACGCCATACCGCGTGGACGTGGAACCATCTGACTCACTCCTGCTTGCAGGTGTCAATCAAGCAGTCACTTCGAAAGTAAAAGTACAGAATGATTAATCGAAGATAATCATCGGGATATACAGGGTGGTCCATTGATAGTGACCGGGCCAAATATCTCACGAAATAAGCATCAAACGAAAAAACTACATAGAACGAAACTCGTCTAGCTTGAAGGGGGAAACCAGATGGCGCTATGGTTGGCCCGCTAGATGGCGTAACCATAGGTCAAACGGATATCAACTACGTTTTTTTTTAAATAGGAATCCCCACTTTTTATTACATATTCGTGTAGTACGTAAAGAAATATGAATGTTATAGTTGGAACACGTTTTTTCGCTTTGTGATAGATGGCGCTGTAATAGTCACAAACGTATAAATATGTGGTATCACGTAACAGTCCGCCAGTGCGGACGGTATTTGCTTAGTGATACATTACCCGTGTTAAAATGGGCCGTTTACCAATTGCGGAAAAGGTCGGTATCGTGTTGATCTATGGCTATTGTGATCAAAATGCCCAACGGGCGTGTGCTATGTATGCTGCTCGGTATCCTGGACTACATCATCCAAGTGTCCGGACCGCTCGCCGGATAGTTACGTTATTTAAGGAAACAGCAAGTGTTCATCCACATGTGAAACGTCAGCCACCACCTGCAACAAATGATAACGCCCAAGTAGGTGTTTTAGCTGCAGTCGCGGCTAATCCGCACATCAGTAGCAGACAAATTGCGCGAGAATTGGGAATCTCAAAAACGTCGGTGTTGAGAATGCTACATCAACATCGATTGCACCCGTTCTATATTTCTATGCACCAGGAATTCCATGGCGACGACTTTGAACGTCGTGTACAGTCCTGCCACTGGGCAAGAGACAAATTACGTGACGCTCACAGAGTTTTTGCACGCGTTCTATTTAGCGACGAAGCGGTAACGGAAATCGGCATAATATGTACTACTGGGCAACGGAAAATCCACGATGGCTGCGACAAGTGGAACATTAGCGACCTTGGCGGGTTAATGTATGGTGCGGCATTATGGGAGGAAGGATAACTGGGCCCCATTTTATCGATGGCAATCTAAATGGTGCAATGTATGCTGATTTCCTACGTAATGTTCTACCGATGTTACTACAAGATGTTTCACTGCATGACAGAATGGCGATCTACTTCGAGCATGACGGATGTCCGGCACATAGCTCGCGTGCGGTTGAAGCGATATTGAATAGCATATTTCATGACAGTTGGATTGGTCGTCGAAGCACCATACCATGGCCCGCACGTTCACCGGATCTGACGTCCCAGGATTTCTTTCTGTGGGGAAAGTTGTAAGATATTTGCTATCGTGATCCACCGACAACGCTTGACAACATGCGTCAGCGCATTGTCAATGCATGTGCGAACATTATGGAAGGCGAACTACTCGTTGTTGAGGAGAATGTCGTTACACGAATTGCCAAATGGACTGAAGTTCACGGACATCATTTTGAGCATTTATTACATTAATGGGGTATCTACAGCTAATCACGCTGTAACAGCATGCGTTCTCAGAAATGATACGTTCACAATGGTACATGCATGACATTGGAACAACCGAAATAAAATGTTCAAACGTACCTAAGTTCTGTATTTTAATTTAAAAAACCTACCTGTTACCAATTGTTGGTCTAAAATTGTGAGCCATATGTTTGTGACTATTGCAGCGCCATCTATCACAAAGGGAAAAAATTGGTCCAACTAAAACATTCATTTTTCTTTACGTACTACACGAATATGTAATAAAAAATGGGGGTTCCTATTTTTAAAAAACGCAGTTGATATCCGTTTGACCTATGACAGCGCCATCTAGCGGGCCAACCATAGCGCCATCTGGTTTCCCCCTTCAAGCTAGACAAGTTTCGTACTTTGTGGTTTTTTCGTTTGACGCTTGTTTCGTTAGATATTTGGCCTGGTAACGATCAATGGACCACCCTGTGTAGGGTGGTGCACGAAATTTGTCACCATTTGTTTCGTACATAATTTATGAGTCGTACTGGATATGCTCATGAGCATCTCAACAGCAGTAGCAGTAGAGCTTGTAGAAACAACTGAGCTACGAAAGGACGCTTAGTTCAGGATACCGCCGCAAGGAGACCAGTGTTTACAACATGGCCGACGTTTGGACGACTGACAGCGCAGTAGCGATGGCAGTTTTGTTAGCTTTACACGAAACGCAAAGGCCTGTTGCGATTCAGAGGCGCTTTCGGCTACAGTTTAAAACACAGTGCGCCGCTTGCAGGAGAACTATTCACAGACTGTATGATGAAATTGTACGGGAAGGATCAACACTGGAAGCGAAGCGACCACGGTCGTAGCCTATATTGCAGCGGTACGGGATCATTAGGCCGATGAGGTAGTTTCCTCGTCATGGCCGGTCTGACCTTCATAGAATCGCCTGTCAACTCCATAATGTGACGTTCAGATTCTGTGAGTTTCCTCTTTTCCTCCAAATCGCTTATCAGCGTTTCACAAAGTTCTGCCTTCTTCAAATTATTTTGCTACTGCCCTTTTTTCAATAGTGTAATCTCTTTCTAGACACATTTAAATAATCCCTTGAAATGACGGTTAAACGCAACCCCTCTCTATAACCTTGTTCTAAGTTCTTCAGTTTTCTGTTATGTTCTGGGTGTGTACCATCCTTCAAGTGCTGGAGCTGTTTCCCTAAACTGGCAAGTTTGCCTTGGTACATTTGCTCTTTAATTTCCGTGTATTCTTCATATTTCCCCATGTCTGTTTCACTTGCTGCTTCTGTGTCTTCATCGCTTTCATCGTGCTCGTAATTCTCTCTGTCTTCGTCTCAGTCATCGTTGTTGTCATCTTCACAATCATACTCGTCGTGTACGTACGCTGGCGAATATGAAGGTCATGATGAGATATCTGTACAACGTGTCAAAATATTCCACTACGTAGAAGTAACTGTTTATGTGGTACACAAGAGGGCGGTAAAATATTTAATAAACAGTCATTTTTTTATTACAGTGTTCGTGGCCCATAACGGTGAATCCTGGAACAACCCGGAAATACCTATCTTTCCATCGTTCTACATACGAAAAATCTATACTAAACCTAGGATCCATCTCTTAATTTCGAACCGCTCTATGGAGAATCCCCGGCAAATCGTGCAGAAAGGCAGCAGAGCAACTGCGCGTATCCAGACGGTCCGTTCAATGCATTCTTAAACGTGACCTCCGGGTGTTCCCATACAAGATAACCTCTGCTCAGACGCTCACTGCAGAACACAAGCGACAGAGACTACCGTTTTCCTGATTGGTGGAGAAAAGGGAACAAAGTCTCATAACGTTTTTAGATGAGGCGCATTTTCATTTGGACGATGCGGTTAACTAACAAATTTTACCCTTTTGTGCCTTTGAAAATCCTCAAGTGCTTCATGAACGACATCATGCTCCGAGGATTACAGTAAAGGTCGCAATTTTCAGTCACGGGTCTGTTGGACCCTTTTCCTTTGCAGAAACTGAACTGTGCGCTTTATTTGAGCATACTCCGCAACAACTTCATTTCACAGCTTCTTGCTACTACTTCCATGTCGTTTCAGTGACAGACAATTTGGGACCACGAATAGTCCACATCTCAACCCCATGTGACTTCCTTCTTTCGAAGTAGCTAAAGGAAACAATTCTTCCGAAACTTTCAGATGAATTAATGGAACTAAGACGCCTTATTTTTCAAGTCTGCCGTGAAATCATGGACGGAAGACGTGTGCCATAGGGTTACCGCTAACGTCAGTGTTCTTGTGGAGACAGTTAGGAATCAAAATGGCAGACGTCCTGAGCGTGTGCCTAGTTGGGAGAAGCTTTCACTGAGCGTTTTCCATGGTCCTTTGAATTTGTCTTGACAGTGAAGTGTTTATTCAGAAACAAAGTGATGACCCATTTCGCGGCTGAACATTAGATGAACAGAAAGGGCAGCACCACAAGTGTAACAATAGAGAGAACAGAAATTCGACTCTTTGATTAGAGAGATTAGATTAGATTAGATTAGTACTTGTTCCATAGATCATGAATACGACACTTCGTAATGACGTGGAACGTGTCAGGCTAATAAAAGGTGTCTATGCAAGATATTACTTTACACAAAATATTACATGATACTTAATATTTTTTGTTGGGGTTGGGGAAATTACCCACTTACTATATCCAAAAATTCATGTAATGAGTAGAAGGAGTTGCCATTAAGAAATTCTTTTAATTTCCTTTTAAATGCTATATAGCTGTCTGTCAGACTTTTGATGCTATTAGGCAGCATAATTTACCCCCTTCTGAGCCAAAGTTAGATTTAACCTTGAGTAGTGAAGATCATCCTTTCTCCTAGTGTTGTAGCCATGTACACTGCTATTACTTTTGAATTCGTTCGGATTGTTAATAACAAATTTCATAAGTGACTATGTATATTGTGAGGCTACAGTGAAGATCTCTAGCTCTTTAAATAAGTGTCTGCAGGATGATCTTGGATGAGCTCCAGCAATTATACTGACTACACGCTTTTGTGCACTGAACACTCTTTTACTCAATGATGAGTTACCCCAGAATATGATGCCATACGAAAGCAGAGAATGAAAATAGGCGTGGTAAGCTAATTTACTGAGCTGTATATCGCCAAAATTTCCAATGATCCTAATCGCATAAGTAGCTGAACTCAAACGTTTCAGCAGATCCTCAGTGCGTTTTTTCCAGTTCAACCCCTCATCAATGCATACATTCAAGATGTATAAGGTAACAGCAAAAAATATTTAAGCACTGAATTCCGGAGGAAAAATGGTTCAAATGGCTCTGAGCACTATGGGACTTAACATCTGAGGTCATCAGTCCCCTAGAACTTAGAACTATTTAAACCTAACTAACTTAAGGACATCACTACATGCCCGAGGCAGGATTCGAACCTGCGACCGTAGCAGTCGCGCGGTCCCGGACTGAAGCGCGTAGAACCACTCGGCCACCACGGCCGGCCCGGGGGAAAGTTTGTGCCGCTGTTCAGTACAAAGTTCACATGTTATCAAGCATCAGTTGAAACGGAAGTTACAGAATTGTACTCAATGAAGCCCCTATAAGGTCGAGACGATCGGGAGAGAGAAATGCCAGCAATGGGGAGCAACAGTGGGGCGCGATTTCGCGTTACCTAGGCCTGTAGTCCGCAGCACCTCGCCGTGTTATCGCCGACGTTCGCTCTGTCGGAAGAGACACAGTGTGCTACACGTTACTGCTGCAGGACACAGACAAAAGTGAGTCTGAGTGACCCAGCTCGTTCCCATTTAAGAACTCGGTCGCAGCAAGAACACAGCAGACGGTCAGAGTAGTCACTGGTTTCTGCTGCCACCCTAAACGCCCATTCTTACGGAAAGCAAAGTGGCTCACCAGCGAGTCCTCAGTGAACTCTCCAGATCATTCAAGTAAAGCACTCCGTCTTCAGGCCACAAGCGGCCCATCGGGACCATCCGACCGCCGTGTCGTCCTCAGCTCAGGATGCAGATAGGAGGGGCGTGTGGTCAGCACACCGCTCTCCCGGTCGTTATGATGGTTTTCTTTGAGCGGAGCCGCTGCTATTCGGTCGAGTAGCTCCTCAGTTGGTATCACCAGGCTGAGTGCACCCCGAAAAATGACAACAGCGCATGGCGGCTGGATGGTCACCCATGCAAGTGCCGGCCACGCCCGGCAGCGCTTAACTTCGGTGATCTCACGGGAACCGGTGTATCCTCTGCGGCAAGGCCGTTGCCCCAGATTATCCAAGTACTCCAGATTATTCAAGTACTTCAGGTGTGATAGGTTGTCATTACCTGGCTGTCCCGATAGGAAAATACCTTGCAGGAATGCGTCCCTACGCTCTTGGCGTCCTTCAAACCAAAGAAGTCACTAGCGGTCGCCACCATTTAGGTGACCATCAATAATTCTAAAGGGCGTTTAGAAATTAGTTACACGAAAGTAACCTATAATTGTGAAAAGGGTAAATAACTTACAGAAATTTTGATACAGCACTGAATGCATGGTATCTTCAAAGCTTTGTTTCCGTCTAATCTGTGAGTTTCTGACATTCCTACTAGGTGGCGCGCGCGAGTTAGCTATTCCAACAGTCGTCATGGAATCCTATGACGGTGAAGACTGTGCGCAGTGTCGTTCAAAATGGTTCAAATGGCTCTGAGCACTATGGGACTCAACTGCTGAGGTCATTAGTCCCCTAGAACTTAGAACTACTTAAACCTAACTAACCTAAGGACATCACACACATCCATGCCCGAGGCAGGATTCGAACCTGCGACTGTAGTGGTCGTGCGGTTCCAGACTGCAGCGCCTTTAACCGCAGGGCCACTTCGGCCGGCTACAGTGTCGTATCCGCTACTACAGTTCAGAAAGAATTCCGGACTAAATATCACAAGTCACCACCCCAAAGACAAACTGTTATTAGCTGGTACAATCGTTTCACCGAAACTGGCCGTGTCTATGACATCGGACGCTGGGTCAGTGTCGGCGAGCAGTTGAACAAGTTCGCCAATCTTACATTTGTAGTCCGGATACATCAACGAGAGATGCTACAGAATTTATTTTCCAGCAATATGGCGAGCGACCACATCATCACTGTGAAATTGTCACGTATCTCCGTAGGAATGTGCCGACTTTGATTTGACGTGGTGGAACAAAATCCTGACCACGACGATCACCTTCAAATGGTTAAAATGGCTCTGACCATTATGGGACTTAACATCTGAGATCATCAGTCCCCTAGACGTAGAACTACTTAAACCTAACTAACCTACAGACATCGCACACACCCATGCCCGAGGCAGGATTAGAACCTGCGACCGTAGCGGTCGCGCGGTTCCAGACTGTAGCGCCTAGAACCGCTCGGCCACCCCGGCCGGCCCACGATCACCTGATTTAATCCCAATGAAAAGAACGAAGTTCTACGACGCCCTACCTCGCTTTCACCGGATGAAATAAGTAAAAAGCAAAAGGAAGTTCCAATTCCCAGTTTTGACCCAGATGTTGTGGAGGTTTCCTGTGGGTGTAAGGAAAATTCCAGAACAGGTAATCCCCCCCCCCCCCCCCCCGCGTTCCAAATATTCCCAATTTGGACCACCCCTTTGCCCCACAAGAGACTCGTCTGTAAACTGGCTGAAAAGGGCCGACTCGGTAATGAGCCGTATCTCACACAGTCTGCTATGTCCACTGCAGTAGAGAATGGAGAAAAGAATTGCTCCGCTAGCGTCGTTCTGCTGAGCTGCCTTGTTTCAAACTAGCGTTCGCCTTTTCAATGCGTGTGCTAACAAGTCTCCAACGGTTTTCAACAACGTCTCACTAGGAGGGGATCTTCCTGACTGGGTTCCCGTCGCGATGCGCCCTTGATACTCGAGCGCGCTGTGGGATGGGAACACGTTTCATGGCTATCGCTGTGGCTCCGTGTCAGGGAACAACGAACGGCGGTAATCCGGCTGTCGCAAGAAAAGGTCGCGGAGTGGCGGAGGTCCCGTGCGGAGGCGGCTGCTCCACCCGCCATTATTTATCGTCTTTACGCGGACATTCGCGGTGTAGGGGCCTTAGCCTTTGGTAACACACGGACCACAGCCTGGGCCGCACTGCTATATAACTCGCGTGACATTAGTGCTGTGGCGTGTACGCTGTGAAAGGCTGCAATGAGTTAAGGGCCGGCCGCAGTGGCCGAGCGGTTCTAGGCGCTTCAGTATAAGGTCACAGGTTCGAATCCTGCCTCGGGAATGGGTGTGTGTGATGTCCTTACGTTAGTTAGGTTTAAGTAGTTCTAGGGGACTGATGACCTCAGATGTTAAGTCCCATAGTGCTCAGAACCATTTGAACCATTTTCTCTGTCCTTTCCCCTTCCAGGACATATGAGCGCAAATGGCAAAAGGATTGATGTAAGGAAGGAAGCAGACTTTGTCTCGTCCATATCCAGGTCATTAGAGACAGATCGCAATATCACAGTTGGTCCTTTTCTTCGGGGGGGGGGGGGGGGGGGGGGGGGAGGTATTCCTTACATTTGCAGTAACTGATTTCGGAATCTCTATCTGGCCATCTACATCTACATTCTACATTTCTACTCCGCAAGCCACCCAACAGTGTGTGACGGAGGGCACTTTACGTGTCACTGTCATTACCTCCCTTTTCCGTTCCAGTCGCATATGGTTCGCGGGAAGAACGACTGCCGGAAAGCCTCAGTGCACGCTCGAATCCCTCTAATTTTACATTCGTGATCTCCGCGAGAGGTATAAGTTGGAGGAAGCAATATATTCGATACCTCATCCAGGAACGCTCCCTCTCGAAACCTGGCGAGCAAGCTACACCGCGATGCAGAGCGCCTCTCTTGCAGAGTCTGCCACTTGAGTTTGCTAAACATCTCCGTAACGCTATGTTGTTGTTGTTGTGGTCTTCAGTCCAGAGACTGGTTTGATGCAGCTCTCCATGCTACTCTATCCTGTGCAAGCTTCTTCATCTCCCAGTACCTACCGCAACCTACATCCTTCTGAATCTGCTTAGTGTATTGATCTCTTGGTCTCCCTCTACGATTTTTACCCTCCACGCTGCCCTCCAATGCTAAATTTGTGATCCCTTGATGCCTCAAAACATGTCCTACCAACCGATCCCTTCTTCTAGTCAAGTTGTGCCACAAACTTCTCTTCTCCCCAATCCTATTCAATACCTCCTCATTAGTTACGTGATCTACCCATCTAATCTTCAGCATTCTTCTGTAGCACCACATTTCGACAGCTTCTATTCTCTTCTTGTCCAAACTGGTTATCGTCCATGTTTCACTTCCATACATGGCTACACTCCATACAAATACTTTCAGAAACGACTTCCTGACACTTAAATCTATACTCGATGCTAACAAATTTCTCTTCTTCAGAAACGCTTTCCTTGCCATTGCCAGTCTACATTTTATATCCTCTCTACTTCGACCATCATCAGTTATTTTGCTCCCCAAATAGCAAAACTCCCTTACTACTTTAAGTGTCTCATTTCCTAATCTAATCCCCTCAGCATCTCCCGATTTAATTTGACTACGTTCCATTATCCTCGTTTTGCTTTTGTTGATGTTCATCTTATATCCTCCTTTCAAGACACCGTCCATTCTGTTCAACTGCTCTTCCAAGTCCTTTGCTGTCTCTGACAGAATTACAATGTCATCGGCGAACCTCAAAGTTTTTATTTCTTCTCCATGGATTTTAATACCTACTCCGAATTTTTCTTTTGTTTCCTTCACTGCTTGCTCAATATAGAGATTGAATAACATCGGGGATAGGCTACAACCCTGTCTCACTCCTTTCCCAACCACTGCTTCCCTTTCATGCCCCTCGACTCTTATAACTGCCATCTGGTTTCTGTACAAATTGTAAATAGCCTTTCGCTCCCTGTATTTTACCCCTGCCACCTTCAGAATTTGAAAGAGAGTATTCCAGTTAACGTTGTCAAAAGCTTTCTCTAAGTCTACAAATGCTAGAAACGTAGGTTTGCCTTTTCTTAATCTTTCTTCTAAGATAAGCCGTAAGGTTAGTATTGCCTCACGTGTTCCAACATTTCTACGGAATCCAAACTGATCTTCCCCGAGTTCCGCTTCTACCAGTTTTTCCATTCGTCTGTAAAGAATTCGCGTTAGTATATTGCAAGCTGTGACTTATTAAACTGATAGTTCGGTAATTTTCACATTCTGTCAACACCTGCTTTCTTTGGGATTGGAATTATTATATTCTTCTTGAAGTCTGTGGGTATTTAGCCTGTCTCATACATCTTGCTCACCAGATGGTAGAGTTTTGTCATGACTGGCTCTCCCAAGGCCATCAGTAGTTCTAATGGAATGTTGTCTACTCCCGGGGCCTTTTTTCGACTCAGGTCTTTCAGTGCTCTGTCAAACTCTTCACGCAGTATCTTATCTCCCATTTCATCTTCATCTACATCCTCTTCCATTTCCATAATATTGTCCTCAAGTACATCGCCCTTTTTGCCTGCTTCATTTACTGCATTTTTATATTTTCTCCTTTCATCAATTAAATTCAATATTTCTTCTGTTACCCAAGGATTTCTATTAGCCCTCGTCTTTTTACCTACTTGATCGTCTGCTGCCTTCACTACTTCATCCCTCAGAGCTACCCATTCTTCTTCTACTGTATTTCTTTCCCCCATTCCTGGCAATTGTTCCCTTATGCTCTCCCTCAAACTCTCTACAACCTCTGGTTCTTTTAGTTTATCCAGGTCCCATCTCCTTAAATTCCCACCTTTTTGCAGTTTCTTCAGTTTCAATCTGCAGTTCATAACCAATACATTGTGGTCAGAATCCACATCTGCCCCGGGAAATGTCTTACAATTTAAAACCTGGTTCCTAAATCTCTGTCTTACCATTATGTAATCTATCTGATACCTTTTAGTATCTCCAGGATTCTTCCAGGTATACAACATTCTTTTATGATTCTTGAACCAAGTGTTAGCTATGATTAAGTTATGCTCTGTGCAAAATTCTACAAGGCGGCTTCCTCTTTCATTTCTTCCCCCCAATCCATATTCACCTACTATGTTTCCTTCTCTCCCTTTTCCTACTGACGAATTCCAGTCACCCATGACTATTAAATTTTCGTCTCCCTTCACTACCTGAATAACTTCTTTTATCTCGTCATACATTTCATCAATTTCGTCATCATCTGCAGAGCTAGTTGGCATATAAACTTGTACTACTGTAGTAGGCATGGGCTTTGTGTCTATCTTGGCCACAATAATGCGTTCACTATGCTGTTTGTCTGTTCATTTTCGTCTTCCGACGTCGTCATGTATACCTGAGCTACCGTTGTCGGTGTTGGTTTGCTGTCGATTCTGGTAAGAACCACCCCATCACTGAGCTGTTCACAGTAACACACTCTCTGCCCTGTCTTCCTATTCATGACGAATCCTACTCCCGTTATCCCATTTTCTGCTGCTGTTGATATTACACTACACTCATCTGACCAGAAATCCTTGTCTTCTTGCCATTTGAGTTTACTGACCCCCTACTTTATCTAGATTGAGCCTCTGCATCTGTATTTTCAGATTTTCTAGCTTCCTTACCACGTTCAAGCTTCTGACATTCCACGCCCCGACTCGTAGAACGTTATCTTTTCGTTGATTGTTCAATCTTTTTCTCATGGTCACCTCCCCCTTGGCAGTCCCCTCCCGGAGATCCGCATGGGAGAGTATTCCGGAATCTTTTGCCAGTGGAGAGATGATCATGACACTTTTTCAATTACAGGCCACATGTCCTGCGGAGACACGTTACGAAGCCGGCCGCGGTGGCCGAGCGGTTGTAGCCGCTTCAGTCCGGAACCACGCGGCTGCTACGGTCGCAGGTTCGAATCCTGCCTCGGTCATGGATGTGTGTGATGTTCTTAGGTTGGTTAGGTTTAAGTAGTTCTAAGTTCTAGAGGACTGATGGCCTCAGATGTTAAGTCCCATAGTGGCCAGAGCCATTTGAACCATCTGAGACACGTTGAGTGTCTTAAATGCAGTGGTTTTATTGCCTTATGCGTCCTCATGCCGTTGATCATTGCTGGTTCTTCCGCCTTTAGGGGCAGTTTCCCACACCTAGGACAAGAGAGTGCCCTGAACCTCTGTCCGCTTCTCCACTCTCTTTGACGAGGCCGTACTTGTAGTTATTTGATGAAAGTCCATTTGAAGACAATAAAGAGTAACTACTCTTCATTAATAACAGACAAATAGAAATCATGTTTTCAGCGGTCAGTGTGCTGAGAACAACCTACAAATTACGGTATGTATGCAGAATTAATTAACTACAGCAACGCGTTTTGCTATCGATGGTATTAACGCAAGGTGGTTTTTACTTCATTCGGCACTAAACTAAGAATATTGCCATAAAATCTCTAGTAAATAATTTATGATACTTTAAGCTAATCGTTGCTTATCCTACTAAAGTGGCATATTTGAACCGAATTAATTCGTTTCATATACATAATGCGCAGGAATGTGGCATTAGCAGCAACATAGGCTGTGAGGCTGTTGAGTGGAAGCGACTAGGGGTTGCGACGGTGTACTGACAATTTAGTCGTGATGCCATTTATTAAGAACACTGTCGTGAAACATGATTTAGCACTTTCGTAAAGAGGACGCAGATTTAAATGGGCAGACGAGGACACTTGGAGAAGGAGCTATTTCCTCTGTACTACCTTTGTTTCCAACGTATTGTCAGAAAAAGGATATCTCAAGGAAGTGTCCTGTTCGTGAAGGTGCTGGTGATAAAACATTACACGTGTGTTGTAACAGAGCATCCTCAAGTCGTGATGAGCCTGTTATGGGAAATCCGTCGTCACGCAAAAGGTAACTGATGGAAGAGTTGGAAGGTTCGGTAATGGTACTAGTCAGTACGAAAATTTTATACTAGTGGCTACGAAAGTTTAAAAAAAAATGTAAGTACACAAACACGCGTTATTCTTTATTATTCATTACGTTCTGATACGTATAATAACGCGTCGCGTTGCTTTAGTGGCATTACTGTGTTTATTAATCTGTTAGCAGGCTCGATCAACTTCGGATTTTCTTAGAATACACTACTGGCCATTAAAATTGCTACACCAAGAAGAAATGCAGATGATAAATGGGTATTCATTGGAAAAATATATTATACTACAACTGACATGTGATTACACTTTCACGCAATTTAGGTGCATAGATCCTGAGAAATCAATACCCAGAACAACCACCTCTGGCCGTAATAACGGCCTTGATACGCCTGGGCATTGAGTCAAACACAGCTTGGATGGCGTGTACAGGTACAGCTGTCCATGCATCTTCGACACGATACCATAGTTCATCAAGAGTAGTGACTGGCGTATTGTGACGAGCCAGTTGCTCGGCCACCATTGACCAGACGTTTTCAATTGGTGAGAAATCTGGAGAATACGCTGGCCAGCGCAGCAGTCGAACACTTTCTGTATCCAGAAAGGCCCGTACAGGACCTGCAACATGCGGTCTGCATTATCCTGCTGAATTGTAGGGTTTCGCAGGGATCGAATGAAGGATAGAGCCACGGGTCGTAACCCATCTGAAACGTAACGTCCACTGTTCAAAGTGCCGTTTGTGCGAACAAGAGGTGACCGAGACGTATAACCAATGGCACCCCATACCGTCACGCCGGGTGATACGCGCTTCCCATGTGCGTTGACCGCGATGTCGCCAAACGGATGTGAGCATCGTGATGCTGTAAACAAAAACTGGATTCATCCGAAAAAACGACGTTTTGCCATTCGTGCACCCAGGTTCGTCGTTGAGCACAGCATCGCAGGCGCTCCTGTCTGTGATGCAGCATCAAGGGTAACCGCAGCCATGGTCTCCGAGCTGATAGTCCATGCTGCTGAAAACGTCGTCGCTGTTCGTGCAGATGGTTGTTGTCTTGGAAACGTCCCCATCTGTTGACTCAGGGATCGAGACGTGGCTGCACGATCCGTTATAGCCATGCGGATAAGATGCCTATCACCTCGACTGCTAGTGATACGAGGCCGTTGGGATTCAGTACGGCGTTGCGTATTACCCTCCTGAACCCACCGACTCCATATTCTGCTGACAATCATTGGATCTCGACCAACGCGAGCAGCAATGTCGCGATACGATAAACCGCAATCGCGATAGGGTACAATGCGTACTTTATCAAAGTCGGAAACGTGATGGTACGCATTTCTCCTCCTTACACGAGGCATCACAACAACGTTTCACCAGGCAACGGCGGTCCACTGCTGTTTGTGTATGAGAAATCGGTTGGAAACTTTCCTCATGTCAGCACGTTGTAGGTGTCGCCAGCGGCGCCAACCTTGTGTGAATGCTCTGAAAAGCTAATCATTTGCATATCACAGCACCTTCTTCCTGTCGGTTAAATTTCGCGTCTGTAGCAGGTCATCTTCGTGGTATAGCAACTTTAATGGCCAGTAGTGTAGTATGCTCGCTATAAGAGTTCTCTTATAACTGGAACGTGCTGTTTGTCGTTGATAACATGTGTGTTTATTCATTTGAGCATTCTTACGAAAACTACAGTCCGCGTTAAACGTGTGTATATCTAACTTTATGCTATTCTCGTAGCACGGTTCTACAGTGTATGTGTTAAACTCAGCTAGTACGTAAATATTAGCTGAAGTGCAGAATTTGTTTAGACCACTTCGTAAAGCTTACAACGTCACTTCGCTTCAGAAAATCGGAGTAGTACCACACACAAACTTCTTGACGTTTGTTGAGGTAAGATGGCGGCGTCAGGCTTCAGTAACAGATGCGCCTTTGTCAGTCCAGTCAGTCTAGTAATGTCTGTGCTTGGCGTCCAACTGCCGAACGGGGCGGGATTGTAACTACCGCGTAATCACTGCACATACGGAGTGGTCGTAATTGAAGTGCAGCTACACACAGAGGTGCTGCGTGGTCTGTGATTACCGTACGGTAACGAAATTTGGTAGATATTCTAAGTCGTTAATGCGGAAACAATTTATGCTGGAAAAAAATTAGTTCCAATTTTTGCCACCAGGAGCGAATCTGGCGCTGTGAATACAAGAAAGACGTACAGAACTGTTTGCACATGTAATGGATTATGAACAAGACATGAGCAAATATGTCATACAATTGAGAAAGGCACAATTTTCATGTTGTTATTAATCGTCAGTTACGCAGTTTGTTCAGTATGAGCAGTGGAGCCGTCGACGGAATGCTGTGCAGCGCCAGATTTGCACCTGTTGGCCAAAATTGGAAAGAATTCTTTTTTCCAGCGTAAATAGGCTCCGCATTAAGGCATTAGAATATCTACCAAGTTTCGCTGCCATACTGAACCTCTGTGAGTAGCTGCACATTAATTATAACAATCCAAGTGGGATACGCCACAGTCTTGCAACGAAACTGTTCTCCCAGTGGTGCTGTTACTGTATACCCCAAATATCAGTGACAATACAAGTTTGACTCAGATCCGCAGACATGCTGAAAGAGCCTAAAAGGTATGCGACTGCTGATTTGAGACCGGGTCTGACAAAGATGTTAATTCGTCACAAAGTAATCGTACTAAAGAGAAAAAATGTTTAAATGTGTGTGAAATCTTATGGGACCCAACTGCTAAGGTCATCAGTCCCTAAGCTTACACACTACTTAACCTAAATTATCTTCAGGACAAACACACACACCCATGCCCGAGGGAGGACTCGAACCTCCGCCGGGATCAGACGCACAGTCCATGACTGACTAAAGAGAGTTAGTCAGTTTAGAGAGCAATACGAAATAGTCATCCGAGGTAAGAAAGAACACTAAAACAAATTTATACAGAGCCGCGGTTCAGCCTGTTGCAGAACCTGGCCAGAAATGTTGGCACAATACACACAGAACCGACAACACCCTGAAAGACCAGAAAATTGGTTCAAAAATGGTTCAAATGGCTCTGAGCACTATGGGACTTAACATCTGTGGTCATCAGTCCCCTAGAACTTAGAACTACTTAAACCTAACTAACCTAAGGTCATCACACACATCCACGCCCAAGGCAGGATTCGAACCTGCGACCGTAGCGGTCACGCGGTTCCAGACTGAAGCGCCTAGAACCGCACGGCCACACCGGCCGGCCCAGGAAATTGATCGTATGTGATGTGCAGGTAGACGTCATGGCCGAAGACATCATTAGCACTTGACAAAAATGGGTATCAAAAATTGTTTCTGTGTCGTTATTTTAGACGAGTACAGGACGAAACACTGCCGGAAAAGATACTGGAGCACCGTCAATGAACACGCCGAAGTGGCGGTCGCCCGAGAAACACGTGGCCGCAAGATGAGAGAGATTTAGCAACTGGGGAATTTCAGGAAACCAACTAGCAAAACAGACAACTGTGGCGTTCGAGATGATGGAAACGGATTAGTCCGTAGAATCCCCGACTTAAGAAAGAAAGAAAAGACGTCCAAGACGTCAGCAGCGCCGAACAGCTCCAAGTTCCACCCACGCAGGCCTGCCGTGAAATGTACCGAGCAGCCGATAGCAGCGGCTGCCTTTCTATGCGGCGGGTGATACGTTCACGAGATACTCCAGCCGAAGGCCGTTTTATCGGAATATCTTCGCACGCGTGCCGCCATTCACTGGCTGGAGCCGCACCGGCAGCCAACAGCTTCTGGACATAACGCTTTGAAAACGACTCCGGCACCAGCCAGAACCAGCTGTTCGCAGCGCTTGCTTCCGCTAGCTGTACGCGGGTGAGCTACTTTCTAGGGCCTTAAAACAGACACGCGAGTTCAGAAAGTCAGAAGGAGTTTATTGCCGCGTGGTAATGGCCACATAAATATTCAGTGTCCTGGTGAACGTCGATTGGACTTTTTACTGTGGTTTGGCAAGTAGAGCACTACGTCAACATACTACTGTCGCCGAGTGTGGGTACTTAGTAATGGCTGCGGGCGCACCGGGGGTGATAACAGGGTGTAACTGAAATTAACTGCATATTGGAATTCCACAAAACTGGAAAACTGCAGCCTGCATTACGCTTCTTCATCTCTCAGTACCTACTGCAACCTACATCCTTCTGATTCTGTTTAGTTTATTCAGGGTCTTCCTCTACGATTTTTACCCTCCACGCTGTCCTCCAATACTAAATTGGTGATCCCTTGATGCCTCAACACATGTCCTACCAACCGATCCCTTCTTCTAGTCAAGTTGTGCCACTCACTCCTCTTCTCCCCAATCCTATTCAATACTTCCTCATTAGTTATGTGATCTACCCATCTAATCTTCAGCATTCTTCTGTAGCACCCCATTTCGAAAGCTTCTATTCTCTTCTTGTCCAAACCATTTATCGTCCACGTTTCACTTCCATACATGGCTACACTCCATAAAAATACTTTCAGAAACGAAACGATTTCCTGACTCTTAAATCTTTACTCGATGTTAACAAATTTCTCTACTTCAGAAACGTTTTCCTTCCCATTGCCAGTCTACATTTTATATCCTCTCTACTTCGACCATCATCAGTTATTTTGCTCCCGAAATAGCAAAACTCCTTTACTACTTTAAGTGTTCCATTTCCTAATCTAATTCCCTCAGCATCACCCGACTTAATTAGACTACATTCCATTATCCTCGTTTTGCTTTTGTTGATGTTCATCTTATACCTTCCTTTCAAGACTCTGTCCATTCCGTTTAAATGCTCTTCCAAATCCTTTGCTGTCTGTGACAGAATTACAATGTCATCGGCGAACCTCAAAGTTTTTACTTCTTCTCCATGGATTTTAATGCCTACTCCGAACTTTTCTTTTGTTTCTTTTACTGCTTGCTCAATATGCAGATTGAATAGCATCGAGGAGAGGCTACAACCCTGTCTCACTCCTTTCCCAACCACTGCTTCCCTTTCATGTCCCTCGACTCTTATAACTGCCATCTGCTTTCTGTACAAATTGTAAATAGCCTTTCGCTCCTTGTACAAAGTACGAGTGAAAAAAAAATTAGGTGCCAATGCAACGCATGTACTGAGAACGACTATGAGCTTAATTTCATGACAGGAGACGTAAGGTGATTATGTCGGTAAACAAAATATTCCTTCCGACAATTCTTTTCTTGTATCCCAGTACTGTGTTCAGTATCCTCTACCACCTGTATCATTTTGACGCTACAACTTCAATGCAACTTGTACAGCTACACCTTTGTCTGAACTCTACTATATTTTGAGTGACAGAAGGTACTTTGAATGGTATCATGCGTAAAGGTTTCTTCTAAAATCATTTGTATGTGGAGTGTGGAAAGAATGACTGCTTCAGGGATTTATGTAATGGATGAGAGAAAAAGTATCGAACATGATCAGCTAACAGATCACCTGCATGAACTCCAGTCCAGCAGTAGCTACCGAGCGTTCGGGAATCTTGCATGACTCGTCTGCAAAAATGTCCAAAATTTCCTTTAAGTTAGTTTATTGTCTGTAAAACACGAAAATGGCTATCAAGTCCGTATTTAATTTCCCGACATCAATTACGCAATGTTACTCACTGTCTCTATTATAGGTTCACACCCGAAAGCAGCCAGAAGATATTTAGTCCGACCCGTTATCTGAGCGTGCTAGGCAGTCACCGACTAAATTGCGAGCTAACACATTCAGTCGTTCAGTAGGCTTCTTGTAAAGAAATGCTAGGCATAATGTCTCGTAATCTGCACGAAACACGCCACACGCCACATGAAATATTCAAACTCGAATGTTTCCTATCTCGTAAAATAAACCACTCACAAAGCTCAGGCTCTCACAAAATACTCAGTATTGCAGTCGATTTTCGTGAACGACACGAGAACCGATCAAAAGCGCGAATTTCTTCATTTTGGTACGAATCTGATCAGAGCGGTTTCCCAGAAGACGGCTTCTGAGCGACCATCTCGACTCTTAGATCTGAGGCACAAAGCCCTACTCAAACGCGCAGGAAATGCTGTATTCCTATTGGCTAGTATGTTAAGCAGCCAATCAGATCATCTCGAGCCCTTCTACACTCATGGCGCGTCTAACGTCAGCCAATCTGATTACCACAAGTAGTTATCTCGTAATTCCGAAACTAAATAAAATTTAATGAAAACAATGGTATCAACTCAATTCAGCAGGTTCTCTAGTTCCTTTCTTTCAGGAACGCTAGTTCTGCAGGGTTCGCAGGAGAGCTTCTGTAAAGTTTGGAAGGCAGGAGACGAGGTACTGGCAGAAGTAAAGCTGTGAGGACGCGGTGTGAGTCGTGCTTGGATAGCTCAGCTGGTAGAGCACTTGCTCGCGAAAGGCAAAGGTCCCGAGTTCGAGTCTCGGTCGGGCACACAGTTTTAATCTGCCAGGAGGTTTCAGGTTCTTTAGTTGTAAGTTTTCTTCATAGACGTCTAGAATGACTACGTATTCTTCAAACCTTAGAATCTGTATTTGTTTTGCTTACCTGTTTATTCTTGTACTGTAACGCTCTTTAGTTTCCTTTATTATTTCTTGAACATACGTATTAAACAATGACTGAAAGCTGAAAAATTTCCTTACATTCTGCTAAACACGAACCTGACCGTTCAGTTTCATTACTTCCAGTTGGTTTTTGTAGATGTAAACTTACCTTCAATAAAATGACAAACTGACTCACTGGGTGAGTTTTAGGCTGAATGTGTTGAGGACTGAGGGTCGGCCACCAGTTAGTTTTATTTATTTATTTATTTTGTGTTTAAGACGAATTCACTTCTGCCAATACTTACATGAACGCTGAAAAAAACTATTTTAACCCTGCTTAGAATTCCTTATTAAATTTTAATTCCAACTCATAATTGAGTGGGTGGTTTGGCTCTAAGGTTGATGAATGGCAATAGAACACGAGCTAGTAAAGCTTCGGTGACTCAACATCTTTGCTTCGACGATGTGTTTCTGTGCGGTGTACTGCCGCTACGTACGCCGATTAACAAACACGGAGACTGGTTCTTGTGAAATGAAGTCTAAAACAGACATTAAAAATCTAAGTGGGACGTTATAAACTTCGGATATCTTTGTAGGTGGCAGTATTTACCAAGACCGGCAAACAAACCCTCCTATGTTTACAGTGGAAAATAGCGTTATTAAATAGTTTATGTGATGAGTACAATTAAATTTTACCTCTCTGACGACTAATTATTTTTTAACGAGAAACAAGAAGCGAACGGAGCATACATTACTGCAAGACATGTTTCTTCATTACACGCGAAGTTTTCTAGTTATGGCGCATTTGAGCAAGAGCACTTTAAGTAGAAAACCATGAACATTTGTGGCGTTTACTGTCCACTAAAACAGCGTTTATTTTACATGTTTTTACTGGAACGGAAGTGAAAGTCTGCGAAGATCATATTCTCTGCGGTAGTTTAAAAGTTGCGATGAGAATAAAAGAAAACGTTACGTTGCGATTTAGGATGCAATGAACTGAGTGATTACTGAAATTATCTTACGTTTATAATCGTTGTGCTAGTGGTTAAGTAATGCTACATCACTTTCACTGGCCGGCCGCAGTGACCGAGCGGTTCTAGGAGCTTCAGTCTGGAACCGCGCGAACGCTAGGGTCGCAGGTTCGAATCCTGCGCCGGCCGCGGTGGTCTAGCGGTTCTAGGCGCGCAGTCCGGAACCGCGCGACTGCTACGGTCGCAGGTTCGAATCCTGTCTCGGGCATGGATGTGTGTGATGTCCTTAGGTTAGTTAGGTTTAAGTAGTTCTAAGTTCTAGGGGACTGATGACCACAGATGTTAAGTCCCATAGTGCTTGGAGCCATTTGAACCATTTGAACATTATGTATTCATATGTTTTTCAAGTGCCACCTAACATTTTCCCTGAAGCGCTACATAAACATTCCTTTTACGAACACCTTTCACGTTACCCCATTGTCTTCATTTCTCATTTTTTACATTCTCCACTATCTCAAGTCATTATTTAATTTTCATACGCAAGTAATTGAGCCTTTATGCCGTCTATATTGAACTTATTACGTTCGACATACTTATATTTTTCAATGTGTTGCGTCGCAAGGCTCGTATACACTGAAGCGCCAAGAAACTGTTGTAGGCATCCGTATTCAAATACAGAGATATGTAAACAGGCAGAATACGACACTGCGGTCGGCAACGCCTGTGTAAGACAAGAAGTGTCTGGCGCAGTAGTTAGATCGGTTCCTGCTGCTACAATGGCAGGTTATGTAGATTTAAGTGAGTTTGAACGTGGTGTTACAGGCGGCACACGAGCGGTGGGACACAACATCTCCGAGGTAGTGGCGAAGTGGCGATTTTCCCGTACGACCACTTCACGAGTGTACTGTGAATATCCCGGTTCCCGTCAGATCACCGAAGTTAAGCGCTGTCGAGCTGGGATAGCACTTGGATGGGTGACCATCCGGTCTTCCGAGCGCTGTTGGCAAGCGGGGTGCACTCAGCCCTTGTGAGGCAAACTGAGGAGCTACTCGACTGAGAAGGAGCGGAAGCTGACATACGGCCGGGAGAGCGGTGTGCTGACCACATGCCACTCCATATCCGCATGCAGTGACGCCTATGGGCTTAGGATGACACGGCGACCGGTCGGTACCGTTGGGCCTTCGTGGCCTGCTCGGGAGGAGTTGGAGACCACTTTTAGCCGCTCACTGTGAACATCAGGATTCCCGTAAAACATCAAATCTCCGATACCGCTGCGGCCGGAAAAAGATCCTGCAAGAACGGGACCGACGACGACTGAAGAGAGAATCGTTCAACGTGACAGAAGTGCAACCCTTCCGCAAATTGCTGCAGCTTTCAGTGCTGAGCCATCAACAAGTGTCAGCGTGCGAACCATTCAATGAAACATCATCGACATGGGCTTTCGGAGAAGAAGGCCCATTCGCGTACCTTTGACGATTGCACGACACAAAGCTTTAAGCCTCGCCTGGGTCCGTCAACACCGACATTGAACTGTTGGTGACTGGAAACATGTTGCCTGGTCGGACGAGTCTCGTTTCACATTGTATCGAGCTGATGGACGCGTACGGGTATGGAGGCAACCTCATGAATCCACGGACCCTGCCTATCAGCAGGGAACTGTTAAACCTGGCGGAGGCTCTGTAATGGTGTGGGGCGTGTGCATTTGGAGTGATATGGGACCCCTGATACGTCTAGATACGACTCTGACAGCTGACACGTACGTAAGCATCCTGTCTGATCACCTGTATCCATTCATGCACATTGTGCATTGCGACGGACTTGGGCAACTCCAGCAGGACAATGCGACACCCCACACGTTCAGAATGGCTAGAGAGTGGCTCCCGGAACACTCTTCTGAGTTTAAACACTTCCGATGGCCTCCAAATTCTCCTGACATGAACATTATTGAGCATATCTGGGACGCCTTGCAACGTGCTGTTCAGAAGAGATCTCCATTCTCTCGTACCGTTACGGATTTAGGGACATCCCTGCAGGATTCAAGGTGTCAATTCCCTCCAGCAGTACTCCAGCCATTAGTCGAATCCATGCCACGTCATGTTGTGCACTTCTTCATGGTACGGGGGCTCTACACGATATTAGACAGGCGTACCAGTTTCTTTGGCTCTTCGGTGTAGTACCTTCTGCCTGCTTGGGGAAGATCTGTTACACTTCGTGCACGTCTTACCGCTCAGCTCCAAGAACTTGAAAAAAAAATATGAATATTTATTCAAGTTATGGTTGAAAACCGAAATACGGAGGCACATGTCATATGGATCATCATCTGGCAGTAGTTAAACTGGCACAAAATACCAAGAAATGGAGAACGGTATTAAATGAGTTGAAAAACTTGTGACTTAAAGCGTACGTAGGAATACGGAAATATGGTGTTTCGATCATAAATCTTCCACTTTGGGATCCGATAGTCTGTAAGTAGTTTGCCTCCGTATTCTACATCAACCGTAACAAGCACGTTCGCACACCATTTCCTCACGTATTTGTGTTTTTGCTAATGAGCAGGTCGATCTAATGAACCGGCGAAGTCAGGTACACTTCGAGTCAGAAAGTAGAAAGAGCTGAATACGAGCAGGAAGCACGCCTTCTAACAGTACCGGAGCGACTGGCGATATATCATGAATGAACTTTTTCTTTTAGAGGAATGTAATACGTTCTCGACGTTAGAACCAGCATGTGATGTCTCTTTTAACAGCTCCGTAGGTCGGAATACGTCACGATCCGCTGTATTTCTTCTGATACAGGAACTAGCTTTCTCCTCTTGGTCACGATGCAAAAAATGGAACAGAAAACCCGCTAAGGATACAGAGGTTTATGTACGCGAGAGTTCTGTTCGAACTTAATGTCAGGGGACTGCTACAAAATTAATCACCCAGAAAATGTTGGAAACAAAACCCAAGTTCTAGTTTCTGAGAGCTTCATGAGATGTCAGTCAGGGGACTGCAGCAGCTGTATGCAGAATGATGGATTCGCGATATTTTGTGCATAACGCATTGAAAAGCTAAGGTAAGGTATCCAGACCATCTTTCCACTTATAGGTACTTGAATTTTCTTTGTTACTTACGTTTTACTACACGAGAAAGTCTCAGAAAAAAGTTTGCAGTCAGAATGGTGGTGCATTGCTGGACTTTGCGCAACTGAAACTTGAAGCCACATTTGTTGATGATCCGACTTTTGGTGCTGGTATATGTGCGTCATTTAAACTTCTCCACGGTTTCCGTAAGTCATTACAAAGAGTGCCAGGATTAATAGTTCAATGCCAGTTCCCCCATCTCCTTCCCAAAGTACTGACGTAGTGTATAAAGATCCGGGTGTCACAATTTACGGTCTGTTTTCGTTACAAAGGATGGACCTACGGTCATCCTGGAATATAATTAACATCTACGTCTACACGGTTACTCTGTGCCTGGCAGAGGGTACATTGAACCATTTTCATACTACATCTCTACCATTCCACTCTCGAATGGCGCCTGGGAAAAAGGAACACCTAAATATTTCCGTTCGAGCTCTGATTTCTCTTATTTTATTATGATGATTATTTCTCCCTACGTAGGTGGCTGTCAACAAAATATTTTCGCATTCGGAACAGAAAGTTGGTGATTGAAATTTCGTAAATAGCTCTCGCCGCAAAGAAAGCCGCCTTTGTTTCAGTGACTGCCACCCCAACTCGCGAATCATGTCAGTGACACTCTCACCACTATTGCGCGATAACACGAAACGAGCTGCCCTTCTTTGCACTTTTTCCATGTCCTCCGTCAATCCTACGTGGTAAGGATCCCACACTGCACAGAAATATTCCAGCAGAGGACGAACAAGTGTAATGCAGGCTGTCTCTTTAGTGGGTTTCTCGGATCTTCTAAGTGTTCTGCCAACAAAGCGCAGTCTTTGTTTCGCCTTCCCCATAATATTATCTATGTGGTCTTTCCAATTTAAGTTGCTCCTAATTGTAATTCCTAAATATGTAGCCCTTAGATTTGTGCTATTTATTGTATACCCAAAAGTTATCGTTTTTTTTAGTAACCATGTGGATGACGTCGCACTTTTCTTTTTTTAGTACCAATTGCCACTTTTCGCACCATACAGAAATTCTCTCTAGATCATTTTGTAATTGAAATCGATCGTCTGACGATTTTACTAGACGGTAAATTACAGCGTCATCTGCAAACAGTCTAAGGGGGCTGCTCAGATTATCACCTAGATCATTTATGTAAATCAGCAACAGCAGAGGGCCAATGACACTACCTTGCGGAACGCCAGATATCACTTCTGTTCTACTCGATGATTTGCCGTCTATCACTACGAATTGTGAGCTCTCTGAGAGGAAATCTCGAGTCCACTCACACAACTGAGACGGTACTCCATATGCACGCAATTTGATTAATAGTCGCTTGTGAGGAACGGTATGAAAAGCCTTCTGGAAATCTAGGAATATGGAATCGATCTGAGATCCCTTGTCGACAGCACTCATTACTTCATGGTTATAAAGAGCTAGCTGTGTTGCACAAGAACGATATTTTCTGAATCCGTGTTGGTTATGAATCAATAAGTCACTTTCTTCAAGGTGATTCATAATGTTCGATTCCCTCTGACAGAAACCCAATGAATTCTTAGTCTGTGACAGTATGATGACCGTCATATTAGCCAGTTTTGAAAGTATAAAGGGCAGTGAAATGGAAACGAGACAAGTGGAAAAAATAGGTTAACTGTTAACACATTTAGTCCATTGTAAGATAAGACGGTTAGTGGCTTCGTGAAGAACTGTTTGTGGTTGCCTGTGGAGCCATGACTGTACCCCGGCTTGAACCTCTTCTTCTGAAGCAAATCGGTCGCCACGAATGTCTTTTTCAGGGCCCCAGGAATATGGCATTCGCATGGGAGAGTTGGGAACTGCATGGAGAGTGTGTGGAGGTTCTCCAGCGAAGCTTCTGCAGCATAGTCGAAACAACTTTGGCAATACGCGGGCGGTCATTATGTTGCAAAAGAACGGAGCCGTCCGTCAATATAGCTGGGCGTTTGGGCTTCATTGCACGCTTCAGTTTTTGCAAAGTGTCCACCTGGCGCTGCGTGTTAATTACGGCGCCAAGTTCCAGAAAGTCTATAAGCAGCGGACCCTTGCAGACAAAGAAAATTGTAAAATTCACAAAGAAAAGTTCGTCACCACTTTCTTGGAGCTGACGTGCCTGTCGTTTCGACTCCACTGCAGAAGTTTCGCTGGGAACCCCTTACATATCCACCGTGCAACCCCGATCTTTCTCCGTGTGTTTTCCATATTTTCGGAGCCCTGAAGAAAGACATTCGAAGTCGTCGATTTGTTTTGGACGAGGAGTTGCACGCCGAGGTACAAACATGGTTCCGTACGCAACCTCAGGCACTGACCGTCTTGTCTCACAGTGGGACAAATTTATTAACAGTAATGAAGATTACTTTGGAAATAATAAACAATTTACTTACCTTTTTTCCATCTCTCTCGTTTCCATTTGACTGTCCTTTTAATATTTTAGACGGTATATGTCCTGAGACGTTTGGCAATTTTCTACCAAAAACAGAAGCTGCACTATGCAACACGGTTTAATCTCTCGAAAGAAGCAAAATGGATGCGGTGAACTCGCCTACACTACGATACCAAAGTGTCGATAAGGTTCAACTGTTTAACTAAGGAATCTTAAAATTTAAGACGCCGTCGACGTCGAAGTCATCAGGGATGGTACACCAGCTAAGATGGAAAGAAGATGGAAAAGGAAATCGGCCTTTAGAGGAACCAGCGGGGTGTTCGCCGACGAGACCGTGGAATGCCGAAAGATAAATGGGAGGGCGGTCATTTGAAGCGCAGTTGTGTCGAATAAGAGTCGAGGCGCATTGCGACTGCGCCATCTTGCTCGATTTCGAATAGGGTCGTAAGAGCTGTTTCCGGAGCTAGGATATACCTTCTCGCCAGTCAAAAGGAATCTACAGGTTGCCGCAAACGCTTAGGGTCCAAAATGTACAGCTAGTAGAGGGGTCCAACCAGAAGATATTATGGCGGCGTGAGGTCTTAAACAAGCACTGTGCGATATGCAGGGTGCCTGAGAACTTAAGCGTCAAGATTATACACCTGGTATTGAATCGTAAACTGAGTACTTTAACGTACTGTATTATTGGCTGGAAAAGAATATAGGGTGAAGTCCCACTATAATTCGAAAAAAAGCGTAACTTGGAAACTATTGGAGACAGAGCATTGTGGTTTGTTACAAAATGTTCAGCAGATCGTAAAGCTTTTCTCTATTACGCCAGAATTACAACTATTTAAAAGTAGTCCTATTCCTGCATCGAGGTCGTGTCGCTACTTTGAAAGTAATGACTGAATATTCTGCGGTGTGTCCAGCGTCTTCTTTTTCTCCATGGCTTTACTTGAAGTAGTTGGCGTAAGAAACACCAGTAGAAACTGAAGATGAACTGATTAATAAGATCGTAGATGTCAGTCTCATTGTACAACTGGCAAGAGGGATCAACGTCTACAGTCGTACTCAGCAAAACACTATGAAGTCAGTGGCAGAGGGTCTAAACGTTTATACCATAGAGTCTCCACGTTAACACTGGCGTACTGAGGGCGGGAAAAATAGCTGTTTAAATGGCTGTGCGCGTACGGTAAATACACTACTGGCCATTAAAATTGATACACCACGAAGATGACGTGCTACAGACGCGACATTTAACCGACAAGAAGAAGATGCTGTGATATGCAAATAATTAGCTTTTCAGAGCATTAACACAAGGTTGGCGCCGGTGGCGACACCTACAACGCGCTGCCATGAGGGAAAAAAATGGTTCAAATGGCTCTGAGCACTATGGGACTTAACTTCTAAGGTCATCAGTCCCATACAACATGGAACTAGAACTTAGAACTACTTAAACCTAACTAACCTAAGGACATCACACACATCCAGATTCGAACCTGCGACCGCCACTGGGGTCGGCTGATCACTTCATTGACGCTTTCATGTTTACTAAACGAGCCTGAAACCAAACTGGACTCGCATTCGACTGGACGACGGTTCAATCCCGCGTCCGGCCATCCTGATTTAGGTCTTCCGTGATTTTCCTAAATCGCTTCAGGCAAATGCCGGCATGGTTCCTTTGAAAGAGCACGGCCGACTTCCTTCCCCGTCCTTCCCTAATCCGATGAGACCGATGACCTCGCTGTTTGGTCTCTTCTCGCAAAACAACCAACCAACCAACCAACCTTGTTGAAACCAAACGCACTGCTCGTCTTTGGATCTTCCTTACTTCCTGTATCAAACCTGGGATCCCTTACTGTCGGACGATACTTACGTGTCTGTGAAAGAGCATTTTGCTAGCTACCTCCTTCGTGAGTGGTTTATACTTTTGAGCACTGTCTCAGTTGAGCGTCAGCTACCAATCACTGCACCAAGCGACGATGCTCTGCAGTCTTCCTGCACTTGGCTACAATTATTTGGCACTGTGATTGTCTGTGCACAACGGCGTTATCCACTGACAGCAGGCTGGAGCTTCGGACATTATCGTCTAGGTAAAAAGAAAAAAAAATTGTTCAGATGGCTCTGAGCACTATGCGACTTAACTTCTGAGGTCATCAGTCGCCTAGAACTTAGAACTACTTAAACCTAACTAACCTAAGGACATGACATACATCGCCGGCCGGTGTGGCCGAGCGGTTCTAGGCGCTTCAGTCTGGAACCGCGCGACCGCTACGGTCGCAGGTTCGAATCCTGCCTCGGGAATGGATGTGTGTGATGTCCTTAGGTTAGCTAGGTTTAAGTAGTTCTAAGTTCTAGGGGACTGATGACCTCAGATGTTAAGTCCCATAGTGCTCAGAGCTATTTGAACATCACATACATCCATGCCGGAGGCACGATTCGAACCTGCGACCGTAGCGGTCGCTCGGTTCCAGACTGTAGCGCCTAGAACCTCACGGCCACTCCGGCCGGCGTCTAGGTCATGTGTGTATATTCCGAACAGTAATGATCCTATAAAACTCCCTTGAGCTACGTTCAAAGTCAATTTTACGTCTGAAGGATTCCCTCAGTTAAGTATCACACGCTGTGTGCTCTGTTTAGTAGGAACTCTTCAGTTCAATCACAGATTGGGTTCCTGATATCCCGTACGCTCGCACTTTGTCCTCTAGGCCACAGTACGCAACTGGATGGAACTCGTGCCTGGGAATACAGCAGGTATCTACTGCCTTAAGGGTTTTGCGGTCGGATATTGTTCTCTTTCGCGGTTACTAGGGATTACAGGCTGCGTGCGAGATTCTCGGCGTTTATGAATCGGGAAAGAGCCTAAAGACAGAAGGGAATTAAACACATTAGCTGCCAGTGGGCATTGATTTATATCAATGGGGCAGGCTGAAAATTTGTATCGGGCCAGGATTCGAATCCGGGACTCCTGCTTACTGGGAATGCACTGATCGCTACGGCGTCCGGACACAGTGGTCTAGACGACCGCACGAACCACCCCAGCACGCCTTCCGTCAGACCCAACTTCTCAACTTGTACCACACGCTGCTGATGTAGTGGCCCTGCTCGATAGTAGCATCTCGCCGATTTCCGTAAGAGTTCAGGCTTGGTGCGCATCCGTACTGAAGGGAACACTGGCCGTCGTCACCTTATATATATATATATATGTGTGTGTGTGTGTGTGTGAGTCAAGAACAGACACCGTACACAGGGTGAGACTTAATGAATTATATGAGATAAAATCGTCATAACGGTTTGCGTTAGGACGTTCAAAGTGACCGGTTGGCCCGCGGGACATAATGGGAATTAGTATGCGCATGCACGGTTTGGTTTTAGCGACGAAGCCCACTTTCATTTGGATGGGTTGATCAATAAGCAAACCTGGCGCTTTTGGGCGACTGAGAATCCGCACATCGCTATCGAGAAATCTCTTCACCGTCAACGGGTGACTGTGTGGTGGCGGTGTCCAGTCACGGAACAGTGGATGCGGTATTCCTTGATGGCACGGTGACTATCGAGCTGTAAGTAAAGGTTTTGCAAGATGATTTCATCCCCATTATCGAAAGTGACCCTGATTTCAACAAGATGTGGTTCATGCAAGACGGAGATCGACCCCATCGAAGCAGAGGAGAGTTTGACGTCCTGGAGGAGCACTTTGGGGACCGCGTTCTGGCTCTGGGGTAGCCAGAGGCCACTGAGATGGGCCTCGATTGGCCGCCATATTCTCCAGATCTGAACTAATGCTACTCCATTTTGTGGGGCTATATTAAAGATAAGGCGTTCAGCAATAACTCTAAAACCATTGCTGAGCTGAAAACAGCCGTTCAGGAAGTCGTCGCGACAGCATCGATGTTCCGATACTTCAGCGGGTCGTACAGAATTTCGCTATTCGTCTGCGCCACATCACCGCCAACGGTGGCAGGCATCATTGTCATCATCTACATCAGAATATCTGCAGTGACGTTTGCATGTTGAGTAAAGAGTATGTACGCGTGAGGCGTGTATAGACTCGTGCTACACCTTGTGTTTAGATTGCATTGGTTTTCCTTTTCTTCCCCTGACATGTTTGTTTGATATGTTGTCTGTCGTTAAGTGGCTGCTTGGTTGTCTTTTCCCTCTGCTATCGATATCTGCGTTTTGCTTCCGGGAACCTGCTATGGAGGAAGTGAGATCTTTGACCGGTTGTAACCTCGTGCGGTGGCGCGGAAGTAGGGGCGTTGCGCGCAGAGAGTGTGGTGGACACGGGAGGGCAGTGTGGTTCTCCAGCGCGAAGCAGGCATGGTCGGCTGTACCGAGTCGCCACGTGATGTATGTCGGTTGTGTGTAACGAGCGGGTCGAGTTGACGGAAGAGCTCCCCGCGCATTGGTTGTATACAGAATCGCCCCACGAGTAGCTGCTGTTCATTTCGCCTCGGTGGGACGTTAACAAGCTTCTTTAAGTCCTCCGTTTCAACACTGGAGTTTAAAAGGAGTCACCTAACATGAAGGAGCGGTCACTACCCGTCAACGTCGCAGAGAAGACGTGAACTCCGGTGACAGAGCGTGTTGTCGCGTGACCGTGGCGTGTCGGGTACGCTGGCGACGCGTGCGCGGTCGGATGTGTGGATCCTTGCCATCGGAGGTCGTGTACTGCCTGGTCGAGCATAATTGCAAGTTAAGTTCGTGGAAGGTTTAATCATTAAGCAATAATTTTGTGTAACCAGCGTCTCTTCTGCCTTGTGGCCTCCGGCGACCGGGTTTCCTGTCCCCGGCACCGGTGTAATTGAAGACAGTGATCTTTCTTTCTCCTCTCGTTACTGTGCGATGGGAGGTGTAGTTTTGGCAGTTTAATTGTTTCGCTATTCTGTCGTGGATTATGAGTAAATTCATGCTTCCTGTTGGTCGATCATGTGGTCGCTCATTCAGGACTGTGTGGTGTAATGTTTCCTTGCACGAGGTTAGCTCTAATTCTGTCAGCAAGTCAAGCCATCTTATAATAAGTTTTGGCTGGCTAAAAGTCGGTGCAGGGACCAGCCTGAGAGTGGCAATTGTGTTTACGGGCGTATTGAAACTGGCCAGTATTCTGCCTAGCCTGAGCATCCCTGAGTGGGTGATTTGTGGCCGCCTTACACGGGTGTGTCATATCTGTTATGTTCTAATGATATTCGAGGACACTTTTGTTTAAATTTTTTTTAAATTCCTCCTAGTTTGTAAATTCCTTGTATTGCCATTAATCGCGTGTTTGCTGAGACCTGTTTAATTTTTTTTAATGGCGGTGTTGGTAGCTTCACTACCTCACCGTACCTTATTAAAAGAGTTCTGTATTTACTTTTTTAAATTGTTGTATTGCTATAAATTAATTTTGATTAGCGTTAGCGGCGTGTTTTAAAAGGTAGTTTATTGCCGTACTGCTAGCTTCTGTGTTCTTTTAAAAAAAATTTTTTAGTTGTTGTATTGCTATAAATTACTTGATTGCTGTTAGCGGCGTGTTTTAAAAGGCTGTTCATTGCCGTACTGCTAGTTTCTGTAAGATACGAATAAACCATTTGTGAAAATCTCAACTCGACAGTAAACTACTAGAAATTTGGCCCCGTTTTCCAACTTGTGCTGTGGCTTGTAGAAACCGTAACCACTGCGTGTGTCAACGCCGTTATTTGTAACTAATTTACGTATTTTTTCATATAGTTCAATAATTGTCACCCTGCGTATACAGGGTGTTACAAAAAGCTACGGCCAAACTTTCAGGAAACATTCCTCACCCACAAAGAAAGAAAATATGTTATGTGGACATCTGTCCGGAAACGCTTACTTTCTATCTTAGAGCTCATTTTATTACTTCTCTTCAAATCATAGTAATCATGGAATGGAAACACACAGCAACAGAACGTACCAGCGTGACTTCAAACACTTTGTTAGAGGAAATGTTCAAAATGTCCTCCGCTAGCGAGGATACATGCATCCACCCTCCGTCGCATGGAATCCCTGATACGCTGATGCAGCCTTGGAGAATGGCGTATTGTATCACAGCCGTCCACAATACGAGCACGAAGAGTCTCTACATTTGGTACCGGGGTTGTGTAGACAAGAGCTTTCAAATACCTCCATAAATGAAAGTCAAGAGGATTGAGGTCAGGAGAGCGTGGAGGCCATGGAATTGGTCCGCCTCTACCAATCCATCGGTCACCGAATCTGTTGTTGAGAAGCGTACGAACACTTCGACTGAAATGTGCAGGAGCTCCATCGTGCATGAACCACATGTTGTGTCGTACTTGTAAAGGCACATGTTCTAGCAGCACAGGTAGAGTATCCCGTATGAAATCATGATAACGTGCTCCATTGAGCGTAGGTGGAGGAGCCGGCCGCGGTGGTCTAGCGGTTCTAGGCGCGCAGTCCGGAACCGCGCGGCTGCTATGGTCGCAGGTTCGAATCCTGCCTGCATGGATGTGTGTGATGTCCTTAGGTTAGTTAGGTTTAAGTAGTTCTAGGGGACTGATGACCACAGGTGTTAAGTCCCATAGTGCTCGGAGCCATTTATGTGGAGGAACATGGGGCCCAATCAAGACATCACCTACAATGCCTGCCCAAACGTTCACAGAAGATCTGTGATGATGACGTGATTGCACAATTGCGTGCGGATTCTCGTCAGCCCACTCGTGTTGATTGTGAAAATTGTGTCGGTGAATCGAGGAAGTACAGTACATACTGACGAAACTGAAATGAGCTCTAACATGGAAATTAAGCGTTTCCGGACACATGTCCACATAACATCTTTTCTTTATTCGTGTGTGAGGAATGTTTCCTGAAAGTTTGGCCGTACCTTTTTGTAACATATACAATGAAGCTAAAGCCGCGCATTTGATGTCAGATCTAATAGGAATTCCTCCGTAGGCTAGTGTCTTTCTCCGGCATTTGTGGCCGGCTTTCAGCGACGTCTGAGCAGAACCAGGGCAGACAGGCTTGTAATTGGTGCCGAGCCTCTCCCCGAACGGAGCCGCCAACTACTTTGCAGTGCGGGGCGCGCGTTCTCCTTATAGGCGCGCCGCCCGGCTTGGAGACAGACGCCGGCCCGCACCGACCGCCTGCTTTCTCCCGCAGTCAGCCGCGGTTGGCACCGGGAAATGGCGCGCCAGGGACAGCAACACTCGGCGCGACACATACCGTCACTCCCACCCACACCATACACAGTCGTTCCTCACCTCGATTCTCTCGACAACGCTCTACGAAAGTGATTCGATGTTATCTTCCTGTCATCTCTCCTTTCTCCGCACAATACTCCTCCGTTAGCCCCAGGGGCTCCCGGTTCGGATCCTGAAGGTGCAAAATGCTATGGCCATAGACACGGGTTCCCAGGTAGATGCCGTGTTTCTTGACTTCCGCAAGGCGTTCGATACAGTTCCCCACAGTCGTTTAATGGACAAAGTAAGAGCATATGGACTATCAGACCAATTGTGTGACTGGATTGAAGAGTTCCCAAATAACAGGACGCAGCATGTCATTCTCAATGGAGAGAAGTCTTCCGAAGTAAGAGTGATTTCAGGTGTGCCGCAGGGGAGTGCCGTAGACCGTTGCTATTCACAATATACATAAATGACCTTGTGGATGACATCGCAAGTTCACTGAGGCTTTTAGAGGATGATGCTGTGGTATATCGAGAGGTTGTAACAATGGAAAATTGTACTGAAATGCAGAAGGATCTGCAGCGAATTGACGCATGGTGCAGGGAATGGCAATTGAATCTCAATGTAGACAAGTGTAACGTGCTGCGAATACATAGAAGAAAGATCCTTTATCATTTAGCTACAAAACAGCAGGTTAGCAAATGAAAGCAGTTAGTTCCATAAATTATCTGGGAGTACGCATTAGGAGTGATTTAAAATGGAATGATCATATCAAGTTGATCGTCGGTAAAGCAGATCCCAGACTGAGATTCATTGGAAGAATCCTAAGGAAATGCAATCCGAAAACACAGGAAGTAGGTTACAGTACGCTTGTTCGCCCACTGCTTGAATACTGTTCAGCAGTGTGGAATCCGTACAAGATAGGGTTGATAGAAGAGGCAGAGAAGATTCGACGGAGAGTAGCGCGCTTCGTTACAGAATCATTTACTAATCGCGAAAGCGTTACGGAGATGATAAACTCCAGTGGAAGACTCTGCAGGAGAGACGCTCGGTACCTCGGTATGGGCTTTTGTTGAAATTTCGAGAACATACCTTCACAGAGGAGTCAAGTAGTACATTGCTCCCTCCTACGTATATCTCGCGAAGAGACCATGAGCATAAAATCAGAGAGATTAGAGCTCACACAGAGTCATACCGACAATCCTTCTTTCCACGAACAATACGAGACTGGAACAGAAGGAAGAACCGTTAGAGGTACTCAAGGTACCCTCCGCCACACACCGTCTGGTGGCTTGCGGAGTATGGATGTAGATGTAGAATGCCTTTTGTACGTGAAGACATCTTTAACATCAATTCCAGACGTTGAGATGCAATTGCAAGTGACGGCATTTTCTGTCGACGTAATACAAACACCCATTTGCTAGGCTCAAAATGGAAATAATGTGTCATATCTTGGAGTCGCCTTACAGAGTAAGAATCATATTATCTGTAATTCCTCTCCGATATCAGTGGTGGAGGATGCCGCCATCTGTAAATATGCAAAGTGAGCCCAAGATTTTTGACTTTACTGAATCCACACGTGTTCATAAACACTATCATATCTCAGATATTAATTATCCCATTTGAGAGAACGGACTGTGATTTTGAAGACGGGTGCAAGTGTTACAGTTAATGCTAAGCTCCAAGTATGTATATAGGAAACTAAGAAAAACACAAAAACAAAACAAAAAATACGTGGCTGTGAATATGAAAACTTCTAAAATTTCCCATTTTCTGTAAATATTAAGATATAAGAGCGTGAAGTCATTGGTACATGTGCATAGAGCACAAAAATTCGAAGACGATGTCAGAAAATAGCTGGAATCGGTCCTGAAATTGGAGCACAGTAGTGCCTGTAAAATAGAACAAATAAACGCTCTCGGGCAATACAAGCGGCGTATGAGGAAACTTGGAAAGAATGCATGAAGATTATGTTGCTGATGAGACAGAGAGTGCAATGAAGGTGTATCCGTCCCTTCACACCCACTCAAAGTACCTAATACGGCAGCGGAGGCTAAACTTAGACTGCCAGATACTTTAAAAAAATTATTCCCGTACTGCGATCGACAGAAATAGGAGAGGTAATGTTGGTCCTCATACTTTGCGCCAGAATGTTGAGCTAAATTCTAAACCTTCCACAGCGTCCCACGATGTAAGAACGTGTGGTACTGTTCACTCTTCACTGGAACCAAAGCTCAGCAGCGCTCTCGGTGGTATTCGAGAGGAATATTCACGTCTCCGAACAATTATAGTCGACGTAGTATTGGTTCCACTACATTCCATTCAAATCCACCGAAATATGGGCAACATCGATCTGTCACGACGTGAGCTCAAGTGGTGTCATTCCGGGTGGCAAGTACCGTCAAAAGTAGACAGATTTCTTGACATCTGATAAGTCCCATACATGAATCGAATAACGAATTTTCATTGTTTTTTTTTGTGTGGAATGTTCCGCAGGAAGGGCTCCAGCACTTCTTCTGTAGCTACATGGCAAGATTGCCTACTATTGTACTGGTACTTGAAGGCTATCGTTGTATTATAATTACTGTCAGATTATAGCACGGTTCCTGAATGGGACGTTGCAGTACAGAGGTTCTTTTCTATAACTGTCCATCTTTTATGGTTCTCTATCGTCGTTTGAAGTTTATCTTGTCATTTTAGAAACACCGCGTGTATCCAATAACATATGATAGCTCAAGATAGCAACTCTAGACAACTCAACGTAACGAGTTAACATCTTAATACCGATATATTTTTAAGAGCACTGAGCACGTGATGAATGCAAGAACATAGCAATCTAGTGCAACTGATAGCAATGACCTACTTCTTTTTTTCTCCTATTGGGAAGTATCACACTGGATTACACAGTACAACAGTTACAAGCTAACGAGGCACCCTATCATGTGGTTACGGGGCATAAAAGATGGGTACCGCACATCTATTTGTTATCCACTTGCGAACAAATTTTTGCAGGTCGCATGGATTGTTTTGAGTAATATTCAATATTGTCTAAGCCTTGGAAAATAATTGCATACGGTAATATAAAGCTTCTCACACAGGTCTCACTGCTTAGTTATCAGCTGACAGTTCTGACATATACACACATCAAAAAAAGTTTTGCATCACCTCGGTTCCGAGAGTTCCGGAACCTGTACAGAAAATTGGAATAGAGATCAACATAAACATCATTTCTACCCTTTTTATTGCTCATGAAAACCACACACTGCCTGTTGTACCACCATACAGCGAGACCTTCAGAGGTGGTGGTCCAGATTACTGTACACACAGATACCTCTAATACCCAGTAGCACGCCCTCTTGCATTGATGGATGTCTGTATTCGTCGTGGTATACTATCCACAAGTTCATCAAGGCACTGTTGGTACAGATGGTCCCACTCCTCAACAGCGATTCCGCGTAGATCCCTCGGAGTGATTGGTGGGTCACGTCGTCAATAAACAGCCCTGTTCAATCTATCCCAGGCATGTTCGATATGGTTCATGTCTGGAGAACATGCTGGCCACTCTAGTCGAGCGATGTCGTTACCCTGAAGGAAGTCATTCACATGATGTGCACGATGGGCGCACAAATTGTGCTCCATGACGAAGAATGCCTCGCCAATATGCTGCTGATGGAGGATGGCATTCATGTATCGCACAGCCATTATGGCGTCTTCGATGACCACTAGCGGCGTACGTCGGCCCCACATAATGCCACCTCAAAACAGCAGGAAACCTCCGCCTTGCTGCACTCGCTGGACAGTGTGTCTAAGGCGTTCAGCCTGACCGGGTTGCCTCCAAACACGTCTCCGACGGTTGTCTAGTTGAAGGCATATGCCACACTGATCGGTAAAGAGAGCGTCATGTCAATCCTCAGCGGTCCATTCGGCATGTTGTTGGGTCCTTCTGAACCGAGCTGCATGGTCTCGTGGTTGTAAAGATGGACCTCGCCATGGACGTCGGGACTGAAGTTGCGCATCGTGCAGCCTATTGCGCACAGTTTGAGTCGTTGTGTGGCTGCACGAAAAGCATTATTCAACATGGTGGCGTTGCTGTCAGGGTTCCTCCGAGCCATAATCCGTAGGTAGCGGTCATCCACTGCAGTAGTAGCCCTTGGGCGGCCTGAGCGAGGCATGTCATCGACAGTTCCTGTCTCTCTGTATCTGCTCCATGTGCGAGCAACATCTCTTTGGTTCACTCCGAGACGCCTTGGATACTTCCCTTGTTGAGGGCCCTTTCTGGCACAAAGTAACAATGCGAACGCGCTCGATCAGCGGTACTGACCGTATAGGCATGGTTGAACTACAAACAACACGAGCTGTGTACCTCCTTCCTGGTGGAGTGACTGGAACTAATCGGCTGTCGGACCCCCTCCGTCTAATAGGCGCTGCTCATGCATGGTTGTTTACATCTTTGGGCGGGTTTAGTTCAAAATGGTTCAAATGGCTCTGAGAACTACGGGACTTAACATCTGAGGTCATCAGTCCCCTAGAACTTAGAACTACTTAAACCTAACTAACCTAAGGACATCACACACATCCATGCCCGAGGCAGGATTCGAACCTGCGACCGTAGCGGTCACGCGATTCCAAACTGAAGCGCCCAGAACCGCAAGGCCACTCCGGCCGGCGCGGGTTTAGTGACATCTCTGAACAATCAAAGGGACTGTGTCTGTGATACAATATCCACAGTCAACGTTTATCTTCAGGAGTTCTGGGAACTGGGGTGACGCAAAACTTTTTTTCATGTGTGTATATGGGAGGTTTCTACATGTTTTTGGATACTGAAACGACGGAAGTTCGTGTTCGAGTCATTTGGCTAATGGAGTGTAATTCACTACTTACTCTCAACGCTTTCGCTGTTCCTGATGGAGGTTGAGAGGCGAAACTTACCTGTAAACAAAAGAAACAGTGTGATTAGTGAACTACGGACGACTTAACATCCTGCTCTTTATACTAAACAACTAAAATTTTGTAGCTACTCAGCTGTCATACTTAGAACAAAGCAAATGTCATAAAAGAAGACAGGTTACATGCAGCCGAAAATAAACTCAGTACTGATTTAGCAAGATATAGTAAGCATTAACTGCAAACCAGTTTAAAACGTATGATAAATGCGTTCATGTTAGCTGATGGGGAGAGATGGCTCGCTACACTGTGAATGTTGTAGTTCCTCGTTTTACACAGCTTGCGTGACGTCAGACCTCGCTTTGATCATCAGCATGATGGTTGAGTGCAGACTAAAGCAGAAGCGGTATCAGTGCAACTGATCGAGATCAGATGTGCGCACCGAGCGAGGTGGCGCAGTGGTAGCAAACTGGACTCGCATTCGGGAGGACGACGGTTCAATCCCGCGTCCGGCCTTCCTGATTTAGGTTTTCCGTGATTTCCCTACATCGCTTTTCCCTAAATCGCTTTGAAAGGGCACGGCCGACTTCCATCCCCGTCCTTCCCTAATCCGAAGACACCGATGACCTCGCTGTCTGTTCTCCTTCCCCCAAACAACCCTACCCAACCCAGATGTGCGCGACACATGGGCCACCCACCTGCGAGACTGTGCAGGGAAAACCGCTGTCGTCACGGTCAGCTGCCGAAGGCAAGGATGTTTTTTGACAGGAGTCGTTTGCACGCGCTAGCTAGTGAGCCCTAGCTTCTCTAGTATCCACGTCTGTTCTGCCGGCTACAGCAAGGTCGTGTTGCGCCCCGGCAGTGCTTGGAGTAACGAACACGAGGTGTGAAAGTGTTTTGGCGTAGGTCAATCAGTGAGCTGCATGTTCCACGTATCATTTGAACGAATATTTTCTCTACATGAAGAGGGACAAGTCAGTTTACAGGATATGTATATCTGATTATAGTGTAGTCAGACGAATCGCGATTTTGGCTCGTTTCCAAATGTGAGGAGGCGGCAAGTGTCCAATGAGGAGATTAACGTGCTGTGTGTGGAGACGATAACTCCAGCGGAGGTCGTTCTGTGATATTTCGGTGGTTTATTTCCTACTAACACCTTGGCCTCCTCATTCAGATTGCCGTGACCAAATGTTGCCCTTATCTTCTATATCTTCGTCTTGAATATGCTGTAGACTCTCCCGTCTTACAAGACGAGAAGGCTTTATCCAACCGTTCGTGTGACAAAAACTCATGCATCGTATGGGACCTCGAATGACCCGCCCTATCCTAATCCCACAGAAAATGTCTGTGACTATTTGGAACAGAGGATGAAAAGTAGCAATCAACATTCCCGAAGTTTGATGACTCCACGGGATGTAATCCTCAATGAGTGGTTTCATCTGGATACAGCATATATTGTCGCAGTGGTAACAACAGTTGCCGTCAGATCACCGAAGTTAAGCGCTGTCGGGCTTGGCCAGCACTTGGATGGGTTACCATCCGGTCTGCCGAGCGCTGTCGTCAAGCGGGGTGCACTCAGCCCTTGTGAGGGCAACTGAGGAGCTACTTGACTGAGAAATAGCGGCACCGGTTACGAAAACTGACAACGGCCGTAGAGCGGTGTGCTGACCACATGCCCCTCTGTATCCGCATCCGGTGGTGTCTAAGGGCTGAGGATGACACGGCGGCCGGTCGGTACCGTTGGACCTTCACGGCTGTTCGGACAGCGTTTTTGTTTATTTAGTTTTTGAAGAAATTTATGGAAGTAATTGAGGCCATTATCAAAGTTACAGGCAGTGTTACACGACATCAGGATGATGTCTCATGGTGTGTGTCCAGTTTGCTTCTAACGATAGATATCCTCAAGATTGGCAAAGTTTTACAGAAGTTCGAAATATAGCGCGTACTTCAATGCGAAATGCTTTTAATAATTTCCACAACGAAATTCTGTCTCAAAATCTGGCAGAAAACCCAAAGCGATTCTCGTCATACGTAAAGCACACCATTGGCAAGACGCAAACAATACCTTCACTGCGCGATAACAACGGTGAAGTCACTGACGTCATTGTCACTAAAGCAGAGTTATTAAACACGGTTTTCCGAAACTGCTTCACCAAAGAAGACGACGGAGATATTCCTGAATTCCAATCAAGAACAACTGCCAAGATGAGAAACATAGAAGTAGATATACTCGGCGTAACAAAGCAGCTTAAATCACTTAATAAAGGCAAAGCCTCCGGTCCAGACTGTATCCCAGTCAGGTTCCTCTCATAGTATGCTGATAAAATAGCTCCATATTTAGCAGTTACATACAACAGCTCGCTTACAAAAAGTTCCGTACCTAAAGACTGGAAAGTTGCTCAAGTCACACCAATAGACAAAAAGGGAAGTAGGAGTAATCCGCTGAATTACAGGCCTGTATTACTAACGTCGATTTGCAGTAGGGTTTTAGAACATATACTGTACTAGAATATTATTAAGTACCTCGAAGAAAACGATTTATTGACCCATAGCACGGATTCAGGAAATATCGTTCTTGTGAAACACAACTAGCTCTTTATACTCATGAAGTAATAAGTGCTATTGACAGGGGATGTCAAATTGACTCCATATTTTTAGATTTCCAGAAGGCTTTCCACACCGTTCGTTACAAGCATCTTCTAACCAAACTGCGTGCCTACGGAGTTTCGCCTCAGTTGTGCGACTGGATGCGTGATTTCCTGTGAGAAAGGTGACAGTTCGTAGTAACAGACGGACAGTCATCGAGTAAAACAGAAGTAATATCCGGCGTTCCCCAAGAAAATGTTATAGGTCATCTATTGTTCCTGATGCATATTAAGGACATAGGAGACAATCTGAGTGGCCGTCTTAGATTGTTTGCAGATGATTCTGTCATTTACCGTCTTGTAAAGTCATCAGATGTCCAAAACGACTTGCAAAATGATTTAGATAAGATATCTGTGTGGTGCGAAAAGTGGCAATTGACCCTGAATGAAGGAAAGTGTGTAGTTCTTTACATGAGTACTAAAAGAAATCAGGTAAGTTTCGATTACGCGATAAGTCACACAGATCTGAGGGCTGTAAATTCAACTAAATACTTAGGAATTACAATAACAAATAACCTAAACTGGAACGATCACATAGATAATATTGTGGGTAGAGCAAACCAAAGACTGCGATTCATTGGCAGAACACTTAGAAGGTGCAACAGGTCTATTAAAGAGACTGCTTAACACCACGCTTGCCCGCCCTATTCTGGAGTATTGCTGTGCGGTGTGGGATCCGCATCAGGTGGGACTGACGGATGACATCGGAAAAGTAGAAAGAAGGGCAGCTCGTTTTGTATTATCGCGAAGTAGGGGAGATAGTGTCACAGACACGATACGAGAATTGGAGCGAAAATCACTAAAACAAAGGCGTTTTTCGTTGCGGCGGGATCTTCTCTTGAAATTTCAGTCATTAGTTTACTCCTCCGATTGCGAAAACGTTCTGTTTGCACCCACTTACATAGGAAGAAATGATCATCACGATAAAATAAGAGAATTCAGGGCTCGCACAGAAAAATTTAAATATTCGTTTTTCCCGCGTGCGGTTCGAGAGTGGAACGGTAGAGAGACAGCTTTAAGGTGGTTCATTGATCCCTCTGCTAGGCACTTTATTGTGAATAGCAGAGTGGTCACGTACATATATAAAAACGACATGCTACATATAGTCCCTAGGAAGCAGCTGCTGAGTACCAGCAAATAAATAAATAAAAGATACGTTCATACGGACGTTTGTATCTTGCTGAAGGGTGATGGTCCAGCAACAAAGTTTGAAAAAGTACTTTTGATACAACTCTTTAATAGCGGTGGTCAGTGGTGTAGCGAGGTTACGCGAGCGACGAGTGGTTACGCGAGCCCTATCCAGAGCAGAGATAATTGGCGCAGTGAGAGGTGGAGGCGGTCCACCGGAAGCGAAGCTGGTGCCTCCTGCGGTTGCGTCAACTGGGGCGCACGCACTGCCAGGGAGAGGGAGAGAGGGAGAGAGGCTGTGTGTAGCCAGTGGGTGTGGAATCCACTGCAGCCGACGGAGTTCCTGCGCGCGCTGGCCAGTCATCAGGCTGCCAATTACGGAGAGGCGTAAGGCAGCGAGCGCGCCAGGGGCCGATCTCCATCGCTTATCCAGCACCACTCAGTTGCGTCACATTACGGAACCTCTGTGCGAAGCGTACTAGGTGAAGTGCAGTGCCTCAGCAGTGTCTTAGGTTAACAGTAATTTACACACACACATTATATATATATATATATATATATATATATATATATATATATAGAGAGAGAGAGAGAGAGAGAGAGAGAGGGGGGGGGGGGGGAAGAGAGAGAGACACAGACAGACAGACAGAGAGAGAGAGACACGCAGTAATGCAAGTCTATCACAGTAAACTAAAAATAGTAATAGGCACTCAAAAGCAAGCAAGCGAATGACTTACCACAGGGTTCTATGTTGGGTCCGCTTTTTTTAATAAATAAAATTACCTTTAACTTATAATTTCAGAAGGCGCAAGTTTTGCCGTTTTTGCATGTGACAAAAGTACAGGAATAAAAACGATATAAGTTGTCTTATTGAAAATGAACATAATGAAAGATCTCAAAACATCCGCAGATTGTGGGTGGCAGGTTGAGTAACGTTATACACTACTGGCCATTAAAATTCCTATACCACGAAGATGACGTGCTACAGACGCGACATTTAACCGACAGGAAGAACATGCTGTGACATGCAAATGATTAGCTTTTCAGAGGATTCACACAAGGTTGGCGCCGGTGGCGACACCTACAACGTGCTGACAGGAGGAAAGTTTCCAACCGATTTCTCATACACAAACAGCAGTTGACCGGCGTTGCCTGGTGAAACGTTGTTGTGATGCCTCGTTTAAGGAGGACACATGCGTACCATCACGTTTCCGACTTTGATAAAGGTCGGATTGTAGCCTATCGCGATTGCGGTTTCTCGGATCGCGACATTGCTGTACGCTTTGGTCTAGATCCAATGACTGTTAACAGAATATGGAACGCCGTGCTGGATCCCAACGGCCTCGTATCACTAGAAGTCGAGATGACAGGCATCTTATCCGCAAGGCTGTAACGGATCGTGCAGCCACGTCTCGATCCCTGAGTCTACAGATGGGGACGTTTGCAAGACAACAACCATCTGCACCAACAGTTCGATGTTTGCAGCAGCATGCACTATCAGCTGGGACACCGTGGCGGCGGTTACCCTTGACGCTGCATCACAGACAGGAGCGTCTGCGATGATGTAGTCAATGACGAACCTGGGTGCACGAATGGCAAAACATCATGAACCCAGGTTCTGTTTACAGCATCGTGATGGTCGCATCCGTGTTTGGCGACATCGCGGTGAACGCACATTGTAAGCGTGTATTCGTCATCGCCGTACTGGCGTATTACCTGGCGTGATGGTATGGGGTGTCACTGGTTACACGTCTCTGTCATCTCTTGTTCGCACTGACGGCACTTTGAACAGAGGACGTTACATTTCAGATGTGTTACGACCCGTGGCTCTACCCTTCATTCGGTCCCTGCGAAACCCTACATTTCAGCAGGATAATGCACGACCGCATGTTGCAGGTCCTGTACGGGCCTTTCTGGATACACAAAATGTTCGACTGCTGCCCTTGCCAGCACATTCTCCAGATCTCTCACCAATTGGAAACGTCTGGTCAATGGTGGCCGAGCCACTGGCTCGTCACAATACGCCAGTCACTACTCTTGATGAACTGTGGTATTGTGTTGAAGCTGTACCTCTACACGCCATCCAAGCTCTGTTTGACTCAATGCCCAGGCGTATCAAGGCCGTTATTACGGCCAGAGGTGGTTGTTCTGGGTACTGATTTCTCAGGATCTATGCACCCAAATTGCGTGAAAATCTAATCACATGTCATTTCTAGCATAATATATTTGTCCAGTGAATACCCGTTTATCATCTGCATTTCTTCTTGGTGTAGCAATTTTAATGGCCAGTAGTGTATCATTTCGAGCAATTCGTCCATCTGTGCCCCTGCCTATCAAATACAGATTAGCGTCTGTTTGTACACGACGTTAACGTCGCACAGTCATTCTAACTTGCAGATAATCTTGACGTGCAGCTGATGTGTTCTGCGGAGGTATTAGTACGGGTCGTGAACAACAGTATCCAGGCCGCGTTACCTGGAGCTACTCCAGATCTCTCTGCTGCGCCTACTGATGACTCCTCAGCCACGTAAACAAGTTAAGCACTCGTCTCAAGAAATCCGGCTGCTTATCGCACAGGAATGCTATTTACTTAGCGACACTGTGGTAGCCCGCAATGAAATAACTAATCAGGTAAGTGGAATAGTATTGGTATACAGCAACATTTTATACAACCAAGAGGTCCAGTCAGACTTTCAGGGCAGATTCATCACAAATAGGGGAAGAAATATTTTATATGGATATGGGTCCGGAAATGCGCTATTCCCGTGTCTGAAACTATTTTCTATAACTGTCCAGAGTACAATAATCATGGAAACAGATGGAACAAAAGGAACCAGTGTACAGCGGGAACCCTTTCTCACATGATAATTTCAATATGCTCTCCGTTAGCACTGACACTTTCATGAAACTCCCATTGCGTCGAATTCTAGATGCACTGACCTATTCACGAAGAATGCTTAAAAAGTTGCTTGCGTCTCAAAACTTCAATCGCAACCCACTCGCGCGCCGCAAGGAGTCACGCACTCTATATGCGTGAACGACGCACGAGACAAATTACGCGAAGTACGGCTCCGTAGATTTTCTTGGAAGAACGACATTAATTCCCTGCACTGCATAGAAAGAAAGATCCCTTGTCATTTAGCCACAATATAGCAGGCCGGCAACTGTAAGCAATTAATTCCATAAATTATCTGGGAGTAGGCATTAGGAGTAATTTAAAATGGAATGAGCATATAAAATTAATCGTCGGTAAAGCAGATGCCAGACTGAGATTCATTGGAAGAATCCTAAGGAAATGCAATACGAAAACAAAGGAAGTAGGTTACATTACGCTTGTTCGCCCACTGCTTGAATACTACTCACCGGTGTGGGATCCGTACCAGACAGGGTTGATAGAAGAGATAGAGAAGATCCAACGGAGAGCAGCGCTCTTCGTTACAGGATCATTTAGTAATCGCGAAAGCGTTACGGAGATGATAGATAAACTCCAGTGGAAGACTCTGCAAGAGAGACGCTCAGTATCTCGGTACGGGCTTTTGTTGAAGTTTCGAGAACATACCTTCACCGAGGAGTCAAGCAGTATATTGCTCCCTCCTACGTATATCTCGCGAAGAGACCATGTGGATAAAATCAGAGAGATTAGTGCCCAAACAGAGGCATACCGACAATCTTTCCACGAACAATACGAGACTGGAATACTATGGAGAACCGATAGAGGTACTCAAAGTATCCTCCGCCACATACCGTCAGGTGGCTTGCGGAGTATGGATGTAGATGTTACACTATTAAAACCTGTCCACTTAAAAGTCGCCAGCGTCGCTTTTACCCTCGAGACAAGGTTAAACTAGTGACTACTCCAAAGTGAACAATGTAAGTCCTGTAGCTACCTATCAGTTTTCAGAAATATTGCGTTATCCGACGTCTGAACCGATCACCGTCCACGCACCTCTCCAGCTGGCCTCTAGGAAGCCGATAATTTTCATAAGGACAAAAGAAGGAAAACAGTTTCAAGTCGATTTGTCTAATGATATAATAGAAGACTAAACAGATTCAGAAGGATGTAGGTTGCGGTAGGTACTGGGAGATGAAGAAGCTTGCACAGGATAGAGTAGCATGGAGAGCTGCATCAAACCAGTCTCAGGACTGAAGACCACAACAACAACATAATAGAAGAGAAAATAAAATAAAACGGGGCAAGGGCTCTTATGACACGCACTCAAAGCTGTGAGTACGAACTTAATTATGTGTATAGATACTTCATCTATCCAGAGAATCGAGCCTCTCTACGTTGTATCGATATCGATATAGGGACGATATTACTCCCAGAAATTACATGGCTTCCGAGAATGTCTTAATGTTAAGCTTAGATTTTTTGTGCAATTGCGCATTTCTTGCTGTAAGTTTTCGTTTGTTTTATTAACACTGGAGCTCTATTAATAAGCTACGCTAATTGGCAATTGCCGATGCATTGACTTCGTCTGTTGTCCCGTTGCGATTACCGCGCGGTCTAGGGAGTCTTGTAACGGTCCGCGCGGCTCCCCCCCCCCTCTCCCCCCCTCCCGACGGAGGTTTGAGTCGTCCCTTGGGCATGGATGTATGTGTCGTCCTTATCGTAAGTTAGTTTAAATTAGATTAAGTAGTGTGTAAGCTTAGGGACCGATGACCTCAGTAGTTTTGTCCCATAAGACTTTATCACAAAATACCTGTTGCGATTAATGGTAAGAGTGACGGAAGTTCCCAGGGAAGAAAACCGTACAGCTGGCATAGGGCTACTGTAGTTACGCAAGTGTCGAACTGTTCTGTGGAATGCTTCGACGGATATTTTACGGGGTATCGGAGGCCCATCTTAAACAATGGAAGTGCAATCATACATCAATTCCAGTATTGCTTTGCTTTGAAACATTGCAGTTGTTGTTCGTGTTGTAGGTATGGACTGTAAGGGAAAGTTTGCATGCAGAATGAGGAGTTCGTCAAGCCTTAAGCGATTTACTGCAGTCAGGGTAAAGATAAATCTGGATGCTCGGACGGAGACTTGAACTGTCATCCTGCCGAATGCGACTCCAGAGGGCTGAGCACTGCGCCACCTCTCTCGGTGAAAGTCTTTCCAGACGCATCCTCCTGTGATACACATTCACTGACAGAAAAAATAAAGCAACCCGTAGTAGAGACGATCGAACGTCACTGTAACTTCCTACACGTACACACCACCGGCGGGTACTGAAATGATTAGAGTTGGCATTCTCTGTGACCGGCAGAACGGCAACAGGAGTTCAGTAGCAATGTTCGTGTATAGTGTTATTACCAGGTCCGGTAGGGTATCTAAGGAGCGTCAACAGCATCAGATTTTCACTGATCCCTGGGAAGGACACCGATACGCCGCGTACTTGCATGAGACAGCGTTATCAGCACTTTACAGAGTTTGCAGGGGGGCTCATCATAGGGTTTGCATTTGGCCGGCTTTTCGAATCACGCAGTTTATTTGTGAGGCACCTGGATGTGACAGTGGCCCTATGCGGTATAGCTGCAGGAGGTGAGGCCAGGAATACACGGCGTCAAGTTTTCGATCGATCATGTCTGACCACCAGAAGGGAGGTTAGGCGTATTTTGCAACAAACACACTGCAACCTGGTCACATCTAAAGTAATGGACTCCCAACAACACTCCGTTGTTATCCCTCAGTCCGTGGTCGGAGACTAGCAGCAGCCGGACAAGGAAATCAGCGTCTCAGGCGTAGGCTGCCGGCCGTTAACACAACAACACAAACGGCAGGGTCTGGAAATCATGGACTGTTACTGAATGGCGCTGCACTGTGGTCAGCGAAGAGTCGCAGTTCCGCACCACCCCAGCTGAGTATTAGCGGTGAGTGCGGCGGCGACCTGGTAAGAGCTCCCATCCTTCGGATGTGTTGGAGAGGCACAGCGGTATTACTCCTGGTGTCTAGGTGTGCCCAGCCGTCAGGTCACGGCTGAAAGTGACTGAGGGAACTTTCAGCGGACAACGGCGCGTCGCTGACGTCCTCTGTCCTCAGATGCTGCCTTTCATGTGACAATATCGCAGTGTGATTCTTCAGCAGGACAACACGCGGCACGTGTCTGCGAGAAGCCGAGGCACTCCGGTGGTCACCAAGATTCCCAGACATGTCCGCGACAGAAACGAGTGCGGGCAGCTCAGAAGTCAACTCCATCCCAGTGTCGGTAATGAGGATATCGAGGTCCGGTTCACTGTGGGCCAGATTGCCACGAGAGAGGGTTGGGGTTGTTTGGGGGAGGAGACCAGACAGCGTGGTCATCGGTCTCATCAGATTGGGGAAGGGCGGGAGAGGAAGTCGGCCGTGCCCTTTCAAGAGAACCATCCCGGCATTTACCTGGAGCAATTTAGGGAAATCACGGAAAACCTAAATCAGGATGGCCGGTCGCGGGATCGAACCGTCGTCCTACCGAATCCGAGTCCAGTCACGAGAGACGGTACACCGGCTTTAAGATAACCTTCCCAACAGAATCAGTGCACGCATCCAAGTCAGAAGGTGCAGCGTCATGCTGATAACTCGGTTGATGCGGCAAATTTCCTTCTAAACGACTCGATTTTATAATCACTGAAATAACATCACATCCACTCTCGACCCATAAGATATCACTTCCTTTCCACCTTTCCTCCTGAGTGCTTCTCTCTTTTGTCAGGCAGTGTATTTTCTTCTTCATTGTGTGACGAATTCAGCTCACGAAAACTGGCAACGGTGGGAAGTGCGGTGTGCTGACCGCATGCCCCTCGATAAGCGCATCCAGTGACGCGTATCGGCTGTAGGCGACACGGCGGTCGGTCGGTACCGTTGGGACATCCGAGGCCTGCTCGGAGCACTTTGATTTGTTACGTTTGACAAATGTGTCCTCAAAGTTTGGCCGTGACTTTCTCTTGCACAATGTGTAATATGACATGGTAATTACTGTGAACTACTTATTTAACGCAGCATACAGGTTTATTAGGACTTGGAAGAGCAGTTGAACGGAATGGACAGTGTCTTGAAAGGAGGATATAAGATGAACATCAACAAAAGCAAAACGAGGATAATGGAATGTAGTCGAATTAAGTCTGGTGATGCTGAGGGAATTAGATTACGAAAAGAGACACTTAAAGTAGTAAAGGAGTTTTGCTACTTGGGGAGCAAAATAACTCACGATGGACGAAATAGAGAGCATATAAAATGTAGACTGTCAATGGCAAGGAAAGCGTTTCTAAAGAAGAGAAATTTGTTAACATCGAGTACAGATTTAAGTGTCAGGAAGTCGTTTCTGAAAGTATTTGTATGGAGTGTAGCCATGTATGGAAGTGAAACGTGGACGATAAATAGTTTGGACAAGAAGAGAATAGAAGCTTTCGAGATGTGGTGCTACAGAAGAATGCTGAAGATTAGATGGGTAGATCACATACACATAACTAATGAGGAGGTACTGAATAGAACTGGGGAAAATGCGTTGATGCGGCGAATTTCCTTCTAAACGACTAGATTTTATAATCACTGAGATAACATCACATCCACTCTCGATCGATAAGATATCACTTCGTTTCCACCTTTCCTCCTGAGAAGTGGCACAACTTGACTAGAAGAAGGGATCGGTTGGTAGGGCATATTCTGAGGCATCAAGGGATCATCAATTTAGTATTGTAGGGCAGTGTGGAGGGTAAAAATCGTAGAGGGAGACCAAGAGATGAATACACTAAGCAGATTCAGAAGGATGTAGCTTGCAGTAGGTACTGAGAGATGAAGCTTGCACAGGACAGAGTAGCATGGAGAGATGCATCAAACCAGTCTCTGGACTGAAGACCACAACCACAACTACAACAACAACAACAACAACAACAACAGGTTTATTATAATCGCTAACCCGCAACGTGTGAGTTTCCTGTAAAGTGTTCCCTCTCTTCTTTCACCACATGTATGCTGAGGGTGACTTAGGAACTATTACGGGTGTGTTTGGCCCTGCGGTACGGCCACCTTTTGCCAGAAGATAGGTCAGACCGTCCGCTGTTCGACTTCCACTGTATCCCACTTACCAAACAACCGGCCTGTGGTGAGTTTGTGACCTTTGATTAATCGCTTTGGTTAGTAGGAACTTACTGTGTAAACATGCATGTGTGGAAAAATCAGCTATACCCTAGCAAACTGCTACTGTCATTTCTGAGATGTCTTCATCTCACGACGGTATGTTAAATGCCAGCACATCACAGTCATCAATTCTCGCATCGGAAAAGACAGCAGAGGAGTTTCAATGAGTTAAGAGTTTTTGAACACTACAAACATATATATAATTTTAATATGGTTTTTTTGTTAAGACCGAGCGAGATGGAGCAGTGGCTAGCACACTGGACTCGCATTCGGGAGGACGGCAGTTCAATCCCGCGTCCGGCCATCCTGATTTAGGTTTTCCGTGATTTCCCTAAATCGCTCTAGGCAAATGCCGGGATGGTTCCTTTGAAAGGGCACGGACGACTTCCTTCCCCATGTAAGACGTGTATATTTCTATCATCCATTGTCAAACCACAATTTATGAAAGATGTTTATATTTTATTAATAGGATTAAGTAGGAATAATTAATATTTGTCATGTTGGAAATAATTGTGGTAGCAGGGAATGTCTGCACCAAAGTATTGTTGACAAGAGAGACCGCACATTGATATAATTTTAAAAAAGTGCGGGAGAGACTGCGTGTGGATACATTTTAAGAAAAGAGCGGGAAAGACCGCGCATTGATACATTTTGTAATGGTAGCAGGGATTGCCTGCACCAGAAAGCACTGTTGGCGGGAGAGACAGCACTTTAGTGTTCGTAGGAAGTCAGTAGTAAGCGAGATGTGAAGCGAGTCGGTAGCAGGTCTGAAGCGAGAGGTTGAGAGGAGCGGTGTGCCTGCCAGCCACCAGCCACTAGCTGTGATTTACAAGAGATTATAAACGGAAGTACAGAGACATCAGCTAACTATTATCATACGAGAAACTAATATTATTGAATTAATGTTTTTGAGAAACTCAAGACAACTGAAGGTATGTTTGCGCAATGCTAGTTGTAAGATTATTGTAAGAAGTAAGTCCCATTTGAACGTTTAAAATCATTTCATTCAGAATATAATTAATTTTTGCCAGCAATATTGCATTACTGATTATAATCCATCCCAAAAACCATCAACGCAAAACTTTGCAAAATTTTATTGTTGTCAAGAAAAAGTTTAAGTATGAACGACGTAACTTCAGTCAAATTAATTAAAGAACAACGTCACCTTTGCTATTAAAGAATAACGTCAGCTTTGGTAATAAATACAGCCACTTATTATGACAGCCCACCAGCAGCTAATAGAGTATAGTAAAACGGAGTAAGTATATTCATGTCGCAGTTCGATGTAGCAGTCAGATGGCGATCCAGTAACAGTAAAAAAGGTAAGGAACAGTTTTGGGTTATTGCAAGTAACGACTGAGGGCCACAGCGACGACACATTCTATGTTTCGTCGAAATAATCAGAAAATCACTTTTAATAAGCAGCATTTAAATTTGTATTCGAAGATTGAGAAAGAGAATTAATTTCAAAGGCAAGATTTCATTTGTTATTATTAAGCAAGAGATAGAAATTCTAAGGGAAGGTTTCATAGGTTATTGCAGAAGGGGAAGTTGCGTAACAAAAGAGATATCAAGTAGACGAGAAAGTTTCACCCATCCTTTCCTAATCCGATGAGACCGATGACTTCGCTGTTTGGTCTCTTCCCCCAAAACAACCCAACCATATTGTTAAGATACCAAAGCAAACCGTGGAACAGTGAGTAACGACATTCCCTTCGCATTGGACATGGTACATTACAATTGACGTGAATTTGCCATCAATCCGAAATCCGATTTGAGCACCAGAGTGCTTTACTAGGCACAGCCCTGTTCTCTGACCACTGAAGTGAGTCACCAGGTCATTTAAAGGGGGGCGTACGGTCTGTCCTGCACGTCGAAACTCGGCGCGACTTGGCACATTCCACATAGCCAAATGAAAGCCAGCACATTTACAAGACACAAAATTCCAAACAGTTCCATGCAAATCGATCGCTGGATGTAGAAGTTCCATTATGTGACAGGTAATGAAGGAAAGAAAGAAAAGTAGAATCAGATACTGAAACTTATGTTATCTTCTATACTTGTGTAGCAGCAGAAAAGGTATAAAGCCTTATAACTATCATACACTACTGGCCCTTAAAATTGCTACACCACGAAGATGACGTGCTACAGACGCGAAATTTAACCGACAGGAAGAAAATGCTGTGATATGCAAATGATTAGCTTTTCAGAGCATTCACACAAGGTTGGCGCCGGTGGCGACACCTACAACGTGCTGACATGAGGAAAGTTTCCAACCGATTTCTCATACACAAACAGCAGTTGACCGGCGTTGCCTGGTGAAACGTTGTGATGCCTCGTGTAATGAGGAGAAATGCGTACCATCACGTTTCCGACTTTGATAAAGGCCGGATGGTAGCCTATCGCGATTGCGGTTTATCGCATCGCGACATTGCTGCTCGCGTTGGTCGAGATCCGATGACTGTTAGCAGAATATGGAATCGGTGGGATCAGGAGGGTAATACGGAACGCCGTGCTGGATCCCAACGGCCTCGTATCACTAGCAGTCGAGATGAGAGGCATCTTATCCGCATGGCTGTAACGGATCGTGCAGCCGCGTCTCGATCCCTGAGTCAACAGATAGGGACGTTTGCAAGACAACAACCATCTGCACGAACAGTTCGACGACGTTGGCAACAGCATGGACTACCAGCTCGGAGACCATCGCTGCGGTTGCCCTTGACGCTGCATCGCAGACAGGGGCGCCTGCGATGGTGTACTCGACGACGAACCTGGGGGCACGAATGGCAAAACGTCATTTTTTCGGATGAATCCTGTTTACAGCATCATGATGGTCGTATCCGTGTTTGGCGACATCGCAGTGAACGCACATTAGAAGCGTGTGTTCGTCGTCGCCATACTGGCGTATCACCCGGCGTGATGGTATGGGGTGCCACTGGTTACACGTCTCGGTCACGTCTTGTTTGCACTGACGACACTTTGAACAGTGGACGTTACATTTCAGATGTGTTACGACCCGTGGCTCTACCCTTCATTCGATCCCTGCGAAACCCTACATTTCAGCAGGATAATGCACGACCGCATGTTGCAGGTGCTGTACGGGCCTTTCTGGATACAGAAAATGTTCGACTGCTGCCCTGGCCAGCACATTCTCCAGATCTCTCACCAATTGAAAACGTCTGGTCAATGGTGGCCGAGCAACTAGCTCGTCACAATACGCCAGTCACTACTCTTGATGAACTGTGGTATCGTGTTGAAGCTGCATGGGCAGCTGTACCTGTACACTCTGTTTGACTCAATGCCCAAGCGTATCAAGGCCGTTATTGCGGCCAGAGGTGGTTGTTCTGGGTACTGATTTGTCAGGATCTATGCACCCAAACTGCGTGAAAATGTAATCACATGTCAGTTCTAGTATAATATATTTGTCCAATGAATACCCGTTTATCATCTGCATTTCTTCTTGGTGTAGCAATTTTAATGGCCAGGAGTGTAATTTCACAGTTAACTAACCTACAAATCCACACATCAAAAAGATTAAAATTATACGATGGTAAACCAAAACGTAACGCTTCGGGAGTCTTAGAAACTTTAATAAGCGGAATTAGTACAGATCATAGCTTGAACTGCCCTCTATACAATACTATATTTCAAGATAGGCACCAAACATTTGTGCACATTTGCGCCATCGTTGAACCCAGGCAGCAAAAGCAGTTTGGAAATATTCAGGCTTTGCTTCTTGACCCGTGATTTTAAAGCTATTTTAACCTCATATGGGGAACACTGTAACGGACAACAGCAATGTACGGCGTTGGGTGAAAAAGCTCGCTAACGGACACGGGGACCTTGCATGTAAACCACGCAGCGGCCGAAATACATTACCCGTCACGCACGCCAATCGAGGGAGTGCTGATGAAATGATACGAGGAGGTAGTCGCGTTATTAACAGTGAAATGTATGGAACCACACTATACAAACTTAAACTGTGAATCTTTCCACACTGGTTTTGACGCCTGGGTTCAACGATACAAATGTGTACAGGTGCGTGTTTACTATGTTGAACGATACCGTTGTGTGGATTTCAAGATATGATCTGTGCTAGTTCCGCTGTTATATGTTCATTACTGACTTTTCGTGACGTAGGAGGCGGTACCTGTTGATCCGCCTTCGTACTTATTCGGGACACCAAGGTGTTCTGGCGATCTGAAGATCTAACATTACAAATACAAAGTGTCAATACCGTCCCGGAGTTTAATAATAAAACCAACCATTTTTTTTTTTCTTTTTGAGATTGCCTTTGCTGCTGCATAGTCATTGCTAATGTGTTACAATGTTACAAAGCGCGATTACGGGGTCGTTTGGATTTTGATCTCAAAAGAAGCGACTAACTCAGCACCTGGCGCTTAACTACAAGAAATAAAAAACAAATAAAAATAAACATGTAAAATGGAGGCTGTGACGACCTTGAAAACTACCTGTTTTAAAAGTGGGTCATAAAAGCACACGGTAGCTAAAGAAAGATTTAAGGCTTCAGTCTACATTTGTTGTGGCGATTAAAATGTTTATGTGGAAGTGAATGCTACTGGTAGAAGTACAACTTACACAGGAAATAAAGGAAAATTCCAGTTTATGTCATCTCCGGGAACTCATTAATTTCACATAAAACTGCTTGTCGTCTGTAAGTTGAAAGGTGTGCACCTTAATTCCATCTTCTGACGACTACTTGGAGCTGTGCACAGTATAAGTGTCCGTCTACCGACCATCGAAAGCCGTAATTCTTGACTTTGGCAACAGCCTGAAAAAAATATTGTGATGCGTGAGACGGAGACTTCACTGAAGTGCATATCGCGGCAGACTTCAGTTATCCTTAGCAACGAATAACTTACTTTTAAATGAACCACACACCAGGTAGCGGCTAAGCAAACGGACAACAATCATACGCCCGCCCGATTAACGGCACCGCTTGCCTCTCGGCGGCCTTGACGTGGCAGCATTTTTTCTGTATTTCTTTTTTGCCAGCTCTGGCAATGCCAAGTTCACTCGCCAGAAGACGTTAATCGATTGTTTACGTCGGTGCCGCGCACGGTAAGCTGGCAAACGAGATTGTGTAGCGGCAGCGCAGACTGATTTCTCCCACCAGACGATCACAGCGTTCCGAAGAGAATGTCGGTGTACCGTTTACCACAGAAACGTAACAGCGAATTCTTACGGCAACATTATCGCTAGGAATAGTAGTTGGTCACGACGTATCTTAGACTGCTGAAGTTTCCAGTTTGGCTAAATAATTCATGAAACAACAAGCAATGGAAATTCCAGGTAGGAATATTAACAGTGTAGGAAAAGACGGATTGCCACTTACCGTAAGGATGACATGTCAAGGTGCAGACAGGCACAATTAAAAGACACTGACATACAGGATTGGACCACAGCCTTCGTCAGTAAATAACCCACACACACACACACACACTGTGTGAATGGTATGTTTGTGTCTCTCTCTGTCTGTTACTGACGAAGGCTGTGGTCCAATCCTGTATGTCAGTGTCTTTTAATTGTGCCTGTCTGCACCTTGACATATCTTCTTTACGGTAGATGGCAATCCGTCTCTTCCTACACTGTTAATTCATGAAACAGTTTGGCATTCTATATCTGTATGCGAGAATCGTTCAATAAGTAATGTTTTTGTTGTTGTGGTCGTTATGGTCTTCAGTCCAGAGAATGGTTTGATGCAGCTCTCCATGCTACTCTACCCCCTGTGCAAGCTTCTTCATCTCCCAGTACCTACTGTAACCTACATCCTTCTGAATCTGCTTAGTGTATTCATCTCTTGGTCTCCCTCTACGATTTTTACCCTCCACGCTGCCCTCCAATACTAAATTGGTGATCCCTCGATGCCTCAGAACATGTCCTACCAACCGATCCCTTCTTCTAGTCAAGTTGTGCCACCAACTCCTCCCCAATTCTATTCAATACCTCCCCATTAGTTATATGATCTACCCATCTAATCTTCAGCATTCTTCTGTAGCACCACATTTCGAAAGCTTCTATTCTCTTCTTGTCCAAACTATTTATCGTCCATGTTTCACTTCCACACATGGCTACACTCCATACAAATACTTTCAGAAAAGACTTCCTGACACTTAAATCTATACTCGATGTTAACAAATTTCTCTTCTTCAGAAACACTTTCCTTGCCATTGCCAGTCTACATTTTATATCCTCTCTACTTCGACCATCATCGGTTATTTTGCTCCCCAAATAGCAAAACTCCTTTACTACTTTAAGCGTCTCATTTTCTAACTTAATTCTGTCAGCATCGCCCGACTTAATTCGACTACATTCCATTATCCTCGTTTTGCTTTTGTTGATGTTCATCTTATATCCTCCTTTCAAGACACTGTCCATTCCATTCAGCTGCTCTTCCAGTCTATTGCTGTCTGGCAGTATTACAATGTTATCGGCGAACCTCAAAGTTTTTATTTCTTCTCCTTGGATTTTAATACCTACTCAGAATTTTTCTTTTGTTTCCTTTACTGCTTGCTCAATATACACATTGAATAACATCGGGGATAGGCTACAACCCTGTCTCACTCCCTTCCCAACCACTGCTTCTCTTTCATGTCCCTCGACTCCTATAACTGCCATCTGGTTTCTGTACAAATTCTAAATGGCCTTCCGTTCCCTGTATTTTACCCTTGCCACCTTCAGAATTTGAAAGAGTGTATTCCAGTCAACATTTTCAAAAGCTTTCTCTAAGTCTAGAAATGCTAGAAACTTAGTTTTGTCTTTCCTTAGTCTATTTTCTAAGATACGTCGTAGGGTCAGTATTGCCTCACGTGTTCCAACATTTCTACGGAATCCAAACTGATCTTCCCCGAGGCTGGCTTTAACCAGTTTTTCCATTCGTCTGTAAAGAATTCGTGTTGGTATTTTGCAGCCGTGACTTATTAAACTGATAGTTCGGTGAATTTCACATCTGTCAACACCTTTCTTCTGAAAGCAAGTTCGTTTTATTCAGGTTCCAATACACCATATTATTACCCATTCTTTTGGCTACAAAACGCTACTTTTCAACCTAATCTCCGTTCAATGCGACGGTCCTACGCCGCCTTAGTAGGAGAAAATGTACACCACTCCACTGCTGTGGTCGACGTCCGAGCCAACGACTCGCTGCATCAATAAACTCCTCGTCACCCACGCACTGCTCCCCGCGGAGTGCATCCTTCATTGGGCCAAACATACGGAAGTCGGAAGATGCGAGATCCAGGTTGCAGGGTGGAAGAGGGAGAACAGTCCAGTGAAGTGTCGTGGGCTCGTCTCGGGTTCGCAGACTTATGTGAGGTCTCGCGTATCGTGGAGGGGGAGAAGGTCGTTAGCATTTTTGTGACGATGAACACGCTGAAGTCGTTTCTTCCGTTTCCTGAGGGTAGCAGCATACAGTTCCGAGTTGATCGTTGCACCACGAGGGAGGACATCGAACAGAATAACACCTTCAGAGTCCCAGAAGACCGTCGCCATGGCTTTACCAACCTTTGGAAGTGAGGTGGTGTAGCTTGTAATGGTTCTTTATTTACGTGACCATTACGGCAGTCCAACCCCAGTTCTCGATACCAGTAATATTGTACTACTTTTCTGCGAAGTAACAGACATATTTTTGTGACAATATTCGCATTTGGTTTTAGTAATGTTTAGGTACTCCGATGTATCGATATATTACGGTAATATGGTTCTTGTGTGTATTCATTCCTGTGAGACTGTCATAATCTTTGACTTACTTGTAACCGTTTTGGCACGAATGCGCACTTTGCAGAAGTTAAGTTGTTATTTCGCTTTGTAAAAGAACAGTCAAGTCTTGTGTTTGGTTAAAGTGGAAATTAAATATATGAAGATTGATACAAAACTGTTTTCTTGATGATGTGACAATTGAGAAGAAGTATATGTGAATTTACAAGAAGTTTAATAAAAATGTGGATCGTGAACACCGAGTCAAAAATTATTTCTGCCATACCATCGTTCTGATCTGGGATTGTTTGATCATTAAGAATTTCCAGAAAAACGCATTTGTTAGGTCTTCAAATATTGCTAAAATACAGATCTGGACCTTCTAGCAGTCAAAGTGGAATCACCCTAGAATCAACAAGATGAGCCATAACAACTTGGACGAAATCTACGTGGGAATCCATTCAAGATAAGTGCCAAAATTAATTACTTTTTTACAATGACTTCATTATTTCCATTCTGACGATACCATCCACAGTCAATAACTTTGTTGTTGCCTGAGAAAGCGAACGTATGCTGGGTGAGCAACATTATTAATCTGATTTCTGACCTACTTTGCAAGTGGCGGTATTGTTAGAGGCGTCACTCCATGGATTGCCGTGTTGTATCCAGTTCGAAGTTATGAAGCCATGTTTCATCACCTGTGACGATGTTCGACAAAAAATTGTCGCTATGTGCCTCGTAACGCGCAAACAATTCCGCACAGATGGTCCTTCGTTGCTCTTCATGGTTTTCTGTTAGGCGGCGAGAAAGCCAGCAGGCACAAACATTTGAGTACGCAAGCTGCTGAACAAGTGTGTCAGTACTACCAACAGAGACGTCAAGATGAGCAGCGAGGTGGTTGATTGTGATCTATCGATCACGTCGGATAAGCGTGTCCGCACGTTCCAGCATTGCAGGAATCATAGCTGTGTGTAGCCGGCCGGCACGCTAGAGATCAAACAGGTTCGCGCGTCCTTGTTGTGGTGGTTACAGACGCCTCGCTCAACGACTCACCGTGCTTTTGTTCACTGGTAGGTCTCCGCAGACATTCTGTAAGCGCATGTGAATATCTACGATGGTCTGGTGTTCCGTCAAAAGAAACTCAATGACAGGTTACTGCTTGGGACGTACCTCCGTTGCAAAGGCTGTAAGTGTACTGTCACATCGCTGGTTTAGTTGTGTAGTATCTTTGTTGGAGGTGGTTGTTGGATGTTTAAGGGGGACTAAAAGTATCTTTGCGGGCAGCCGTGTCTAGAGAGTCGAGCGCGGGATGCGGAACTGTTATGTTGTGTAGTGTGTAGCTCTGCATGTGAGAGGCATTGTTAGGATGGAGGTTGAAGTGTTGCTACAAGTGTTATTGCAGTAAAGTGATAAAATAAGTAAATGATTCAGAGGAAAGTGCGTCATGAAGTACAGGGTGATTCAAAAAGAATACCACAACTTTAGGAATTTAAAACTCTGCAACGACAAAAGGCAGAGCTAAGCACTATCTGTCGGCGAATTAAGGGAGCTATAAAGCTTCATTTAGTTGTACATTTGTTCGCTTGAGGCGCTGTTGACTAGGCGTCAGCGTCAGTTGATGCTAAGATGGCGACCGCTCAACAGAAAGCTTTTTGTGTTATTGAGTACGGCAGAAGTGAATCGACGACAGTTGTTCAGCGTGCATTTCGAACGAATTATGGTGTTAAACCTCCTGATAGGTGGTGTATTAAACGTTGGTATAAACAGTTTACAGAGAATGGGTGTTTGTGCAAAGGGAAAAGTTCTGGACGGCCGAGAACGAGTGATGAAAATGTAGCACGCATCCAGCAAGCATTTGTTCGCAGCCCAGGAAAATCGACTCGCAGAGCTAGCAGAGAGCTGCAAATTCCACAATCAACTGTATGGAGAGACCACATTGGCACTTATCTGTCCGTAACTACCTGAACGTCAACTACCCGAGGCGATGGATCGGCCGCCAGGCAGCCCGTGACAGAGCACTTCATCACTGGCCTCCAAGAAGCCCTGATCTTACCCCTTGCGATTTTTTCTTATGGGGGTATGTTAAGGATATGCTGTTTCGGCCACCTCTCCCAGCCACCATTGATGATTTGAAACGAGAAATAACAGCAGCTATCCAAACTGTTACGCCTGATATGCTACAGAGAGTGTGGAACGAGTTGGAGTATCGGGTTGATATTGCTCGAGTGTCTGGAGGGGGCCATATTGAACATCTCTGAACTTGTTTTTGAGTGAAAAAAAACCTTTTTAAATACTCTTTGTAATGATGTATAACAGAAGGTTATATTATGTTTCTTTCATTAAATACACATTTTTAAAGCTGTGGTATTCTTTTTGAATCACCCTGTAATTTAAAAATGAGCAGTGCTGCTGATAACGTATTTGTGTATCCTCTCGATGCGTGTCGTACCGTACAGCATCAATCATCCGCGCCATGTTCCGTCTCTCAGAATGAACTGAAGTGAATTAGTAAAAATTAGTTACCATAAAAGAGTGCAGTCAAGTGCCAGTGTCTTGTAGCGAGCGTGAGAACGTGCGTTCCATCATCGCGTTTCCGCATTTATCAACAATCAGCCGCGCCGCGACGGTTACGCGCACGCCCGTACAAGTGAGAACTAAGAAACTGAAAAATTAACTTTACGAACAGTGTTATATCACTACTAGTGTCTAGGAGGACTGGTACCAAATATCTGTGTATGCGTGACGGGCGTAAGAACTTTCGTGCGATCATTCGGCTTTCGCATCATCAACAATCAGCCGAGCCGTGTTCGGTTACGCGTACGCTCGTCCTAGTGATTTTTTTTGTGGACAGATAATCACCAAGAATGTAAACAGTGCAACCTGTGATTTCCTTTAATCGTCTCAGAATATATTTGATCATACCACACGTAGAACAGCGTTGTGTTTTAACGTTGAGTGGCCCCCCTAAACCCGCTTGCATATTTCGGTAGATAATTTCAGGCAAGCCAGCAGCAGTGTGGAGCAGAACTGCAAGACAGCCGCGGCATTACCAGGTGCGTGGTGTGGACAGGCCGCACGGTCACGAAACGAGAAGTCAGTTGAAAGAACCCCCCACCCACCCATTCGTACTCCCGGGCGTGTTACAAGGCCAGTTTGAAAGCTACGCATGGCGCGCGCACACCTATCAGAACTGCATGAAACTATCGGAGCTGAAGCGGTGATATTTCACGACGTCCCACAACAAAATCAGAATTTTTTTCAAGCGAAATTGGCCGAGAAAACAAAATGTGTTGCATTATTTATTGAACGCCCCTCCTACATACTCTGCAAGAAAGTGGATACTGCATGCTCGTATCAGTAACTTTCTCCGCTATTCCATTCGCGTACGGTGCGAGGAAACAAATGACTGCGTACGTGCGTTGTCACTCGCCGTAATCTCTCGTATCAGATCCTCATGAACCACTCGCGAGTTATATGGCGGAACAGAGAAATTGTTTCACAGTTTTGAGTATGAAACGTGTGGCAGAAAATCTTCCTGGAAGTGTTAAATTTCGATCAAAATGAGTTGCTGAATGAAGATCACGATATACAAAAACTGCGCAGGCATACATGACGTCAAAACTAAGGCCCAATAGTTCTATTCGAAGCTTCTTGAGTAGAGGAAACATCGAAACAAGTCTCGTAAAGTTTAGTCGAATTTGTAGGCTCTGGGCACTGTGTTATGCTTTTCCGACGCACCCTTCAGTAAATGAGATCATCGTGTGACATTATTCAAAAATGGTTCTGAGCACTATGGGACTCAACATCTTAGGTCATCAGTCCCCTAGAACTTAGAACTACTTAAACCTAACTAACCTAAGGACATCACACACACCCATGCCCGAGGCAGGATTCGAACCTGCGACCGTAGCAGTCCCGCGGTTCCGGACTGCAGCGCCAGAACCGCTCGGCCACCGCGGCCGGCGTGCGACATTATTGACCGGGAGACAAGGTCTGGAATTGTTGGGGCGTCTTTCTATTTGACGCCACTTCGGCGACGTGCTCGTCTTTGCAATGAAGATGAGAGGAAATGATTGGGACAACAAAGACACCCATTCCCCGAGTGAAGACAGTCGCCGACCCGGCCGGAAATCGAATCCGGGACCCCGCGACCTAGAGGCAATGACGTAAACCATTAAGCTACGAGCTGTGGGTCCTCCAGTTAGTAAGGCTGTGTTCAGAGTGGCACCGTACGCCCCCGGTAGGTGAGTGGTCAGCGCGACATACTGTCAATCCAAAGGGCCCGGGTTCGATTCCCGGCTGGGTCGGAGATTTTCTCTGCTCAGGGACTGGGTGTTGTGTTGTCCTAATCATCATCATTTCATCCCCATCGACGCGCAAGTCGCCGAAGTGGCGTCAAATCGAAAGACTTGCACCAGGCGAACGGTCTACCCGACGGGAGGGCCTCCCTCGTCACACATTTCATTTTTTCAGAGTGGCACCAGCAACCAGCACAGTGGACGGCGCCGCCAGAGGTCGGCCGACAGTGTGGCCACAGTGTGTCCCGTATCAGTTTTTGGCGGAGTGAAAGAGGTTAGCTTAGGTTACATTACGGTCTATCCTATGTATGAAGTAGGTTAGATTTAAATCTCCTAGGCTGGGACGGGTACCACGTTGTCTCTGTACTCCGAGACGAGTGCTGCATCGCTGAATGCGTGCGAGTTAGGTGCATCTGTCTTGAAAAGAACGTGGCCAGAACTCTAAAGACTGTCCTCAGCTATCTGAATAGCCAAACAAGTTTTACGAATATATGAGTTAACGGGAGAAACGTGCTGTTAAATACTCCAGATGATTCGTGGCGAACTTGAAAAAGAAGTCAAAAACACTCTGTTTCGCTTTATGTCTTTAAAGACTTAACTTCAATGACGGTCATTTAGCATATGTGTGAAAGACAAGTACAAAGATTAGCATAAGCTACTCTGAGCACCTACAGTATGATAAGTGGGAGTCATACCGCACACCACATTTGCAAAGCACTTCTTATAACAGACTCACCACCCTACAGGCATAAAAAGGCCAGTAAGCAGTACTGATAATTTTTAGATAGCTAATGCCAATCTTCTTTACAGACGAATGGAAAAACTGGTAGAAGCGGACCTCGGGGAAGATCAGTTCGGATTCCGTAGAAAGGTTGGAACACGTGAGGCAATACTAATCTTACGACTTATCTTAGAAGAAAGATTAAGTAAAGGCAAGCCTACGTTTCTAGCATTAGTAGACTTAGAGAAAGCTTTTGCCAATGTTGACTGGAATACTCTCTTTCAAATTCTGAAGGTGGCAGGGGTAAAATACAGGGAGCGAAAGGCTATTTACAATTTGTACAGAAACCAGATGGCAGTTATAAGAGTCGAGGGGCATGAAAGGGAAGCAGTGGTTGGGAAGGGAGTGAGACAGGGCTGTAGCCTATCCCCGATGTTATTCAATCTGTATATTGAGCAAGCAGTAAAGGAAACAAAAGAAAAATTCATGGAGAAGAAGTAAAAACTTTGAGGTTCGCCGATGACATTCTAATTCTGTCAGAGACAGCAAAGGACTTGGAAGAGCAGTTGAACGGAATGGACAGTGTCTTGGAAGGAGGATATAAGATGAACATCAACAAAAGCAAAACGAGGATAATGGACTGTAGTCAAATTAAATCGGGTGATGCTGAGGGGATTAGATTAGGAAATGAGGCACTTAAAGTAGTAAAGGAGTTTTGCTATTTAGGGAGTAAAATAACTGATGATGGTCGAAGTAGAGAGGATATAAAATGTAGACTGGCAATGGCAAGGAAAGCGTTCCTGAAGAAGAGAAATTTGTTAACGTCGAGTATAGATTTAAGTGTCAGGAAGTCGTTTCTGAAAGTATTTGTATGGAGTGTAGCCATGTATGGAAGTGAAACATGGACGATAACTAGTTTGGACAAGAAGAGAATAGAAGCTTTCGAAATGTGGTGCTACAGAAGAATGCTGAAGATAAGGTGGGTAGATCACGTAACTAATGAGGAGGTATTGAATGGAATTGGGGAGAAGAGAAGTTTGTGGCACAACTTGACTAGAAGAAGGGATCGGTTGGTAGGACATGTTCTGAGGCATCAAGGGTTCACCAATTTGGTACTGGAGGGCAGCGTGGAGGGTAAAAATGGTAGAGAGAGACCAAGAGATGAATACACTAAGCAGATTCAGAAGGGTGTAGGCTGCAGTAGGAACTGGGAGATGAAGAAGCTTGCACAGGGTAGAGTAGCATGGAGAGCTGCATCAAACCAGTCTCAGGACTGAAGACCACAACAACAACAACAATGCCAATCTACCACAATCCAAAAAATATCCACTACTGTAGCTGTAAGATACAACCCCTTTCTCAGTTGAACAAATTACTTTTTGAGGTTATAATTTACGTCTAAAATTTCCAATGAAGGTTTTGCTTACTTGTAGTTTCCAGTAAACCAGCGATTTCAGTCCACAGATTCCGAATTGTATTCAGACTATGATATTATAATAGTCAGGACGCCACAGGCTCACTCTTCCTTGGACTAAACTGCTCAGTTTCTCACACTGAATAATGCGTGTGTGAGAACGTCGGTCGATTTGACCGAACACAACAAACTGAGCTCAATCCCACCCACTGTCGTCCCAGGTCTGTACGTTCGGACGATGAGATCGAGCTGTGTGTAGTGGCGGACTGATTTCAAAAGACCGATGTCGGTCGTCGGCAGAAAACACAGATGTCGATGCCACTGTGGACGCAGTCTAGGAACTACTAACTAGAAGTTTTACATCGTTTGCGTAATGCAATTCAAAGAAATTGTTGGGTTTCTGTCAAAATAATTCGTGATAGCTGCACATCCATAAAACACCACCTTACAGTCCAACACCCTTTCTTGAATTTTTGGCTAGAAACCATGCTGATATGCGTGTCTCAGCCTTCATATTCTAAAGTTATGGCGCCCTGTCCGGTCATCGTATTCCTGAAGCTGAAAAGAACCATGAAATCGTGACGTTTTGCTTACGTTGAAAAGCGGACGGTAGAATGACTGAAGCAGATAAATGCCATGCTGATAATCGCAGTCCAGAAATACTTCAACCCTAGGAAAAAATGCTGATACGCATGGGGAATGCTTTTAAGGGAAAAAATTCAGAAAAAAGAAAATTCAGAGTAACTGTGATAAACGTAATACTAATCCCGAGATTATTAATTGGAGTGTTTGGAAACATTTGTCTGCCTAGTGCGGATTACACATATAGTCTTATGACACGACTGTCAACCCTTATTGCGGAAATATTTTGGGACAAATAGCTGCAACTGCTTATTCGCGAAAACCAGTCGCTTCCGTAGTCCAACATGAGCGTACGCAGAATTTTTTCCAAGAGTGGGCAAGATTCAAAAGTTGCCAGTTTTTATATAATTGAGTCGAAGAGTTATGAAACATATCCTGCTCTCAGAACTACATTTGACATGGCGTACGCAAAAATTATTCTTTGTCAAATGACTGATAGTGATCTTCTTAGTATTTTTAAATTAGAGTACTTTGGTACCTAAAAGGCAAGCGTATGTCAATAGTAATTTCAAACTACATATTTTTATGTTATTAACGTGAATAAGGATGTCACTTGTTTGATTCAATGGCGTGAAAGTACATCGTCAGGATGAAGTCAGGACATCCAACGAGTTATGAAATGAAGCTAATTTAACATTTCAAAGGCATGTCTTTGAACTCCCATAATGTTAGTTTGAAACTGAAAATGAAAAACCTGAAATAGCAAAAAAGTCACAAAGATTGCGAAAATCCTGCTTGAAATCAGCAAAGTATGTCACATGAATCCTCTAAGTGGACGAACAGGACATAAGGTTTAAAAGAATTTATTCAGCTCTGATGCCAACAATTCGTTTATTTATAATGCTTCATACATGTTCAAATTAATGGAGCAATCGTGGAACCCATCTTGCGGATAGCTTTCTCATGTCCAAATGTTTATGCAAAATATTAGGTACCCGTTCATTCGAGATGCCCACAGCAATAGCAATCTCACGCACCTTAACTCTTCTGTCATCCATCACCATATCATGGATTTTATCAATGATTTCTGGAGTCGTAACCTCCACAGGGCGTCCAGAACGGTCAGCATCACTTGTGCCCATATGGTTACCCTAAAAATTTTGAAACCACTTATAATCTGTTCTAATCGAAGCTGCAGAGTCACTGTAATGTTTAAGAGGCTTCTCTTTAGTCTCATGAGGCGTTTTTCCTTTCATAAAGTAATGTTTAATCACCAAACGAAATTCCTTTTGTCCATTTTTTGACAATCACTAGACTTTCTTGATTCACGCGAATGGCAAACACAAAGAAATAGACCAATATGGCTGAAACTTGGTGTGCGTTCTTTCCAAAGGTGCTACTAACTAAACATGACCTCGATACGTTCCGGTGGTGCCATCTCTCTGACTTTGCACGGACTTTTCAAACGCCACTCGTAAATATCGACAGCCATAATTTTATTTAGCTGCCAGTTTCTGTGCCTCATTGGCAACATCTTCAGGCCCCCACACAAGTAACGAGTTGTCGTTAGAAGTGTGAACCGTCCGCGTCTACCGAGAAGAGGTCTACTGAAACCATTTGGATATGGTGGTCCCTATAACAGCACAAATGTTTAGATGTCTTGTCTAGCTACGTGTGTAGAAGCCTGAAGATGGTACCAATGAGGCACCGAAACTCGTAGCTAAAAAAATTATGGCTGTCGGCATTTATTTTCTTCAAGTTTTCGACCAGCTGCAGTCCCGTTCCATCTACAGAAACTGGATGTTCCGAAAATGGCAGGGATTTCAGAAAACTACAACGTATGTTTTGCACAGGATATTTTGCAGTTGCTTTTCTGATAGGCTATGCTGCCGGGCTGCCGAAAACCTTGCAGCCACGTAAAGGCTGACCATAGCAGCCGCCAACAAAAAAATCCAATACGGTTCGAGAGCCCAACAACAGAATCGCCAAACCAGAGGACGTTGAGCAACAAAAGACAGGAAACCAAAGAGGTTCTCTTAAAGAAAAAATTGACCTTACCCGAATGTAAGCGGAAACGACTGAAAGAAACAGCTTTCTCCATGACTCTACACACTCGCAAAGCGGGTGTCTGCAGACGTGTGCTCACAGTCGTAGTTCCGGCTGTAATACTGACAGTCATTATGATTTATGACGTTGTCAAAGTTATGACGGTTTCTTGCTATTATAACTCTCCAACTGATTTTCTCAGATTGTGTGTTTCTCCGAATTGCACTGATCTAAACAAATTATAACCATTATTATCGTTACCACCATCGACACAATATATACATTTTATCGTTATTATTGTTAATAATATCAAAATCGTTCGCAGCTCGTGGTCTTGCGGTCACGTCCTCGCTTCCCGAGCACGGTGTCCCGGGTACGATTCCCAGCTGGGTCAGGTATTTTCACCTGCCTCGAGATGATTGGGTGTTTGTGTTGTCCACATCAATTCATCATCATTCGTGCAAGTGGCGAGACTGGACTGAGCAAAGGTTGGGAATTTGTATGGGCGTTAATAACCGCGCAGTTAAGTGCCCCACAATCCAAACATCATCATCAATATCACAATCATCTGTGGCATGTTAAAAGCTATTCTTGTAGGGGGGGGGGGAATCCGGTTTGGTTTCTCGCTCAGTACTAAACTTTTTTGGATGTTACTGATCTGTTACTTGATGATAGCATAATGAACCGAAAATTGGTTTCCAAGTAAACAAATATTAATGAAACAAACTGCAACTAGTTTGCTTTTCATCTTTACGTGTCTACAGTTCCTTGCCATACGTGACACCAAAGAACCGCAGTTATTCTTTTGCTGTGTCCTGAAAATCGTGAATCAGCTACAACAATAAAAATGTACAAGCAGATACACTTCGTAAGTTCTATCTACAGAACGGGAATGAACCATCTCAAAGTTCGAGACGTATCTACAGCGCCATATCGAAATCATTCGTTCAAGTTGCCGTTACAATTATTTCTGGAAAAAAGAAAGAAATGTTAATTTCTGAAACATATATGCTGAAAATGTTATTCCGCCGCTACGATGTTAACCAACTGCAGACGCGCTCCCTGTGAGCTTTCGTGCCAGCACCGAGCACATCGTGCCTTGCATTTCGCATAGCTCACGCCGACTGGTGGCGATTCTCTGAACTGCGTGGTCGTGCCGGCTGGTTTCCTATCCGGCTGATCTCTCTGTTGTAAATCTTCCGCCGACAGGGACCGCTGGCAGCGAAGTTTTAGCTGCTGTAAAGACCCCCTTAACAAAGTTGGTTGGCAGACAGTTGAAGATGAACCTAAGATAACCCCGAAAAATAAGATTCGGATGACTCAGAAAGCCTTGCGGGACCCGCAAATCTAAGGAGGCGCTAGCGGCACGATCGAGCGAGCTACCGTTTTATGCATCACAAACGAGACGCGTAGAATGTTACGACCAGCTGATGCGAAGTGTCTTACGCAAGCTGTTTCCAAAATGATGCTTTTATATTATTACCAAAAATGGCTTTTCTGCGATTAAATATTCTGCCCGTTTCAATTTTACAGCGATCAGAACCTGTTAATGAAATCTAATTTCTTGCAGCAATTTCAAAATTTGGATTTGTATGACTAAAATTGCCTCAGGTTTAAATATTCAATCCCACAAGCCGTCTGCTGAATTCCCTTCGACATGCGAAAAGTAGGTATCCATTACGTCTCGGGGTCGATTAAATGGTATTAATGACAATGTTTAACTTGCATAAATTCCCAAGAAAAAAATAGGCAGTTTTCAGTATTTATGTTGCGAATGTGTATTACGTCCAAGGAGATTAGTATTAAAGATTTTCAGTAAGAATTATCTGCAGGGCACTGCCAGTTTACTAATGGCACCAACAACTGGATTTCCCTAACTGTTTGGCTTAAATAATTTCCCCAACTGTTTGGCTTAAATATTAATAAAGTAATTTACTGCAGAGCACTCATTGGAAATGAAGTTTTATCTACAAAGTTGGTGACATTGTTTTTTCTGTTGCGTCAGAACACGCATGTCACCGTAGTCCAATAGAATGGCGCACGATATTATATTATCATCATTCAAAATATTCTGTTGTGTAGCTTGCAACAAATCACCAGGTTTCGGTTATGATACGATTTGAGATCATCAATATTTACTTTGAAGCCACTTTTCAAATACAAAAGTCACGAAGTGCAAAATAAATTGAACTAATATCTGCACGTAGTTAGGAAGCTGTAATGAAATCGAAAGAATGAACAGTCTGCGTTGACAGTCGTGCTATGGGAAATGGCGTGAAGCCGATGCGCCGAAGACATTTCTTGCAGTTTCGTCGTAAAGGCTCAGCAGTGCGATGTTGGTTTACAAGCTTTGTGAGCATAGGCAGTTGACATACGAGCCAGGCTCGGTATTCAGCCGTAAGCTCTTACCCTACAATTCTTCGCGAAACACTTCCCTGCCGAAAGTTCCTCTTCGTAGATACGACTAATAAAATGTCTAAGCTCCACCACAGCAGCACTACAAAATGCGTTCAGTTTCGGTTACACGACGAACCGCACGAATTTAAAGGTTGTCGAGAAAACGAAGCATGTTGGTATTACAATTACGAACTTAAACTGGACTAGTCGCATAAAAAATGCTGCAGGGGAGGCGAACTAAAGACTGCGTTTAATTGGCAAAACCCTCATAGAACATTCAACAAATCTACTCGCACTACAGAGGTTGCCTACACTACACATCTCCGTCCTGCTCTGGATATGCGTATATATAATGCGATATGCGTTCCGTATTTGGAAAGGACTGACAGAGGACATCGAAGAAGTTTAAAGAACCACAGCTGGTTTAGTATTATGACGAAACTGCTAAGAGAGTGACATGGAAATGATAAGCTAGTTGAGGTGGCAATTATCAAAACGAAAACTCTTTCTAGTTTTTTCCACGAAATTTCAGTCACGAACTTTCTCCTACGAATACCAAATTGTTTTGTTGACTCTCTCCCGCATAGGGAGAAATGACCATTGTGATAAAACAGGACAAATCAGAGCTCTCACGGAAAAATTGTGGTTTGGTTCTCCCACGTGCTATTCGAGAGTGAAATGGAAGAGTAATAGTTGAAAGTGGCCGGCCGGTGTGGCCGAGCGGCTGTAGGCGCTTCAGTCTGGAACCGCGCGACCGCTACGGTCGCAGGTTCGAATCCTGCCTCGGGCATGGATGTGTGTGATGTCCTTAGGTTAGTTAGGTTTGAGTAGTTCTAAGTTCTGGAGGACTGATGACGTCAGAAGTTAAGTCCCATAGTGCTCAGAGCCATTTGAACCAAGTTGAAAGTGGTTCTATGAACCGTCCGCCAAACATTCAAGTGTTAATTGCTGAGTATTCACATAGATGTAAATGTAGGTGAAGACTGGGTCCTTTCCTTTGGCAAAACGTCTATTATTTAGTTTTCCTTAGCGGTGTAATAGACCTTTATCGTGTAAATGTTGACTGCTTGTTGACAGATGTGGAGTACTATTAGCAGTTTCCACTTATAGTACTACTCCGATGATTACTTGCTCCATAGCGTATTTGCAAATGGAGCGCAAGCGCTGATGTCGATTCCATTTATATGATCAGTTTTTTTTTTCGATTGTTGGTTAGCCTGTATGTAGAAGGAGAGCCACTTTCCTGTTGGCGATCTCAAGTGGGAGCAGGAATTTTCGTTAGCTTTTTGAAATACGAGAAGGATATCAGTAAACAGTTCCACACCCTTCTCCAATACATGGCTCTGATGCTTCTCCATTTGGAGAGGTGGTCTGAGGGCGTATCTGCGTCCACAAAAATGACGTCTATCGTAGCATCTGGCTGACATAGGGTGCTTTGGTGCTTCTGGTGATTTAAGAACTTGTAATCGTAAACACCGCCTCGAGCAAAGGTCCTAGATGGAAGTGGGGGGTTGGGAGTGGGAACGACTTTTCAATCAGTTTTTCGAGGCAAAACACATGTCGACCACCTCTTTGAGTGTAAAGATTAGTGAATACAGCAAACATATCGAAAAGTGTCGCGACCTAGTGTGCATGAACCAGATACAGACAGTGTTACAGGCGACATCGCTTGTTGACCTCCAAAACTGTGTCTGCAAATCACGAACGAAATCTGTAGGCTGCGCTGACATTTTTCACACCTTGCGAAGGACCAGGAGCAGGTTTTATACACACAGTATTGTAAGCACGATGAAATTTGCCTATCCCACCGCTCACCTGAGAACGAGAGATTGCCAATGTAATGACTGCTGTTGCTGCTTGGTTTGAGGACGCTAAATGAACTTGCGACACACACACACACACACACACACACACACACACACACACACACATGCAGTAACAAGATATCAAAGTCAGCAATTTCATGTCCCCCATGTCTCCCTTGATTGCCATAATCACGATGGAAGCGAGACAGCTGGCAAATGAGAGAGTCTTATTTCCACTATTATTTCTGAACAATTTACAATGGTAGTGAAATGTGGAACAAAAGCAACGCCACAAATTGTCCTCTGTCGTGCTAAACAGCGCATTTTAAAAACTACGTATTTTACCGCCTTCGAAGTCCTCCCTTCACAAAACAATGCACATGCTGTAAAAACTTTCATTAACATCCCGGATGATGTGAGAACTATTAGCTCCTCTTTCAAAGCAACAGTAACGAGGGGAGATAGAGGAAGACGTGTGGCATTTAGAGCTTCCGTAATTGGGTAACTGCTCCAGAGAGCGTTTAACGCTGTGTGGGAAATACGGCAATAAATGACACAGACACTGGAATGCTTCCGTGTGTCATACCACAGTCACGATGCGCTCACGCAGATGAAAATACCCATTAAAAGTTCAACTGACAGAATGTGTTTACACTCTTCGACAGCTTTTCCTGTCGAAAGGCACCAAACGTTCTGGGCTCAGCAATGCGTGCCGGCATTCCAGATCAAGTGTGAAAGGAGACCGTGGAGCGACCTGCTCACCGGTCTATATGTAGCTGAATATGGTACTTACGATGTCAGGAGATAAACGCTGTGCTAATTTGAAGACAAGTTAATGAGGGAACATGACCACAAATATTCGAAATAAAATAGTGTAATGGACAATTTAGGATCTTGTACCCATAATGCAGCAAAGGGAACGGTAAACTAGCCACTCAAGTTGCTAAACTTGTCTGCGGCTGGACAATTCCATTCTTTTTCTGGATTCTGTATGTGTTCCTTCTCTCATCGTGCTTCGCATTGAAGTTGCATTGGACGAATGCCTCGCTGTCCGTCAGTCTGCGCAACATCGATAACGTAAAAAAAAAACGTGAAAAGTCTAGAAACTGTGGTACTGAGTAATGCTGAAAAATTTCGTTTAGGAGAAACTCGAAGGATGACGTTTAATTTTTAAACAGTACTACGAACTTGATTTCAAAGTGGAATTAATCAGTATTCTCCAACGCTTTTTATACCGGTTGGGTAGAAACTGTGCATATTAGACAAAGAACACGCCACACCAATATGTATCAGTAGTCATTTTATTCAGACATCATTGGAGAAAGCACAGCATAGCTTAACAATGGTTCAAATAAAAATGTTAGCCCCAGCGAAGCACTTGATTTGCAGAACACATATCTGTAACCACTTCACAGCCCAACGTATGGGCACTATGCGGGACTTATACCAACCATCAATTGCCAGAAAGTAACCATTTAGAAGAAAGACTTCCGGACAACTTAAGCTGAAACCAGAAGATTGAAACTATTGAACTATTGACCAAGGCAAAAATATATAGAAGTTCAAAAATGGCTCTGAGCACTATGGGACTTAACTTTTGAGGTCATCAGTCCCCTAGAACTTAGAACTACTTAAAAGTAACTAACCTAAGGACATCACATCCATGCCCGAGGCAGGATTCGAACCTGCGACCGTAGCGGTAGCGCGGTTCCAGACTGCAACGCCTAGAACCGCTCGGTGTATAGCAGTGTGTGTGTGTGTATGTGTGGGGGGGGGGGGACAACAGATGGCCTATTTTACGTATTGTGAGTGATGGACGTTTTGAAAAAAATCAAGGCTGTACGTAAATTATACCTGTAAACTTCAGTATAACATATTTTTGATAAGCGTAATTAATATAAACGGCGTAATTTACATAAAAATTACAAATTACGTCAAATTTGCAGTAAACAAGGCTCCTTTGTGCTACATATTAAAGTAAGAGTTCATAATTTTATCCTCATACCCATGTAACTCCCTTCGTGTGTTGCAACTATTCCAGTTCTTGTTCATTTCATCATATATGATTTTATTGGTCTTGCTGGCTTAGCACTCCATAGCGTAATTTACATATTTACATGACACTAAGAACGGGCCTTCATTTGTGAATTTCTTTAGTCAATTAGCATTCAAGCTTGTACCCAGTAGATTAACCGTTGCTGTCCGACACGCATACGCGAAAGATGATGGAATATTCAATCCGCTGGGAAAACTTCAATAATAGTGTGTTTTTGTTGTACAGCTGCAAGCTAGTTTATATCTTGAAGGAATGCGCTGGTGCAAAAATTTCAGGCTCTAGCGTAATAAGGTGAGGGACGAACATTGTCAGGTTGCAGTCTTGTTAATCTCTGTAGGAAACGTCTATACATTGGCGGGATTAAAACCTGATCGGAAAGGAAGTTAGTCGCAAACTGTTGTAGATTTCTGTTTTGCATAGTTGCCTTAGTGGACACCAATTAGAAACATACTTAACAGAAAACGTAGAACTAGCAGCTGTTTAATGCCTGGCTACTTTCACTAGTCCAGGCTGTGCTCTGGCATTTCACTGCGTAGCACATCGTTCATAGACAGCAATGGCAGTGCGCTAAAGGTAATAATAATCAGTGGTATGTCAGTCGAGAACTACTTTAAATTATTGGACAGGTTTGAGGGTGAAGCACAGCCTTCTTCCTTGTTCTGAGTGTAGTAACAGCTGTAGTAGTTCTCAAGTTTTAGTTCCATGTTTCGATGTTTTATCAGAGGAATTGCACGAGTAGGTTTAGGTTTCGTAAATTCTGGTGATATTTTAATACCACAGGATTGAATTTTGGTTATAGGAAGGAAAAGCTTTCTCTCTCTCTCTCAAACAAGTTGTGGACGAGATAGCGCAGTTTGCAGCCATTCTAAGCCTTTACTCTCGGATAAACTTGTAATTTAAAAAACTAAAACTCGTTCCATACTTGCGAGACCTTTGGAGAAAAGAGAACCACTTGCATGAATATCAAGAGCTCAGATGGAAACCCAGTTCTAAGCAAAGAAGGGAAAGCAGAAAGGTGGAAGGAATATATAGAGGGTCTATACACGGGCAATGTTCTTGAGGGCAATATTATGGAAATGGAAGAGAATGTAGATGAAGACGAAATGGGAGATACAATACTGCGTGAAGAGTTTTACACAGCACTGAAAGACCTGAGTGGAAACAAGGCCCCGGGAGTAGACAACATTCCATTAGAACTACTGACGGCCTTGGAAGAGCCAGTCCTGACAAAACTCTACCATCTGGTGAGCAAGATGTATGAGACAGGCGAAAACCCTCGGACTTCAAGAAGAATATAATAATTCCAATCCCAAAGAATGCAGGCGTTGATAGATGTGAAAATTACCGAACAATCTGTTTAATGAGCCACAGCTGCAAAATACTAACGCGAATTGTTTACAGACGAATGGAAGAACTAGTAGAAACCAATCCTGGGGAAGATCAGTTTGGATTCCGTAGAAATATTGGAACACTTGAGGCAATACTGACCTTCCGACTTATCTTAGAAGAAAGATTAAGGAAAGGCAAACCTACGTTTCTAGCATTTGTGGACTTAGAGAAAGCTTTTGAGAATGTTGACTGGCATACTCTCTTTCAAATTCTTAAGGTGGCAGCGATAAAATACAGGGAGCAAAAGGCTATTTACAATTTGTACAGAAAGCAGATGGCAATTATAAGAGTCGAGGGACATGAAAGGGAAGCAGCGGTTGGGAAGGGAGTGAGACAGGGTTGTACCCTCTCCCCGATGTTATTCAATCTCTATATTGAGCAAGCAGTGAAGGAAACAAAAGAAAAATTCGGAGTAGGTATTAAAATCCATGGAGAAGAAATAAAAACTTTGAGGTTCGCCGATGACATTGTAATTCTGTCAGAGACAGCAAAGGACTTGGAAGAGCAGTTGAACGGAATGGACAGTGTCTTGAAAGGAGGGTATAAGATGAACATCAACAAAAGCAAAACAAGGATAATGGAATGTAGTCGAATTGAGTCGGGTGATGCTGAGGGAATTAGATTAGGAAATGAGACACTTAAAGTAGTAAAGGAGTTTTGCTATTTGGGGAGCAAAATAACTGATGATGGTCGAAGTAGAGAGGATATAAAATGTAGACTGGCAATGGCAAGGAAAGCGTTTCTGAAGAAGAGAAATTTGTTAACATCGAGTATAGATTTAAATGTCAGGAAGTCGTTTCTGAAAGTATTTGTATGGAGTGTAGTCATGTACGGAAGTGAAACATGGACGATAAATAGTTTGGACAAGAACAGAATAGAAGCTTTCGAAATGTGGTGCTACAGAAGAATGCTGAAGATTAGATGGGTAGAACACATAACTAATGAGGAAGTATTGAATAGGATTGGGGAGAAGAGGAGTTTATGACACAACTTGACTAGAAGAAGGGACCGGTTGGTAGGACATGTTCTGAGGGATCAAAGGATCACCAATTTAGCTTTGGAGGGCAGCGTGGAGGGTAAAAATGGTAGAGGGAGACGAAGAGATGAATACAACAAGCAGATCCAGAAGGATGTAGGCTGCAGTAGGTACTTCGAGATGAAGAAGCTTGCACGGGATTGAGTAGCATGGAGAGCTGCATCAAACCAGTCTCAGGACTGAAGACCACAGCAACAACAATATGTGCAAGAAAGCGCGCTTCTTAAAGCCTATAACCCTTGACATGCTGACTTAGCATGATTCATCACATTTGATCAAAATGAAACGTTGCATGTTTTCCATAATCAAGTCGAAATTGCAAATTTGTAAACGGCATAAGATTGGAGGAGATGAAGTGGTTGACACACAGTAGTACCGTTCACGATTAGCGTAGCTCATATAACCTTTGCGCCATGATCATTTTTGTTTTCCTCAGTCACTTCGGTCACATGCTGGAATGTTTCCTTCTACGAGGAGGGACTTGCTCCCCTTCCAGCAACAGTTGTCCGCAGGGTGTTTGAGCAACTAGGCCTTCATAACCTTCGTCAATCTGCTGTAGAACTGTGGAGCACATATTTATAGTCATGTTTAAGGCCGTTTTAGAATCCGAAAAATATCCTGTGTAGGAATCACCAGGTCACTTTCATCTTCCACGATACCAGAAGGCAACAGATGGCAGTGCAAAAGTTCATGCGTGTTAATTGGCTCCCGGAAGCGTTCGATAACGAACAAGATGCGAACGTACGGAATATCAGACCAATTTTATAACTGAAGAGTTTACAGCGTATGTAGCACAGCATGCCAGTTGTAACAGAGGGAAATCAGAAGTAAATGTGACTTCGGTGTTACTCCAAGGGAATATAGTAGGACCATTACTGGTCACTGTATACGTAACTGGTCTAGTGGATAACGTTGAAAGTTTCATTAGCTCTTCGCGAATGATGCTTTTGTGTACAGAAAAATCAGAACGCTGAACTGCACGGACAGGAAGAGCTGAGAGGAATCAACGCTTGACGCAGGGATTGGCAATTCACCCTCAGCGTTAACAAAGAGGAAGTAGAGAAGAAGGGCAGAGCGAAGTCGTCACGAAGACGCTCATACAGCGACAGAGGCAGACACGAGACGACACCAGCTGAGCATCGCGGGATGATTTTAAAATTCTGAGAGCGAATGTTTGCTAAAGGAGTCAATCAACACACTGCTTCCTCCTACGTACAGCTCGCGGGATGACTACGAAGATAAAAATTAAAGAGATTCGAGATCAAACGGAGGCTTACCAACAGTCTTTCTTCCCACACTGCAATAGCGACTGGAACATGAAAGTAGACAAGTGGAATGTATATGTAGATGCTGGTTGCAAGCTGTCTAGCTTATTTTTGGTGTTTAAGAAAAGTGATGTAAGCTGTATTACCACTCGATGTGTCATGTGTCTACTGGACATCTTTCAAACAGTAGTTTTCGATACTCTATATGTTACGTCAGACTGCAAGACCTATGTGGTATGTAGCTCTGGAATTAAATCAGTTCCTTGGCGAACAGTTGATGATCGGGCAACCTTTTCTCCTCTGACACGGAAAGAAGGAAGATTACAGTTTAACGTCTCGTCGACAGCGTGGTCATTACAGACGAAGCAAAAACCCGGGTTACGAAAGGATTGGGGAGTGTGTGTGTGTGTCTGTGTGTGTGTGTGTGTGTGTGTGTGAGAGAGAGAGAGAGAGAGAGAGAGAGAGAGAGAGAGAGAGAGAGAGAGAGAGAGGGAGAGAGAGAATCAGCAAAGCCCAGTTCAAAGGGACCATCCCGGGATTTAAAAAAAAAAAAAAAAGTGGTTCAAATGGCTTAACTGCTGAGATCATAAGTCCCCTAGAACTTAGAACTACTCAAACCTAACTAACCTAAGGAAATCACACAAATCCATGCCCAAGGCAGGATTCGAACCTGCGACCGTAGCGGTTGCGCAGTTCCAGACTGTAGCGCCTAGAACGGCTCGGCCACTTCGGCCGGCCCGGCATTTTCCTGGAGGGATTGATGGAAATTGCGGAAAATGTTCATCAAGATGGCCGGATGGGAATTTGAACCGTCTTCTTGCCAAACGCGAGTACAGTGTTCCAATTACCGTACTGGCCAAACCCAGGTGATTTAAATTTCGAACACGCTGAGTTCGCACCGGCCGCCTACCGGCCCACCGCCTGCACTCCATCTAGCCGCTGAGGCAGCTGGAGGTCGGGATCGTTCGCCGTGCCCAGCCGCACCACACGTACGTCGCTGTATTGCCGGTCCCGTGGAAGGCGAGCTGAACGGGGAGCAGCGGAGCTGACCCGCGGTCTCGGCCGGTCCGGAAAGACCGGTTGGGATCGCCATCTCCACCGCGGCCGCCACCGCCGCGGAATACCGAGGAGGAGCCGGCGAGGCCGCCCGCCGTCTGGGCCATCTCTCCAAGCCGCCACCACTTGCCTCTGTGCCGCAGCGGGCCGCGAGACGGGTTCGGAAAATGATGCGCCCGACCTGACACTGCTGGAGCGACACACCTCCCCACGCGCCTTTTGGCATACGTGCCACGCCTACCGCCAATGCTACCGGCTGCAGAGCTCGGTTACGACACGGTTTGTCGCACCGACCATAAATGCAGCGTACCATTTGGCTCCACCTGTCTGAATAATGTCAAATGCCTGTTTTCAGAATGATAATCGTTCAGTGGTGGTAACGGGGATCTCTTGGAATTTTGAGGAGAACCGTTATTCCATAACTGATAGGTAGGAAACTAATGTTTTTGATGCACTCCGCAAATGCAGTTGGTGTCACATATACAGTATGCGATCAAAAGTATCCGGACACCTGGCTGAAAATGACTTAAAAGTTCGTGCCACCATCCATCGGTAATGCTGGAATTCAGTATGGTGTTAGCCCACTTTTAGCCTTGATGACAGTTTCCACTCTGGCAAGCATACGTTCAATCAGGTGCTGGAAGGTATCTTGGGGAATGGCAGCCCATTCTCTACGGAGTGCTGCACTGAGGAGAGGTATCGATGTCGGTCGGTGGGGCCTGGCACGAAGTCGGCGTTGCAAAACATCCCAAAGGTGTTCTGTAGGATTGAGGTCAGGACTCTACGCAGGCCAGTCCATTACAGGGATGTTATTGCCGTGTAACCACTCCGCCACAGGCTGTGCATTATGAACAGTTTGCTCGATCGTGTTGAAAGATGGAATCGCCATTCCCGAATTGCTCTTTAACAGTGGGAAACAAGGAGGTGCTTAAAAATATCAATGTAGGCCTGTGCCGTGATGGTGCGACGCAAAACAAGAAGGGGTGCAAGCTCGCTCCATGAGAAACACGGCCACACCATAACACCATCGCCTCCGAATTTTACTGTTTGCGCTGCACACGGTGGCAGATGTTCACCGGGCATTCGCCATACCCAGACCCTGCCATCGGATCGCCAAGTTTGTGTATCGTGATTCGTCACTCCACACAACGTTTTTCCACCGTTCAATGGTCCAATTTTTACGCTCCTTACACGGAGCGAGGCGTCGTTTGGCATTTACCGGCGTGATGTGTGGCTTATGAGCAGCCACTCCATCATTTAATCCAAGTTTCCTCACCTCCCGCCTAACTGTCATAGTACTTGCAGTGGATCCTGATGCAGTTTGGAATTCCTGTTTGATGGTCTGGATAGATGTCTGCCTATTACACATTACGACCCTCTTCAACTGTCGGCGGTCTCTGTCAGTCAACAGACGAGGTCGGCCTGTACGGTTTTGTGCTGTACATGTCCCTTCACGTTTCCACTTCACTATCACATCGGAAACAGTTGACCTAGGGATGTTTAAGAGTGTGGAAATCTCGCGTGCAGGCGTATGACACGCGTGACACCCAATCACCTGACCACGTTCGAAGTCCGTGAGTTCCGCGGAGTGCTCCCTTATGCTCTCTCACGATGTCTAATGACTACTGAGGTCTCTGATATGGAGTAACTGGCAGTATGTGGCAACACAATGCACCTAATGTGATAAACGTATGTTTTTGTGGGTGTCAGGATACTTTTGATCACATAGTGTACGTAGCAACAAGAGAACCATCTATCACCGAGGTATTTGCTGTTACGAGCCACTTGCTTGCACACAGCAGCTGAACAATCTCTTCACAGGGCCAAATACGGTTTGGCAACAGCTATGACAAAAATATTGGGTTGGTGCAGAAAGTTCGTAGCGTTTTCGCATAAGTTTAATAACCCCAACAGAGACTTCAGTCATTATTAATGTACTCTCTTCCATTGTTTACAATAGTTTGCCAACGCCGGGATAACTTTCAGTTTAACAACTGTAGGAAACGCGCAGTTTTGAGGAGAAGAAGTCGTCGAGCTATGTTCGGAGCCCATTGTCATACGGAGAGGAAGATCCTTGAAAGTTGCTCGAAAGAGCTCGGGAAAGGTGAAACTCTAAGTGCGCGAAGCTGAGGTGAATAACGTTTGAACTCTTAAGTTAAGAAGAAGTGTAGGAACTTATCGTTTTGTCATCGGATTCACGATCAGCGCCTACACTCCTAACGCATCTGTACGTTGGAAGAAATAACCGTCCCACTGCGTGCGACGCAGGGCAGCTCACAGTATTATTACACAACTGTTAACAAGAGCCAGGTTATGTTGTATGCAGGAACATTACCTCGTTAAAGGGAACGAGGTGGTGTGCCGTTACCAGTAGTCTACAATAACTTCGTGTTCGAAATGTCTAACGTCTTCCATACATTTTTAGTAAACTTAGTCCTCGAACTATCATGTCAGGCTACAAGTGAAGCGTATGCAACGTGATGTGAACCTGTTAGCAAGTTGTAAACGTCTACTAATGGAGGAGTAACGCTGTCAGTAATAATCATCAAGACTAATAGAGTAGGTTGAAGAGACCTTTTGATATATCAATAAAATATTTTATGTTTTATTATTCTTTTATTAATTTTTAATATTTATTAAAAAAAACTTGTCTTGAAGCTTGGGTTCGTCCATAAGAACAGACTGAAATTGTCTGCAAGAAGGATAGCTTTTTTTCATTCACACACGACATTCGCCTTTCGGAAATTCCATTTGATCGTCACTGTTGAAGACTTGCTGAATTGTGCTCCAGCTGTACTGGCTGTAATCTTTCTTCTTCTTTAGCCGCACCAACCAGTGCAATATTAGTTGCAATACGCACCAGTACCGGTACAATCAATCACATGTACGTTGACTGTGGCTGTTTTAAACTAACTGCAGGCACTTAATGTACTTACCACTCCTTGCAAGCTTCCATAAAAGGTAATACAAAACGTCTTAGACAGGCTCTTAAACATTATGTGGCAAAGTAATCCACTTCGCTTTTACAGTAATTTATGTATTATGCACACGGTGCGGTCTCAGAGAGGAGACGGGTAAATGTTCGTTGCATCTGCGGCAAGGCCACCTGAGTAGTGCAAACAGACCAGCGCGTGCAAGGGCATCCATCTGTCGTGCCGAGAGTGTCTCTCATACCGTTTACGTGGGCCATCTACAGGGTGTTTCAAAAATGACCGGTATATTTGAAACGGCAATACAAACTAAACGAGCAGCGATAGAATTACACCGTTTGTTGCAATATGCTTGGGACAACAGTACATTTTCAGGCGGACAAACTTTCGAAATTACAGTAGTTACAATTTTCAACAACAGATGGCGCTGCAAGTGATGTGAAAGATATAGAACACAACGCAGTCTGTGGGTGCGCCATTCTGTACGTCGTCTTTCTGCTGTAAGCGTGTGCTGTTCACAACGTGCAAGTGTGCTGTAGACAACATGGTTTATTCCTTAGAACAGAGGATTTTCCTGGTGTCGGAATTCCACCGCCTAGAACACAGTGTTGTTGCAATGAGACGAAGTTTTCAACGGAGGTTTAATGCAACCAAAGGACCGAAAAGCGATACAATAAAGGATCTGTTTGAAAAATTTCAACGGACTGGGAACGTGACGGATGAACGTGCTGAAAAGGTAGGGCGACCGCGTACGGCAACCACAGAGGGCAACGCGCAGCTAGTGCAGCAGGTGATCAGACAGCGGCCTCGGGTTTCCGTTCGCCGTGTTGCAGCTGCGGTCCAAATGACGCCAACGTCCACGTATCGTCTCATGCGCCAGAGTTTACACCTCTATCCACACAAAATTCAAACGCGGCAACCCCTCAGCGCCGCTACCATTGCTGCACGAGAGACATTCGCTAACGATATAGTGCACAGGATTGATGATGGCGATATGCATGTGGGCAGCATTTGGTTTACTGACGAAGCTTATTTTTACCTGGACGGCTCCATCAATTAACAGAACTGGCGCATATGGGCAACCGAAAAGCCCCATGTTGCAGTCCCATCGTCCCTGCATCCTCAAAAAGTACTGGTCTGGGCCGCCATTTCTTCCAAAGGAATCATTGGCCCATTTTTCAGATCCGAAACGATTACTGCATCACGCTATCTGGACATTCTTCGTGAATTTGTGGCGGTACAAACTGCCTTAGACGACACTGCGAACACCTCGTGGTTTATGCAAGATGGTGCCCGGCCACATCGCACGGCCGACGTCTTTAATTTCCTGAATGAATATTTCGATGATCGTGTGATTGCTTTGGGCTATCCGAAACATACAGGAGGCGGCGTGGATTGGCCTCCCTATTCGCCAGACATGAACCCCTGTGACTTCTTTCTGTGGGGACACTTGAAAGACCAGGTGTACCGCCAGAATCCAGAAACAATTGAACAGCTGAAGCAGTACATCTCATCTGCATGTGAAGCCATTCCGCCAGACACGTTGTCAAAGTTTTCGGGTAATTTCATTCAGAGACTACGCCATATTATTGCTACGCATGGTGGATATGTGGAAAATATCGTACTATAGAGTTTCCCAGACCGCAGCGCCATCTGTTGTTGAAAATTGTAACTACTGTAATTTCGAAAGTTTGTCTGCCTGAAAATGTACTGTTGTCCCAAGCATATTGCAACAAACGGTGTATTTCTATCGCTGCTCGTTTAGTTTTTATTGCCGTTTCAAATATACCGGTCATTTTTGAAACACCCTGTAGCTACATGCGACTAAGTCCGCCCAGTGCTGACTGTAACATGCAGGGCGACAGTTTTTGAACTACACTCCTGGAAATTGAAATAAGAACACCGTGAATTCATTGTCCCAGGAAGGGGAAACTTTATTGACACATTCCTGGGGTCAGATACATCACATGATCACACTGACAGAACCACAGGCACATAGACACAGGCAACAGAGCATGCACAATGTCGCCACTAGTACAGTGTATATCCACCTTTCGCAGCAATGCAGGCTGCTATTCTCCCATGGAGACGATCGTAGAGATGCTGGATGTAGTCCTGTGGAACGGCTTGCCATGCCATTTCCACCTGGCGCCTCAGTTGGACCAGCGTTCGTGCTGGACGTGCAGACCGCGTGAGACGACGCTTCATCCAGTCCCAAACATGCTCAATGGGGGACAGATCCGGAGATCTTGCTGGCCAGGGTAGTTGACTTACACCTTCTAGAGCACGTTGGGTGGCACGGGATACATGCGGACGTGCATTGTCCTGTTGGAACAGCAAGTTCCCTTGCCGGTCTAGGAATGGTAGAACGATGGGTTCGATGACGGTTTGGATGTACCGTGCACTATTCAGTGTCCCCTCGACGATCACCAGTGGTGTACGGCCAGTGTAGGAGATCGCTCCCCACACCATGATGCCGGGTGTTGGCCCTGTGTGCCTCGGTCGTATGCAGTCCTGATTGTGGCGCTCACCTGCACGGCGCCAAACACGCATACGACCACCATTGGTACCAAGGCAGAAGCGACTCTCATCGCTGAAGACGACACGTCTCCATTCGTCCCTCCATTCACGCCTGTCGCGACACCACTGGAGGCGGGCTGCACGATGTTGGGGCGTGAGCGGAAGACGGCCTAACGGTGTGCGGGACCGTAGCCCAGCTTCATGGAGACGGTTGCGAATGGTCCTCGCCGACACCCCAGGAGCAACAGCGTCCCTAATTTGCTGGGAAGTGGCGGTGCGGTCCCCTACGGCACTGCGTAGGATCCTACGGTCTTGGCGTGCATCCGTGCGTCGCTGCGGTCCGGTCCCAGGTCGACGGGCACGTGCACCTTCCGCCGACCACTGGCGACAACATCGATGTACTGTGGAGACCTCACGCCCCACGTGTTGAGCAATTCGGCGGTACGTCCACCCGGCCTCCCGCATGCCCACTACACGCCCTCGCTCAAAGTCCGTCAACTGCACATACGGTTCACGTCCACGCTGTCGCGGCATGCTACCAGTGTTAAAGACTGCGATGGAGCTCCGTATGCCACGGCAAACTGGCTGACACTGACGGCGGCGGTGCACAAATGCTGCGCAGGTAGCGCCATTCGACGGCCAACACCGCGGTTCCTGGTGTGTCCGCTGTGCCGTGCGTGTGATCATTGCTTGTACAGCCCTCTCGCAGTGTCCGGAGCAAGTATGGTGGGTCTGACACACCGGTGTCAATGTGTTCTTTTTTCCATTTCCAGGAGTGTATATGACAAAAGTACATTAGCTACAAACTACGGCGTGCACACACTTTATTCAACATGTAAACGTCACTACAGATATTCGAATTTAGGCTATGACATGTTCGATATGCCTGCCATCATTGGCAATGATGTGGCACAGACGAGTAGCGAAATTCTGCATGAGCCGCCGAAGTGTCGGAACATCGACGCTGTCGATGAACTCCTGAATGGCTGTTTTCAGCTCAGCAATGGTTTTGGCGTTATTGCTGTACACCTTGTCTTTAATATAGCCCCACAAGAAGGAGTCGTCTGTGTTCAGATCCAGAGAATACGGCGGACAATCGAGGCCCATACCAGTGGCTTATGGGTATCCCAGAGCCAGAATGCGGTCCCGAAAGTGCTCCTCTAGGGCATCAAACACTCTCCTGTTTCGATGGTGTCGAGCTCCATCTTGTATGAATCACATCTTGTGGAAATCAGGGTCATTTTGGATAAAGGGGATGAAATCATCTTCCAAAACCTCCAGGTACGTGCCACCAAGGAATATCGCACCGATTATTCCGTGACTAGATATTGCACGGCACACAGTCAGCCGTTGAGGGTGAAGAGACTTCTCGATCGCGAAATCTGGATTGTCAGTCCCCCCCCCCCCCCCAATATTAACGAACCCATCCACATAAAGTGGGCTTCGTCGCTAAAGTAAACCACACGTGCGCAAACTAATCCCCGTCATGCGCCGTGGCCAACCGTGCAATTCGAACGTTCTAGCGCAAACCGTTCAGGAGTTACGACTATTTTATTACGTATAGTTCTATAATTGTCACCCTGTGTGTAGTTTCTCTGGTAGGGCAGTTCCGGAGACTTCTCCGAGGGCCAAGATGTTCTCACGTATCGATACATCGACTTTGTAGTGAATCGCTTGATTGATGTTAAACTCGACGATATATCGAATGATATATGGGACTTCCGAAATATTTAAAAGATTCTTACATGAGAAAAGTTAGGTTCGAAGCAGAAAACCGTTATTATATATGCTTGTTCTGCGAGAGGTCCGTTATTGCTGATTTGTACACACCTTTGGTCCAGAAATTTCTTTAATTTCCATAAAATAGTTGAGATTTTCATACCTTTCGAATTAAAAGGAAATTTATATAAATAGTTGATGAACACGCTTTTGGACCAGAAACTTTTATAAAAAGAAAAAGATTTGCAATGGTTTTTAATTAAGAGAAATTTATAGATTTGGTTATATAAACCTATGTAAATAAAGATATCAAATGGTTCAAATGGCTCTGAGCACTATGGGACTTAACATCTTAGGTCATCAGTCCCCTAGAACTTATAACTACTTAAACCTAACTAACCTAAGGACATCACACACACCCATGCCCAAGGCAGGATTCGAACCTGCGACCGTAGCAGTCCCGCGGTTCCGGACTGCAGCGCCAGAACCGCTAGACCACCGCGGCCGGCATAAAGATATCAGAAAGTAAATAATTCAGTGAAGACACGTCTTGAGTCATCAGGAAACAGTCAAATCGGTAAAGGAGAGAAGTTGGGTTGCGTTGTTTGGGGAAGGAGACCAGACAGCGAGGCCATCGGTCTCATCGGATTAGGGAAGGACGGGGAAGGAAGTCGGCCGTGCCCTTTTTAAAGGAACCATCCCGGTATTTGCCTGGAGCGATCTAGGGAAATCACGGAAAACCTAAATCAGGATGGCCGGACGCGGGATTGAACCGTCGTCCTTCCGGTTGCGAGTCCAGTGTCTAACCACTGCGCCACCTCGCTCGGTAACGAGAGAAGTGCGTGGTAAAATTGATAGAGGCAAGGATTGAATACCAATGGTTCAAATGGCTCTGAGCGCTATGGGACTTAACTTCTGAGGTCATCAGTCGCCTAGAACTTAGAACTACTTAAACCTAAGTAACCTAAGAACATCACACACATCCACTCCCGAGGCAGGATTCGAACCTGCGACCGTAGCGGTCGCTCGGTTCCAGACTGTAGCGCCTAGAACCGCTCGGTCACACCGGCCGGCGATTGAATACATTAAGCAGGTTCAGACGCTACTTTCGAAAGAAGACCACAACAACAATATTTGACGGGACAATGGTTACTTATACCCAATAACTAATATAACTATATAAAAAAACCGAATTACGAATGCTCGCTATATCAGACAAATGCGTTAACATTTCCGATATATCGACATTATAATATCAGTGTGCGGCTATCAATATTATCTTTACAAAATATCGATATTTCCGACGAATCGATACGTCGTTTCAATCACTACCCATGGTACTGAGAAGTCCCAGTTCTGTGGGTGAGACGCCTGTATGTCTAGGGAATACGCGGAGGACCAGGCAGAGGGTAGATCCAAGGCGATTCTCACTCGGCAGGTATCACGACCGTGAACATCAGCGGAGGATGCCGAGTTTTCGAAATGTCACCGGTCTGGCGATCCGCTGCGCTTATGCGTGGACTCTTGTGGGTGCCGGGTGTCCTTGAAACCAGAACTCAGCTTAGTCACCTGCATTTGCATTACGCTGCAATGCCGACACTGCATTGTTTCTGCGCTCTTTGATTTCAGCTTAATCATGCAGCACCTTTGAGAAGCTGATGTAGAAGTGAAAAAATTTCATTCCCGAGTTAAAAAAGTAATGTGTTTCTGACAGTGTTACTGTCAAGTTCTGAATTTGACATTTTGTGAACTGCAGTCGCTGTAACTGAGAAGTCGTCTGCTTGTTTGCCAGAACGTGTCACAGGTGTGACTGTTGCAGCTCTGGCCAATCAGCAGGAGCACAATGGCAGCCGGCTAAAGGTAGCTGCCTCCAGTTGTTTCTTTTTCAAAGCCGTAGTCGCGGAGAGGTCATTCAAGCGAGTTGTGGTAGACCGCTAACGTCGGAATGAGTTTAAGTTCCAATAGCATCTGCAGTTTAAGGAAGGAAAAATATAGTTTGTATTATTTATTTATTAAATTCTTTGGGACCATGAAGAACCAAAGCCGCTTGGTCATGAGAAAGTCAGTATTTAGTTTACAGAATGCCCATTAGTAAATTTATAAACAAGGCAATTAAAGAATTAATAAAATGCGAAGAAACTTCCAGAGAGTGTATGAAGAAATAATACATTGCAGATAAAAGTTCTGGGAGACTTCGAAGAACTCGTGTACTGAATAGAAGGATTGAGTCGCAATGAAATTCAACTTATATTGGGGTTTATTACTCATTTTTTCAGTTGTTCTGGAAACTTACCGAAAATCAAACCTGCTGAATATTACACACGTTTCTGTACAATGCTTAACGAAGTGTTATCGAAGCGCACATCGTTTCCCTGTCTAGTGTTCACCGAATGACTGTTTCAGTTCCTTCTGAATGATTCAGTATTTTTTGGGATAGCCAGCAGGGAATGAGTGGTCAACGTTCGGTTAGCAAGCAGAGCAATCTTTTGCCCAGTTGAACAATCCTGTGACACACAAGGGGTAAGGCAGTTGAGCAGAATTCCTTTGATTTTTGCATGTGACGAGCGTGGAGGAATTAGAAACATTGTTGTGGAATCAAATATTCTCGTGGCAAGGAGGTGTCACGCTTTTGACTAGGGAAAGAAACAAAGGCTAATAAATACGTGATAATTAGTATGTTCATGCCTTATCAGTACACTGAATCAGAGTTTTGAGCTTCTCCGGCCACATGACAATCTCACTACAACCAATCAGCGACGCCAGTGGTAACTGTAGTAGTCATCTTCAACTGGAAACCTAGTAGTGTATCCTTTCCAATGCAATACACATGGGAGAAGTAATAATTCGATCTGTATTTCACTCCGAAGAACAATTGTACGTAGTTTAATTGCAGTGTGAATACTGCCGTAGTCCTTCAGACACAGGTTCGAATCCTGCCTCGGGCATGGATGTGTGTGATGTCATCAGGTTAGTTAGGTTTAAGTAGTTCTAAGTCTAGCGGACTGATGACCTCAGATGTTAAGTCCCATAGTGCTCACAAGGGAACCTCCCGATCGCAACCCCCTCAGATTTAGTTATAAGTTGGCACAGTGGATAGGCCTTGAAAAACTGAACACTGATCGATCGCGAAAACAGGAAGAAATTGTGTGGAACTATGAAAAAAATTAGTAAAATATACAAACTGAGTAGTCCATGCGATGATAGGCAACATCAAGGACACTGGGAGTCAAGGAGCGCCGTGGTCCCGTGGCTAGCGAGAGCAGCTACGGAAAAAGAGGTCCGAGGTTCAAGACATCCCTCAAGTGAAAAGTTTAATTTTTTATTTTCAGTTTATGTGACAAACTCTTATGTTTTCATTACTTTTTTGGGAGTGAATATCACATCCACAAGAAAACCCAAATCGGACAAGGTAGAAGAATCTTTTTACCCATTCGCCAAGTGTACTAGTTAGGTGGGTCGACGACATATTCCTGTCATGTGACGCACATGCTGTCACCAGTGTCGTATAGAATATATCAGACGTGTTTTCCTGTGGAGGAATCGGTTGACCTATGACCTTGCGATCAAATGTTTTCGGTTCCCATTGGAGAGGCACGTCCTTTCGTCAACTAATCGCACGGTTTTGCGGTGCGGTCGCAAAATACAGACACTAAACTTATTACAGTGAACAGAGACGTCAATGAACGAACGGACAGATCATAACTTTGCGAAAATAAAGAAAGTAAAATTTTCAGTCGAGGGAAGATTTGAACGAAAGACATCTCGTTCCAGAGCTGCTCACGCTAACCACGGGACCACGGCGCTCCTGAGCTCACATTGTCCTTAATATTGCCTATCTTGAGCATGAACTACTCAGTTTGTATATTTTGTTTATTTTTTCATAGTTCCACAGAACTTCTTCCTGTTTTCTCGATTAATCAGTGTTCAGTTTTTCAAGGCCTATCCACTGTGCCAACTTATAACTAATTCTGAGGGGGGTGCGATGGGGAGGTTCTCTTGTCAGAGCCGAGCCTTCAGATACACAAAAGCGAGTACAATATTACAGAATGTGGTGTTGCAATATTCTTTTTTTAGCGGGCTTAAGGCATTGCATTGCACATGGCACGGAGGAAAACGTTCGATGCATGGTAAATATTTTACTGGAGTTTCAGAGCTATTCCTTACTGTAACAAGGTCTTTAACATATGGTATAACAAATGTTAGGTGCCTACGTGTACATATTGTTTGACGATCATACTTGTACTAGAATATTTTTAATGATCTGATGATGGTAATAAGCCGAAACTGATCATTCGGAACTGTAAGGCATATGTGGTCAAGACGGATGTTTAGGTCCCGGCGGAGGTTCGAGTCCTCCCTCGGGCATGGGTGTGTGTGTTTGTCCTTAGGATAATTTAGGTTAAGTAGTGTGTAAGCTTAGGGAATGATGACCTTAGCAGTTAAGTCCCATAAGATTTCACACACATTTGAACATTTTGAACGGATGTTTACGAATTAAGTTCCTGATACGATTGCGGACTCGTTAATGGGTTTTATGTCTTCAGTTCACCTAATGACGTCATCGCTAAGTTGGTGTTAAGCCTTAACCTTCTTCCTCATGCACATTGCAGATAATGATTTAAAAATATAAGATGTCTACTCTCGATATGTCAAAGCACCGTACGCTTCTGAATATGCCATCTATATGAAAGCCTGAGTTGGTGGTACAACTTCAGAGAATTTTTTCATCGAAGACTGATAGATTGCCATCACTGGAGCGTCATAATCTTCCTAAATATGGCATCAAGAAAACTAAGCAGAACAAGGCAAAGGTAATGCGACAGGATCCAGCTTTTCCCTGGAGACATAGAACAGTGCAGCGTAACTTCAAGATAGAGAATCTCCACCTGGAAACGGTATGGGGTCGAATCAGCGGTAGTAGATAAGAACGTCACGTCATTTTCAAGAAAACTTTCAAGCTTTTATGATTAATTGAAATTTTATTCTGAGGTGACTGTCGCACGAATTAGAGGATTAAGACCCACCTACCTTTAAAGTACCATAGAGATGAATGCTAACTAAACCAGAGAGAGTTTCATCAGGATGAAGAGCGTAGGGACAATGATATCAAACTAGCAACTTCTTTGTGCATCGTATGTCGTACGTTTGCTAGAAGGTATCACTACGAAGAGTGTACCAGATCATTTTAGCGCCAATCCTTCTGTTCCCGATAGCTGGTTTTCTATTACTGTGCCATGGACGTACGTCTCACCCCTGATTCTCTACGAACAATACTTTCGTAACACACCGTTGCAAAACCTGTCGCGCCAAGTACTTGCTATATTTAGGTAGATTTTTTGTCAGCTGCAATTAGAAAGCCATTTAGACGTTATTCTGTTAAAATGTAAGGAATTAAGGAAAATAATAGACCCTTGCCCTTACCTAACTGTTCATGGTGTGATTGTCGAATATGTCCCTGAACGTCGTCCGTGAACTTTACTCGCGGATTTATCTGTCACGTTTTGGTTCCGTACGAACCGCTTCGTCCACGGTGGATTACACCTCACTGCGGGAAGCAGACTCTCACAACACAGCAACAGGCTTTGTTCCTAACTACTGAACGTGTATACGTTGGAAATTAATACGACGAACGTACAAAGTCGAGTGTGACGTTTAAAATTGCCGTTTGCGTAACTGATAAGGGCAGAGCGCTGGTGCTCGCTCATGAGAAACTCACAAAACAACATGTACATGTATGTACATACGTATATTTATCGTTCTATTATCCTGAACGCAGTGAGAACATTGATATTGAAAACGTTGTTAAAGAAACACGTTTGAGTATTATTTTATAAGTTTATCGAATTGGTCACACTGTTGCAAATGAATTTCTACGTATAGTAACATGTAAGAATTAATTTGTAGTAATTCACAAATTGTTGGATATTTATCACCCATGAAAGTAATTGGTTTGGCCTAAAATTCTAGAAATGTCAGTTATGACAAGTTATATTTGTCAACTGTGTGTGATGATCCTCAGGTCTTAAACACTAAAACGCAAATAAAAAATCTTTGTGACTTCCGTTTTTCATCCCTGCCACAAATCTTAGTGGAAGAAGAAATTTTAAAGTCACATCAAAGAAGAAAATTTGTTGAAAATGGTTACATTCTACGAAATTCTGCGAAATTTCGGTGAATCGTGTCATTGCTCCTTGTAACGCTTTGTTTTATTGACAATATATTTTATTTTGCTTTCAAAGGAACACGAGGTACAATTGTTTCTTGGTAGTTCCTTGTAGTCGTCGTTGTGACGTGTGGTGTACAAGATGGATAAAACGTGTTTCTTGGAATTTTCCACATTTCCATATGAAAGGTTGCTCGCAGCGCAAAATCAAATGAGATGAAGCTTGTGCATCGGCACTGGAACTATTTGTATATCTATTTATTTATAGTTTGGTCAGATGATTTCTGAATATGAAGCGTACTCCACTGTACCAATTGGGACATGTTACGGAAAACTACCGAAAAGCTTATAGCATGGCAATGAAAGATTCAAAGACGAAATTGCGCGAGATAGTTGTTGTAGTCATCTCAACTGAACATCTGGACTTTATCCTGGACAAGAAATAGTTGCTCGCTGGGTGTTGTGATTCCTTCTTTGAACACATTCCATATCGAAGCAGTACACAAGGTCGGTTCGAGGACATTTTTCACACGCCAACGCCTCCGTTCTCCCTCGTACACTTTCGCCCGTGTCAAATTTCGCTACTAATTGTGATAAGCACTGTATACAAAACTTGTTTTTAGACGTCCCCGGCTCACCTTACAGTTTGGAGCGCCAAGCGGCTTCTGCTAATTATGGTACGTCCTGCATGGAAATCTCGCAGTTGCGACCCCAAGTGGGGGCTTGTGGCGCTCGGCACTCCAAGCGGCTCCAGCGATACGTCAGCGCTGGATCAGGCAACGTTCAGAGCATTTCGCTGCACTTTTCACGAAGAGTGGGGACTCTGGATGAGAGACGAATTGACCATCAGAGTCGATTCAAAGCAATAGCCAAAAAAGAAAGAGTCATAAGGTTTCAAAATCTTTCCGACGACGAAGTCATTAGAGTCGGAACACAACCTCGGTTTGGGGAACGATAATGTAGAAAATCGGCAGCGCCACTTTTATGGGAACCATCCGGCATTCGCCTTAATAGATTTGGGGAAACAAGTAAAATCTAAATCTAGATGTGAACGGGGATTTGAATCGCCTCTCACCCGAATACGAGTCTCAGATTTTGTTATAAGTTGGCACAGTGGATAGGCCTTGAAAAACTGAACACAGATCAATCGAGAAAACAGGAAGAAGTTGTGTGGAACTATGAAAAAAATGAGCGAAATATACAAACTGAGTAGTCCATGCGCAACATAGGCAACATCAAGGATTGTGTGAGCTCCGGAGCGCCGTGGTCCCGTGCTTAGCGTTAGCAGCTGCGGAACGAGAGGTCCTTGGTTCAAGTCTTCCCTCGAGTGAAAAGTTTACTTTTTTTACTTTCGCAAAGTTATGATCTGTCCGTTCGTTTATTGACGTCTCTGTTCACTGTAATAAGTTTAGTGTCTCTGTTTTGCAACCGCACCGCAAAACCGTGCGATTAGTATACGAAACGACGTGCCTGTCCAATGGGAACCGAAAACATTTGATCGCCAGGTCATAGGTCAACCGATTCCTCCACAGGAAATCACGTCTGATATATTCTGTACGACACTAGTGACGGCATGTGCGTCACATGACAGGAATATGTTGTCGACCCACCTAACTTGTACACTTGGCGAATGGGTAAAAAGATTTTTCTACCTTGCCCGATTCTCGTTTTCTTGTGGATGTGATAACCACTCCAAAAAAAGTGATGAAAACGTAAGAGTTTGTCACATAAACGGCAACAAATGAATGCAACAGTTTCACAGTCGCACAGTTTTCCCTGTGCTCTGTCAAAACATATGTTTTTAACGTATTTGCGCTATAGTCGACTGACGCCGTGTGTTTCGATGTTTGTTTAGGTGTAGCGTCCCCATACTACGGCGCAGTTACCTCGCATCGGACGGACGGACGGACAGATAATAATTGTCTGAAAATAAAAAATTAAACTTTTCACTCGAGGGAAGGACCTCTCGTTCCGCAGCTGCTCACGCTAACCACGGAACCACAGCGCTCCTGAGCGCACACTATCCTTGATGTTACCCTTGTTGCGCATGGACTAGTCAGTTTGTATATTTTGCTTATTTTTTTCATAGTTCCACACAACTTCTTCCTGTTTTCTCGATTGATCTGTGTTCAGTTTTTCAAGGCCTATCCACTGTGCCAACTTATAACTACATCTCAGCGGGGTGCGATAGGGAGGTTCCCCCGTCAGTAACATAATGGTCAGAGGCGGGTGTAAATGCACAGAGGAAGTCGAAAACCTTTTTGCTGATAGGGATGGGTAGGCCACTGTAATTAACTGCAATAACTTCGGATTACTCCAACTAACTTCTTCTTTTACTTGTATCTTTGTCCCGCACCGGAGCAGGGCCGGCATGGTTATTTGACGGATTTGGCGTGGTTAGTTTCAGGGGTGCCCGAATGCCGTTTCTGTCAACACCCCGTGATCACTCGAGACGAAAATACGTGCACCGCAACTGTCTGCACGTGGTGTTACTCATGTTTGCTTAGTGTTAGCGAATCGTGTAACGGAGACGGGACTTGGGCACCAGCGCAGTATGCACCTAGTGGGATGTGGAAAACCGCCTGTAAACCACATCCAGGCTGTCCGGCAGACCGATCCTCGTCGTTAATCCTCTGGCGGACTCAATCTGGCGCTGCCGCACCTCCCCTGTCCCAGAAGCGGCGCTTGAACACGTACGATTATCCTTTATTACCTCATCATTTGAAGAAATTTATTTGAAAACCTTCGCTATAGATACACAAGGGATTTTGGACTCTTGCAACTCCCAGTAGCAGTCAGAAAGGCTAGTTGTACCGGTTTTAAAATTAATTGCTTCCTCATTGTTCTTATTGTCCTCATTTAGATCCAGGAGATCCTATGAATATGAAATCTTGCTTCCTGAGAAAGAAAGAAAAAAAAAAAAAGCATAATCGAGCGAGATACTTAATGCCATCACTATACGAAGTTGTTTGTAGAATTTGACACATCCGATTCTTATAAAGGGATGAAAAATATGAACAGTTACTGGATCAAGTGCATAGCATTCTAAGGACACAAAGATCAGAAAAAATCTTTGTTTTCCCCAAACTGCACTCGCATCATACAATTTCAAGAAAAATGAAAGCGCACTAGTACACTACTGGACTGTGTGCTGTTGTTGCCTGTCAAACTTTACGACAGTGTAACAGAGAATAGAGGCACGGCTGAGTGTGAGCCGTTCGTCGGATGGGAACGTTAAAACTGTAAGCTGTCCGCCGTTGCATGGCGAGCTGTGCATTGACTTTCATCCTTTCCATCCTTGCACCTCCATTAAAATCAATACAAACACAGCGCTGAACCATATATGCAATTATCAGAGTAAAATAATCTCGACAGTTTTGTTTGAGATCCATCATTGATATTTCGTGGAGGAGAGGTGTGAACGTTGCGAGTGAAAAGCAACCACTCCAATACGTCAACAGAACTAATCCAAGGGCTGTCCCAGCCGACAATGCCATACAGTCCTCTATTTTTCTTCGTCTGGATATGCTACGACAGGCACACACAGTTTAGTTCCAGCCTTTGTTACAAACCAGTAGAGAGGAAGGACCACGGAAGAGCTGTCACACAGCTGCCTCTCTGTTGCGGATATCCTGCAAGGTCATTGCGCAAAACTTGGTGGCACCAAGGTCGAGGCCTCGGGAGCAAAAATGGCTGTAACGGTAGAAATGCAGAAGTTTTTGTTACTCACTTCCAAGAGAGAGGAAGAGGGGAACGAAGAGAGGCAGCAAGGCCAGAGAGGCGATGACTCAACTAAAGGGGCCGACGTCTGCGTTTAAAGCCTCAAAGCCCGGCTTTATACGACTCAGGGCGACTTGAGTACCACTCGGCTCGTAACAAAGACAGCGAGCTCGCACTCAACAGTGCAGTTCAGCACGCCCTGGAAGGCGCCGTTATGATTTCGTAACCTGCACTCCGCCATCACCTACCCAAACAACTGTATCGAGCTACAATACAAGCGCTCTCCTGTTTACTGTGACCTGGAGACATATTCAGTCCTTTATTTGGCAGTGCTGTTCTCAAGCAATATCAAAATCGCACACTGTTTCATATTCCCTGTAACACCATTCAGGTTCCGTCTCTGGATACACAATACTGATTGCTAGTAACAATTAAGCTCCCGTATCCAGTGGTATTCTGTGGTCTCTGGTGGGAAGTTGCCGAACAGTGTGTACATTTAGCAAACAGCGTGTAAGATTACGTGAGCATCAGTTCACGGTTGTAAAAGGGACACCCTCCTCTAGCGTTACTTTTCCTCAACAGAAGTTGTCAATACCAGAAATATTTTCGAATTTTAATACTATCTCAGTTGTTCTTCTAAAAAATTTCATACGATTTTTTACACGATGTGATATATTACAAGCTAAAATCTATAAAAAGAAATTATTTTATTTTTTAGAATCTGTACGTACTAGCTCTGAATGTACAGTTAAAATTATTTTTTTTAGAAACATTCGAAATTACGAAATGTTTGGCACACTTAAAAGCCCCTAGACATGAAGAATTGGAGCCAACTACGAGAAAAGAAGATAAGTAAAAAGTTTATTGTAAATCTTACTCCTCTCGTAGTTTTGGAAAAAGAGATTTCACCTTTGAAAATATTAGTGAAAACAACTTTTTGAAGGGGGCTGATTACACAGTGTAGCATTTTTTTTTTCGGTTTTGTTGTGCTGTTTTTCCATGTGCGGTTAAAACTGCTTATAAACAGAAAGAGGAAGTCTTGAAAGTGAGTTGTTATACAAATGTGTTAGCGAATGTTTATCTAGAGTATTGCAAATGGACTGATCTTTTACGGAAAGAGCAAGCCTCGCTTTGACGATTGGAAACAAAAATGGTTCAAATAGCTCTGAGCACTATGGGACTTAACTTCTAAGGTCATCAGTTCCCTAGAACTTAGAACTACTTAAACCTAACTAACCTAAGGACATCACACACATCCATGTCCGAGGCAGGATTCGAACCTGCGACCGTAGCGGTCGCGCGGTTCCAGACTGTAGCACCTAGAACCGCTCGGTCAAACCGGCCGGCGATTGGAAACAGCAAGCCTGGATTTGACTATTGGATGGGCAAGTTCAGAAGAAGAAGAAAACTCCAGCTCCAACGGCAGGTCCGCAGCTCGTGGTCGGGCGGTAGCGTTCTCGCTTCCCACGCCCGGGTTCCCGGGTTCGATTCCCGGCGGGGTCAGGGATTTTCTCTGCCTCGTGATGACTGGGTGTTGTGTGATGTCCTTAGGTTAGTTAGGTTTAAGTAGTTCTAAGTTCTAGGGGACTGATGACCATAGATGTTAAGTCCCATAGTGCTCAGAGCCATTTGAACCATTCCAACGGCAGTAAACAACGTACGATAAGAAAATTTTGCACACAGGCCAGACTTTGGGCCGGAAAAAAAGATGTGGGGTTGGATTCTAGGGGTGTTCTTCTATAACTTATAGACATTGTGGAATTGCTCTGTTTTGAACCGAAATTGTATTGTTTTAAAAAATTCACATGAAATAATGCAAAATGCGACCTGGTTCAAGCCGCAAGATCAACACTGTAGTATTTTTATTGTAGTGCCCATGTGCTTTTTCTGGGAAATGACACTTAAGGGCAACATACTGTATTTTGAAAAAAAAATAAAAAACGGGTCTGAAAGTGTCAACTTGCCAATATGCATCTAATTTACGTAAATTAATACTTTTTTCAGAATATTCCTGTGTCTGTCAAACAGAGGGTTAAGACTGCACACACCACATGTACTCTAAAACCAGATTTTACGTCGCAGTGCGCTACCCTACTGATACACTGGACATCCAATATCATAAAATACAACCTGATGAGTGCGGCAGCGGTCTTGTTAGACAAATACAGGTACACACCAGAGTTCTTAAGAGCGTTAAACGCCCACAAAACGATTGTATTTACACTCGACTACATGCAACAGTGCTGCATATGGAAGAGCTATGTAATAGGAAGCGCCCTAAATCTCAGAGGGGAGGTTGCAAAGATAATGTATGGCGCAATCAGAGGCAATGCACTAAAGACGGAACATTGCTTGGCATACTGTCACAGCGCGTTTTTTTTTTTTCCTTCGGAAGTCCAGAGCACGTGGTACATGGTTGTTAACAGGATGATATAGACCAATGAAAAACTAGCAGGCGTACACCTGATAAGGACACAGGACAGACGCCTGCGACACTTGCAGTGAACCAGACGCTCAGGAGCACAGGATTCTGTGCCGAATGGTCGCATACGTATGCAAAACTAATAAATTAGCGCTACGACTGATGGACAGAAACGTATGGACGCACTTGCCGCTGCAACGACGACAGCACCGCACGTTAGGGAATTCCTTGCCAGCCAGCCAGAGCTGTGCCGCCACATGGATAGCCGGCCACGCAGCGCACTGCATCTCCCACCTGCGACACACTGACACATTACAGTCTCTGGCTTATCTACGGGTCCTACATGAGAAATCAAGGAAAATATCAAAATTTCAAGCAAATTTTGTGTATCATTTAAAATTATCGCATTAGACACTGCCTTTTTTTTTAAAAAAAAAACTGTGCTGAATGTCGGTCACCTAACTGTTCAACAACAAAAGACCGACGGGCTCTGTCAACTAAAGCAGACAGCTCATCAAGACCTGTGAAAGAAGAGATCAGTAACAGTCGGCGAACGGAGGCAAAGGGTGATTCGGTCTCCCAGTAACACCTGCCCACAATGAACTGTATCAAGTGGCAAATCATTTCCAATTTACAGTGTTCACATAACTATGTAAGTTCATAAGCTAACAATAAAAATTATTAAAAATGGTAAAGGCTGCAGTAAAGGAAGAGTATTCTTGCCTGACACCAGACAAAAGTAGCTGACTAAAGTAAAGAATTGGACACTTGGCGCCGTTCTCTGTTGATCCATTAAGGACATGGAACGGTGGCTGATCAAATACTTAACAATGAAATTCGCCAAGCAGCCCTGCAATTGAGATGTTATTTAATTTTATTTTCGCTACCAGTTTCATCAATTCATTATGCCATCTTCAGGCTCGATATGCACCTCTCAAAAATAATCGATATTGCCATACTGGAGCCATATGTTTCTAGATGTCGTGAATTCATAGCTCAAGTGCAGTTTTCAGTCAAGTCTTCGAAGCAAGCACTTGAGCAACAAATTCACGACATCTAGAAACATACGGCTCCAGTATAGCAATATCGATTGTTTTTGAGAGGTGTATATTGGGCCTGAAGATGGCATATTACATTGCCGTAACTGGTAGCGAAAACAAAATAAAACAACATCTCAATTGCACGGCTGTTTGGCGAATTTCATTGTCAAATACCTGGCCCCATTAGGGACACTAGTGAACTAAGTCAATTGAGCTAGCAAGCTGCTACTGTCACTAATTATTGGGTACAATGAATGACCGGCCGGAGTGGCCGTGCGGTTCTAGGCGTTACAGTCTGAAACCGAGCGACCGCTACGGTCGCAGGTTCGAATCCTGCCTCGGGCATGGATGTGTGTGATGTCCTTAGGTTAGTTAGGTTTAAGTAGTTCTAAGTTCTAGGTGACTGATGCCCTCAGAAGTTAAGTCGCATAGTGCTCAGAGCCATTTGAACCATTTTACAGTGAATGAAAGTTTGATAGAGGCAAATAAGCAATTAATACGTACGACACTTTAATTACACGTGTCGTCCCACGCTAAGACCACTGAGCAACAGGAGATTCGCACTGTCACACGACAGCACCGTATTCCGGGTTTCCTGAAAAGACGGTTCTCCTGCGGTACAGACAACAGACGCATCACAGTGAGTGAAATGGTGCGGCCACTGGAAACATACACCAGTGCGAGCGGGACACTACAGTTCTTCTGCGCAAACGTCTAAATTGCAGACGGACCCAGCGTGAAATTTTTTCGGCGTGCGGATCAACCGCAGTGCCGCGTACGGCCGAAGTGAAATGGTGCCAACAACTGGAACAAGGAGGTACAGACGTTGGAGCTTCTGATCGAGAAGGAAGGCCATCGACATTGGCCACGGACGGCTGTGTCCAGGAAGTCGAGGAACTGTTTCGCAGCAATCGCAGAGTGATTTTTTGTAAATATTTGGTAAGTTCCTATGGGACCAAACTGCTGAGGACATCGGTCCCTAGGCTTACAGACTACTTAATCTAACTTAAACTAACTTACGATAAGGACGACACACGCACACCCATGCCCGAGGGAGGACTCGAACCTCCGACGGAGGGAGCCGCGCGAACCGTGACAAGACGCCCAAGACCGCGCGGCTGCAGGTTGATTACAGCGGGCCAACAGGCAGCGCTCACTCCACTGTCGTGTATTGTCAACAGTATCGGAATATGGGCTCACAGCAGACTCAGCAGCGACCACTGTAACGTGCACACATCGAGCAAGGTCTATGGCGTAACTAAGCCGCATAGTTCCGGGCGACGTGGCATGAGTTCATCATTTCACACCTTCAAGCATCCGCCGTACAGTCCACACCTTGCGCCATGCGATTTTCACCTTTTCGGCAACCTGAAAGTACATCAGGGGGTATAATGGTTTTCCAAGGATGAGGACTTTCAGACAGCGATTCTGCAATGGCTTCGTCACCAGGAACCAGATTTCTATCGTCAAGGAATCAAACAATTGGTAAAAAGTTCCGACAGTTGTTTACCGAAACTTGGTGACCATGCTGAAAAATAGCGTCACGTAGACGTATCACTTTTTTGAATTGTAGTCCAGCATTCAAAATAATTTACTCGGTCTGCCATAATAATGTGTAACTTGCTTTCTGAAGACACCTTATATACAGCGTGATCTTAAAGTGCCTGAAAATCTTGCAAGAGTCTTCCAGAATAGGTTCTGCTGAGAAAAATTGTTAAGAAAAAAAGTCCATATAATTTGCATTGACGTTAGCCAGTGCGGTCGTTGCGCTCGCATATTCAAGCAGACATATATGGATCCGTGAGTTCCCACTTGTTTGAATACCCATTACCAGTTGAAAATGTGCCTTTCTTGCGAATGATAAAATATAGCTAGGTGAGCACAATCTACGTTTGTTCGGTTTGAGGAAAACAAATGGACAACAAATTTGGCGATAATGTTTCTGTCTGGCTGCTTGAATTTACGGCCGGCCGGAGTGGCCGAGCGGTTCTAGGCGCTACAGTCTGGAACCGCGCGACTGCTACGGTCGCAGGTTCGAATCCTGCCTCGGGCATGGATGTGTGTGATGTCCTTAGGTTAGTTAGGTTTAATTAGGTCTAAATTCTAGGCGACTGATGACCTCAGATGTTAAGTCCCATAGTGCTCAGAGCCATTTGAACCATTTTTGTTAAGTCCCATAGTGTTCAGAGCCATTTGAACCATTTAAATTTACGCTCGCAATGACCTCGTTGGCTAGTTTCCATGGTTGGGTAATAATTTGTACGTCCCGATTTGAAAAAGCACCGCACAAGTGTGAAATTTCATTCGGGTGGTTCCCTGCCGAGCCTATCGAAATCTCTACCTGCCGTTCAGTGGGTCAGTCACGATAATCTGCAACGCATATAAAGCCGATGTTATTGTGTTCAACATAAATTTGTATCAGAACTTTTACAATGCGTATGTTCAGCGGCATGCCGATAACTCGAAATCCGTGAGAAAGCAAGAAGTTAATCGTTTGCGTAAGGAAGCTAAGCTGAAGTTGAGAAGTTCACCAACAACAATTGGTCCATTTTATTTGGACTGTTGAGCTCCGTGGCCGTGGATAATGATATTTTACTGTAAAAATACAGCGACCAGCCACTTTTTTTTAAATGCGTTTTATTTATGCCAATATGCATTTCGGGTTTGCACCCATCTTCAGCTGGCAAATTACATGTATGTTCAGTTTCTACAGTGGTACAATATCGACAGCAGTTTGGATGCTGCAGCTGGCATTCACCTCTCCTCGTTTTTTCTCGGCTTTTCTTCTTTTTTGTAACGGCACAAACAAGTCCAAATCAGACCCTTGAGACGTTCAGATCACTTTAGCTCTGCGGCGCGGCTCCCCGTGACGTGGGGTGAGGGGGCGGGCCACGCCCACGTGCTACGCCTGCCTCTACGTGCGCTGCCGGCGCCGGCTACTGTCTGCGCTCAGCAGTGTCGGCGGCCGTAGTGAGCAGCACGAGCCAGCGAAGGCGGCCCGGCCGTTCACAGTGGCTCGCTGCAGCCCGCCGCGTGGACACGGCCGGCGCTAAAGCGTAATTTACGAGCCGGGGTCCCGACCCGGTACGCCTTTCGCAGAGTGTAAACACTTGCGGGCGCCTAACCAATCGGCCAACTGTGTTTCGGAACGAGCGGCCAGCCAAGACTCAATCGGCAAGTGCGGTGCACCGTGCTGTCCCGCTTCTGGGGAAGGCTGTCCGCACTATCTAGTCGTTTCTCACAGTTCTTTTTAACCGATGGTGACAGTCATCGACCAGTTTATCACAGATGGGCACAAGCTGGGATACAGCATTACTAATAGCACGTCGTTTAAATATCTGGACGTAACGTTGCAAAGCTATATGAAACGGAAAGAGCGTGTGAAGATTGTGGTAGGGAAGGCGGAGGTCGACTTCGGTGTACTGGGAGACTTTTGGAGAAACGTTGGTGATCTGTAAACGGGACCGCATATAGGACGTTACAGCGACCTATTCTTGGGTACTACACAACTGGCCATTAAAACTGCTACACCACGAAGGAAGAACATGCTGTGAGATGCAAGTGATTAGCTATTCAAAGCATTCACACAAGGTTGGCGCCGGCGGCGACACCTACAACGTGCTGACACGAGAAAAGTTTCCCACCGATTTCTCATACACAAACAGCAGTTGACCGGCGTTGCCTGGTAAAACGCTGTTGAAATGTCTCGTATAAGGAGGACGATTCCGTACCGTCACGTTTCCGACTTTGATAAAGGTCGGATTGTAGCCTATCGCGATTGCGGTTTATCGTATCGCGACATTGCTGCTCGCGTTGGTCGAGTTCCAATGACTGTTAGCAGAATATGGAATCGGTGGGTTCAGGAGGGTAATACGCAACGTCGTGCTGCATCCCAACGGCCTCGTATCACCAGCAGTCGAGATGACAGGCATCTTATCCGCATGGCTGTAACGGATCGTGCATCCACGTCTCGATCCGTGAGTCAACAGATGGGGACGTTTGCAAGACAACAACCATCTGCACGAACAGTTCGACGACGTTTGCAGCAGCATGGACTGTCAGCTCGGAGACCGTGCCTGCGGTTACCCTTGATGCTGCATCACAGACAGGAGCGCCTCCGATGGTGTACTCAACGACGGTCCTGCGTGCACGAATGGCAGAACGTCATTTTTTCGGATGAATCCAGGTTCTGTTTACAGCATCATGATGGTCGCATCCGTGTTTGGCGACATCACCGTGAACGCACATTGGAAGCGTGTACTCGTCATCGCTATACTGGCGTATCACCCGGCGTGATGGTATGGGGTGCCATTGGTTACACGTCTCGGTCACCTCTTGTTGCCATTTATGGCACTTTGAACAGTGGACGTTACATTTCAGATGTGTTACGACCCGTGGCTCTACCCTTCATTCGACCCCTGCGAAACCCTACATTTCAGCAGGATAATGCACTACCGCATGTTGCAGCTCCTGTACGACTCTTTCTGCATACAGAAAGTGTTCGAGTGCTGCCCTGGCCAGCACATTCTGTAGATCTCTCCCCGATTGAAAACGTCTGGTCAATGGTGGCCGAGCAACTGGCTCCTCACAATATGCCAGTCACTACTCTTGATGAACTGTGATATCGTGTTGAAGCTACATGGGCAGCTGTACCTGTACACGCCATCCAAGCTATGTTTGACTCAATGCCCAGGCGTATCAATGCCGTTATTACGGCCAGAGGTGGTTGTTCTGGGTACTGATTTCTCAGGATCTATGCACCAAAATTGCGTGAAAATGTAATTACATGTCAGTTCTACCATTATATATTTGTCCAATCAATACCCGTTTGTCATCTGCATTTCTTCTTCGTGTAGCAATTTTAATGGCGAGTAGTGTACTCGAGTCTTCGGGATCTGTACATCCGTACCAGGTTGCATTAAAGAAAGACATCCAAGGATTTCAGAGATGGGCTACACGTAGGTTCGAACAATACGCAAGTGTTACGAAAATACTTCGGGGACTCAAATAGGAACCTCTGGGCGGAAGGCGAAATGTTTTCTAGGATTTTATAACAGGAACAATAAAGGAGGTTATTGATTATCACACATCCTATTTCTAACATATCTTGGTGGTGTATTAGTTTCATTCGTATACTACTGAGTAAATTTAGAGAACCTGAATTTGAGGCAGACTGCAGAACGACTCTACTACCGCGAAAGTATATTTCGCGCACGGACCACGAAAATAAGATACGAGAAATTAGTGCTCGTACCCAGACATAGACAATCGTTTTCCCTTCGCGGGAAAGGAAATGACTAGCAGTGATACAAGCTACCCTCCGCCACGCACCGTTACGGTGGCTTGCGGCGTACGTATCTACATCTAGAGTAGGTCACGCACGCTCGCCCTGTCCAGAGTTCGCCACGCAGGGAACGGGAGCCCACTTCCAGAGACTAACTCTTCCCTTGGGATGATGTCCGGGTTCTCCATTTACGTTGACGGTTATTACAAAGACACACTTTCTTTAATACGTCACTGCCTGACTACATGAAAATCCTGACTACATACCATAACATTTTCTGAAATACGGGGGATCTCCACGTTTCGTGGAAGTCGCAAGTTGCAGTTCGGCAGACTACGGGCTAAACCTCGCCCTCCCTTCTCCAGGATACGGCGCTGCATTCCACAGTGCGATGGCTCTGGACAGGGAGCCTGCATCGAGATCGAAATGAGCGAGCGTCGTTTGCACAGAAACAATGGCTTCCGATTCTGCAACTCGTCGTCGCCGTTGCGTCACGGCGTGGCGGACGATCACGAAGCCGGAGCGGCGTCTGCTCGCAAGTGCAGTGCAGTGGCAGCAGGCATTACCCCCCAGCACAGTGGCTGCTTGCAGCTACCGCAGCTGCAGGAACTCGAGACCACATATAGCGTTAAACTACTTCCACTTGCTTCTTTAAAGCAATCTCTAAAAAGTAGATCTGCGTACGGGTACGTTGAGAATGATATGTTTATGCTGACTGTGACAGGAGAACAAAATTATGGACACCTCACAGACAGGGAGTACGCATTAAATTCATATAAACTTGTAAGGTAACACTTATTCGCGTTTATACCGGGTGATCAAAAAGTCAGTATGAATTTGAAAACTTAATAAACTACGGAATAATGTAGATAGAGAGGTAAAAATTGACATATATGCTTGGAATGACATAGGGTTTTATTAGAAGCAAAAACAAAGTTCACAAAATGTCCGACAGATGCGCGTCGTTTGGTGATGATCGTGTGCTCAGCCGCCACTTTCGTCATGCTTGGCCTCCCAGGTCCCCAGACCTCAGTCCGTGAGATTATTGGCATTGGGGTTACCTGAAGTCGCAAGTGTATCGTGATCGACCGACATCTCTAGGGATGCTGAAAGACAACATCCGACGCCAATGCCTCACCATAACTCCGGACATGCTTTACAGTGCTGTTGACAGCATTAATCCTCGACTGCAGCTATTGTTGAGGAATGATGGTGGACATATTGAGCATTTCCTGTAAAGAACATCATCTTTGCTTTGTCTTCCTTTGTTATGCTAATTATTGCTATTCTGATCAGATGAAGCGCCACCTGTCGAACATTTTGTGAACTTTTCTATTTTTTTGGTTCTAATAAAACCCCATGTCATTCCAACCGTGTGTGTCAATTTGTACCTCTCTATCTACATTATTCCGTTCACTGAGGCTTTTTGCGGATGATGATGTGGTATATCGAGAGGTTGTAACAATGGAAAATTGTACTGAAATGCAGGAGGATCTGCAGCGAATTGACGCATGGTGCAGGGAATGGCAATTGAATCTCAATGTAGACAAGTCTAATGTGCTGAGAATACATAGAAAATAGCAGGTCAGCAGCTGGAAGCAGTTAATTCCATAAATTATCTGGGAGTAGGCATTAGGAGTCATTTAAAATGGAATGATCATATAAAATTAATCGTCGGTAAAGCGGATGCCAGACAGAGATTCATTGGAAGAATCCAAAGAAAATGCAATCCGAAAACAAAGGAAGTAGGTTACAGTACACTTGTTCACCCACTGCTTGAATACTGCTCATCGGTGTGGGATCCGTACCAGATAGAGTTGATAGAAGAGATAGAGAAGATCCAACGGAGAGCAGCGCGCTTCGTTACAGGATCATTTAGTAACCGCGAAAGCGTTAAGGAGATGATAGATAAACTCCAGTGGAAGACTCTGCAAGAGAGACGCTCAGTAGCTCGGTACGGGCTTTTGTTGAAGTTTCGAGAACATACCTTCACCGAAGAGTCAAGCACTATATTGCTCCCTCCTACGTATATCTCGCGAAGAGACCATGAGGATAAAATCAGAGAGATTAGAGCCCACACAGAGGCATACCGACAATCCTTCTTTCCACGAACAATACGAGACTGGGATAGAAGAGAGAACCGATAGAGGTACTCAGGGTACCGTCCGCCACACACCGTCAGGTGGCTTGCAGAGTATGGATGTAGATGTAGATTTATTCAGTTTTCAAATTTATACTGACTTTTTGATCACCCGGTATTTTCAAGGGAATTTCGTTCACAAGAAGTGTGTTTTTGTTCTCAATGAAATGCTGAATATATCGCAGCACAAAAATGGAATATAATTAAGGTAAAATGTTTTAAATTAGGTAGGAACCGGGAAGTAGTAGTTAAAATGGATTTTATTTCGTTTTTGATGCGGCAAACAATGAAGAGAAAGAGAGAGCGATCTGTGACAGATGAGAGTATTGCCATATTTTGGGATTAAAAAGGACTCGATAGAGACGGCATGAGCTGTCGATCAGAGTGACATCTACGAGCGAGTGAGAAAAACTAAGCAGCACTGGCGAATTTTTTAAAATCAGCGGCGAAGATGTACATCAATTATTATTTGATATGGTGATATATTCATTTCCTATTCTCACGAATTTTCTTAAGAATTCTTAAGAATACAATATAAGTAGCTGAAACTTCCTGGCAGATTAGAATTGCGTGCCGGACCGAGACTATAATTGGGGACCGAGTTCGAGTCTCGGTCCGGCACGCAGTTCTAATCTGCCAGGAAGTTTCATATCAGCACACACCCCGCTGCAGAGTGAAAATTTCATTCTGGAAGGTTGCAGATTGAAGACGGTTTCTTTTCTTGTAAAACTTGAATTACAGCCTTTTAGCTTACAGACGACATGAGTAGAAGATAGTTTTATTGGTGACTCGGACCCCATTGCAGTCACAAGGGACAAGTTATACATTCATTTTCAGAAAGAAGAGCAGCACACCATCTGTTCATTGAGTAGGTAACTTGGAAACCCATTGCGTAAGAGTAATGACGTTGTAGCAGTTGGAGTAATATTTTTCTGGATGATTACTGCGAGAGAGCGCAAAAGTTGGGTGTCTTTGTACAGACCTATTCACTCACTCTTTCGTATATAGGTAGTCGCTCTAGCCTCCCAACGGATAGCGTGGGAACTGCAACGACATATTTTCAAGGAAATCGAATATATACCGGGTGATCAAAAAGTCAGTATAAATTTGAAAACTTAATAAATCACGGAATAATGTAGATAGAGAGGTACAAATTGACACACATGCTTCAAATGACATGGGGTTTTATTAGAACCAAAAAAATACAAAAGTTCAAAAAATGTCCGACAGATGGCGCTTCATCTGATCAGAATAGCAATAATTAGCGTAACAAAGTAAGACAAAGCAAAGATGATGTTCTTTACAGGAAACGCTCAATATGTCCACCATCATTCCTCAACAATAGCTATAGTCGAGGAATAATGTGAACAGCACTGTAAAGCATGTCCGGAGTTACGGTGAGGCATTGGCGTCGGATGTTGTCTTTCAGCATCCCTAGAGATGTCGGTCGATCACGATACACTTGCGACTTCAGGTAACCCCAAAGCCAATAATCGCACGGACTGAGGTCTGGGGACCTGGGAGACCAAGCATGACGAAAGTGGCGGCTGAGCACACGATCATCACCAAACGACGCGCGCAAGAGATCTTTCACGTGTCTAGCAATATGGGGTGCTTTTTATTTTTGTTCTAATAAAACCCCATGTCATTCCAAGCATGTGTCTCAATTTTTACCTCTCTATCTACATTATTCTGTGGTTTATTATGTTTTCAAATTTATATTGACTTTTTGATCACCCGGTATATTTCATCTTCTACCAAAGAATTGTAGCTTAGCTTACTGCAAAGCTGCCAATGCAATTGCGAAAACGAAATACCTTTTATCCAGTGTGGTCAGAGTCTTAACTTTCTCTCTTATTACGTCACAGCGGAAAAATCTCTTTATTTACTTTGGATACATGTCTTGGTTCAGTATCCTGGCGATCGAAATTGAATACAATACTCAAAATACTTCGTTCGCCTCACGGACGAAGTCCGATGCGCTGTCATTCTGTGCAATAGCAAACTGTATGAGTCGTACTGTTCTTTCTTTCTTAGATTTTGTGGTGCTCGCTTTTTCATTGGTCTTGTCACTCACGTGATACTCTTCACATTCAACCGCTTCATCGTCGGCAAATATGACGTCGGCACATGGGCTATCTGGGCGTGGTTTTTAGAAAGTCTTATATGCTAATCTAGGCAGATGCCAATTTGGTTGTCTATTTCGGTCGTTTCTTCAGTTCTGCTAACACAGTTGAAATCTTCCTGCCAGATTAAAATTGTGTGCCAGACCGGAAATCGAACCCGAGACCTTCTTGCTACCTGTCCACAGTTTTAATTTGGCACAAAGTTACAAAAGAGCGAAACCTTGATTCTAGAAACAGTTGAGAAACCTGAGAAAGTGCGCAGAGTGGTATAAGATCATCGGCGATTGAAGGTACAGAAAACAGCCGTCGCCATAAACCTATGAGATTACATTTGTTGAATGCTGATCAAAAACGAATACGAAAACCAATGGATTATCAATGGTTGCAACTATTAAAAAGAACAGAACGTATTTTGCGCACCGATTTATTACTATCGGGTCCGCAGCTCGTGGTCGTGCGGTAGCGTACTCGCTTCCCGCGCCCGGGTTCCCGGGTTCGATTCCCGGCGGGATCAGGGATTTTCTCTGCCTCGTGATGACTGGGTGTTGTGTGATGTCCTTAGGTTAGCTAGGTTTAAGTAGTTCAAAGTTCTAGGGGACTGATGACCATAGATGTTAAGTCCCATAGTGCTCAGAGCCATTTGAATCATTTTTTTATTACCATCGGTGGCAACTGTATCAATCAATTAATGCCGGAAACGAACCGGGTAGTCCTGCACCAAAAACTGCAGAGATGATTTCGTCTATCAGAATAGTTATGGCCGGTGTTTCCTTACCAGAACAGTTAGGAGCAGCGTTTCCTGCGTCACAAATGGATTTCTTGTGTTGATTATTTTGTTAGCAGTAAAACAATAACTGAAAATGTTTTTGTCTTATTGACCAGTACGTGAAAGGAGGCCTAATTAAAAAAAATAATTTTCATCAAGAGAAAGAAAGCTCCTGACGATGATTATTTAACAACAGGGATGCCAGCGCGGTGTGTTTGTCATTCTCCACTTCAATCTGTGTAGTAAAGGAGCTGTAGTATGATTTCTCCGTCAACGGTGGTATGCTTCTCAAGTCTACTATGCTTCTTTCCCTGTTATACTTGCTCCGTAGGCAGCAGAACCGTAGCTCTTCTACTTTGTCCCCCTCAACTTTTGGTTCGAGAAAATAACTGTTCTTCTCTCTACTACTTTTCCAGTCTTTTGCGCATACTTCTCTTACTTTCGTCGAAGAGAACTGGATCGTTCCCCCTCCTTTGCAATTGTTTCTGTTCTAGTATTTTCTTTTACTGCCTTTGACGCTTCTTTGCTAATAGTGGCAATAAACTACAACTCTGCTTTGCATAATTCCTGACACGAAGAAAATTGTCATTACGCTATTTTGCGAAAATCGCCCATCCATCTGGCCGGAATATTTAGCTGTTTGTGTGTGGGGAAGGGGGGGGGGGGGGGGGACGCAAGCATGTGCATGTGTGGTGTCTCTCTCTTTAAACTTCAGAGAAGTGTTGAACCTTTATTACTATTCATTGAAGTATGAATTACTTCAAAAGCAGTCTGCCCTGTCATAAAATAACATAGGATTTTCGATGGCACCACCACCCTAAGAAGATTTCGCCACATCGAAAAACATCGCCTGTACTGCATAAGCCGAAGCGATTTTAAACGTGAACAGCTGTGTGACGGTGGACTTAACGGCTCTAAACTGGTAACGGCGTTGTTTGCTCTTTATGAATTGAATTATTAACCGCGAGTGGTTGACGCTTTTACTTCTTTAAGAATTATCTTGTAAATAATCACAACCCAAAGAAGTTCTAAGCTCTTGAAGATCTTGCTTCAGACTTTCTCGTAAAAGAGTGAAATAGTCTACAGCTTAAGAAAGTGTACTAGTCACCTGGTGTAGAATGTGCACAGTTCCCACATACAAATTCAACGTTTCTCCGCGATGTTCCTAATGATTCTTATTCTGACGGATTGACAAACTCTAACCTGTTCATCTTCATGTTTTCACTGCGCAATACTGATCCAAAAAATTTCTGGAATGCAGCCCCATATATTTCTTCTTCTTCTTTCTCTTCTTCTTTCTCTTCTTCTTCTTCTTATTCTACTACCACTACTACTACTAATATTTTGGGCGTATACGTTTCGGCCGTCTTCAGAGTCAGACGACAGAATAAAGGAACAGCACTCGTTCCGTAATTTTCAACCAGAGACGCTGATCAGCGGCAGGGAGCATGCATAAAAGTGAATCTGTGGCAGTCCACGACAGATGCTTGGAACACCCTAGGTACACCCGCCTACTATTGCCAGTTAATTGGCTGCGACAGAGGACTGCCTGTATACCGATCCCTCTGTGCGGTACGAACATGTCGAAATTTCTTTTGGCGACTCGTTGGTAAAAGAAAACCTGAATTTTGTTTGTCCAAGAATTTAATTAACAGAGTAACTTCAACTTGGAAAAATCATGGAATCCGGCGCTTGCTTGAATAAACTGGCAAATATGGCGCTACAGTGCAACTAATAATGATACATCGATATCCCAGACTGGATCGACCGCGCTAACATCAGATTCAATTCATGCATATTCTTGCCATTCGTCAATCTACCTGGCTCTTGTGTATCTGTGGTTTAAAACGACGGCACGAATACTATTGCTTCAGTCTCCGGCTCACTGTGAAGAAGTCTGAAAGGAATACGTCGAAATACTAGACGAACAAGAAGAAAAGTTTATGCTGCTGAACTCACGGAACTTAATGTAGCTAACTCTAACCTGATTGCCGGTAGCTGAGCAAAAGAGAGATTCGGTTGAAAAGTCTCTAGCACTGTGAACCGTGTAACGAGTATAACACGTAAATTCAACTGACTGTTTGATCCTGATGACACGTTAACCGGAGAGAATAAAAGATATGCCATTCAGTTAGGTCGCGTGCTGAAGGATACACGCTAGGCTGAAAGTACACCATTTGGTCTGTCGCCTGATCTCAGTTGAGAGATTTAAGTGTGTGCTTTGGGCGTATCCGGTGAAATAGTCCAAATAGGGCGGCAGGTCCCTCCTTCGACTCCCGGCTGGGCACGCACTTTCTTGTCAGGTTTCTGGTGCAGCGACGGGCTGCCGCATTCCGCTGACCGGTGGCGGTGAAAGCGAACTTTTAGCCACACTTCGCCTGCCGCCGTGTTACGCTCTTGCACTCATTTTACAAGATAGGCCTTTCAGTTGGAACTATCACCCGAAATATCTAGATATAAGGGTCTCGTTAACAAAACAGGTTTCCGTCATTTTATGTAACGATCATTATATACTGCAGTTTACTAATATTAAAAACAATTTTAATAATACCGTATGCTCATCGACGATGCCATAAAGTGGTGAAACACTCTGAACACATACGAAACTGCATTTTCTACAAGGGTAAATAAAAGTGGCCTGGACATTTTGAAAGCGTTTGTGGCAGAATTAAAGGAGGAGGAAAAGACTTACAGTTACTTCCAACGGGTTGCAGCAACTGCCCATACAGCCGCCGAACCTTGGAGCACATTTCCACAAACTTCACGCCTGACAAGAGTTGTTAGCACAGGTCAGTGTGGTCGCGGGCCTAACTGGCCACCCAGGTCACCTGATCTGTCGGTCTGCGATTGCTTTGTTTGGGAGCCCTCAAGTGTAAGGTGTACTGCATCAACCCTCATAGCGTTCAAGAACTGCAGCAGAACATTTCGGATAAGATCGCAGCTGCGATCCGCCTTCAGAAACTTACTGACCAGGGGCCCAAAAGTGCCAAAACACGAATAGTGGTCACTTTCAACACCTGCTGTAGTCAGGTTAGTCCTGTATTTCCTTTCGTCTGCTGCGTTTCTTTGTGCTCTGGAACTCCATTCTCCGGGCCACTTTTATTTGCTCCACCCTGCAGTAGGCGATCTCTAAAATAAATACAACAAGAAAATAACAGTTTCAGCATTGCCAAATAATGAGAACTGAGGTATAAATACCATTGTTTGAGAATTTCCTAACGTGAACATTACGTGATTTTATCCATTTAACAAGTACTGAACAGTGTCTGTATTACTGGCATACTGTTACATGGAAGTTGAGTGTTATGATATCAAGTGTTCGATTGCTGCTGTCTGTGGGAAATTGATACAGCCGGACCGGGATCCCATCCCGGAACGCCGCCTTTCACAGCCGCTACTCTCGACATCTGATCTACCAAGGCACGACTCACGGTTCGCCCCCACAGCTTCGCTACGGACTACTCCTCGTTTTTCCTCTTCCTTCCGTACTCTCCAATTAACGAGAATTATTTAAGACAAGCTGGTGTCGCATCCACATGTCATCACTGATACTTCTAGTTTTTAATTACGAAGAGAGTTTCAAATCTTTTACGTGATGTATTACCTCTGATCTCATAGCGCTTAAGAGAACTGAAATAACGGCTTGCGATATACCCTTTATAAAAAGGCACTGTTGTAATGGGCACAAGAAAACTGGTGTAAACATCATAAATAAGAAAAATTGTCGAAAAAAAACAGCACTTTCGACAGCAATCCAAATGAAACACTTTAGACAACCTAATGAAGTTTTGTTAAACAACGAAGTTTCTAATCATACTTTACCAAAACGTTTTCTTCTGCTTGCTCAGTAGGAATAAAAGAACGAAAAATCTGTCTACATAAATAAAAATGTAAATGTTCGTTTGTTCAAAATCGTTAATCGCCAGAAGTTCTTGTTTGAGTTCTTTGAAATTTTGACAACGTTGAATTCTAATACGGCCGTGGTTTTACGTACATAGTACTTTTATATATAAATATTTTAATACATATAACATATAAATATGTAAATGTAATACACAAAAGGAAAACATTGTTACCAAAAACCTTAAAATGTACCTTTCCAATGAACTTTAAAATTTTACAGATTATTGTGGTAAACGTTTAAACATATATAGACTATATACTTTTGCTATATACATATACGTATAACCGAGCGAGGTGTCGCAGTCCACAGCACGCTGGACTCGCATTCGGGAGGACCACTTCCATCCGCGTCCGGTCATCCTGGTTTAGGTTTTCCATGATTTCCCTACATCGCTTCAGGCAAATGCCGAGATGGTTCCTTTGAAAGGGCACGACAGACTTCTTTCCCCATCCTTCCCTAATGCGATGAAACCTATGACGTCGCAGTTTGATCTGCTCCCCCAAAATCGACCCAACCCAACTCAACATATACATATAAAATATACCATAGTGAAACGCTGTTAGTAAACAGAAAAGTTGTATTTATCGCTTACTAGTTTATAATTAGAATACCACTACATTATCTGAATCAACATTAACAATAAGAAGACTCAAGGACAGAGAGACAGAGAAAGGAAAAAAAGATGGACAGAAAGGTGACAGGAAATGGGCATAGAAGAAGGGAAGGAAGAGGTGAACAGAGACAGGGGCCAGGAGGGATAGAGAGAGAAGGGAGGGGGAGAAGATGACAGAGAAAGGGGGGGGGAGGTGATCGGCTCAGAGAGGGGGGAGACGGGAGGTGCAGGAGGAGATGGAGACAGAGGCGGGGAAGAGAAGATGGACAGAGGGAGGGAGAAGGAGCAGGAGATGGACAACGAAAAGGGGAGGTCGTACGTAAAATTGGTAAGTGGGTCAAAATCATCTATTCATTCTCTCAGCTACCACACCGGCACCGAAACGGAAGATAACAGAGAGAAGTCCCAAATACTGAATTCGATCTTCCGAAGTTGTTTCACCGCCGAAGATCGTAATAATGACCCTCCTTCCAATCGTCGTGCGAACGTCGAAATGGCAGATATTAAGACAACCGATCGCGGAGTTGAAAAGCAGCTACAATCGCTTAGCAGTGGAAAGGCGTCAGGACCAGATCAGATACCTATAAGATTCTGTAAAGATTTCGCGAAAGAACTTGCTCCCCTTCTAGCAGTAATTTAACGTAGATCGCTTGAGCAACGAAAGGTACCTAACGACTGGAAAAAAGCGCAGGTCATTCCCGTTTTCAAGAAAGGCCATAAGACAGATCCACACAATTATAGACCTATATCGCTGACGACAATTTGTTGCAGAATTGTGGAATATGTTTTATGCTCAAGAATTATGACGTTTTGGAAAATGAACATCTCCTCGTATAAAAGTTAACATGGAATCCGCAAAGAGAGATCCTGCGAAACTCAGCTCTTTCTCTGTTCGTCCATGAGATCCACAGCTCAGTGGACAAGGCGCTCAGGCTGATGCCGTATTCCTTGATTTCAGTGAGGCATTCGACACCGTCCCGCATTACAGTTTAATGAAAAAAATACGAGATTACGGCGTACCGGAGCAGACTTGCGATTGGGTTCGAGACTTTCTTGGAGATGGAACTCAACACGTCGCCCTTAAAAGGGACTAAATCGACAGATGTAAAAGTAACATCCGGAGTATCACAGACAAGTGTGATAGGATCGTTGCTGTTTACAATATATATAAATGATCTAGCAGAAAGCATCGGATGCTCTTTAAGGCTATTCGCAGATGATGCAGTTGTCTATAGCAAAGTAGCAACGCCAGAAGATAGTAAGAATTTGCAGAACGACCTGCAGAGAATTGATAAATGGTGCAGACCCTGACATTGACACTGGACGTAAATAAATGTAACACACTGCGCATACATGGGAAACGAAATCCACTACTGTACACCTACACTCTTGATGACAAACAGCTGGAGACAGCGTCTGCCGTAAAATGTCTAGGCGTAAAACAGACAGTGGGAAAAGCAGACACCAGACTCAGATTCATCGTAAGAATCTTAAGGATATGTAACTCATCCACGAAAGAAGTGGCTTATAAGGCGCTTGTTCGCCTTACTCTTCAGTATTGTTCATCTATCTGGGATCCCTATCACGTAGGACTGATAGAGCAGATACAGAAGATCCAACAAAGAGCAGCGCGTTTCGTGACGGGTTCGTTTAGCTGGCGAGAGAGCGTTACAGAGACGCTAAACAAACTCCGCTGGCAGAGGCTACAAGAGAGACGTTGTGCATCACGGAGAGATTTACTATTGAAATTTCGGAACTTTTCAGGAGGAGTCGGACAACATATTACTTCCCCCACATACATCTCGCGTGTTGACTACGAGGAGAAAATTCGATAAGTAAGAGCCAATGCAGAGGCTTACCGACAATCATTCTTCCCACGCACTATTCGCGAGTAGAGAAGAAGGGTTGGAGGGATCACATAGTGATACCGAAAGTACCCTCCGCCACACACCATTAGCTGGCTTGCGAAGTATGATGTGGATGTAAATGTAGCTGTAAACAGAGACAGGGGAGAGAAGAAGATTAGGATGTATATCCAATTCCCATACACATTAGGAACGCGTGATTTCCCTCTTCTTTCTTCTCCATTGAAGCAGACTGAGCCATAACAAAGTGTGGCTGGGTGCAGCTAGTACGTTAGATAAGGTTCTTATTTCTGCTTATTAATTTATTCAAATGGTAACTCAGGTGGGTCCGTACAACCAGCGCTGTTACGCTGGTTAGTAATAATATAGCGAAATGGCTCAAATGGCTCTGAGCACAATGGGACTCAACTGCTGAGGTCATTAGTCCCCTAGAACTTAGAACTAGTTAAACCTAACTAACCTAAGGACATCACAAACATCCATGCCCGAGGCAGGATTCGAACCTGCGACCGTAGCGGTCTTGCGGTTCCAGACTGCAGTGCCTTTAACCGCACGGCCACTTCGGCCGGCCTATAGCGAAATTTAAAAATAGTTCACAAAAAAGGGTTCAAATGGCTCTGAGCACTATGGGACTTAACATCTGTGGTCATCAGTCCCCTAGAACTTAGAACTACTTAAGCCTAACTAATCTAAGGACGTCACACACATCCATGCCCGAGGCAGGATTCGAACCTGCGACCGTAGCGGTCGCGCGGTTCCAGACTGAAGCGCCTAGAACCGCTCGGCCACCCTGACGGCAAACAGTTTACAACTCCGTAACAGTTTCAAATGTTCAAATGTGTGTGAATTCCTAAGGGACCAAACTGCTTAGGTCCTCGGTCCCTAGACTTACACGCTACTTAAAGTAACTTATGCTAAGAACAACACACACACATCTAAGCCCGAGGGAGGACTCGAACCTCCGGAGGGAGGGGCCGCGCAGTCCGTGACAAGGCGCCTCAAACCGCGCGGCCACTGCCCGCAGCGTAACAGTTTCACTTCCTACTCTGTCATCAGTCTTGTGACTGGTTAATGTTGCACAACACCTCGCTCTCGTTGTTCAGTAATCCTTTACACTTGTGAGCCACTCTCTGCTTCTGAAATTGTGTGACACAGACAAGTCCGCTGACTGTAACACAAGTATGTGAACTTAACAGGTAATACTCTACAGCTGGTAATGGTTACATCGCCGAAACTGTGTAATAACAAACAATATAAAAGAAAAGGATGGTTTAATCCTAATAATAGCAACCCGTGCGGCAAACTGGTATCATTCAAACAAGGCGACGCGAAACAGTGTTGGGTAAAGAATACCTGTATTCGAACAGAACAGGGCCGCTGATATTATGTCGGGCAGGTATCACGAGATTAACGTACGAAAGTATTAATCGGCACAGTAACTTTCGCTTCGTCTTTCACTTCCACGCTTTTTTCTGATGTCTGGCGTCGACCGTCCTAGTTTTTTAACGCCATTCTTAATTCTGGCGCATGACATGCCCGTCACAATGTAGGCGATTCTCTTGAAGCCTTTCCACTGCGTTCTCTACCTTAAACAAGCCTCGGACGTGTCGTTTCTCAATCTATTAGGATCACTTCTCCAGACCAGCATAGTATCTTTGTTTTTGCGGCCTAGAGAAATTTGGAAGTTTGAGGGAAGATCTTATGGGAACAAACTGCTGAGGTCATCGGTCCCTAAGCTTACATACTACTTAATCTAACTTAACCTAACTTACGCTAAGGACAGCACACACACCCACGCCCGAGGGAGGACTCGAATCTCCGAGGGGGGAGCGGCGCGAAACTGTGACAAGAGGCTCTAGACCGCGTGGCTGTAGCCTAGAGCTTAGGTCTGTCATTGCCCAGCATTCTGAGCAGTACGTTTGAGCTGGTTTTACTACTCATTTCCATACATTTGCTTTGGCTTCGGCTGGCATTTTCGCATAGCAAATGGCTCCTGTTACTGACCTTCATTTCAACCAGTCAGTTGTTATACGATTGTCGATGCGTTTTGTCTGTGAAAGCTGTGGATATTATTACAGATCCGATGTACTTGAACTTCACGGTTGGTGTTATAAGGTCATTGTCTGGATACAGTTGTGGTTTAGAACTGGTGGCTGTTCTTGAGATGCTCCGTTTTGACCCTACTTACTCTATGACCTCCACTTTCTAGTGCTGTGTACCAAACTGTGATGACCAGAGAATACTTTAGTGAAATGTCGGAGCGTAAGGGGAACGGCTTCCTACGAAACTTCTGGGCAGGCTTGCATATGTGTACGTGAGTAGCCACCCAGACGACCAGGATGTTTGCTACAGACAACGCTCTGGACGCAGCGGGAAGCGAGTCATCACTTGAAAGTTTACCAAGGCGCCAGCATGTTCTTACCATTTTTCTAATCACCACGTAAAGCGAGCCACACAGTTGACGTTCGTGGATTTATAACACCCGCTGCATTCACCGACATCGCCTATCATGATGGTATGAAGGTCTGAAAACATTGTCAAAAAGTAACCGAAACCAGTTACCATAAAATAAATGTTTTTCTTTTTCAGTCGAGACTGTTTGTGCTTATTTTAAAGTAATTTTTACAAGACTGCTGGTCTCCAGGAGAAATTTCTCAAAAGTTACTGATCCTTCTCTGTGCCCAACACCATCCCTAAACAACCGAGGGGGTTCTACTCCAGCCTGAACTCCGTTATGCCGAGCTGTCTGTGGCGCTGCAGTCATGGACTGTGCGGCTGGTCCCGGCAGAGGTTCGAGTCCTCCCCCGGGCATGTGTGTGTGTGTGTGTGTGTGTGTGTGTGTGTGTGTGTGTGTGTTTGTCCTTAGGATAATTTAGGTTAAGTAGTGTGTAAGCTTACTAACTGATGACCATAGCAGTTATGTCCCATAGGATTTCACACACATTTGAACATTTTTGAACTCCATTATACAGGTTAATTACGGAAAAAACAATCGAGCGATATTGTTGTTAACGTCCTGATTGCGCCACACAGCGCAGATCAACTCTGTATTGATAGCTTGGATCTGTGCCATGTCGCGACAAAACATTAAGGTTCTCTGGATAACGTATAAAAGTGTTCGTGTAGTAGGTTTCTGCCGATGTTACGTGGCACAGTTCGTGACCAGACTGAATAGAGCATATCCTTGGTGGACACCAACTTTCGCCTCGAATTCTTCGCCGAGACCTGCAGGGTTTACGACTTCTGTCTTGATCCTGTTACACAAGTCCTTTATGGCATAGACGTAGTAATCTGGCACACACGGTGCGCGGATTGCCTGCAACGTATGCATTCCCGGCACTCAGTCGGAGGCCAATAAACACGAGATGGTGGTCTCTCTCGAGATCTTTGTATATTAGCAGTAGGACTTAACAGTATGCATAGCCCCTACTGTGCCTACCCCGCAGGTGAAAACCAGATGGGTTGGACGTAGCTTTTGTTGCCTTATTCAATCCGTTTGCGAGCTACACCGCTGGCTGATCTGCAATCTAATCTGGAAATGAAGCAACCCTTGCTAATGCAACGACTCCATCGCAGGTGTTCTGGAAAGCAGCACACACCCGACTATCAGATGGACTCTCCCCCCCCCCCATCCCGCACAGGAGGCGTGTTAGCATTTCGCTCTCGTGCTACGTCAGCCGTGGCCGCTACCAGCTAACGAGACCTCGCGCGAGGAGAAGATGCGAGTGCAAACAATTGCGCCGGCCCGGGACGTATTGCGGAGCGCCCAGATCTGGGCCGCGATAATCAGCTGAGCTGCCGGGCCGTTGCCTCAGAAGGGCTCACAGCAGGCCCACACGACTTTTCGCCACCATGGCTTTCGCGAAGGTGACTGCGCGAAACGAAATCGCGCAAATTCCCTTCCACGTAAGCGTAACTGGTCTCTGTAAAGTGATTCGTGTTATCTAACGAATGGACACTTCGTCACCATCATCACCGTCATGACGTGGGACTCCAAGTGATTAACGAGAAACGACCACCTGTAGGCATTAACCCTAGGATGAATTTTGGTAAGACAGTTGAAGACGCGTCAGCAGGGCTGCATTTGAACTGTTCGAACAGTTTACGTCACATTTCGGGCTCTGTTCGATCGGCGTGCGACCTAGTGGTTTTTCTAGGTACTGTGACAACAAAATATCTTAGCGTTTTTAATCAACTAGTGATTTTAATAGTAAATTGGCTGTGAAACAGGAACTGAAATATCTTCTAGTAGCAACGGCTACTAATACACTACTGGCCATTAAAATTGCTACACCACGAACATGACTTGCTACAGACGCGAAATTTAACCGACAGGAAGAAGATGCTGTGATACGCAAATGATTAGCTTTTCAGAGCATTCACACAAGGCTGGCGCCGGTGGCGACACCTACAACGTGCTCATATGAGGAACGTTTACAAAAGATTTCTCATGCACAAACAGGAGTTGGCCGGCATTGCCTGGTGTAACGTCGTTGTGATGCCTCGTGTAAGGAGGAGAAATGCGTACCATCACGTTACCGACTTTGACAAAGGTCGGATTGTAGCCTATCGTGATTGCGATTTATCGTATCGCGACATTGATGCTCGCGTTGGTCGAAATCCAATGACTGTTAGCAGAATATGGAATCGGTGGGTTCAGGAGGGTAATACGGAACGCCGTGCTGGATCCCAACGGCCTCGTATCACTAGCACTCGAGATGACAGGCATCATATCCGCATCGCTGCAACGGATCGTGCAGCCACGTCTCGATCCCCGAGTCAGATGGGGACGTTTGCAAGACAACAACCATCTGCACCAACAGTTCGACGACGTTTGCAGCAGCATGGACTATCAGCTCGGAGACCATGGCTGCGGTTACCCTTGACGCTGCATCACATACAGGAGCGCCTGCGATGGTATACTCAACGACGAACCTGGGTGCACGAATGGGAAAACGTTATTTTTTCGGATGAATTCAGGTTCTGTTTACAGCATAGTGATGGTCGCATCCGTGTTTGGCGACATCGCGGTGAACGCACAATGGAAGCGTGTATTCGTCATCGCCATACTGGCGTATCACCCAGCGTGATGGTATGGGGTGCCATTGGTTACACGTCACCTCTTGTTCGCATTGACGGCAGTTTGAACAGTGGACGTTACATTTAAGATGTGTTACGACCCATGGCTCTACCCTTCATTCGGTCACTGAAAAACCCTACATTTCAGCAGGATAATGCACGACCGCATGTTGCAGGTCCTGTACGGGCCTTTCTGGATACAGAAAATGTTCGACTGCTGCCCTGGCCAGCACATTCTCGAGATCTCTCACCAACTGAAAACGTCTGGTCAATGATGACCGAGCAACTGGCTCGTCACAATACGCCAGGCACTACTCTTGATGAACTGTGGTATTGTGTTGAAGCTGCTTGGTCAGCTGTACCTGTACACGCCATCGAAGCTCTGTTTGACTCAATGCCCAGGCGTGTCAAGGCCGTTATTACGGCCAGAGGTGGTTGTTCTGGGTACTGATTTCTCAGGATCTATGCACCCAGATTGCGTGAAAATGTAATCACATGTCAGTTCTAGTTTAATATATTTGTGCAATGAGGACCCGTTTATCATCTGCATTTCTTCTTGGTGTAGCAATTTTAATGGCCAGTAGTGTAGTAACCAAGAGTGAACTTTTGCAGCTGAAACTGTAATGGTAAATACTTATACAAAACAATTTGAAAACTTAAAACAATGGCTCTCTGTTGCAAAACGCTCGTCAGTGGCGCATTCACTGCAGACAGGATGCTCCTCGATCCCGTGAGGGCGCGCAGTTTCGGCCGCCACCTCTCAGGCATGCAGGCCGTTACTTAGAGCGAGCTAAGTGGAGTTAGCGGCCTGCCAGTCACGAGTGGTGTTGCGCGGGGCAGTTAACCCGAAAAGCGCGCTCACGCGCCACGGCGTAAATGAGCGGAATGGCGGCCGTCGAATGCTGTGTGAATACATTTCGGCGCCCGTTATCCGCCGGGCGCCCCTACATTCATTTGAAAGCAGGCTGACGAAACGGCGCTGTAAGCGAGTCTTAGCCCTTTGAAACGGTCTCCAGTTTTCACTTCTTGTGTAAACTGCTTTGCGCTCAACAAAAAGCTGTCGGTGGTGCAATTGGCTTACGATTCCTATTCGTTTGCAGAATTCGACGCAGGTATACCTGAGAAATCATTGGGCAGTTACCTGAACCGACATTTACCGCGTAGCAAAACGAAGCTCTTTAGGTAACTCTCCCATCTTTCCCTTATATACCGATTTGAAAATTTACTCTAGTGCCCCTTCTACATCTATATCTACATCTACATGGTTACTCTGCAATTCACACTTAAGTGCCTGGCAGAGGGTTCATCGAACCATTTTCATGCTACTTCTCTACCATTCCACTCTCGAATGGCACGTGGGAAAAAGGAACACCTAAATCTTTCCGTTCGAGCTCTGATTTCTCTTATTTTGTTATGATGATTATTTCTCCCTGCGTAGGTGGGTGTCAACACAATATTTTCGCATTCGGAAGTGAAAGTTGGTGATTGAACTTTCGTAAATAGATCTCGCCGCAAAAAAAAAAACTGCCTTTAGTTCAGTGACTGCCACCCCAACTCGCGTATCATATCAGTGACACTCTCACCCCTATTGCGCGATAACACGAAATGAGCTGCCCTTCTTTGCACTTTTTCGATGTCCTCCATCAATCCTACCTGGTAAGGATACCACACCACGAAGAAATATTCCAGCAGAGGACGCACAAATGTAATGTAGGCTGTCTCTTTAGTGGGTTTTGTCGCACGTTCTAAGTGTTCTGTCATCAAAACGCAGCCTTTGTTTCGCCTTCCCCTCAATACTATCTATGTGGTCTTTCCAATTTAAGTTGCTCTTAGTTGTAATTCCTAGATATTTAGTCGAATTGACAGCTCTTAGATTTGTGCGATTTATCGTGTACCCAAAATTTATCGGATTTCTTTTAGTACCCATGTGGATGACCTCACACTTTTCTTTGTTTAGTGCCAGTTGCCACTTTTCGCACAACACAGAAAATCTCTCTAGCTCAATTTGTAACTGGAATTGATCGCCTGATGATTTTACTAGACGGTAAATTACAGCGTCATCTGCAAACATTCTAAGGGGGATGCTCAGATTATCACCTAGATCATTTATGTAAATCAGGAACAGCAGAGGGCCTATGACACTACCATGCGGAACGCCAGATATCACTTCTGTTCTGCTCGATGATTAACCGTCTGTCACTAAGAACTGTGACCTCTCTGAGAGGAAATCCCGAATCCAGTCACACAACTGAAACGATACTACATAAGCACGGAATTTGATTAATAGTCGCTTGTGAGGAACGCTATCAAAAGCCTTCTGGAAATCTAGGAATATGGAATCGATCTGAGATCCCTTGTCGACAGCACTCATTACTTCATGGGAATAAAGAGCTAGCTGTGTTGCACAAGAACGATATTTTCTGAATCCGTGTTGGTTATGGATCAATAAGTCATTTTCTTCAAGGCGATTCATAATGTTCGAGTACAGTAAATGCTCCAAAATCCTACTGTAAATTGAGGTCAGTGATATGGGCCTGTAATTCAATGGGTTACTCATTTTTCCTTTCTTCAATATTGGTGTGACCTGCGCTACTTTCCAGTCTTTACGAACAGACCTTTCGTCAAGTGAGTGGTTGTCTATGATTCCTAAGAAAGGCGCTATTGTGTCTGCGTACTCTGAAAGGAACCTGATTGGTATGCCATCTGGGCCGGAAGGCTTCCTTTCTTAAGTGATTTGAGTAGTTTCGCAACACCTAAAATATCTACTTTTATGTCACTCATGCTAACAGCTTGACAATAGTATTACGGGTTTGAGATCTCTTTCCCTGGCTGCCCTCTCCATTCCGCATCCCCTACTACCCTGGTCAACTCTGTGACCGCAGCTTTGACGTATGATACACACTGTTCACGGATTTTTACTGAGTATCTATATTACTAGACGGCTAAAATAATCGTCCGTTCCAATTGTCCAATAAGCTAAATATTAGAACTAGAAACTGTGTACGCATATGGTGTCTCTCCTAGAGACGTCAGATACGTTTTCACTGGTGATTCGGCATATATTTGCAATTTCGGTTCTGCGTTGTTGAGTCAGCGCGAACAAATAGTGTTCCTGAGGTCTTTCATGCGACGCTGAGTGTCGGCGGAAAGCGTCGGTTTGTTTCCCGTTACAAACAAAATGATTCTTAAAGCGGAATTTTACGTCACTATTCGGTGGAGCGGTCCCATGTTAGTCTAGTGCGATATGTGTTTTAGCGGTATTATATTAACGGAGACAGTAAAATAGAAAGAATAAACAGCAATTCAGCGGCGACTCACAAGGGAAACTAGCCATCGCAACCCCCCGCCCCCTATAGAGTTACTGGTAAGGGTAGACAGCTCGTCAAAAGCTGAACGCAGCTCAAGAATGAAAACAGGAAGCCAACAACAATAAGTGCAATATAGAGCAGGTGGGAACAGAAATGGCGTCCTGGTTAAATGCCGGCCCGGTAGCTCAGCGTGTTCGGTCAGAGCGTTAGCTGCCGTCTGTAATAAAAAAAAATAAAAACTGAGTGAATGGATGAAAGACGAACTTGAACGGGTGTCCTTGAACGTCCGCCCCGAACAAATGCAACGAACAATAACGAACAAAATTAGGTGAAAAAAAGTGGTTACGGTGTTGGACTGCCAAACGGGCGAGACATGTTCAAACCTACCTTATGCCATTTTTTTACTTTTTCCGCTGTTCGCTTTATTCAAATTTGTGTCTGTTCGCTGTATTCAAATTTGTGTTTGTGTCGTGGTGTAACATCCGTTTGCAACAGCGATGCGTAAGGTTGGGGACCTGTAATGACAGTTGATTCTGAACAACTTCTCTATTAGCAGCCGAAAGGAAGCGGCTTTCAAATGGGAAGTGAAACGTTTGATGACAAGGCGACTACTCAACCGAATCGCCCACTGGACAACACGTCTACTGTGTCATATACGGCATTAAGGACAGTAAGTGGGGATCTCTCTGCTTATGGACGCACCTAACTTGTACGGAAGATGAGTGAGTAAGATATGCCGCCTTGCCCAATACAGGTGTTTGTATGATTGTGAATGTGATCTCTCCTATAGAAATGATGAAAAGATAATAGTTTGTCACATAAGCTGCAAAAAATGGACGCAACAGTTTCACAATCACACAGTTTCTCCGTGCCCTGTCAAAGCATATGATTTCAATTTTTTTAAAGATGCGTTCCGTTTTCGAAGCCTTGACTCTTGAATTCCTTTGTTGTAACATACTTCACACATGTAACTCTTCAGGCTTTCCCGGCGATCTAATGACATCCTGGGTTGTCGGGTGTTCTGCCGGATATCAGCGTCGTACTTGCACGATATTTCGGTCACGTAGCTCGTGGCCTTCATCAGGTGCGACCTGACCATCAGGTCGCAACTGATGAAGGTCACGAGCTACGTGACCGAAATATCGTGCAAGTACGACGCTGATATCCGGCAGAACACCCGACAACCCAAGATACTTCACACATGTTCATTTGCTGTTTTCATTTCTGTGAGACGTCTGTGTGGTATCTCGCCTGGTCTTACTGTTCATCACATTCACTTGCGCTGGTAACGTAATTTTACGTATTCTATAACCAACGTATATCAGCAAACCTATTCATAGAATTACCACTGTCTGAAAAACAAACTCGAGGCAGAACCAGCGGCACTGAGTCCAAGCATGAGGGCGAACAGAAAAGCGCGCGTTACAGTTGTCAGCGACAACACCCTCGAGTGAATGAAACAATTTTGTTTCAACGCAAGGCATAAGGCGAATACCGTCGTTATTTGCACTATTTTGCATATACTTTCATTTCAGTACAGATGCAAAAAGAAATTGAAGAAGGAAGTCTGACGAACTGTAACTACTCCGTAATGAGCCACCGAATACTGTGGGTCACTTGTATCAAAATATTCTGAATGTATCAGTCAACAATCAGTATACTTTCTTCTTTATACTAACGAAGGACGAATCGGGAACCCGTTAGTACAAATTTTATTACAATTTATTCAACTGATTATTCGAAATCTACGAATGCCAGGAAAGGTTGTAGCTCTTATTCATTACACCATTTCATAGTTTCGTTTACAACTTGCAAATGTCCCATTGTACTATATTCCAAATATCGTTTGCTCCTTTGCTTGCTTATTCGATTTGGATGATCAGCAAACACCGTTTTTTACGCAGTACCAATATAAATAAAATCTGAGCAAGGGTAGACAATATTAAGATGAAAATATGTGCTAACTCAGATGATGTAAATTTGTTCTCGGTCTGAAAATAATTCAGTGAACCTGTCTTTCATACATACGGTTGTTCCATCATATTTATATGTACAGAGCTGAACCAACAGTGTTGTTGATTTAGAGGTGCACCGGACGCAGGAGTAGGACGTAGTGCTGGAGTTGCCTCTGTCGAATTGCGAGTCTTTAGCTACGTGCACACCGCGCAGAGAAAGGTCAAACGCACGGCCATATTTGGATGAGCTCTAAATAATCGTGCATCGCGCCATTTGCATCGAAATGGCAGCACTGCAATGGCATCGTTTCGGAAATGCATACGGCGGGAACGTGATGCGATAATCGTGAATGCCGGCTGTGTAGTAATGAGCGGCCCGTGCGGCATTCAGAGGGGCCTACACGGCGGGTGTAACGCGGAGAGGAATCCTAACAGCGAACGGTGCGCCGCTGAAAATGTACCCACACCGTGTTCACCACGTTCCAATTAAAACCATACTTAACAAAATCACTTGCTAGGTGTAATAGACGGCCAACGAGTTGCAAATAAATGGTGGTTTTCAAATGAGCTTTACTGTGGTTACGACGGATTTAAATCCGTCTTCCTCGGAAGGACAAACAAGCTTCACATTAGCAATCGGTCAGAAAAGCTGTCTCCATGTGACATGTGTCGGCAACGGCCTGTATGTCCATATGTGAAAATTAAGGTCCCTAGAATGAAGGACTTGTCACATCAGTGAAACCATTCCAGTCGGTACGTAGCTATGAACATGGTCTGTTATTTTAAGTGATTGGTTTTACCGATATGACAAGCCCTTGATTCTAGGAGCCTCCCTAATTCTCACATATGGATATACAGACGGTTGCCGACGCATGTCATGTGGGGACAGCTTTTCTGGCTGATGGCTAATGTGAAGTTTGTTCGTCCTTCCCAGAAAGACGGGTCTAAGTCCTTCGAAAATATAGTAAAGATTATTTGAAAACCACCATTTATGGCAACTGTTTGCCTGTCTATCACATTTACTGTTGTGTAACCGTTGCTGTAGTGAAGCCACGTTCAAAATATTGAAAATCACTTGCTTTCTGCTTCCACTAAAGTAATGGTGTTTCTCAAACATGACAGTTAACATCTAAAACCTGCCAGAACTTATTGTTCCACTAATTACGTCGGTTTCTCGTTACAACTGTTACATTTTAGTTTGATGTTCTATTCGAGTACGACCGACTCCAAGATACTATACCATCATAATTAGGTTCCCAGGGCGCCTCAAATCTAATTGCCATTAATGCGACTAGCTTTCGTCCAGAACAGCAGGACGCCATAGGTAAATAAGCCAAACTGAATTCGGCAGGATTCCCCTTAAGTCGCTTAAAGTAAATGCCTGGGCCTTTCCCCCGCCTCCCCTCTCTCGGTCTCTCCCTCCCACTCTTCCTTTCCTTGTGCCTGGCCCCTGAAGACTTCGGTGTCAAAACCATCCCCTCTCCGAATTCGGCGTTCCACACGTTTCACTCGCTAAGATCGACGGACAACAGCAGGAAGTGATTTTCTTGCCTCGATGGCTGAAGTGATGAGCGCTTATGGCTCGGAATGCGTCATTAATACACTCCTGGAAATTGAAATAAGAACACCGTGAATTTATTGTCCCAGGAAGGGGAAACTTTATTGACAAATTCCTGGGGTCAGATACATCACATGATCACACTGACAGAACCACAGGGACATAGACACAGGCAACAGAGCATGCACAATGTCGGCACTAGTACAGTGTATATCCACCTTTCGCAGCAATGCAGGCTGCTATTCTCCCATGGAGTCGATCGTAGAGATGCTGGATGTAGTCCTGTGGAACGGCTTGCCATGCCATTTCCACCTGGCGCCTCAGTTGGACCAGCGTTCGTGCTGGACGTGCAGACCGCGTGAGACGACGCTTCATCCAGTCCCAAACATGCTCAATGGGGGACAGATCCGGAGATCTTGCTGGCCAGGGTAGTTGACTTACACCTTCTAGAGCACGTTGGGTGGCACGGGATACATGCGGACGTGCATTGTCCTGTTGGAACAGCAAGTTCCCTTGCCGGTCTAGGAATGGTAGAACGATGGGTTCGATGACGGTTTGGATGTACCGTGCACTATTCAGTGTCCTCTCGACGATCACCAGTGGTGTACGGCCAGTGTAGGAGATCGCTCCCCACACCATGATGCCGGGTGTTGGCCCTGTGTGCCTCGGTCGTATGCAGTCCTGATTGTGGCGCTCACCTGCACGGCGCCAAACACGCATACGACCATCATTGGCACCAAGGCAGAAGCGACTCTCATCGCTGAAGACGACACGTCTCCATTCGTCCCTCCATTCACGCCTGTCGCGACACCACTGGAGGCGGGCTGCACGATGTTGGGGCGTGAGCGGAAGACGGCCTAACGGTGTGCGGGACCGTAGCCCAGCTTCATGGAGACGGTTGCGAATGGTCCTCGCCGATACCCCAGGAGCAACAGTGTCCCTAATTTGCTGGGAAGTGGCGGTGCGGTCCCCTACGGCACTGCGTAGGATCCTACGGTCTTGGCGTGCATCCGTGCGTCGCTGCGGTCCGGTCCCAGGTCGACGGGCACGTGCACCTTCCGCCGACCACTGGCGACAACATCGATGTACTGTGGAGACCTCACGCCCCACGTGTTGAGCAATTCGGCGGTACGTCCACCCGGCCTCCCGCATGCCCACTATACGCCCTCGCTCAAAGTCCGTCAACTGCACATACGGTTCACGTCCACGCTGTCGCGGCATGCTACCAGTGTTAAAGACTGCGATGGAGCTCCGTATGCCACGGCAAACTGGCTGACACTGACGGCGGCGGTGCACAAATGCTGCGCAGCTAGCGCCATTCGACGGCCAACACCGCGGTTCCTGGTGTGTCCGCTGTGCCGTGCGTGTGATCATTGCTTGTACAGCAAGCAGTGTCCGGAGCAAGTATGGTGCGTCTGACACACCGGTGTCAATGTGTTCTGTTTTCCATTTCCAGGAGTGTAGATTAGTGTCATAAGATCAGTAACCCTCAAACAGAGTGAATGGTGTGGTACATGCTATGCCCTTTCCTCGCTGGTCAAAGCCAGTCTGCCGACTTTTCAGAAAATAATAATAATAATAAATTTAGGGAGTTTTGGAAGTAGCTCCGAGTCCACACACATTCATGATTTCTTCACCGGCGATAACGTAGTGGTATTACGAGCTGTAGAACATCGTACGTCTATGTCGCTTAATATGGCAACATTTAGTAATCGTACTCGCACATGAAACTTAACACGATCGTCAACATTATTGCATGAACGGTTCAAGATATCGAATACAGGATTTGTGACTCCCACTCCGAGAAGAATGATTAACTGCATGGCTTCGACAACTGTTCCAATGTCGTTCTCACTTGCTGGGCACGTGTCGTCATCATCGCACTCATGTTCGTCATCCGCACGGCCGAGCTTATACGACACCACACTTTCCACTCACTCGTCTTGCAGAAACGGTAATATTCCACCTGCCACTATTTTTCTCACTCTGCGAAATTCATTGGGTTCCCATCTGACGAAATGTCAACTCCAGCAACTGTTGTAAATACAATGCAATGTTCCCTTTGTCTATCGGTGCTATTGCTCTGCTTTGTATCAACACCAGTAGCACTGTTGTGTGCCGGCCGGAGTGGCCGAGCGGTTCTAGGCGCTACAGTCTGGAGCCGAGGGACCGCTACGGTCGCAGATTCGAATCCTGCCTCGGGCATGGATGTGTGTGATGTCCTTAGGTTACTTAGGTTTAAGTAGTTCTAACTTCTAGGGGACTGTTGACCTCCGAAGTTAGGTCCCATAGAGCTCAAAGACATTTGAACCATTTTGAGCGCTGTTGTGAGTTACTCGTCGACTAAGCAGTTCCAAAAAATGGTTCAAATGGCTCTGAGCACTATGGGACTTAACTTCTGACGTCATCACTGTGGTGTCACCGTCAGACACCACACTTGCTAGGTGGTAGCCTTTAAATCGGCCGCGGTCCGCTAGTATACGTCGGACCCGCGTGTCGCCACTGTCAGTGATTGCAGACCGAGCGCCGCCACACGGCAGGTCTAGAGACACTTCCTAGCACTCGCCCCAGTTGTACAGCCGACTTTGCTAGCGACGGTTCACTGACAAATTACGCTCTCATTTTCCGAGACGATAGTTAGCTTAGCCTTCAGCTACGTCGTTTGCTACGACCTAGCAAGGCGCCATTATCGTTTGCTATTTATCTTCTGATGCATGTACCGTCAGACCGATGTTCACCAATTATGAATTAAAGTTAAGTATTCCATCAGCTACGTACTTTATTTGCTACTATAAATTCCCTTAACTGTTCCAGACCTCACGCCAGCCTGCGTGAGCTTAAACGCGTGCCTTTCGGCTACCAATCATAGTGGCTTGGCTGTCTTGCCAAGTCACAACAATCAGTCGCCTAGAACTTAGAACTAATTAAACCCAACTAACCTAAAGACATCACACACATCCATGCCCGAGGGAGGATTCGAATCTGCGACCATAGCGGTCGCTCGGCTCCAGACTGTAGCGCCTAGGACCGCACGGCCATCCCGGCCGGCCTAGGCAGTTCAACTACGCTCCGTAGCCTCATGATGTACTTATAAATGGATACCTCCCATCCCGCCCCCTGCTGCCATTACAAGTCAGTATTTTGGTTGCCTGGTAGACAATATATGGGGCGTCGAATGTTTCGCACTGAAGGGGATCCATATGAGATAAACAGACGCTTGATTACCGTTTTGAAACGAAGTTATGATAAAGGTAAAACAATTTGGCAGTATTGTAAATACAGATTTTTAAAATAAACTCCCATGAAACTAATGGAAACAAAAATTATAGCGTATGGCGTAGATAAGCTTCGAAACATTTAGTCTTGCTGCAGAGGGTACCATTAAACCGAACGATTTATTCTTCACAATTTCTTGTCGGTATCGTGGCAAATAATACTGTGCGGAGAAATTCGTAGTTCTATTTCATTTTTAATTATCTTAACTCTTTGTATCAAGCAACCCACTGAAGCAAGTATGGTTTTTCAAACTGAATGATAGACCTTTAAAGGAATAATTCTTGAAATAACGACTATGGTGATATAGAGGGCAGTAACGCTGGTGTTGAAACTTTTCATTCAAGTATCCAAGAAAATTGCAAAAACCGAAAGGCGAGGCGGTCGTCATCTGCTGTTGCGTATCTGTGACTCTTACGACGGGCTCCGTCCACTCCAGCCGCCTTGCCTTTATCATTTTTAGCGCACTGCTAGCACACTTTTACAGAAAGTTTTAACACAAGGATTCCAAGCGTTACATGACGGTACTTCCGATGAGCTTTCGAACACCGTTAAAAGTATATATCGTTACACTCTTTAAAAAAAGAACATTTTCAGGAGTTGCAATATGGACCAAAACAAGAAAAAAATGTCCAGTGAACATGGACTGTGAAAGGCATACATTAAGACCCATGAGCCCTTGATCATCTTCGCTGCTGTGAAAAACATCTCTTCTAGTGAAAAAGTGCTCATAGCTCTTAATGTGTTCCTTTTAGAGCCCATGTGTACTGGACTTTTTTCGGTTTTTGGTCCATATCACTCCTCCTAAAATATTGATATCACAGGGCTTGCAGTAGTAGAAACGTGTTTCGCAGTATCTGAGTTGAGAGTGAGTGTGTATCTCTTGGTTCAAGATGCTCTGAGCACTATAGGAGTTAACTTCTGAGGTCAGAAGTCCGCTAGAACTTAGAAATACTTAAACCTAACTAAGCTAAGGACATCACACACATCCATGCCCGAGGCAGGATTCGAACCTGCGACCGTAGCGGTCTTGCGGTTCCAGACTATAGCGCCTAGAACCGCTCGGCCACCCCGGCCGCCTTGTATGTCTTAATTTATGCATTTTAGAACTCTGTGTTTACTTTGACTTTTTTTATCCATAATATCACGGCTGAAAGTTTGTGGTAGGAGTTATGGTTCAGTCTGTATATGAGGCAAAACATTACAACCACTTCTCACCGCAGGACTGGATGCTGCTTGGGGACGCTGCAGGCACGTGACGCCCCAAAGGACGAAGCAAAGACAAATGTGGAACCATTCTAGAGTCGATACGGGACGCATGTTGGGAAATCCGTCGATACGAGCGACTCTGGCAGAGAGCGTGGCGGCGGGGAAGCAGCGCCAGAGACGCGGCTCAGCTGTTCGTCAGCGTCTACAGAAAGTGACTGCAGGGTGGCGAAAGCACGGCTGGGCGACGGGGTGTTTGTCGTCCACGCCTCGTTACGTAACGTGGAGGTCGAAGTCTCACCTGCTCTGTAATGGCTGCATACGAAACAGCAGTGGCTGTGTTATTAACAAGTACGAAGCATTGTTCCTTCGGGCACGCATCCATGCCCAAGGGAACATTGCTTCGTACTTGTTAATAACACAGCCACTGCTATTCCGAATTTATTCGTTAATATCAGGCCCTCGACTCTCAATAAATGTCCGTCCTGGACGCGCGGGGTAGCCGTGTGGTCTGGGACGCCTTGCCACGGTTCGAGCGACTTCCCCCGTCGTTGGTTCGAATCCTCCCTCGAGCACGGATGTGTGTGTCGTCCTTAAGGTAAGTTAGTTTGAGTTAGATTAAGTAGTGTGTAACCCTAGGGACCGATGACCTCAGCAGTTTGGTCCCACAGGAACTTACCACAAATTTCACCAGCTGCGACATAATCGCGTGTACAAACAGTGATCCAATACTGTAAAACGCTTTTTTATTCCAGTCTATCATCACAAATGAATTCTTTAGACGATGACCGGTTTCAGACTGTAATGGCCATCCTCAGATCTTTTTTACAGCATGGCTGTATCACTTTTTCCAGTCTATGATCATAAATGAATTCTTTAGACGATAAACGGTTTCAGTCTGTAATGGCCATCCTCAGATCTTTTTTACACCATGGCCGTATCACTTTCTACATCTACATCTGCCGGCCGAAGTGGCCGTGCGGTTAAAGGCGCTGCAGTCTGGAACCGCAAGACCGCTACGGTCGCAGGTTCGAATCCTGCCTCGGGCATGGATGTTTGTGATGTCCTTAGGTTAGTTAGGTTTAACTAGTTCTAAGTTCTAGGGGACTGATGACCACAGCAGTTGAGTCCCATAGTGCTCAGAGCCATTTGAACCATTTGAACCATCTACATCTACATCCATACTCCGCAAGCCACCTGACGGTGTCTGGCGGAGGGTACTTTGAGTACCTCTATCGATTCTCCCTTCTATTCCAATCTCGTATTGTTCGTGGAAAGAAAGATTGTCGGTATGCCTCTGTGTGGGCTCTAATCTCTGATTTTATCCTCATGGTCTCTTCACGAGATATACGTAGGAGGGAGCAATATACTGCTTGACTCCTCGGTGAAGGTATGTTCTCGAAACTTCAACGAAAGCCCGTACCGAGGCACTGAGCGTCTCTCCTGCAGAGTCTTCCACTGGAGTTTATCTATCATCTCCGTAACGCTTTCGCGATTTTATGATTCTGTAACGAAGCGCGCTGCTCTCCGTTGGATCTTCTCTATCTTTTCCGTCAACCCTATCTGGTACGGATCCCACACTGGTGGGCAATATTCAAGCAGTAGGCGAACAAATGTAGTGTAACGTACTTCTTTTCTTTTCGGATTTCATTGCCTTAGGATTCTTCCAATGAATCTCAGTCTGGCATCTGCTTTACTGACGGTCAACTTTATATGATCATTCCATTTTAAAACACTCCTAATGCATACTCCCAGATAATTTATGGAATTAACTAATTCATATCCCCGATGTTATTCAATCTCTATATTGAGCAAGCAATAAAGGAAACAAAAGATAAATTCGGAGTAGATATTAAAATCCATGGAAAGGAAATAAAAACTTTGAGGTTTGCCGATGACATTGTAATTCTGCCAGAGACAGCAAAGGACTTGGAAGAGCAGTTGAACGGAATGGACAATGTCTTGAACACCAACAAAAGCAAAACGAGGATAATGGAATGTAGTCGAATTAAGTCCGGTGATGCTGAGGGAATTACATTAGGAAATGAAACACTTAAAGTAGTGAAGGAGTTTTGCTATTTGAGGAGCAAAGTAACTGATGATAGTGGAAGTAGAGAGGACATAAAATGTAGACTGCCAATGGCAACGAAAGCGTTTCTGAAGAAGAGTAATTTGTTAACATCGAGTATAGATGTCAGGAATTCGTTTCTGAAAGCATTTGTATGGAGTGTAGCCATGTATGGAAGTGAAACACGGACGATAAATAGTTTAGACAAGAAGAGAATAGAAGCTTTCGAAATGTGGTGCTACAGAAGAATGCTGAAGATTAGATGGATAGATCACATAACTAATGAGGAGGTATTGAACAGAATTGGGGAGAAGAGGACTTTGTGGCACAACTTGACTAGAAGAAGGGATCGGTTGGTAGGACATATTCTGAGGCAGCAAGGGATCACCAATTTAGTATTGGAGGGCAGCGTGGAGGGTAAAAACCGTAGAGGGAGACCAAGAGATGAATACACTAAACATATTCAGAAGGACGTATGTTGCAGGAGGTACTGGGAGATGAAGAAGGTTGCACACGATAGAGTTGCGTGGAGAGCTGCATCAAACCAGTGTCTGGACTGAACACCACAACAACAATCTTCCCCCATGCCGATGTCATCTCCTAACAGGATAACAGAATCGCACTACTGTGGCTTCAAGAGCATGACAGTGAAGTCACACTGATGTCTTGGCCACAAAATTCGTTTGATCTGGACCCGATGTATCTCGTCAGGGACACTATTGGGTGGCAGCTGCTCACGACCTACCGGCCAGTAATTTACGGGAACAACGTGACCTGTGCGTGGTCACGTGGTGCCGCGTAGCGCCACAAACATTTTGAAAACGTGACGAATTCACGGGACGCGGGATCGTTGGTGTAGCGCGTACCGAAAGTCCATCAGCAGGCTACTGAGCAGGTGGTAGCAGTGGCACCGGGTGCACTCGGTCTCGTGGCGCCACTTGAGGAGCCACTAAAGTGAGCAGACTCCGCGGCGTGGAAAGTCTGCAGGAGGGCCGGGAGAGCGGCGTGCTGGCCACGTGCCTCGCGTTACCGCATCCGCATGACGCTGCAAGGCAGAAGACCACACGGCGCACGAACGAGCGCCTCGTTTTTAAGGTTCCGCATCTCACTTCTTAAAATGGGACCCTTGCAGGATCACTTATGTTGTCCGTCTGTCTGCCTGTACGACTATTCAAAACCCTTTTTGTGCCGGCCGGGGTGGCCGAGCGGTTCTAGTCGCTACAGTTTGGAACCGCGCGACCGCTACGGTCGCAGGTTCGAATCCTGCCTCGAGCATGGATGTGTGTGATGTCCTTGGGTTAGTTAGGTTCAAGTAGTTCTAAGTTCCAGCGGACTGATGACCTCAGAAGTTAAATCCGATAGTGCTCAGAGCCATTTGAACCCAAACCCTTTTTGTCACGAACGGGTAGACGCATCAAGCTGCAATTTATGTCCCGTACTAAGGTCTATGTTCCACTGGCGGTGTAATAAACGTTACCATCTACATCAGTGCAGTCAAAGGATACGGTCATTGATGTCACACATTTCGTTGCTCGCAGACTCACTCATCAAAACCTACCAGGTACTTCCCGTTGGCCTACAATCATGAAATCTGGCAAGAAGAAAAAGGTTTCACAGCACAATTAAGGCGAAAAATTCGAAATTTGTAATTATATTACACGAAAACGACTGTGTCTGTCTATCCGTCTGTTAAGACCAACTTTTCTCAGGAACCGGTAGATATACCAGTTGAAATTTATCTCATAGTGAGAACTGTAGTCTTTTCGTGATATAAAATGTTAAACCTCTAAGTCAATACAGTGAAAATATACGCCCATTTATGTCACACATTTCGATACGCGCAGGCTCACTCGTCAAAAACTGTAGGGTCCTTCCGGTTGCTCTAGAATCACGACATTTGCCAAGAAACAAGATTTCACTGCACAAGTAAAGGGAAAAATTAGAAAATACTTTATTCGTAACCATACCACACGAAAAAGTATTTCTTTTGTCATTTGTCATCCGAGTTAAAACTTGAAATAAGAACACCGTCGAAAGTCTTGGAATCCTTGGGACAGATACCTTGCCGGTATCGATTCGATAACAGGGAAAAAAAAATTATCAAGATCCTCGATTCACGGAGTGGATAAACTGTCTGCACATACAATTTAGCTTGTACGGGACACAAAATAAACATGGGTCCGGAAACGCATGCTTTCCGAGATAAGTTCAATAAACATGGGACCGTAAATACACACTTTCTGCGATACGAGATGTTCAGCGTGGCGTCCATTCATGATAATCCACCCCTCTGCTCTCTGGCGTAAGGAATGACGCATCCTTTGAAGTATTCCCGGTTGCTGCATTCAAGAAGCTACCCAGTAGTATCCGCACATCGTTGATTGTCGTGGCGTAGACCAATTCCTTCACGTAGCGTCCCCATAGCAAAAAGTTTAGGGGATTGATGCCTGGGGAACCAGAAGGCCAAGGTGTCCCCCCCCCCCCCCCCCCCCCATCGCCGCCACCACCAATTCTGCGGTCCTGAAATGTCTACGTCACATATTCACGCACTTTGTGACGAAAGTGTGCTGTTGCGTCACAATGCATGAACCACATTTGTATTCGTTGCTGCAATGACACAGTCTCCAGCTAGGTAGGCAATACACTTACCAGAAACTCGAGATAATGTGCTACATTTAACCTTCGTGGTAGTATGTATGGCAATATTAATCTGTCGCCAAATACGCCTGCCCACAAGCTGATTGAGAATCGTTATTTGATACCTTCTTTCCTGAGTTGCACGGCGAGTCACATTTGCCCATACATGCTGGTTATGGAAATTCACAACGCCCAGCCTCATCGGTAAATAAAATATTGGATGCGGATAGTGGATCTGCCGCACTCTTCTGCAACAGCCACTGACAGGACAGACCACACCTCAACGACGGTGACAGTGTTGAGACAGGGATTAGTGATCATGATGTTGTCATTACGACTATGGTTACAAAAGTTAAAAAGTCGGTCAAGAAGGCTAGGGGAGTATTCTTACTAGAAAGAGCAGATAAGCAGTTATTAGCATCCCACTTAGTAAATGAATCGATTTCATTTACTTCCGGTGCGATGGACGTGGAAGAATTATGGGCAAATTTTAAACACACTGTAAATCACGCATTGGAGAAGTATGTGCCGAAAAAGTGGGTTACGGACGGAAAAGAGCCACCGTGGTTTAACAGCGCAATTCGGAGAATCCTCAGGAAGCAAAGACAGTTGCACTCGCGGTACAAGAAAGATCGGGAGAATGAGGACAGGCAAAAGTTTGTAGAGATTCGTGCTGCTGTAAGAAGAGCGATGCGCGAAGCATTCAACCACTACCACCGTCATACCCTAGCAAAAGATCTTGCTGAAAACTCAAGGAAATTCTGGTCTTACGTAAAATCGGTAAGCGGGTCGAAGGCTTCCATCCAGTCACTCACTGATCAGTGTGGCCTGACAACAGAAGACAGCGAAACGAAAGCTGAAATTTTAAATTTAGCATTTGAGAAATTTTTCACGCAGGAGGATCGTACAAACATACCGCCGTTTGAGTCTCGTACAGGTTCCCGTATGGAGGACATATTGATAGACATCCCTGGGGTTGTGAAGCAGCTGAATGGGTTGAAAATAAATAAATCGCGAGGTCCTGATGGGATTCCAATTCGGATTTACAGAGAGTACTCTACTGCATTGGCTCCTTACTTAGCTTGCATTTATCGCGAAGCTCTTGCCCAACGTAAAGTCCCGAGCGACTGGAGAAAAGCGCAGGTGACGCCTGTATATAAGAAGGGTAGAAGGACGGATCCTCAAAATTACAGACCAATATCCTTAACATCGGTTTGTTGCAGGATTCTCGAACATATTCTCAGTTCGAATCTAATGAATTTCCTTGAGACAGAGAAGTTGCTGTCCGTGCATCAGCACCGCTTTAGAAAGCATCGCTCCTGTGAAACGCAACTTGCCCTTTTTTCACATTATATCTTGCGAACCATGGATGAAGGGTATCAGACGGATGCCATATTCCTTGACTTCCGGAAAGCGTTTGACTCGGTGCCCCACTGCACACTCCTAACTAAGGTACGAGCATATGGGATTGGTTCCCAAATATGTGAGTGGTTCGAAGACTTCTTAAGTAATAGAACCCAGTACGTTGTCCTCGATGGTGAGTGTTCATCGGAGGTGAGGGTATCATCTGGAGTGCCCCAGGGAAGTGTGGTAGGTCCGCTGTTGTTTTCTATCTACATAAATGATCTTTTGGATAGGGTAGATAGAAATGTGCGGCTGTTTGCTGATGATGCTGTGGTGTACGGGAAGGTGTGGTCGTTGAGTGACTACAGGAGGATACAAGATGACTTGGACAGGATTTGTGATTGGTGTAAAGAATGGCAGCTAACTCTAAATATAGATGAATGTAAATTAATGCAGATGAATAGTCGTCTTCGATTCATTGGTAGAATTTTGGAAAGATATGGTTCATCTGTAAAGGAGACCGCTTATAAAACACTAATACGACCTATTTTTGAGTACTGCTCGAGCGTTTGGGATCCCTATCAGGTCGGATTGAAGAAGGACACAGAAGCAATTCAGAGGCGGGCTGCTAGATTTGTTACTGGTAGGTTTGATCATCACGCGAGTGTTACGGAAATGCTTCAGGAACACGGGTGGGAGTCTCTAGAGGAGAGGAGGCGTTCTTTTCGTGAATCGCTACTGAGGAAATTTAGAGAACCAGCATTTGAGGCTGAATGCACTACAATTTTACTGCCGCCAACTTATATTTCGCGGAAAGACCACAAAGATAAGATAAGAAAGATTAGGGCTCGTACAGAGGCATGTAGGCAGTCATTTTTCCCTCGTTCTGTTTGGGAGTGGAACAGGGAGAGAAGACGCTAGTTGTGGTACGACGCACCCTCCGCCACGCACCGTATGGTGGATTGCGGAGTATAGATGTAGATGTAGAACCGCCATCTGCCATGATCACCCTGTGGCCTTAGGGCATGAACGCGCTGTAGATGACATACGTACAGAAAATGTTGTTGACGTGTCCCCCCCCCCCCCCCCCCCCCCCACCAAGATAAAAGAGTGAGACACACCTTCGGCTGCTCTAAACGCCGCACACTGGTCCCAGGGGTTTCTTCCACCGAACGTGGCGCACACACGCGGACTGAGCCGGCCCTTCCACTGTCAGTCTTCCGAGGTGCAAGAGTCCCTGTGTCCCTCAGGCGCTGGAAAAGTCTGCCCAACTGCTTATCAGAGGGCACTCTGCACTGTCGATATTTTTTAGCGTAGAAGACACGGGCTCGCAGGCTACTTCCATTTGGTAAAACCATAGCAGAATACCATATGTCCCATTTCACTTGCCGAGTAGTACGCGTCCATTACTAACAAGTGGAGCAAGAGTGAAATGTAAACGTACTATACCATTTGCACGTACAAACAGCGCAATAACAGGAAACACATAAGTGAATCCGCGTTTGAAAGATGGTAAAACACTATGACACGTACCTAGGATTGACGGTACTGCACAAAGAGGCACACAATGCGACGAAAACTATCGTAGCATACAACAAACTATTGACTGCAGACCACGTAATGGTAATTAGAGTACTGTGAGAAAGACATCATAATTCTCTGCCCATACATTTGACGGAGCGCCAATGCAACGGCTGTGTAATATCCTCAGTCAACCGTTGCGCACCCTTCCCTATAAACACGTGTCTACGTCGGAGAGTATGCGTTTGCGGAACCATGTTTATTGGACTTATTTTTCTTGTTTCGATGAGTACTACCACTTTTGTTGTTATTCGACACATTTTTTTGAACACCGTATATTGTTTTGTCTCACATTCACGGAGTTTCAAAATCTTTGTAAGAATCATGCAGGGGTTATACATCACATTGTGGGGGACAACTTTTGTTGGAGACAAAATGTTCGAGGAGACACCCAGCGACGTGCTCCTGAGAGACGTAAGCCTGCAAACACGCTGCGGCGAACATGGGCAATGCGTGTTGTCTATACGCCAGTCATCTGCCTCCAGTAAAAAGCGGTAGACCGAGCTTATAAAATATCTTTTTCCACTCAGGGACACTCATTCTCACGGGCTTCTCGTTGAAAATCACTGTATCAGTATACTAGGGTAGGCAGCACGCGTAAGCAGCGCGCCTGGTTAATAATCCCTAATACGTGAAATCTCGTCATCTCAGGACGCGTGAATTCAATAAAACGACCCTGGGCGTCTCAGAAAGCGCCAACGAACATTCTGTCACTAAAAAAAGTTGTTCCCAATTACATGATAATAATCGCTAGACATTTGTCGCAATAACTTACAAACGACCTATATACACCGCTGACCATTAAAAATTGCTACACCACGAACATGACATGCTACAGAAGTGAAATTTAACTGACAGGAAGAAGATGCTCTGATATGCAAGTGATTACCTCTTAAGAGGCAACCCACACAAGGTTGGCGCCGGTGGCGACACCTACGACATGTGGAAAGTTTCCAACCGATTTCTCATACACAAACAGCAGTTGAATTTCTCATACACAAACAGCAGTTGACCGGCGTTGCCTAGTGAAACGTTGTTGTGATGGAGGAGAAATGCGTACCATGACGTTTCAGACTTTGATAAAGGTCGGATTGTAGCTATCGCGATTGCGGTTTATCGTATCGCGACATTGCTGCTCGCGTTGGTCGACATCTAATGACGGTTAGCAGAATATCGAATCGGTGGGTAATACGGAACGCCGTGCTGGATCCCAACGGCCTCGTATCACTAGCAGTCGAGATGACAGGCATCTTATCCGCATGGCTGTAACGGATCGTGCAGCCACGTCTCGATCTCTGAGTCAATAGATGGGGACGTTTGCAAGGCAACAACCATCTGCACGAACATTTCGACGACGTTTGCAGCAGCATGGACTATCAGCTCGGAGACCACGGCTGCGGTTACCCTCGACGCTTGCATCACAGACAGGAGCGCCTGCGATGGTGTACTCAAAGACGAACCTGGGTGCACGAATGGCAAAACGTCACTTTTTCGGATGAATACAGGTTCTGTTTACAACATCATGATGGTAGCATCCGTGTTGGCGACATCGCGGTGAACGCGCATTGGAAGCATGTATTCGTCATCTCCATAACTGGCGTGTCACGCGGCATGACGGTATGGGGCGCCATTGGTTACACGTCTCGGTCACCTCTTGTTCGCATTGACGGAACTTTGAACAGTGGACGATACATTTCAGATGTGTTACGACCGTGGCTCTATCCTTCATTCGATCCTGCGAAACCCCACATTTCACCAGGATAGTGCACGACCATATGTTGCAGGTCTTGTACGGCCTTTCTGGATACAGAAAATGTTCGACTGCTGCCCTGGCCACCACATTCTCCAGATCTCTCACCAATTGAAAACGACTGGTCAATGGTGGCCGAGCAACTGGCTCGTGACAATACGCCAGCCGCTACTCTTGATGAAGTGTGGTATCTTGTTGAAGCTGCATGGGCAGCTGTACCTGTACACGTCATCCAAGCTCTGTTTTTACTCAATGCCCAGGGGTATCGAGACCGTTATTACGGCCAGAGGTGGTTGTTGTGGGTACTGATTTCTCAGGATCTATGCACCCAAATTGCGTGAAAATGGTATACATGTCAGTTGTAGTATAATATATTTGTTCAATGAATACACGTTTATCACCTGCGCTTCTTCTTGGTGTAGCAATTTTAATGGCCAGTAGGTGTATGTTCCTATTTCGATTTGATGAACTAATATGGTCGGTTCCATTCGAGGTAGCAATAACACGTGATAAGATCGTGTTTTGTTTAGAAAAGTATTAAAAAAAATCAGTGTTTCCTTGGCGACACAGTGCCACCTTTCTCGTTTCCAGTCTCCCGCGTGTAGTGTTTTGCTCCTGGCGTACTTACTAGTAAGAGAAAGCAGTGTGGCTGGCAAGGTGCCCGCAGCGAAGCTCACGTGCCCGCGGAGGCCTTGGCAGGGTCACGTGGTTACGGCACGACTCGCTTCCGGAAGAGCGAGTGAGAACAGATCGAACCGAGAAGACGCGAGGTGGCGCGTCGTGACGCCGGGGGGGGGGGGGGGGGGGGGGGGCAGCTGAGCCCAGCCGCAGTGCCGGCGCACCGTCAGCTGAGTGTACCGCTAGGCCATTGTTTGCACGGTGCGGGCCACGGCTGCACCGAGGCGGGCAGGTTTCACCGCTGCGGGTCTGGCCTTGCCCTTAGAGTTCCGTTGCCCGCACCGAGCTGAGACAATCTGGAAGACATCCCGACACAGAAGGACGGTTTATGTACACTACTAGCCATTAAAATTGCTACACCAGGAAATGCAGATGATAAACGGGTATTCATTGGACAAATATAGTATACTACAACTGACACGTGATTACATTTTCACGCAATTTGGGTTGCCATAGATCCTGAGAAATCAGTACCCCGAACAACCACCTCTGGCCGTAATAACGGCCTTGATATGCCTGGGCATTGAGTCAAACAGAGCTTGGATGGCGTGTACACGTACAGCTGCCCATGCAGCTTCAACACAATACCACAGTTCATCAAGAGTAGTGACTGGCGTATTGTGACAAGCCAGTTGCTCGGCCACCATTGACCAGACGTTTTCAGTTGGTGAGAGATCTGGAGAATGTGCTGGCCAGGGCAGCAGTCGGACATTTTCTGTATCCAGAAAGGCCTGTACAGGACCTGCAACATGCGGTCGTGCATTATCCTGCTGAAATGTAGGGTTTCGCAGGGATCAAATGAAGGGTAGAGCCACGGGTCGTAACACATCTGAAATGTAACGTCCACTGTTTAAAGTACCGTCAATGCGAACAACAGGTGACCGAGACGTGTAACCAGTGGCACCCCTTACCATCACGCCAGGTGATAGTATGGCGATGACGAATACACGCTTCCAATGTCGCCAAACACGGATGCTAACATCATGATGCTGTAAACAGAACCTAGATTCTTCCGAAAAAATAACGTTTTGCCAATCGTGCACCCAGGTTCGTCGTTGAGTACACGATCGCAGGCGCTCCTGTCTGCGATGCAGCGTCAAGAGTAACCGCAGCCATGGTCTCCGAGCTGATAGTCCATGCTGCTGCAAACGTCGTCGAACTGTTCTTGCAAATGGTTGTTGTCTTGCAAACGTCCCCATCTGTTGACTCACGGATCGAGACGTGGCTGCACGATCCGTTACAGCCACGCAGATAAGATGCCTGTCATCTCTACTGCTAGTGATACGACGCCGTTGGGATCCAGCACGGCGTTCCGTATTATCCTCCTGAACCCACCGATTCCATATTCTGCTAACAGTCATCGGATCTCGACCAACGCGAGCAGCAATGTCGCGATACGATAAACCGCAATCACGATAGGCTACAATCCGACCTTTATCAAAGTCGGAAACGTGATGGTACGCATTTCTCCTCCTAACACGGGGCATCACAACAACGTTTCACCAGGCAACGCCGGTCAAGTGCTGTTTGTGTATGAGAAATCGTTTGGAAGCTTTCCTCGTGTCAGCACGTTGTAGGTGTCGCCACCGGCGCCAACCTTGTGTGAATGCTCTGAAAAGCTAATCATTTGCATATCACAGCATCTTGTTCCTGTCTGTTTAATTTCGCGTCTGTAGCACGTCATCTTCGTGGTGTAGCAATTTTAATGGGCAGTAGTGTATGTACACACAGGGAACCCAAACAGAGTATCTTGATATGAGGGCTGTTTGGAAATTAAGGAACGATCTGCCACGAAATGGGAACCACAGAGAAAATCCGAAGAAGCTTTGGACAGGTGTGTTGGTCAGTGTCTCCAGTACGCCAGTAGACAGTATCATGTCGCGCCTTCCAGTTCTGAGCTCACAGTGAGGGCTTAAAGACGCCCTATAAAGTGACGTCTCCACCCGAAGTATGGGTGCCTGCCGAGAGACTTCGCCTGATGTCCTGCAACCCCACGCAACACGACTGTCACGCATTTCCTTCTCCGTGGCAGTTCTCGGCCGCACAGTGCAGGGGCAATGACGACGATCCTGCAGCGTTTTCGATGGGAAGTGTTTGATCACCAACCGTGCAACCCGACTTGGCTCTCTCTGATTTTTATCTCTGCTCGAATGAAGAGCTGTCTACGAAAACAACATTTTGGCGCAGACAACCACCTGCAGGACAGCGTAGAAAATTTTCGAAAGCACAGGAGGCTGCCTTCCATGAAGAGGGTATTGGACACTTGATACAAAGCTCTAGAATTGGAATTACTACATTCTTCTTGACGCCTGAGGGTATTCCGCATGTCCCATACATCTTGCACACCAGATGGAAGAGTTTTGTCATGGCTGGCTCTCCCAAGGCTGTCAGTAGCTCTGACGGAATATCGTCTACTCCCCAGGGCGTTGTTTCGACTTAGGCCTTTCAGTGCTCCATCAAATTCTTCTCGTAGTATCATATTCCCATTTCATATCCATCTACATCCTCTTCCCTTTCTATAATATTGCCTTCAAGATCATCTCCCTTGAATAGGCCCTCTATACACTGTTTCCCCTTGCAGCTTTCCCTTCTTTGCTTAGGATTTGTTTTCGATCTGAGCTCTTCATATTAATGCCGGCCGGAGTGGCCGTGCGGTTCTAGGCGCTACAGTCTGGAGCCGAGCGACCGCTCCGGTCGCAGGTTCGAATCCTGCGTCGGGCATGGATGTGTGTGATGTCCGTAGGTTAGTTAGGTTTAAGTAGTTCTAAGTTCTAGGCGGCTGATGACCTCAGAAGTTAAGTCGCATATTGCTCAGAGCCATTTTCTTCATATTAATGCAGCTGCTTTCCTTCTCCCCAAAGGCCACTAATTTTCCTGTAGGCAGTATCTTTGTTTCCCTTAGTGAAACATTCTTACATTTGTCACCCCGCCATCCCATATATATATATATATATATATATATATATATATATATATATATATATATATATATATACTGGCGTAACGGGTATAAGTACAGATATTTCTACTGGTGGATGGTGTGGAAGAGTAAAAATTATCGCTGTTAAGTGTAGTATGTTTTTAGGTTGATTAGTACCTCCAAGAACATGTGGCAAAGGCAAGCTAATAACGCTTATTTTTTCCTGGGCAGCAGTTGGGCTAGTGATTTGTGGACACAAGGTCGCAAAAAGCTTAGTCTGTGTTGACAGATTTACTCCGAGTTAGTGGTGCAGTTCCAGCCATGCAGAAAACATCAGGTTCTTGAGTCTGTGACGTTTTTGTGGGAATACTGTTCGACACAGAGAAGAAACGACCAACACATTGGTGTCTGTACGTATTAAGGTACCACATACAAAAATATCTGCGACGCACCATATCTTTTTCCTAATAATTATTTCTGAGTACAAACTACCCCGCAACGCCTTACAATCTTTTCAGATTTTTTCTGACCACCCTATATATGGACCGAGAGAATATGTACACAGAAGTGACGAAAGTCATGGGATAGCAGTACCTATATATACAGATAGCGGTTGTAGCGCGTGCACAGGGTATAGAAGGGCAATGTATTGGCGGAGGTGTCTTTTGTGCTCAGGCGATTCATGTGAAAAGGTTTCTGACTTGATTACGCCCGCACGACGGAAATTAACGAACACTGAACTGTAGTTGGAGCTAGGCGCGTGGGATATTCCATTTCGGAAATCGTCAGAGAATTCAGTATTGCGATATCCACAATGTCAAGAGTGTGCCGACAATATCAAATTTCAGCCATTACCTCTCATCACGGTCAACGCAGTGCCGACGGCCTTCACTTAATGACCGAGAGCTGCGGCGTTTGCGTAGATTTGTCAGTGCTAACAGACAGGCAACACTGCGTGTAATAACTGCAGAAATGAATGTCGAACGTACGCCTTAGGACTGCTCGGCTCAATTTTTTTGGCGTTAGTAGGCTATGGCAGCAGACGACCGACCCCGAGAACCTCTGCTAACAGCACCACTTCGTCTGCTAGTCCTCTCCTGGCCTCATGGACCATTTCGTTTGGACGCCAGAATATGTAGAAAACTTTATTGTAAAAGCCATATCTATGGGAGAAATACACTGATGTTGTCGAAATCCCCTCGAAACTATTCCCAATTGGAACCACATCTGCCTCACGACCAGTTCGCCTGATGGTGCACCGGAAACAAGCTTCAAATCGGTCGGATCTCAATGAGCCCGGGAGTGCTAATGACGTAACTCAACCCTTCAAGGTGGTCTGCTTGCAGTGGAGTAACTAGCAGCCGAGTTCTTTGCGCGAAAGCACTGGTGGGGCGCCGGATGTTGGGAGAGTAAGGCCGCGAGAGAGGCCGGAAGTGCTCCTCAAAGTCTGTCTTCGTCTGTCCGCCTTCTCCGGCTGCGGAGAGCAGGGCAGAACACACACTCTCTCTCTCTCTCTCTCTCTCTCTCTCTCTCTCTCTCTCTCTGCTTCCTTTCCAGGCGTGTGTGTGTTTTCTCCAGGGGCAGCGAGTCCCAAAATCACACGAGCCGCTGGTTTCTTTCTTTTTGTGGGCCGTAATAGCGAAGTTCCCCTGACTTTCACGATCGCCATAAAACGGCACCCAGAATAAAACGGCGTGCCGGGCGCTTCTCTCGCTGAGCTGGCGAACGATTTTCTCTATCATTTCTCGAGTTCTTGCCTGGAGCGTAATGTCAGCGAAACAACCGCTGGAGCTCTTTCCAAAATAAATTTATGCCACGTCATCCTGCCTCAACGTGATCTCCGTGTACAGCTTAGCCCCCGCAGCGGTAGGTAAATCGTAAAGCGAGGAAACGGGAGGATCCAGAGATACAACAACGGCGTAGTATTTCGGATTACTGCAGGTCACAGACCGCTCTGCAGACTTCTTCGTTGAAAATCTCTATTGATCCATCGTGGATACGGGGCTGCAGCCGGTCAGATATTTACCAAAGGAAAGCGGCCAAACAACCGTAGGTTTTCAGAGATTATTTTATTTAGACAAGTTTCGGCATCTGACGAAAGCAATCTTCAGGCCCGTATGCATATAGACATATGAGTAACCGAAGCCATCAATATCTATATTTCATGAACTCGTTTGTGGAGTGTTTCCTTCGAAGACTTGACAACAGCAGAGGGGCTTGGTACTTCTGCAACTAATCTACATCCACACGCGAGCCACCTGACGGTGTGTGGCGGAGGGTACCTTGAGTACCTCTATTGGTTCTCCCTTCTATTCCAGTCTCGTATTGTTCGTGGAAAGAAGAATTGTCGGTATGCCTCTGTGTGGGCTCTAATCTCTCTGATTTTATCCTCATGGTCTCTTCGCGAGATATACGTAGGAGGGAGCAATATACTGCTTGACTCCTCGGTCAAGGTATGTTCTCGAAACTTCCACAAAAGCCCGTACCGAGCTACTGAGCGTCTCTCCTGCAGAGTCTTCCACTGGAGTTTATCTATCATCTCCGTAACGCTTTCGCGATTACTAAATGATCCTGTAAGAAGCGCGCTGCTCTCCGTTGGATCTTCTCTGTCTCTTCTATCAACCCTTTCTGGTATGGATCCCATACTGCTGATCAGTATTCAAGCAGTGGGCGAACAAGCGTACTGTAATCTACTTCCTTTGCTTTCGGATTGCATTTCGTTAGGATTCTTCCAATGAATCTCAGTCTGGCATCTGCTTTACCGACGATCAACTTTACATGATCATTCCATTTTAAATCACACCTAATGCGTACTCCCAGATAATTTATGGAATTAACTGCTTCCAGTTGCTGACCTGCTATATTGTAGCTAAATGATATGGGATCTTTCTTTCTATGTATTCGCAGCACATTACACTTGTCTACATTGAGATTCAATTGCCATTCCCTGCACCATGCGTCAATTCGCTGCAGATCCTCCTGCATTTCAGTACAAATTTCCATTGTTGCAACCTCTCGATATACCACAGCATCATCCGCAAAAAGCCTCAGTGAACTTCCGATGTCATCCACAAGGTCATTTATGTATACTGTTAATAGCAACGGTCCTACGACACTCCCCTGCGGCACACCTGAAATCACTCTTACTTCGGAAGAGTTATCTCAATTGAGAATGACGTGCTGCGTTCTGTTATCTAGGAACTCTTCAATCGAATCACACAATGGGTCTGATAGTCCATATGCTCTTACTTTGTCCATTAAACGACTGTGGGGAACTGTATCGAACGCCTTGCGGAAACACGGCATCTACCTGGGAACCAGTGTCTATGGCCCTCTGGGTCTCGTGGACGAATAGCGCGATCTGGGTTTCACAGGATCGTCTTTTTCGAAACCCATGCTGATTCCTACAGAGTAGATTTCTAGTTTCCAGAAAAGTCATTATACTCGAACATAACACGTGTTCCAAAATTCTACAACTGATCGACGTTAGAGATATAGGTCTATAGTTCTGCACATCTGTTTGACGTCCCTTCTTGAAAACGGGGATGACCTGTGCCCTTTTCCAATCCTCTGGAACGCTACGCTCTTCTAGAGACCTACGGTACACCGCTGCAAGAAGGGGGGAAAGTTCCTTCACGTACTCTGTGTAAAATCGAACTGGTATCCCATCAGGTCCAGCGGCCTTTCGTCTTTTGAGCGATTTTAATTGTTTCTCTATCCCTCTGTCGTCTATTTCGATATCTACTCATTTTGTCATCTGTGCAACAATCTAGAGAAGGAACTACAGTGCAGTCTTCCTCTGTGAAACAGCTTTGGGAAAAGACATTTAGTATTTCGGCCTTTAGTCTGTCATCCTCTGTTTGAGTACCATTTTGGTCACAGAGTGTCTGGACATTTTGTTTTGATCCACCTGCCGCTTTTTTAGGATTTTCTGCCGAGTCAGTACATAGAACTTTACTTTCGAATTCATTGAACGCCTCTCGCATGGCCCTCCTCACATTACATTTCGTTTCGCGTAGTTTTTGTTTGTCTGCAAGGCGTTGCGTATGTTTATGTTTGCTGCGAAGTTCCCTTTGCTTCCGCAGCAGTTTTCTAACTCGGTTGTTGTACCACGGTGGTTCTTTTCCATCTCTTACGATGTTGCTCGACACATACTCATCTAACGCATAATGTACGATGCTTTTGAACTCTGTCCACTGATCCTCAACACTATCTGTACTTAAAATAAAATTTTTGTGTTGAGCCGTCAGGTACTCTGAAATCTGAAATCTTTTCATAGACAATACTAGTGTTATAAAAAATCCCATTAGAGAGAAAGCACCAGAAGAGATGGTAAATAATATTTTCCAAATAATTTAAAAGTGGTTCTCAGAAAATGGACCCTTCCCAAATTTTGAAGAAAAAAAGACACTATATTCAGCTCTGTGCAACAAACAACTGATGCAGCATATGAGCAGGAAGCAGTAAATAAGGTAAAGCGTTACAAAATTTTGGGTGCACATATTGATGCAAACGTGAACTGGAAGAAGCATATAACGGAGCTTCAGTTTTGTTTGTATACCTCTGCGCAATGGGAAGAGTATGGAATGACAAAAAGAGTGACTGAAAAACGTGGTGAAAGAGTGCGAGTCTTCCACGCTTAGTCCCAAGAAATATCCCCGTGGAAAGTTTTCGGTGAATCAACTCTAACTGATGTTGCTTATGTTGATGTGCGACAGCTACGGCCCGTGCCTCAATGAGAAGAAGCCGAACAGCACACCTTTATTTCGGAGCAAGATGGTGCGCCGACTCACTGGCGTAACTGAGTACGCGACTGGTTAAACGACGTTGCGTCCGACCAGCGGATTGGGGTGCAAGAGGCCGGCTGACACAGCATTTTATGCACGGCCTCCACGTTCACACACGATCTGACGCGATCGTGTGTGTATGTGTGCCTCCGATACCAGCTGATCTGTCCGACTTTATAAACAGTGTTATTGCAACAGTTACTCCTGACACATTGATCAAGGTTTCGGAAGAACTCGCCCATCGACTCGATGTGTGATTCGTGTTCACGCTGAATAAGAGTAAAAAAACACTTTTTGTGTTTCTCTTTCATTTGGTGTATTATTTATAATTCTCTTTCATTTGGTGTATTATTTATAACTGTAAGGTGGATGGAATATGTGCTACAAAGCCTTAAAACCCGTATATTCATTTTGAAACACCCTGTATATTGAAACTATTTCGAGGATATTTTTAATTCTTCAGTTTCAGAGTTTTATAGTGAGTAAAATTCTGTGTATTTCAGAAACTAACTATAGAGCATATGGACGAGCTATACTTTGTCGATCGTGCACCATCTTGTACCTTGAAACGGAAGGAGGTCTTCTGCCTTTAAACTTGTGACATTTGATAATGATATGAGTTCGTTTGATTTCTTAACAATTTCATCTGTCTCGAGAATGAAAATTTGCGTTAGTTTTCAGTAGCTCTTATTTCAAAACGTATTTAACTTGTAGTAAATGGTACTTATACTCTATTTCAAATTCTGAAGGTGGCAGGGGTAAAATACAGGGAGCGAAAGGCTATTTACGATTTGTACAGAAACCGGATGGCAGTTATAACAGTCGAGGGGCATGAAAGGGAACCACTGGTTGGGAAGGGAGTGAGACAGGGTTGTAGCCTCTCCCCGATGTTATTCAATCTGTATATTGAGCAAGCACAGAAGGAAAAAAAAGAAAAATTCGGAGTAGGTTTTAAAATCCATGGAGAAGAAATACAAACTTTGAGGTTCGCCGATGACATTGTAATTCTGTCAGAGACAGCAAAGGACTTGGAAGAGCAGTTGAACGGAATGGATAGTGTCTTGAAAGGAGGATATAAGATGAACATCAACTAAAGCAAAACGAGGATAATGGAATGTAGTCGAATTAAGTCTGGTGATGCTGAGGGTATTAGATTAGGAAATGAGACACTTGAAGTAGTAAAGGAGTTTTGCTATTTGGGGAGCAAAATAACTCATGATGGTCGAAGTAGAGAGGATATAAAATGTAGACTGGCAATGACAAGGAAATCGTTTCTGAACAAGAGAAATTTGTTAACATCGAGTATAGATTTAAATGTCAGGAAGTCGTTTCTGAAAGTATTTGTATGGAGTGTAGCCATGTATGGAAGTGAAACGTGGACGATAACTAGTTTGGACAAGAAGAGAATAGAAGCTTTCGAAATGTGGTACTACAGAAGAATGCTGAAGATTAGATGAGTAGATCACGTAACTAATGAGGAGGTATGGAATAGGATTGCGGAGAAGAGAAGTTTGTCGCACAACTTGACTAGAAGAAGGGATCGGTTGGTAGGCCATGTTCTGAGGCATCAAGGGATCACCAATTTAGTATTGGAGGGCAGCGTGGAGGGTAAAAATCGTAGAGGGAGACCAAGAGATGAATACACTAAGAAGATTCAGAAGGATGTAGGTTGCAGTAAGTACTGGGAGATGAAGAAGCTTGCACAGGATAGAGTAGCATGGTGAGCTGCATCAAACCAGTCTCAGGACTGAAGACCACAACAACAACAACAAATGGTCCTTAATAATACTTCTACTTAATCTGATTTCATTTATTGCTTATTGATAGACAGTACAGAAATAATGTTTTTTGTCCTCAGGCACTAAATGAGTTAGTTGCTGCATCTGCAAATCACCCTGACTACTCTCAAGCGAATGAAAACTGCTGCGATTGGGTGTGTTGGAAGAGCTACTGACAATACGGACCAGTGATGCTAAAGGTATCGCAGGTACTCTTCTCCCCTGCGCGTACTGTTTCTCCTGCAGGAAGTACAGGTTCTATCGTTACTCGTCCACTTCAGTGTGAGTGACGTCAGTGGTACGCGCAGGTGTCCTGTACACGTGTGACGCTGAGCAGAGGCGAGTCACGGTGTTACATCCATCCCCCAAACCAACAGTTTAGAGGTGCTGCCTTCCACCGAAACCCAGACTGAGCCAGTGAGACCCACCTCACCTCTGCGAAACATGCTCTGTCCCATGTCAAGGGAAGGTAGAGACAAAAATGTAGAGGTCTATTAATCGTCAGTAGTTCAAAAGTACGGCGAAACGGCACCCCTTAGAGGAATGGTAGCAAGCGATGGGAAGCAACACCAGAAGCACTCAATGTTTGTGTCTGGAGGCCTCTTTCAGCATGCTGAAGACGCTATCCCAGGAGCCATTGAGGGAACAGAGTCCAACGGACTACAGACTGTGGCGCACGTAAGAACAAACGATGCTTGTCGTCTGGGTTCCGAAGTTACAGTTGGATCACTGTGTGTGTGTGTGGGGGGGGGGGGGGGCGGGGGAGGGAGGGGAGGGCGTTACACGCAAGGGTTTTTTAGATTAAGTGACTCTCCATCTAATCCATGTAATGGTAGGTGTAGGAGTGTTACATTCAAAGAAATATTCCCCTCCCCAGAGGCGAGAGCATTGAAATTCTCGTGGTGAACTGCCGAAGCATACACGAGAAACTGCCATGGTCCAAAGCGCGTCTAAAGATCAATGAAGCTCACATAACACGAGATACGAGAAGCTGATTAAAATCTTAAGTTAACAGCAGTGAGATATTTCGGAAGAATTTAAATGCGTATCGAAAGCATAGCCTAGTGGAAAATGGGTGTGCATATGTCACAGTAAAGAAGAAACTCAAATCCACTAAGATACAAATTGAATCTGCGTGCAAGATTATTTGAACAAGAGTCAGTATTAGGGGTGGGGTAGATCATTCTACCGACCACCAGAGACCTACTGTTGCCTAAAACTAGAAAGAAACCCTCAGTTCGCTTCACTAATTATCCAACAATCAGGTAGGATGAGTAAAGTTTCGTTAGCGGTGGTAGTGACAAGACATCCTCTGAAACATTGCGAAACTCCTTCTCCGAAAACTACCTAGAACGGATACATCGGAATCCCACTCTGGATAGAAATATATTAGACCTAATAGGAAAAAACAGACCAGGGCTGTTTGAGGGTGCCCACATCTAAACTGTTATCAGTGACCATGAGGCAGTTGTACCAACAGTGATTACCTAAGTACAAAGGGCAACTGAAACAAGCAGAAAGATGTATATGTTTAGTAAACCAGATAAACAAGCAGCTGTGTCATCTCAGCGATGCTTTTGAAACTTTTAACTCAGGACAGGAGCATGTACAGGGACTATGGCTCAAGTACAAAAGGACAGTGGACAATGCACTGGATAATGAGTACCCAGTAGAACAGTTCATGGTGGGAGGAATCCTCTACGGTATAGTCACTGGAAACAAACTGCTAAGGAAACAGAGGCTGCTGCATAGAAGGAATAAAGCAAAGCATATCGCTACAGTTTGAGAGGTGCAAAATGATACACGTTTGCCTGTCTAGAGAGGCAATGTGTGAAATCTTCAGTGACAACCGTAGCATAAAATTATCGAAAGATCTCTCCCAGAAAGCAAAGAAATTCTGGTCGTATGTAAAGGTTGTCTCCAAAGTTAGTGTCTGTTCACCCACGGACGAGACAGAAACTCAAACTGAGGGTAACAAAGCAAAAACAGAATTGCCTAACATTTATCAAATTTTCCTGCACGAAGGAAAACTCATTAGTATTGCCTCAATTTAATTCTCGTACCACTGAAAAGATAAGTGAAATAAGCTGTGGAGTTAACGGTACTGAGAAACGTCTGAAATCCATCAGAAAGTGTTAAAACTGAACAAATTTCCAGGGCCTGATGGAATCCCTGTCAGATGCCACCATAGTGAACTTGTGGCCGAGTGAGGCCATCTTCTAACTAAAATCTGTTGTAGGTCCCCTGAAGAAAAAAGAAAGAAGAACCTTGCCCTGTTGGAAGAAAGCAACCTCTTCAAGGTGGGTAGCCGAAGTGAGTCACAAAACTACCGTGCAAATATCCTTGACATCCATCTGTTGTATAATCCTAGAACATATTCTACGTTCAAACGTAGTGAGTTACCTGGAACAAAATGACCTCTTACATGCCACACAGCATGGATAACGAAAACATCGATCATGTGAAACCCAACTCGCACTTTTCTCACATGACATACTGAAAGCCGTGGATCGAGGCAGTCAGGTAGATGCAGTGTTTCTTGATTTCCGCAAAGCATTTTACTCAGTGTCAAGTCTACGATTATTATAAGAAGTATGGTCGTATTGAGTATGAGGCGCAATTTGTTGACTGAAGCGTGCATTTCTTTGTGGGGAGGGCACATCATGTTATCTTGGATGGAGAATCATTAACAGGCGTACAAGTAACTTGGAGAGTGCGCCAAGGAAGTGCATTCATCTATGATGAAGTACTGTCTGAAAGAAGCTGCACAAATACCAGTTCTTGATAAGGTCTCAAAATGGTGCAGACTGGCAACTTGCTTTAAATGTTCATACATGTGAAAGTGTGCAGCTCACACAACGGAAAACAACCTAGTATCCTGTGATTATAATATCAGTGAGTCACAGTTGGAATCGGTCAATTCATACAAATACTTGGGTGTAACACCTTGCACGGATATCAGGTGGAACGATCTCATAGACTAAGTCGTGGTTAACTTAGGTGGCAAACTTTGGTTCAGTTGTAGACTACAAGAGAAAAGCAATCAGTCCACAAAGGAGATTTCTTACAAATCAATCGTACGACCCATTCTGGAATATTGCTCAAGTGTGTGGGACCCATACCAAATAAGTCTAACCGGCGACATTGAACGTATACAGAGAAAGGCGGCACGAATGGCGACATCTTTGTTTGATCCCTTGGCGTCACATAGACACTGAAAGAACTGAAATGGCAGATCTCGAAGACAAACGTAAACCATCCTGGGAAAATAGCTCCTAAATAATGCTCCTAAAATAGCGTGAACACCTCCAACCAATTTATGAGCATAACATGATGTTACACAAGCAACGACGTATATGACATAATCTGTTACTAAAAAAATCATCCATAAAATACTTCAAAATGGTCCTAACGCCGAAAATGTACAATCGTACTGGAAATAAAGAGAATGGCAGCTGAAGGCTTCAAGTAATCATTCAAAAAATATCCCGAGGAAGCCTACTCACAAAATTCGAAGAACTAGCATTAAATGCTGACTCTAGGAGTATGATAGAATCCCTTACTTCTCGCCCTTGTAGGGGTCTTGAGGACAAGATTAGGTTAATTACAGCATGCACAGTGGCGTTCAAACATTCTTCCCACGCTCCGCACGTGAACGGAACGGGAAGAAAACCTAATAATTGATATAATGGTACGTGCCTTCTGCCACGCGCTTCACAGTGGTTTTCAGAGCCTACATGCAGATGGGACATTAAATAGAATATGCACAAGAAAACCCTTTTCAGTTTGAATAGAATATTTGTCCCTAGGTACACGACCATATCGTACCTTGAAACAGTATTTTTGGATCTGGAAAAACCTTCCATTTTTGAAGTACTTTTTCTAATATCAGAAAAACACTGCAGCACATAAAAAGTGAATACTGTCGTTTAAAAAAGGAATAACAAAATGTATTCATCTTCTATTACAGGGCTTGCAAGAGGCGGAAGTCTTAAAAGCGTTCCAAATTACATCACTCTCTCCTAAAGCTGTCACCATTCTGCTTTGAACATTACGGTAATTACTGGGATGGTCCTAAAGTGGCTGGAATTAGGATCATTTGTTTTTGACCGACCTTTACAGCAGGACCTAAAGTTTGGCATGTACCTCGAACCACGGTGGTGCTCTGCAATTTTCACGTCAAGAAACATTGCCAGAAATGAAACTGTTTTTGCTTGCAGGGTGTAATCCTGTGGATGTATCTTTAGGCGCAAAGCACATAGTATATTACAATGAAGGTGAAACTGACCACAGCTTACTGCTCACCGTAAGTGTTATGTTCCAATTAATTCCCATTTCATTTTTAGCTATTTCAAATCAGACACATATTGCAAAGGACGAAGATATAGGAAAATAATAACCTAAAGCTTCACACTAAACAAGTTTCCACACGCTGCTTTAAATTCGACGATATATTTTCTAAGGAAATTGACATTATGCCTTTATGAACTGATGGTACAAAAGTGAGATAAATACCTTTTTTAAGGTACTAGTCAAAAGAGACGCGGCTACTATTCTGTGCGGTACAGCGTACCATTTCAAACTTTTTTCGACGTCATTAATTTATTCTTAAGCGACGAACACTACGACAGACTCTGTCTGCTACAGTCACACAAAGAACAAGTGTGGCCACAATCACAAAGGATCATGGTCGCATGACTTGATTTCAGTAATGTAGACCTTGGTCTGCCGCCCGTAAAAGGAAGAGTGAACATTATTTATCGATCACGTGGATTAGCTTAAGATGACAGGAGCTACAACAGATCAAACGAATGCCGAAAGGGAACTTTTCTTAAAAAAAAAAAGAAAGAACGGAAAGGTGTAGACAAAAGTAATAAAAACTGCCGAGACAATCCGATATTTCGACTTTACTGTTAAGCAGATTCTCAGTTGACCTAAGACTGCCTGCTTCCGAGATGCTAGGAAAGTACGGTGACTACCAGACTGCGAACGTGTTTTGTTTCCCATTAGCATAACAGGAGAAGCAGTAAAGAAATAATGTGCTCTTGGAAAACGGGTTTACCTGCTGTAAAAAGTAGCCAACTACCACCAAAAAAAGGAGGTACGCCAGCTTCAGTTAAAACTTCGGAGTTTAAAGTCGTTAGCGTAGCAGAACTTTCTCTATAATTCGATTAAACGATTTATCTGCAATCAGAAATTACCTCCATAATATGGAGAGCTCATACCAGGCCGAGCTGAAAACAAAGAGGAAAAGCGAAGAGAAGCGACCATAGCAAAGTTAATTCCAGTGTTTGATCTGCCCCCATCTCCACGTCCCTCATTCTTATAATGGTTCTGCGCTTGAATGGCTTTAGTGCCACCGAACCCTATTCAAACATCAGGTGCACAACGTTCCCGGATATACGGTTCTATACATGGAAGACGCTACAGAAGTAGTATCCACGTTTGTAGCAAAGATTATTGCGACTTTGGATTTCCTAGCTACAAGGCAGCTGCTGCTCCCAGAACTACTGATACCGTTCAAACTTATAACTAATTTTTGTTTACGCCTTCATAATTATTGGAAAATAATTATTCATATAGACAGGTACGGTTTACATCAGTTTCCTTGTACGCGAGTAGAGCAGGGGTTAGGGTTTCGAGGATTGAAACTATGTTGTTGATTAATTCTTGATTTAAATGGATGTTTCTTTATTTCATCATTTTTTTACGCACTATCAGCTGATTTTTGCGCGGGCTATTATCAGCAGCTTTTAGAATTATCCGAGACAGAACTAACACAGATTTTGGAATACTGCATCTTTAAACAACGTTAGAAGCTCCTTTCACGTAACTTGTGTAAATTGCCACACCATACAGAAAATGTATTTAAGTTTAAGAGGGCGGATATCTTAAAAAAAATAGTGTGAGTGGTTCGGAGTTTCACCAAGTTTTGCAAGAAAACATCGTGGTGATGCAGTGGGAGCCACTAGCGAAAAGTTATTAGAGGTGTGTACTTGTGGGGTAGTGTTTTGATTTGCGTGTTCTGATGTTTCCGTCTACACAGAATATTTACGTGCACACTAGTCTAAATTTATCATGAATTAAGAAGCATGCAATGTATCTTCTAGTTAAAGCTAAATTATGTAACTCAGTACTTCCATTACTAAATAAAAAAAATTGAAATTTTATATTTTCATTCGTGCCACTCATTTTAGTACGCAACACATATTTATGCAAGCCAGAACAATAAAAGAGGTCAAGTTCTTTCCTCTGTCACTAAAAACTGTTAAAGATGTTATGAATTACACCTTTAATATTTAGTACTGGAATAAGTTCATAACTTCATTTCTGTTACAAATAAATTTCCATGTAGTACTTACTTTAAAAGAAAGAACAACTATTTTTACGATCAATAGATTTAGATTTAATTTTAAAGGTGTTACGAAGGGCCCAGGGAAAGACAACTAATGTCTGTGTGAAGTTAGGGACTGGCGGGGTGAGGAATCGCCAATTGATATGTTGATTGTGTAGAAAAATGTTCCCGAACCAGCGCTAATTGACGTCAATAACAAGTATCGCGAGTTTGTTTCCAAACAAGACAGATGTAGAGCATAGCGGCCATATTTGCGCTTTTGTGCTGATATTGTCAGTTCAATGCAGAGACAAAGATGAATAGGGTAAAAACTAAAGAGGAATGCAATTGTTCTTAAAGAGCCATGGGAGGCGACGGCCTAACTTGCAAGAAATACTCGGAAATCTCCTTGAATATCCTCCGCAATTTTGTCGCTTGTAAGCTCCCTACAAGTAAATTCTTATAACAATTTAATTAGTTTTCGGCTACGAGACTGTTTAATTGGTTGTATAGCTCACATCTATTTGGCGTATTCGCTTCCACTAACGACCGTTTGCCCTAATCAACACGATCTTGGTTAAAGTCATTATGAGTATGTACTATTTACTGACTAGGGAAATATTGAATGACGACAGATCAACTTTCGCAACACTTATGGAATACCAAATATCAGTCGCTATCGCTACGGTCGCAGGTTGGAATCCTGCCTCGGACATGGATGTGCGTGACGTCCTTAGGTTAGTTAGGTTTAAGGAGTTCTAAGTTCTAGGGGACTGATGACCTCAGAAGTTAAGTCCCACAGTGCTCAGAGCCATTTGAACCCATCAGTCGCTATGATGCCTAACTGTTGTAATCCCAAGTCTACCTTTCATCAACATTACCAGCGATAATTCTTCCAGTTGTCTGTATTCAACAACGTAGGGTACATTCTGCAGAGATCTCTCACGATGCCGTTTCGTCTGTGCCCTGTTAACTAACCGTGTTACGGCCATTTTCATGTCTTCAATACGACCACGCGCCTCACGTTTATACTCTGGCCCCAGATTCGACAGACACCACGCTGGTACCTCAAATAACGTCCTGCTGCACTTCAAAGAGAACGACGGCGGTAGAATGGGTACACCACCGCCCCTGGCTCTGGCGAGTGGTACGCTTACGTGGTGGATTTCAAGTTCACCCTGTACGTACTTTAATCTCGTAATAAAGAGATGTCCATTGCGAAAATGTTTTCGGTGAAGAAGTACAGGGTTATTCGTCAGTACCTCTGAGGTTGCAGAAGATAACTGCTTGAAAACTACAAGACATAAACTAGTCACATATCAGAGAGTAGACTATTGCACCAAATTTTTAATTCAAATTACAGGTGCCCAGTGTGGGCACTGTTTGCGATGCGACCATCGTCAGTACGTGCCTGCAGATCATTGAAGTTCATGAAGTGCCTGGGGTGCGTAACAGCAGTGTGCCTTGGAAATCTATCCATCGGGTTGCCTGTATGTACGCGCAAATAAATGCATTGTGGCAACACGCAGTGAATCGTGTGGAACTGATGACTGACTGTAAAGAGGAGTGGAGAGAACCTGAATATCACCTGTGTAACAAATCCATGAGCGGTTTCAATGGCCGGGCGGAGTGGCCGAGCGGTTCTAGGCGCTTGAGTCTGGAACTGCGTGACGGCTACGGTGGCAGGTTCTGTGACTGTGAAAAATCGCTTGAAATCAGTGGAAGGAATTACTGGTGAGTTCCAAAGTGCTGCCAACAGTCACGCTACCACAGCCGGCCGGGGTGGCCGAGCGGTTCTAGGCGCTACCGTCTGGAACCGCGCGACCGCTACGGTCGCAGGTTCGAATCCTGCCTCGGGCATGGATGTGTGTGGTGTCCTTAGGTTAGTTAGGTTTAAGTAGTTCTAAGTTCTAGGGGACTGGTGACCTCAGAAGTTAAGTCCCATAGTGCTCAGAGCCATTTGAGCCACGCTACGACAATGACTGTGTGTAGACAGTTAGGAAAGTTGACGTACACCTCTGGCACTTTCCAAACAGCTATTCGCCTTGATATTCATTGACATAATTATTGGATAACCTTTTTGGGGGTAACATGTAAAATGCTGTCCAAATGGCGCGTTAGATCGTGAATGTCCTTAGGTGGTTGCAGGGCACTGCCAATAATGCTCCAAAAATTCTCAGTTAGGAGAGAAATCCGGCGATCTTGCTGGCCAAGCTCGAAGACAAGCAGTAGAAACACTCGCCGTGTGCCGACGGGCGTTATATTGATGAAATGTAAGCCCTGGATGGATTACCATGAATGGCAACAAAATGGGGTGTAGAATATCGTCCACCTACCTACCCTGCCGCGGATGTTAACTAAAAGGGTCCTGCAATGGCAATAAATGGCAGCCGCGATCATCAGTTCTGCTTGAAGGTCTATACGGAGGGGGCAGCAGTTGGTTGGTACCCCGCCGCTCTCCAGGGCGTCTCACCACACGTATTCGGCATGTAATCCTATTGACTGGAGTAGAGTTGTCTTCACTGATGAGTCGCGCTTCCAATTGAGCACTGGTGGCCAGTGAGGATGTGTCTGGAGACGCACTGGACAGCTATTGGATACTTACCAACGCTTGCCTGCCATGTAGCCCTACAACCTGGAGTGATTGTCTGGGGTGAAATTTCATTTCATTTCACAGCAAGACCCTTTTAGTTGTCATCCGCGGGACCCTTACAGCACAGCGGTATGTCGGTGATATTCTACGCCCCATTTTATTGCCCTTCATGGCAAGTCACCCTGGGGTTACATTTCAGCAAGATAATGCCTGCCCATACACTGCAAGAGTTTATACTGGGTGTCGTCGTGCTTGCCAGACCCTACCTTGGCCAGAAAGGTCGCCTGATCTGACCCCAATCGAGAACGTTTGGAGCATGATGGACAGCACCATAGAACCATTTTGGGATTTTGACGATTTGAAGCGCCATTTGGACAGATGGCACCATGCCCTCACGAGGACATCCAAGAAATCTGTCAATCAGTGACGAGCCCAATAACTGCTCCAATGACGGCCAGAGGTCGAACAACACGTCATTGACTCAATTTGTGAAGCTCTTTCTCTTGAATAAATCCAATTTTTCTGAAATTGTAGTAATGTACATGACATTTACCGATTATCGTGTCATTCCTTCGTGTTGCTTTGTTGTTGTTTTTTTCCTTGAACGTACTACTAAGGAGAGCTTCTAACAGAGTCGTTGGTGCCATATGCTAGCAGACAACGCAGCACTTCGCGGGAGCTCCAGAACGTGCTTCTGCATGTTGATGTACCTGTGACTAACTACAAGAAAGCCAGAGCCGAAGCAACAAGGCAAGCACTACAGCCCCGACCGCCACCTTACGAAGCGAGGGACACAGCCCGGCACCTTGGGAGCTGAGGAAGTTGGACACCTCCTCGCTCTCGCCCTCCTGGAGGCTGTCGGGCTTGTCTGGCACGTGCAGGATGTCCTCCGGAGGGTCCTCGTCCGGCTCCGGTTCGTAGTCCGGTTCCAGCTCCGCCTCCGGCTCCGGCTCCAGCTCCGGCGGCGGCCGCTCCGTCGTCGACGTCGTCGTCGTCGTCGACTTGGCGGTGCGCGGGAAGAACTTGTTGGTCGGGAACCTCGGCGCGTTGAGTTGGGGGAACAGCCGCCTCTGCAGGTACTGGGCGAGGATCTGCTGGGTGATTTGGTTCTGGCGGGCTACGTCACCTGTGGGGACGAGGAGCGGCCGTCACTCGGCGTCTTCCATTCGTCATCTCGCACCAAACAGCGGGCTAGTTTCAGGAGCCATGGGTCGGGTCCCCGGCGCCTGCCCGACAGGCGTTAAGCGGTTAACAGCGCGAGCCTCCAACCTTCCCCACGCAACCGCCGAGGCTTTGCTCCATTTACTCCGTATTTTTTTAAGTCGACTATACCACCAGTATTCATTGTTGTCGAGGAAACACTCTCTCTTCAGTAACGTAACTATTTTGTGCAAACCTTTAGTAATGCAACGCAAGTAAAACTTACTGATCCAGGGAGTAAGCGAACACCACGGCTTCCAAAACTTGCCAGCTACTTGTGCAAATTACACAAGCAACAAAAGTTTATAAATGAAACTCCCACAGATGCCACGTGTGACATTGTGACAAAATTTTACACTAATACCAATGTTTCACAGTGTTTCCAAGTAACCATCCTGGTGCATGGTCTTTCAGTGAGGAAGATGCGTACAGCATGAAGGAATCTTAATCAGTTCTGCCCTGCTTAAGATTGGTATTGATATTTTGTATGATCCACAGGTCTCAAATAAAAGAAACCTAAAAATAATACCAAAAAATTTTTCTGTAGTGAAGATAGACGAATGGAAGGAGTGCGACCACATTCCTCTATTCCCTACAGGGGAGGATAGCAAAGGAAGGGAATGTCTTTGGTTAGGGCAGGGGCTTATGAAAAGGCTTCGGAAGCAATATATCATGCTATACTGGTAGGTATTCATCTTTAAGAAAGTCTGAGAAGTTTATTTAGTGAGTTAAAGCAGATAGACCATACACTGATTGAGAAGTTAGTAGGCATTAACAAACTGGAAATTATAAATGTGAGGTGTTCAACAACTGAAATTATTAGTAATTAGTGCGGTTATTGCTTAACTACTTGCATTTAGCATTTTGACGTCTTCACGACGTTTTTATGGTGTAAATTTTACAGTTCACAGTTATTATTCTTTTTAACAAACCTGTTCATTCTGCCACTGTGTTCGTATGAAGTAACTTCTGAAAACCTGTAGAAACTTAAAAGTAAAATTTAAAGACAGTGGTTTATTTTAATCACAGTGGAAAACAAGTTTTCAATATTAGTCGATGTGTAAATTTTCACTACGAGCACCTAACTCGAAGCGTGTTTTCTTGACAGATACCGTAAACGGTAAAGGATAATTAAAATCATGGAGTAGCAGATGATTCCCAGTAGCCAGATAGCACTATCTGCTTTCAATCGTTCGAACAAATAGTTGCAAGTTTGTAACGTCAATCAGTAGCGGTCAGAGTACGAACACATCGTATTCGGGTGAAACTCTTTGTATTTACATGCAATGCCTTCTCCAACTCACAAATAAACTATCATCTTCATACGAATCATTAATAACTATATCAATACAATAAGCGAATGATAAATGATTGTATACACCACCGAAAAGAGTGAGAATGCGGCAAAGTCAGAACGTGAAAGAAGGGTCTTCCACGCAATACGAGCAATCCTTATTTCCGCTCTACAGACATCGCCCGGTAAAGCGCCCGCCATTGGCTACCACACACCATATTCCCGTTCCTACCTCCAACTTGACACGATAATGTATGGCCTAAATCCGTCCACAGTTGTGGTCCGTTAGTGACACCGTGTGACGTACACACAAGCACACCGAACGGATACTTTGACCTTCTCGTATAGCTTAACACTCAGTGTGCCGGCCTTCGAGACAGGGGGTTAAGCCATAAAACACATCAAAACTGCTTCTCCGATTAACAACAGTTGTTTCGGTACGCTGACTAGACCTACAGCACTTTTTGACAGTTATGAAGTAAATGTCTGGCGAGACACATCTTGTCTATCATGCTGCATGTTGCAACTGGCAAATCCGAGACATAGCTCTCCCACTCAGCACAAGTGGAGGAGTTAAACAACTGGTTTGAAAAGCTTATAGAATATTCCTGTTCAAAATATTAACTAAAGATTTATGAAGAGCAACTTTTCCCTCTCCAAAACCAGCTTATTGGCTCTGGGCACTATGGGACTTAACATCTGAGGTCATCAGTCCCCTAAAACTTAGAACTACTTCAACCTAACTAACCTAAGGACATCACACACATCCATGCCCGAGGCAGGATTCGAACCTGCGACCGTAGCGGTCGCGAGGTTCCAGACTGAAGCGCCTAGAACCGCTCGGCCACACCGGCCGGCACCGGCTTATTCTTGGGGTACCGTATTCTAGCAGCTCTGTCATTCTTTCTGGAATTATTCGCTCTCGCCCGTCAGCGGTTCACAGAGAAGGATCAAGCGGCTGTAACTGTTGGGACTTCTTAACTCTTTTCCGTATTTTTGAGTTGTAAGTACAGAATTACAGCTTCATATTTTAGGTACCTTTCAGGAATAAATGCAGTTATTAAAGAGTTAGCAACTATTCTTTGGCCAATGACCGGAAGATCGGATGGTTCCAGGTCGTTAGATGGCTAGTCACACTTGAAATTCAACCACCAAGCCACTAAAAAGCACGGACACCTGAGACTTCCGTGACTGATACCTGGGTTTGAAAAATCCAAGGCAAATGTCATGAAACGGGTCTGTGGCAGACTTAAGGGATCCGTGGCTCTTAACGGTGCGTGTTGATGTTGACAGTTCTGTTATCGTCGGACATAACCAATCGAGTGATGATATACGGTATCCAATGAGAATAGCTCCGTCGGCACAATTGGATTTACGATGCAGTAAAAGCTTTTTTTTTTTCTTGCAGCTGTTGGTAACGGCACGCGAAACGAATGATGGGAAGTCATCACGATGAATCACGAATCAGATGTGGGTAGTCACTCATAACGCTCGTTGTAATTTCCTATGCTTCGTAAGTGAAGTTATCTGGTATTCTGTTATACTCGCGGCAGTTTAAGCTGACTTATTGGGTCCCAACGTCCAGAATGAATTTTCGCTCTCCTGCCTTGTGTGCGATGATTTGAAACTTCATGAAAGATTAAAATATACATCTACATCTACGTGATTACTCTGCTATTCACAATAAAGTGTCTGGCAGAGGGTTCAATGAACCACCTTCAAGCTATCTCTCTACCGTTCCACTCTCGAACGGCACGCGGGAAAAACGAGCACTTAATTTTTTTCTGTGCGAGCCCTGATTTCTCTTGTTTTATCGTAATGATCATTTCTCCCTATGTAGGTGGGTGCCAACAAAATGTTTGCGCAATCGGAGGAGGAAACTGGTGATTGAAATTTCATGAGAAGATCCCGTCGCAACGAAAGACGCCTTTGTTTTAATGATTGCCACTCCAGTTCACGTATCATGCCTGTGACACTACCTCCCCTATTTCGCGGTAATACAAAACGAACTGCTCTTCTTTGCACTTTTTCGATGTCATCCGTCAGTCCCACCTGATGTGAACCCCACACCGCACAGCAATACTCCAGAATAGGGCGGACAAGCGTGGTGTATGTAAGCTTTCTCTTTGGTAGACCTGTTGCACCTTCTAAGTGTTCTGCCAGTCTTTGGTTTGCTGTATCCACAATATTATCTATGTGATCGTTCCAATTTAGGTTATTTGTAATTGTAATCCCTAAGTATTTAGTTGAATTTACAGCCCTCAGATTTGTGTGACTTATCGCGTAAACGAAATTTAGCTGATTTCTTTTAGTACTCGCGTGAATAACTTCGCACTTTTCTTTATTCAGGGTCAACTGCCACTTTTCGCACCATACAGATATCTTATCCAAACCATTTTGCAAGTAGTTTTGATCATCTGATGACTTTACAAGACGGTAAATAACAGCATCATCTGCAAACAATCTAAAAAGACGGCTACTCAGATTGTCTCCTATGTCGTTAATATAGATCAGGAACAATTATGAGGCAGATTGGGACTCAAACCTGGGACCTCTGCCTTTCGCGGGCAAGTGCTCTATCGACTGAGCTACCCAAGCACGACGCTGTGAGAGCGCGTTGTTAGTCCTAATTGGTAGATCACTTGGTAGAACACTTGCACGCGAAAGGCAAGGGTCACAGGTTCGAGTCCCAAACCATCAGACGATTTTAATCTTTCTTGGAGTTTTAGGTCTCAAGCGAACCACAATATCGGAAATCGCAACATGTTCAGAACAAAAACCAAAATTTATTTGACAAACAAAATCATTATTTCATCTCTGCTCGTCAGTCGGAGCAATTTGAGCTGTGATATTAGATTCCAGTCTAACCGCGATCCAGTTGTCAGCTATGAACGAGCAATGTGACTGGCTATTCATGTCACACTTATGATTTGTCGTGTTAACTTCCGATCATTCTTCACGTAAAGGGCGCAACGGAAAAGTGCAATTTTACTAGAGTTTTCTCTGTGAGACGGCTATCGGAGAATGTGGACGGGAACAAACTATGACTCGCCTGCTGAATTATGCCATAGAATGCCTAGGTAAAGAAATACCCACTGGTTGTGACGATGCTAAATAGTTTTTGTATATCCGTCTTTTTGATCGGAGGTTTGGGGGGGGGGGGGAGATTTCGGCCTCTCTCTTGTCTAATAAAGTGGAACACTTACAGCCGTCCTTATGATGCTATTTCTTATGTGGGAACCAGTTTCGGTGCTTCAGTGCGCCATCTATAGGCCTTAACTCACGTGAGGGGGTTAATTCCAATGGTATACACGAACATCTATGAACTGGTTTCCGCATACTACGTGCAACAACGATGTCGCGTCTCCATCCAGTTGGTAGTTGATGGCTGGAGACACAACGTCGTGGTTTGCGAGAACCAGCTCATAGATGTTGGCCACTGAGGAATCGTCTATATGCGTTTGGAGTTAATCCCCTCAACGTGAGTTAAGACCTGAAGATAGTGCACTGAAGCACGGAAACTGGTAGCCATATAAGAAATAACATCCTAAGGACGGCTGTAAGTGTTCCATTTTGTTACATTGTTAAATACTGTTCTAACACGAATATGCTAAATATTGTTAGCGTTCTAACTTGCTTTAAGAAGTACCTACTTGGTAGAAGGCTGGCATGTAGACAAACATGGTTCAAATGGCTCTCAGCACTACGGGACTTAACATCTGAGGTCATCAGTCCCCTAGAACTTAGAACTACATAAACCTAACTGACCTAAGGACATCACACACATCCATTCCCATGACAGGATTCGAACCTGCGACCGTAGCGGTCGCGCGGTTACAGACTATAGCGCCTAGAACCGCTCGGCCACCCCGGCCGGCACTTGATACACGTTTTACCTACTTACAGGGGAACCTCCCCATCGCACCCCCGTCAGATTAAGTTATAAGTTGGCACAGTGGATAGGCCTTGAAAAACTGAACATAGATCAATCGAGAAAACAGGAAGAAGTTGTGTGGAACTTTCAAAAAAATAAGCAAAATATACAAACTGAGTAGTCTACGTGCAAGATAGGCATCATCAAGGACAATGTGAGATCAGGACCGCCGTGGTCCCGCGTTTAGCGTGAGGAGCTGTAGGATGAAAGGTCCTTGGTTCAAGTCCTCCCTCGAGTGAAAAATTTAATTTCTGTATTTTCGCAGTTAAGATCTGTCCGTTCGTTCATTGACGTCTCTGGTCACTGTAATAAGTTTAGTGTCTGTGTTTTGCGACCGCACCGCAAAACCGTGCGATTAGTAGACGAAAGGACGTGCCACTCCAATGGGAACCGAAAACATTTGATCGCTAGGTCATAGGTCAACAGATTCCTCCACAGGAAAACACGTCTGATGTATTCTATACGACACTGGTGACGGCATGTGCGTCACATGACAGGAATATGTTGTCGACCGACCTAACTTGTACACTTGGCGATAGGTAAAAAGATTCTTCTACCTTGCCCGATTTAGGTTTTCTTGTGGATTTGATAATCAGTCCCAAAAAAGTGATGAAAACATAAGAGTTTGTCACATAAACTGCAACAAATGACTGCAACAGTCGCACAGTTTTCCCTGTGCTCTGTCAAAACATATGTTTTCAAGGTTTTCAAATTTTTCCGTGTGTATACCGTCAAATCCTGCATATTTCCAAGCAAATCTGAACATGTCCTGGAATTTTGGAGAGCGAAGTTGATTGTGTGTGTGCGCCTGAACTTTGATAATTGTCTGAAAATAAAAAATTAAAATTTTCATTCGAGAGAAGACTAGAACCAAGGACCCCTTGTTCCCCAGCTGCTCACGCTGACCACATGACCACGGCGCTACTCATCTAGTACTCTTCTTATTATTGCCTATGTTAAGCATGGACTACTCAGTTTGTATATTTTGCTTATTTTTTTAATAGTTCCACACAACTTCTTCCAGTTTTCTCGATTGATCCGTGTTCAGTTTTTCAAGGCCTATCCACTGTGCCAACTTATAACTAAATCTGAGGGGGGTGCGATGGGGAGGTTCCCTTGTTAGCACAAGTTGTTTTATTTATACGGCCTGTATTTTGAATGTTAACAATTTTGTCTAAAAATAAACACTCTGTGTGCAAGGAAATAGAGGAATGAATAAGAATATTCGCTCGTTTTCGCTACAGACATGAGCCAATATGGCTCCGAAAATGTAGGAGGAAATACTTGTGCCGTCAAATAAACGGCGTGGGACGTTTGCTAGCACCTATCTCTGTGGTGCCGTCGGCAAGGGAGCTAAACCGGATCAGCTGTTGCTAGCCGCCTGATGCAAGGCGGAGATTAGAGCGCAGAATATTCTCAAGAGCACGCGATGGCTATCGGGAGCTGCGGGCCGCGTAACTGGGCGTGGCGTGGGGAGCGTCGGTTGCGGCCAGACCCGCCAAGGTCAGCCTACACTCCACACCCTGCGTGTTGGTGCTTCTGCCGCCGTGATGCCAAGGCCTCCTGCGGTACATTAAATACAACGAGATTGGAGAAAGTACAGCACAGCGCCTTAATCCTTTCAACTACCACTGGATGGTACACTACTGGCCATTAAAATTGCTACATCAAGAAGAAATGCAGGCGATAAACGGGTATTCATTGGGCAAATATAATATACTAGAACTGACATGTGATTACGTTTTCACGCAATTTCGGTGCAGGGATCCTGAGAAATTAGTACCCAGAACAACCACCTCTGGCCGTAATAACGGCCTTGATACGTCTGCGCATTGAGCTTGGATGGCGTGTACAGGAACAGCTGTCCATGCAGCTTCAACACGATACCACAGTTCATCAAGAGTAGTGACTGGCGTATTATGACGAGCCAGTTGCTCGGCCAACATTCACCAGACGTTTTCAGTTGGTGAGCGATCTGGAGAATGTGCTGGCCAGGGCAGCAGTCGGACATTTTCTGTATCCAGAAAGGGCCGTACAGGAAGTGCAACATGCGGCCGTGCATTATCCTGTTGAAGTGTAGGGTTTCGCAGTTATCGAATGAAGGGTAGAGCCACGGGTCGTAACACATCTGAAATGTAACGTCCGCTGTTCAAAGTGCCGTCAATGCGAACAAGAGGTGACCGAGACGTGTAACCAATGGCAGCCCATACCATCACGCCGGGTGATACGGAAGTATGGCGATGACGAATACACGCTTCCAATGTGCGTTCACCACGATGTCGCGAAACACGGATACGACCATCATGATGCTGTAAACAGAGCCTGGATGCACCCGAAAAAAGACGTTTTGCCAATCGTGCACCCAGGTTCGTCGTTGAGTACACCATCGCAGGCGCTCCTGTCTGTCATGCAGCGTCAAGGGTAACCGCAGCCATGGTCTCCGAGCTGATAGTCCATGCTGCTGCAAACGTCGTCGAACTGTTCGTGCAGATGGTTGTTGTCTCGCAAACGTCCCCATCTGTTGACTCAGGGATCGAGACGTGGCTGCACGATCCGTTACAGCCACGCGGATAAGATGCCTGTCATCTCGACTGCTAGTGATACGAGGCCGTTGGGATCGAGCACGGCGTTCCGTATTACCCTCCTGAAGCCACCGATTCCATATTCTGCTAACAGTCATTGGATCTCGACCAAGGCGAGCAGCAATGTCGCGATACGATGAACCGGAATCGCGATAGGCTACAATCCGACCTTTATCAAAGTCGGAAACGTGATGGTACAAATTTCTCCTCCTTACACGAGACATCACAACAACGTTTCACCAGGCAACGCCGGTCAACTGCTGTTTCTGTATGAGATAGCGGTTGGAAACTTTCCTCATGTCAGCACGTTGTAGGTGTCGCCACCGGCGCCAACCTTGTGTCAGTGCTCTGAAAAGCTAATCATTTGCATATCACAGCATATTCTTCCTGTTGGTTAAATTTCACGTCTGTAGCACATCTTCGTGGTGTAGCAATTTTAATGGCCAGTAGTGTATGTCATCCCCTGTAAGTTATCAGAGCGGGGTGCCGTCGCGCCTTTCCAGACATTCCGAGTCAATGAACTGCACGCACGTTTCTACGTCTGCCGTGTAACAAGCGATCCTTATACTGAGCAGCTGTAATTTGAGCTAAGAACTTGGGACACTTCTACCGGCCTCTTTTCTGTATGTGTTTTGCGCAGTCATATTCTGAATCTCCAGAGATAGTTACGAATAACCATTTACGTCTCTCCCACACCTACACTGGAAAACGAAACAGTACAAAATAGTCTTTCATCTTTCAATTAAGTTTCATCATAAAGATAAGAAAACTTCCACCTTTTGCAACTGAAATTTATTGTTGAGTACCAAGACATGTTTCACCTATTCATGTTAGGCATCTTCACTGGTAATCATTTTTGTGTCTTGTTCAGCAACCATTTGTTGTTCTATGTGTGCTGAATGCACACGGTAAATGTATCTCCCAGTAAATATTTCTTTGCACGTAACCTTTACTGCAGTGGAATCATGTGCAATTTTCTGCATGTGATGACTACTCGAATGAGCTTCTGACTGGAGGGAGATGGTTATTCACAAAATACTTTCAGATCATGATGGTGATGATTTTGGTTTGTGGGGCACTCAAGGGCGTGGTTATCAGCGCCCTTACAAATTCCAAATCTTTTCGCTTTGCAGTCTCGCCAGCTTCTGTAATGTCCCCACAGAAAATACCCTCTACCACGCACCAATTAATCATTTTCAATCAAACCATCCACATTCATTCACTTTGGAAAAGTTATCTGATCTCGTTTTCTCGTAATATATGCGGCGATAGCTCGACGACGCCAAAGTATTTTCTAGTGCGTTTATTCTTTGAAATAACAGACATGCATATATGCATTCTCCATGGTTGTTAGAGTGGTAACTAGGACAGCTTCTGGAGTATCTGTTGAGGGACGGACGTGTTTCTGAGAGATACATATTCCTCTTTTCTTCTCGCTAAAGCGAGCCAATTAACATTTGTGCCGCTAGCGGTTTGTTTGAAGAGAAAGAGACTGTAAACGGAAAATAATGAGGCGTGGAATCACCGGAGATCTGGATATGTAATGGAGATGGCTTTAATAAACAATTTCCTCCATAAATAAGGTTTGCGACTTTTTTGTTCTGGAGTGAATGAACGAATGAGTTTTTTTCTGAATCATTTGATGATCACGTTGGCCCTGTAATTAGTGGGGAAGTTTCAGCTGTGTCGAAGAGAGCCTGCAATCACTGAGTCTGTGTTAAATCGTCCAAAAAGGCTTCGTACACATCTGTAATTCGCAATCTTTCCTAAAAGGAACAAATTGTCCAAACGATTGATTCTCCCGACTGACTAGTGTTTAACAGTAATAATAAATGTAAAGATCACTTACAGCAAGCCAGCCGCTGATTACCAAGACGAAGGACTCCACCAAAGATCCTATTTGGCTGATTTCACGTAATACAATATTATATTAAAAACTGTACATAGATAAAGGAGAGAAAGAGAGAGAGCGAATGAAAGTAGAGATAATACTAATAATCCTCCATTAGTCTAACTTTTCGTCTGTCTTATCACGGATCAGCCAAGAACTGGGAGGGCCTTACTTTACGGTACAGATTTATGTGTGAAGGTGAAGGGATCTTAAAGGCAACAGATACACGTCTATACAGACAAGACATTACACAGAGATAGCGGCTAGCTGCATTCATCATCTATTCTTAGATAAAGAGACGGCAACTTATTATCCGAACATTTAAAAAGGTTAAACTTCCTGAATGGTGATGAAATGATGAGATCAACACAAACACCCCATCCCCGGGAGGAGAGAATCCCCGACTTGGCTGGGAATCGAACGCAGGACCCCGTGATCCAGGAGCAGCAACGCTAGCCACTAGACCACGAGCCGCGGACAGTTGATTCTACATCTACATCTACATCTACATTCTCACTGAGGGAGCCAAGTTTCATGTCTTCGGAAAAGTTCGTCGTAACGTGCGTGTTTAAGACACTGAATATCCACACGAGACTGTGGGACGCATTCGTGATCTGCTTAAAATTAACTTTTGTGCCATGTCCTCTTCATAAATGTATGGGCAAATTTTCGTTTCAGAGTAAACTGTGACTGGTTTCATGTTCGTGGACATGCAGTAATGGCTCATGGCATAATTACAGCAATACATTGTGGAATTCGTTTTGTAAAAACGCGGTGCTCCAGTAGACTTTCTTGCAGAGGTTCGTGTTTACTTGCTTAATTGTTGATCTGGACGTGCCTCCCATCATCACTCTGCTCTTCTTCAGTCGCCGGTCGCTGTGGCCGTTCGGTTGCAGGCGCTTCCATCCGGAACCGCGCTGCTGCTACGGTCGCAGGTTCGAATCCTGCCTCGGGCATGGATGTGTGTGATGTCCTTAGGTTAATTAGGTTTAAGTACTTCTAAGTCTAGGGGACTGATAACCTCAGTAGTTAAGTCCCATAGCGCTCAGAGCCATTTGAACCGTCTTCTTCAGTCGCTCCCCGTGGCCACCTGACTTAAGTCCACGTAATTGCTTCTTATGGGGTTACATCAAAGAGCGTGTATTCCTGCCTCCACCACCACCTAATTTGGAAGAACTGGGAGTAGGGATAACTAATGTGATCGCTATATCGATCATGTTTTATTAGGACGTGTATGTTAAGAATTTTGCTATCATACTGAGCAAATGCAAAACGAGTTAAAATTTGGGGAGATTCTCTATCCACTAATATGTGCCTATTTTGTGTATGTAATGTAGTTTCCACGCAGACGTATTCTGAAATCCCAGAAGCATTTATGAATTAGCCTGAATTTTACATCCAGGCTTTTTTTTGCTAGTCAGCTTCATTAGGAGAACTTAGACAATTCAGTTGACGATTTTCTGCTGCCACTGTTAGCATTACGCTGCAAAAGTGCTGCTCCTTCCCAGTTGGAAAACACTTGCCTTCGTGGGAAAGTCACTACACTGTAACCCGGCCTAGTCAGTCTTGACCATAACCCGTTTATAAGGACTGTCGAAAGCCCAGGCCATGAGCTGAAGAAAACCCTCCGTTCCTCGAATAAAGGAAACTGGCTCTGGCGTTCATCTTAGGAAACGGGACGAACACACGCCGGCCGCGGTGGTCTCGCGGTTCTAGGCGCTCAGTCAGGAATCGCGCGACTGCTACGGTCGCAGGTTGGAATCCTGCCTCGAGCATGGATGTGTGTGATGTCCTTAGGTTAGTTAGGTTTAAGTAGTTCTAAGTTCTAGGGGACTGATGACCACAGATGTTAAGTCCCATAGTGCTCAGAGCCATTTGAACCATTTGAACGAACACACTTGCGCGGCCAAGAAACGATATGTTTCCTTTAGAAACATGCACCTGATGCACGACAATAACATTACGCGAAGGAAAGGTGCCATTGTGCACGAAGAGAGGCAACTTCTCAGTGTTTACGACGACGAGAGATTATTCGCACAGTGACTCGACAGTCTCTCGTCGACTCGACACCCGCGGCGCTGCTGGCGATAGAAACTGCACTGCAGTGGAACAAATCGCAACTGATGATGACCCTTCACAGCTGGCGCTTTCCCCACCATTGTTCAGCACAAGTTTGTTCTCAGCTGAATGGGTGGACCACGTCGCGCTGACTTTTCTTTCAACGAAAGAGGCCAAACACACATCACTCAGCTAGACCTGCTTCCCAGAACTGTGTTCGAGAAACGTCGCACACGGAATGTGCCCAGTCTCGCTGTAATTGTAGGCTCCCATGTCTGTTGCGGCAGTTTCTTTTCGTGCTCGAAGAACATCGATGCGCAGACGAGCCATTGTGGAACTTAAAAGGCATTGGTAGGCTGAGGCGTTGTGTCTGTGCGCGGGGCGTACTTGAATAGCCGAGTACTCCAGCCCGCAAGCTTGGCTTCTACATCAACATCTGCATCATTACTCCGGAGTTCACGCTTAAGGCTCTGGCAGAGGGTTCATCGAACCACACTCACATTATATCTTTGCGTTCCACTCTGTAACAGCACAAGGCCAAAACGGACACTTAAATCTTTCCAGGTGAGCTGTGATTTATCCAGTTTTATTACAATGATCATTTCTCCCTATGTATGTGGGTGGCAACAAATTATTTTATCATTCGAAGGAGAACAATGGAGGTTGAAACTTCGGGAAAAGATCTCGCCGCAACGAAAAACGCCTTTGTTTGAAGGATTATTCGCAACACTCTCTCCCCTATTTCGCGATAATACAAAACAAGCTGACCTTCACTAAACATTTCGGTGTCCTCTGTCAATCATATCTGATACGAATCCCACACCGCACAGCAATAGTCCAGTAGAGGACGGACAAGCGTACTGTCAGCAGTTTCTTTAGTAGACCTGTTGCATTTTCTGTGTGTTCTGTCACTATATTGCAGTATCTGGTTTGCTTTCCCCGCAACGTTAGCTACATGATCGTTCCAATTTTAGTTATTCGTAATTGTAATACCTAAGTAATTAGTTGAATTTACCGCCTTTGCCTTTGTGTGATTCATCGTGGAACCGAAATTTACCGGATTCCTTTTAGTACTCACGTGGATGACCCAACACTTTTCATTATTTAGTGTCAACTGTCACTTTTCGCACTATACAGACATCTTGTCTAAATTAGTTCGCAATTGGTTTTGATCTTGTGATAATTTTTCTAGACGGTGAATGACAGTAACGCCTGAAAACAATCTAAAACTGCTGCTCAGATTGGCTCCTAAATCATTTGTATAGATTAGGAACAGCAGAGGGGCCTACCTTGGGGAATGCCAGAGATCACTTCTGTTTTACTTGATGACTTTCCGTCAGTTACCAAGAACTGTGATATTTGTGACAGGAAATCAGGAGCCCATTCGCGCAACTTCCACGATGCCCTATAGGCACCTAATTTGATTAGGAGCCGCTTATGAAGAACGGTACTAAAAGCCTTCTGGAAATCTAGAAATACGGAACCAATTTGCCGTCCCCTGTCGGTAGCACTTATTACTTCGTGCGAATAAACAGCTTGTTGTGTTTCAAAAGAATGATATTTTCTGAATCCGTGATGACTGCGTGTTAACAGATCGTTTTCTTCGAGTTAATTCATAATGTTTGAAACAGTATACCTTCCAAAATCCTACTGCAAACCGGCATCAGTGATATGGATCTGTAATTCATTCCATTACTTCTACTTCCAGTCCTGAGCTTTGGTGCGGCCTGCCCGTGACTCTACTCTCTGAGTACCGATCTTTCGTCGAGTGAACGGTTGTATTTGTTAAGTACGGAGCAATTATATCAGTTTGGTCTGAAAGGAATCTAATTGGTATACAATCTTGACTGGAGGACTTGACTATATTAAGTCATTTGAGCTGCTTTGCTACTCCTAGGAAATATACTTCTAAGTTATTCACGTTGGGAACTATTCTTGATTCGAACACTGGAATACTTACCCGGTCTTCTTTGGTGAAGGAATTTCGGGAAATGGTGTTTAGTAACGTGGCTTTAGTGGCAGTGTCAACGGTAACATTACCTTCGTTATCGGACACTGAGTACTGATTTCCGCTGGTGTACTTCACATACGACCAAAATATCTTCGGATTTTCTATCAGATTTAGAGAAGAAATTTCGCTGTGGAAACTACACTGCTGGAAATGGAAAAAAGAACACATTGACACCGGTGTGTCAGACCCACCATACTTGCTCCGGACACTGCGAGAGGGCTATACAAGCAATGATCACACGCACGGCACAGCGGACACACCAGGAACCGCGGTGTTGGCCGTCGAATGGCGCTAGCTGCGCAGCATTTGTGCACCGCCGCCGTCAGTGTCAGCCAGTTTGCCGTGGCATACGGAGCTCCATCGCAGTCTTTAACACTGGTAGCATGCCGCGACAGCGTGGACGTGAACCGTATGTGCAGTTGACGGACTTTGAGCGAGGGCGTATAGTGGGCATGCGGGAGGCCGGGTGGACGTACCGCCGAATTGCTCAACACGTGGGGCGTGAGGTCTCCACAGTACATCGATGTTGTCGCCAGTGGTCGGCGGAAGGTGCACGTGCCCGTCGACCTGGGACCGGACCGCAGCGACGCACGGATGCACGCCAAGACCGTAGGATCCTACGCAGTGCCGTAGGGGACCGCACCGCCATTTCTCAGCAAATTAGGGACACTGTTGCTCCTGGGGTATCGGCGAGGACCATTCGCAACCGTCTCCATGAAGCTGGGCTACGGTCCCGCACACCGTTAGGCCGTCTTCCGCTCACGCCCCAACATCGTGCAGCCCGCCTCCAGTGGTGTCGCCACAGGCGTGAATGGAGGGACGAATGGAGACGTGTCGTCTTCAGCGATGAGAGTCGCTTCTGCCTTGGTGCCAATGATGGTCGTATGCGTGTTTGGCGCCGTGCAGGTGAGCGCCACAATCAGGACTGCATACGACCGAGGCACACAGGGCCTACACCCGGCATCATGGTGTGGGGAGCGATCTCCTACACTGGCCGTACACCACTGGTGATCGTCGAGGGGATACTGAATAGTGCACGGTACATCCAAACCGTCATCGAACCCATCGTTCTACCATTCCTAGACCGGCAAGGGAACTTGCTGTTCCAACAGGACAATGCACGTCCGCATGTATCCCGTGCCACCCAACGTGCTCTAGAAGGTGTAAGTCAACTATCCTGGCCAGCAAGATCTCCGGATCTGTCCCCCATTGAGCATGTTTGGGACTGGATGAAGCGTCGTCTCACGCGATCTGCACGTCCAGCACGAACGCTGGTCCAACTGAGGCGCCAGGTGGAAATGGCATGGCAAGCCGCTCCACAGGACTACATCCAGCATCACTACGATCGTCTCCATGGGAGAATAGCAGCCTGCATTGCTGCGAAAGGTGGATATACACTGTACTAGTGCCGACATTGTGCATGCTCTGTTGCCTGTGTCTATGTGCCTGTGGTTCTGTCAGTGTGATCATGTGATGTATCTGACCCCAGGAATGTGTCAATAAAGTTTCCCCTTCCTGGGACAATGAATTCACGGTGTTCTTATTTCAATTTCCAGGAGTGTATTAAATGCATCTCGCATTGAAGTTCGCGCTAAATTTTGAACTTCTGCAAATTCGCCAGTCTAGGTGCTTTTGCGTTCTTTTTAATTTGCACTCACTCCGTCTTAAGGTCGCGAGTGGCCTACCGGGGCCATCCGACCGCCGTGTCATCCTCAGTGGACGATACGGATAGGAGGGGCGTGGAGTCAGCACACCGCTCTCCCGGTCGTTATGATGGTATTTTTGACCGAAGCCGCTACTGTTCGGTCGAGTAGCTCCTCAATTGGCATCACGAGGCTGAGTGCACCCCGGAAAATGGCAATAGTGCATGGCGGCGTGGATGGTCACTCATCCAAGTGCCGACCACGCCCGACACCGCTTAACTTCGGTGATCTCACGGGAACCGGTTCTTATAAATTTGGCATGAGTTTTTTTCGTTGCTTCTGCAACAGTTTTCTGAGTTGTTTTTTGCACCACAGGGGGTGATTTCAGTCTACGAAATTAATTTATGTGGTATAAATCCGCTGCTGTCGATACTATTTCTCTGATCTTAAACCACACCTGTTGTACACTTTTATACTTCGTTCCTGATTCGAAGCCCATGGGAGACTTATTTCTATAAATATCTGCATGTTTTCATGTAGACAGTTTTTATTGTGGAAATATACAAAACCTACGGTATAATTATGTAAAATGGCACTTGTGAAAGACTCGCGATGAAAGCATCCAATCTACCGTTACCGGCACTGCGTTGTACAGGCGTAAGAAGTTCTGAAACGCCCTTCATTACCGTTTTCCACGCGATATCAAGTCGCACCGACCGTGGAGCAGAAACGACGGTGTTTACTTGAGATTACGTTTCACAGTTTCAAAATGTAACTGAGTGCTCCCAAGCGTCTTAAGCAACTTCCCGTTTGGACTTCATTTTCCTTTCTTAAGTACATCTTTCCGTTGGTTCGGCGAACTCATACGCGGGAGGAACTTTCTGCGAGACAATAGTCAGACCAAGACAGACACAGACCACTACCAAAGAAAACGAGGATAATTAGAACAGACGTCTGCTCTTCTTGCGAACACATCCAATGTCCCTCCCGGCTTTACCAGTGTATCACTGAAAACGCTTCCATGCTACTCCTCAGGCTAACTGGCTGAAAGACCGCAACGTTTAAATTTTTTCGGGCGTTGTTGGGGCTCGCGTGATGGACGAATCGACATTCAGCACCCTGCGCTTAGGTGGCACGTATTGGGTTTGCTATGAGGTTGTTTTAAAGTGTTCAACATTTCTAAAGTCGGTAGGTGAACCGTTACTAGTATGGGCCACTTAATTCAAAGGTGCTATAAAACTTCAGTTGTTTTTTTGCAGTAAGGTATAACTGCTTAAAATCTTTACTTGAACTTTTATTTGTGCTAGTGAAGAAATAAAGATTTCTAACCAAAACGGCACAAAACAAGAAAAGATTTTCTAAGACTTGCATTTCGAGATGTTGAGAAAAGTGTCAGTTAGTCAGGCCAGCCAATAAAATATGTATTATTCAATAATGGTGTTTTCGTGATTCACAAAAAATTAATCTATTTGTACAATAAAAAGTACAAGATAACAAAAAAACAGTTGATTGATGAACGTTTCAACGTGTGGTCGATTGAACCTGACAAGTATTGAGTTTGTGGGCTGATGTTTTCTGTAAGGCAGTTCAAGGTGCTTCTTCATAAAATTTTGATAGAAGTCGTTACCTGCCAATTTCTTTTCTCTATTTAATTTTCTACACTTTCGAGGACACGCTTTTTCATCAACTAAAGTCAAAAACAAAACAAAAATTACTTATACGACCCCTACCATGCGACTATGATATGGCCGATACTACCCAGATAACACTACACATTAAAATACAGCAGAGACAGGAAGCAGCTTGAAAGAGCGGGATTTCGTTACTACCGTACAATCTACATCAGACTACTTAAACACTAATACTAGTATGATGAAATTAGTTCCCATCTTTAAAAATATAAACCCATGCTGAAAATTACACCGTTCACCAGCTTCGCCAGTCAGAAACCAATAAAATTTACTTGTAGCACAAATCGAATAACTACACCACTTACGTTCTAGCAAACTGGGGAATGATGTCAACGCTTTATTGCAAGCACTGTACACTTTCAAAAAAAAAAAAAAAAAAAAAAAAAAAAAAAAAAAAAAAAAAAAAAAAAAAAAAAAAAAAAGGCTCTGAGCACTATGGGACTTTACATCTGTGGTCATCAGTCCCCTAGAACTTATAATTACTTAAACCTAACTAACCTAAGGACGTCACACACATCCATGCCCGAGGCAGGATTCGAACCTGCGACCGTAGCGGTCGCGCGTGTACACTTTCATTTTTTTTTTTTTTTTGCGGAAAACCCGAGTTTTATCAGGCGGCCCGTACTACCCGCCGACACATACTATGCGGTGCATTCCTCTGCTTGATGATCTTTCGTGACACAAAACGTTTGTTTTCCAACACGGAAAGTAATCAAGAATTCAGAAGTGCCGTGCCGTACGCGGTCGTGGAATTCTTATTAGGCATTTTACGGTTCAAATGGCTCTGAGCACTATGCGGCTTAGCTTCGGAGGTCATCAGTCGCCTAGAACTTAGAACTAATTAAACCTAACTAACCTAAGGACATCACACACATCCATGCCCGAGGAAGGATTCGAACCTGCGATCGTAGCGGTCGCTCCGCTCCAGACTGTAGCGCCTAGAACCGCACGGCCACTCCGGCCGGCCATTTTACGATTTTCTAGGAGAGTACTGCTGTTTCGTGGACATGTTCGTACTCGGCAGATGGAGGTTTTACATCATAATTTCCAATCATCCAGTAGGTGATAAGCAATGCAACAATCCTTTTTTTTCTGAATGCAGATTGGCTTCGTTCGGGATTCCAATACACCGTATTATTCCCCACTCTTCTGACTACAAAAACCGATTTTTCAGTATACTCTCCGTTCAATGCGACGGCCTTACGCCATCTTACTGGCAGGGCGTGTACGCCAGCACGGTACTAAAACAGGAGATCGGACAGCTTCGCGCGACCTTGTTGCGATCATGGGAGACGCCTCTCCCAATGACTGCCCCTGCTTCTGTCCACTGTCAATTCTCCGCAGGTATTCTCCATACGCCTACGAATATGTGCGATGCTCCGGTTTTGCGCCGAGAGAAACTCAACGACAGCTCTCTGCTTCGAACGCACTTCCGTCACAGACGCCATTTTGAAGGCTACGTATAGTGCCACCATCTACTGGAACTTCGCGAAACTGTAGGATGTGAAGTGGGCGTATTCCACGGTGTCCCACAACGAATTCCGCATTTTTTTTTCAGCCGAAACTGGCGGAGGAAATAAATGTGTTGCCTTACTTACTGAATACTGAACGCCCTTGTATATCTGGCGTTATACAAAGACTCGACTTTAAAATACGACTTAGGTACTAGCTTTAACGAGATGTTATCTTTTTTGACTTTCGGTTTACATATTTCCTCCTGTTTCTTAATAAATATTTTAGCTCCCATCTGCTACAAAAAATTGTATAGCGATTACCACATTTTTATTCAAACTGTACATTTATGCTTGCAGTTGACGATGACATGAATACACGAGCGTCGTCCAACAGCACTAAATGTGAAGATGCTCCCCAGTAACTTTCGCTGTACGTCAGTCCAGCGGCGCTCTTGCTGTTGCATCAGTGATGTACATTGTCATCTGTAATATCGGACGGATGCAATTGGCCAAACATTTCGTAAATACTGGTTTTAGCTTTGCCATGCCAGTGCGTCTTACGTGAACTGACCGGCTAATTTACATATGGAGTACATTATACCCACGATGGCTACATATATTAACCTGTACTATCATATGTGTAATAATAATTCAATATGTTTATTATATTAATGACATATACACTAAATTTCACAATGGGATATGTTTACACTTTATGGTAGCTCTGTTTGACGAAACAGATCATCGTAAATAAAGGTTTTACAAATGCGGTCTTGGCTGAGAAGCTGCCTTTCTTCAAGTTTAAACGTTACTAACGTTCTACAACTTTCTTCTTCATGGGTACATATTGTACTTGCAGCCTTCTGCCACCAGAGGGCTCAGAACTGCAGCGCGTAGCATTGTGTGTGTAACGAACTGTGCACATTCGTGAGAAACAGCCTACTGTAAACGAGTTTCGCTTTCGAAGAGTTCGCCGACACACGGTGCGCCCTCTCGTTCAGCATGATAACGCCGGACCACACGCGATCGTCGCGACATCTGCCACAAGCCGACGCCTTGGTTCACTGTCATCGATCATCCACCACACAGTCCCAACTTGGCCCCATTCGAATTTAATCTATTTTCGAAACTTAAAGAACACCTTCGTGGACTTCTTTTCCACTGCGATGAAGCGGTGCAAGAAGAGGTGAGGTTGTAGCTCCGTCGGCAAGGTCAAACGTTTTACAGTGACGGCATCAACAAACTGGTCTCTCGTTGGCTATGTTAAGAAACAAATACGTAGAAATGAAGAATAAAGATATAGAACATTAGTAACGTTTCTTTTATTTTAAGAGTTTTCGCATAAAAAATTCGAGGACATTACTTTACAGCACGCCCTCGTATCCCCCATATGTTTCGTCTATTTTAAACAGTGTAAATGATTTCGTGCAGCGAAGTGTTAGTGTGGATGAAACGTGGACACAAACAACATTTCACGCCATTCATCGATACAGCAATCGAAGTAGTGTGCTGAAACCCGCGGGTCGTTGCTGTTTTTGGGGGAAGAGAAGAAACTGCGAGGTCATCGGTCTCATCGGATTTGGGAAGGACGAAGAAGGAATTCGGCCGTGCGCTTTCAAAGGAACCATCTCGGCATTTTCCTGGAGCGATTTCGGGAAATCACGGAAAACCTAAATTAGGATGGCCGGACGCGGGTGAAACCTGCGGCTTTGCACCAAAAGAAGCGAAATCTGCTGACAAGGGAACCTCCCCCTCGCACCCCCCTCAGATTTAGTTATAAGTTGGCACAGTGGATAGGCCTCGAAAAACTGAACACAGATCAATCGAGAAAACAGGGAGAAGTTGTGTGGAACTATGAAAAAAAATAAGCAAAATATACAAACTGAGTAGTACATGCGCAACATAAGCAACATCAAGCACAATTTTAGCGCAGGAGCGCCGTGGTCCCGTGGTTAGTGTGAGCACCTGCGAAATGAGAGGTCCTTGGTTCAAGACTTCCCTCGTGTGAAAATTTTAATTCTTTATTTTCGTAAAGTTATGATCTGTCCGTTCGTTCATTGACGTCTCTGTTCACTGTAATAAGTTTAGTGTCTGTGTTTTCGCGACCGCACCGCAAAACCGTGCCATTAGTAAACGAAAGGACGTGCCTCTCCAATGGGAACCGAAAACATTTGATCGAGCGAAGTTGATTATGTGTGAGTGCCTGAACTTTGATAATTATCTGAAAACAAAAAATTAAACTTTTCACTCGAGGGTAGACTTGAACCAAGTACCTCGCGTTCCGCAGGTGCTCACGCTAAGCACGGGACCACGTCGCTCCTATGCTCACATTATCCTTGATGTTGCCTATCTTGCGCATGGACTACTCAGTTTGTATATTTTGCTTTTTTTTTCATAGTTCCACACAACTTCTTCCTGTTTTCTCGATTGATCTGTGTTCAGTTTTTCGAGGCCTATCCACTGTGCCAACTTATAACTAAATCTGAGGGGGCTGCGATGGGGAGGTTCCCTTGTGAGAAGCGGTCAGTGTTTCTTGACATGGAAGACGATTTTTTGCTGATTATTTCGCAGAGGATAGAACAATTAATGGCCTTACTAGACAAGTCTCCTGTATTAACAGGACGAATGGCTAGTGAGGAGAACCCTGGATTAGATCCTCCTGAGGAATATCGTGCCGAATTCTGTCCGACCGACGCGTTAGATGGTCAAAATCCCAAGGTTCAAGGTTCTCAACTGGGGAGAGATCCGGCAATCTCGCTGGGTTGGCAAGCCCGAAGACAAGCAGTAGAAACTGTCGCGGTGAGAGGGCGGGCATTATCTTGCTGAAATGTAAGCCCAGGGAAGCTTGCAATGAAGGGCAACAAAACGGGGAGTAGAATATCGTCGATGTACCTGTGTGCTGTATGGGTGCGGCGGATGACAACCAAAGGGCTTCTGCTGTGAAATGAAGAAAGGCAGAAATACTGAATTCAGTGTTCCGAAACTGTTTCACTGCGGAAAATCGTAACACGGTCCCTGACTTCAGCCGTCGCACGGACGCCAAAATGGAAAATATTGAAATAAACGATATCGGAATTGAAAAACAACTGCTATCACTTAGTAGCGGAAAAGCATCCGGACCAGACGAGATACCCTTAAGATTCTACAGTGATTATGCTAAAGAACTTGCCCCCTTTCTATCAGCAATTTATCGTAGATCGCTGGAAGAACGTAAAGTACCTAGGGACTGGAAGAAAGCGCAGGTCGTTCCCATTTTCAAGAAGGGTCATAAATCAGATGCGAATAATTATAGGCCTATTTCGCTTACGTCAATCTGTTGTAGAATAATGGAACATGTTTTGTGTTCTCGTATTATGACGTTCTTAGATAATACAAATCTCCTTCATCATAACCAACATGGATTCCGCAAACAGAGATCATGTGAAACTTAGCTCGCCCTATTTGCCCAAGAGATTCACAGTGCCGTAGACACTGGCGAGCAGATTGATGCCGTATTCCTGGACTTCAGGAAGGCATTTGATACGGTTCCGCACTTACGTTTAGTGAAAAAAATACGAGCTTACGGAATATCGGACCAGGTTTGTGATTGGATTCAGGATTTCCTAGAAGAAAGAACACAACATGTCATTCTTAACGGTTCAAAATCTGCAGATGTAGAGGTAATTTCGGGAGTACCGCAGGGAAGCGTGATAGGACCTTTATTGTTTACAATATACATAAATGACTTAGTTGACAACATCGGTAGCTCCGTGAGGCTATTTGCAGATGACACGGTTGTCTACAAGAAAGTATTAACATCAGAAGACTCGTACGTACTCCAGGAGGACCTGCAGAGGATTAATGCATGGTGCGACAGCTGGCAGCTTTCCCTAAACGTAGATAAATGTAATATAATGCGCATACATAGGGGCAGAAATCCATTCCAGTACGATTATGCCATAGGTGGTAAATCATTGGAAGCGGTAACGACCGTAAAATACTTAGGAGTTACTATCCGGAGCGATCTGAAGTGGAATGATCACATAAAACAAATAGTGGGAAAAGCAGGCGCCAGGTTGAGATTCATAGGAAGAATTCTAAGAAAATGTGACTCATCGACGAAAGAAGTAGCTTACAAAACGCTTGTTCGTCCGATTCTTGAGTATTGCTCATCAGTATGGGACCCTTACCAGGTTGGATTAATAGAAGAGATAGACATGATCCAGCGAAAAGCAGCGCGATTCGTCATGGGGACATGTAGTCAGCGCGAGAGCGTTACGGAGATGCTGAAGAAGCTCCAGTGGCGGACACTTCAAGAAAGGCGTTACGCAATACGGAGAGGTTTATTATCGAAATTACGAGAGAGCACATTCCGGGAAGAGATGGGCAACATATTACTACCGCCCACATATATCTCGCGTAATGATCACAACGAAAAGATCCGAGAAATTAGAGCAAATACGGAGACTTACAAGCAGTCGTTCTTCCCACGCACAATTCGTGAATGGAACAGGGAAGGGGGGATCAGATAGTGGTACAATAAGTACCCTCCGCCACACACCGTAAGGTGGCTCGCGGAGTATAGATGTAGATGTAGATGTAGAAGAGCCACCCCCCAGACCGTCACTCGTGCCTGACGGGCTGGCTTCTCACCACTGTTCAGGGCGTCCGGTCTCTCCAGACACGGCACCGCTGGTCGTCGCGGCTCACTTCAAAGTGGAACTCATCACTGAAAACTACTCCAGTTAATGAGATTCCAGGCCGAAGACGGGTCCTCAGACGCCCTGGACAGTGGTGGTATGCCGACTAGATCGCCCGCCATTTCTTTTCGTAGCAGGACCGCTTTGGCTATAATCTTCGGCAGTCGTACAACAAAGCGGTAAGTTGACGATATTCTACGCCCTTCATGACACGCCATCCCGGGCCTAAATTTCAGCAAGCGTAATATTGTGTCCTGCCCGCGACGTAATAATGTACTATTTTCCTTTCCTATCGAAATATCAAAAGTTAAAGATATAATTTAATCTTTGTGCCAATTAAGTGCGCTGCAAGTCAGCGGATATGTACGCCCAGGATAATGAGAACGGCGTAGCATTAGCATCTGTATTTTGTCCCGTATAAGAATGCGCGCTCGTCTTTTCTTTCTCTCTCTTTAGTCGCGCGCCTTTACGACAGCATCTTACGCTGTCGGACTCATATATTCTTCAATTTTGTTTCAAATGAACTGAAATCGTATTCCTGCTAGGAATTTGTTTAGTTGTGTCATTATTATCGGCAATTGCGATTACCGAAATGACTTTACTACGAATATTTTTCTTTCGCTCCAGGGTCGAGCTGAGATTACTTTAATTTCTACGTGTTTCGGCACAATTCTTTATTTTGTTGAAAACTGTGAGATTAGTGTTCGAGATTTCAGATGTCTGTATAAAAAACTAAGATTGTGAAATAATAATTGCTCAATTTGGCATTTCCGCTTTCATTTCGTAGTAACGGTTATCGATCCCCAATTTATAGAATGTTACAGATTTTGCTTTACTACATTTTTTCTTACTTTGTCAACGCGATACCCGCGAAATTAATTTAGAACTGATCTGAATTTTCTCTCGACGCGAGAAGACAATTTTGCATTCCCCTGAGATTTTAAGATCGCAAACTAAACGTTTTTCCAGCACGTTAAGAGTCTACTGATCTTCACTTCAAACAACAAAAAAGGTAAAAAAGATTAAGAAAGTGATTTGTGTATGCGAATGAGGTAATTTAAATTCATTTTACTTTTCATTTATTACCTTTCCTCCTGACTAATCAACTATTGATTATAAATTAAAAAAACTTATTAATTATATATTATTTATTTACTATTATTATTATTATTATTATACAAGATAGTTGCAGCCCGCACAATGCGCTAGTTTCTACCACTTGTCTTCGCGCTTACCAAAGGCTACCTCGGCCAGCCAGGTTGCCGAATCTGCCCCAATTGGAAACGTACAGAGCAGTATGGACAGGAACCTCCAACCAGCTCGGACTTTTGGCGGTCTGATTCGCCGTCTAGACGGAATTTGGCTCGTTATCCCTCAGGAAGACCTTCAGCAAGTCTACCCATCAATGTCAAGCCGAATAACTGCTTTCATACGGGCCAGAGATGGACCAACGCGTAATCGACTTGCTCGATTTGTGAAGCTCTTCCTATGGAATAAATCGCCCAATTTTTCTGAAACTGTAATCATTTCTTTGTCTGTACACGTACATCACATCTACCGATTGCCGCTCCATTCGCATAATTCCTCCGTGGTGCGTCGTTCTTTTGAGTGTGTTTCGTTCGAAAGGACACAGTCGTCATCTTTGTGCAATCCTAACGTTGGCAATGACATCGTCCAGAATGAGATTTTCACTCTGTAGCGGAGTGTGCGCTGATATGAAACTTCCTGGCAGATTAAAACTGTGTGCCAGACCGAGGCTCGAACTCGGAAAATTTGTCTTTCGCGGGCAAGTGCTGTACCAACTCAGCTACCCAAGCACGACTCACGCCTCGTCTCCGCAATATCCTTTCTTTCAGGAGTGCTAGTTCTGCTAGGTTCGCAGCAGAGGTAGTGTAAAAGTTTGGAAGGTAGGAGACGAGGTACTGGCAGAAGTAAAGCTGTGAGGACGGGGCGTGAGTCGTGCTTGGGTAGCTCAGTTGGTAGAGCACTTGCCCGCAAAAGGCAAAGGTCCCGAGTTCGAGCCTCGATCCGGCACACAGTTTCAATCTGCCAGGAAGTTTTAATGACATTGGGTGGGGCATTAATTCCACTCTTTAGACCTTGTTTGCAGCTTCAGGTGGTCACTAGGCTGAGAACGCCCAGAGACTGGGTCTATTTAGAGCCAAGCCGAAAGGTAGAATTAGCAGGCACTGCTGGTGACACGTGACAATGCCTCCTTGTTTGCACAGGTAATCAGCAAACCGCTCAGTGACGGAGGCAACGCTTTTCACAAGGAGACGGCACGACCGTGCGGTCGAGGATTTGTCCGCAATTTTGTGTGGTGAAAGAGGACCTCTAACACCTCACTTGGTTAAAATATTAGGACGCACTACTCGGAAAATCCCGAGAAAAAACGATCCAAAGTTTCTTAAGTGCCTTGTGAGTATAAAATGTTAGTCTGCTGCCGAGCCGCCGTCTGGCGTACACGGTTAGCGCTCGGACCCTTACGCCAAAGGTCTCGTGTACGATTCCTCCTCCGGCACTTTTTTTTTTATTCTGTTGCTTGCAAAATTGCAGCGCATTGTTACAGGAGAATCGTGAAATCAATTCCCGGGAAGATTGTATAAAAATTCATTCTATAATTCACCATCAGTTATCGTCACTAATATTCCGAGACATGATTCAATATGCCTGGTTTGCCTCAAAGTTGTCAGAAACTCGAAACATTTTCGTAAATGTTAATGGGGCATGTTTTTATACGGATTTATTGCAAACGCCCTGTGATTGTAAAAAATCCGCTTTTATATGTTGCGCAAGATGTCGCAAAAATTATTGCTTTGTTTATTTTTACTGTAATTACCACTGCTGTTCTTGTTTATAATTATTATATGTATAAAAATTGAATGTTTTGCAATAGATTTTGTTATTCTGATTAAAAAGGCAATGTTTCTCCTCGTATACTTGACAATGAAAAATGGAAAACCCATCGCCATGAATTGTGTTGTTGGACAAAAAGAAAATAATTTTTATTCAATAATGAAACTAATTTGTTAAAGATAATGTAGGTTTGGGAAACTTTCTGAATAACTGGTGGAATAACCAAAGAAAATGAAACAGAAGAAAAGAAAAAGTGCCTGAGGAGGAATGGAACATGAGACCTCTGGCGTAAGAATCCGAGCCCTCAACACCTAGGCCAGACGGCGGCTCGCCAGTGTACTAACATTTTATACTCATAAGGCACCTAAGAAATTTTGGATCGATTTTTCCCGGGATTTTCCGGGTAGTGCGTCCTAATATTATAGCCACGTGAGGTGTTAGGGGTCCTCTTTCACCACACAAAATTGCTGCCAAACCCCGACCCCACGGTGGTGCCGTCTGCTTGTCAGCGGCGTGTGCCGGCTCTGCCAGCCTGGGACTCCCGCCCCCCTCCCCCCTCCACCCTCCCCCCCCCCCCCCCCCCCCCCCTCGTCCAGCCGGACTTTAAGAGCGCACTGATTTCACGCTTTGCGTAGCGCGACGGGCGCGCATTGTCCTGCTTGCGCAACCCGCGTCGCTCTCGCCTTTGTCGGCCGGGGGGATCTTCGCCCTCCCTTTCTCCCCGGCCTCACTGCTCGCAAGGCCAGCCTCCCCGCTAAGCTAATTAAGCGGCATTCACCTGAAGAGCGCCGCCGCTTGGGCCATACCCGTTACGTTCCGAGCGTTAAAAACCGCCCTGTCGTAACGCCGTCCTCGGCATACAGGGCGTCCCGTAAGGTTAGGTACTAACTTGTTCGATTACATTGTTTAACGCAAGACCAGCACACTGCATCAAATGTCACAGCAGTGAGTGTCTACATAAAAGGAAAATGATGTGTCAGAGACTACTAAATGCCTCAGTTTGTCTGAGAGAGACTACAAATATAGCAATTCACCACGTATATACACTACTGACCATTAAAATTGCTACACCACGAAGATGACGTGCTACAGACGCGAAATTAAACAGACAGGAAGAAGATGCTGTGATATGCAAATGATAAGCTTTTCAGAGGATTCACACAAGGTTGGCGCCGGTGGCGACACCTACAACGTGCTGACATGAGGAAAGTTTCCAACCGATTTCTCATGCACAAACAGCAGTTGACCGGCGTTGCCTGGTGAAACGTTGTTGTGACGCCTCGTGTAAGGAGGAGAAATGCGTACCATCACGTTTCCGACTTTGATAAAGGTCGGATTGTAGCCTATCGCGATTGGGGTTTATCGTATCGCGACATTGCTTCTCGCGTTGGTAGTGATCCAATGACTGTTAGCAGAATATGGAATCGGTGGGTTCAAGAGGGTAATACGGAACGCCGTGCTGGATCCCAACGGCCTCGTATCACTAGCAGTCGAGATGACAGGCATCTTATCCGCATGGGTGTAACGGATCGTGCAGCCACGTCTCGATCTCTGAGTCAACAGATGGGGACGTTTGCAGGACAACAACCGTCTACACGAACAGTTCGACGACGTTTGCAGCAGCATGGACTATCAGCTCGGAGACTGTGGCTGCGGTTACCCTTGACGCTGCATCACAGACAGGAGCGCCTGCGATGGTGTACTCGACGACGGACCTGGGTGCAGGAATGGCAAAACGACATTTTTTCCGATGAATCCAGGTTCTGTTTACAGCATCATGATGGTCGCATCCGTGTTTGGCGACATCGCGGTGAACAAACATTGGAAGCGTGTATTCGTCATCGCCATACCGACGTATCACCCGGCGTGATGGTATGGGGTGCCATCGGTTACACGTCTCCGTCAGCTCTTGTTCGCATTGACGGCACTGTCAACAGTAGACGTTACATTTCAGATGTGTTACGACCCGTGGCTCTACCCTTCATTCGATCCCTGCGAAACCCTACATTTCAGCAGGATAATGCACGACCGCATGTTGCAGGTCCGGTACGGGCCTTTCTGAATACAGAAAATGTTTGACTGCTGCCCTGGCGAGCACGTTCTTCAGATATCTCACCAATTGAAAACGTGTGGTCAATGGTGGCCGAGGAACTGGCTCATCACAATACGCCAGTCACTACTCTTGATGAACTGTGATATCTTGTTGAAGCTGCATGGGCAGCTGTACCTGTACACGCCATCCAAGCTCTGTTTGGCTCAACGGACAGGCGTATCACGGCCGTTTTACGGGCAGAGGTGGTTGTTCTGGGTACTGATTTCTCAGGATCTATGCACCCAAATTGCGTGAAAATGTAATCACATGTCAGTTGTAGTATAATATATTTGTCCAATGAATACCCGTTTATCATCTGCATTTCTGCGTGGTGTAGCAATTTTAATGGCCAGTAGTGTATATGATGTTATAGTAGTGATAACAAAATCGACGTTGCACCCCCTCTCGCATGGATCCAACTCATTCGGTTGGGAAAGGCGTTGTATTCCCTTTGGAGGCAAGCCAGCCCACAACTACTGCCACTGTCTTTTGGTATCCTGGATGCTGGTGCTGGGACGGACTTGACATCCGCACTTGTCCCACACATATTCTATCGGGGACAAGTATGAGATTCTCAAAGGGCACAGCAGTACCTCAACATCACGCAGACAGTTTATAAAGATACGAGCCATCTGTGGACGCGCACTATTCTGTCCAAAAATGGCATCACGATGTTGGCAAATGAGAGCTGACGCACCAGGTCGCAGGATGTCTTTGAAGTACTGCTGTGCGCTCAGTGTTCCCTCAGGCACCACCGGTCGTGAGCAAAAGTCACACCCGATGGCCGCCCACACCCCGGCGCCAGCAGTAACACGGCTGTGCCTCTCCGATACATTCCAAAAATGGCACCTCTCATCACCACGTCGCCACCCTATCGCCGCCGACGGTGGTCATCCGCGGTAGCGCAGAACCGCGGTTCGACGCTCAACACAATGCGACACCATTCCCGAGCAATTCTTGCTTCCGGGTCGTGGCAGCACTCCAGACGCAGCCGTTTGTGTTGCAGTGTTAACAACAACCTGCACATGGGACGGTAATTCTGTATTCCGCCTGCTTCTAGTCTCTGCCCAATGGTGCGCGATGATGCAGATAGTTGCACAGAGTGCATTGGATTGTCGGCGCAGATGACAAGCGGTCATGATGTGTTTCGTGCACAATACGGCGATCCTCCTTTGTGGTCGTCACACCTGGTCGACCTTATCCTCGACTGTGAGAACGCTTGGCTTTGTGTTTCCATGTAGTGCAACATTGGTCCAGTGTCACATCATTTTGGACGGTTCGATCCGCCGACCAAATGGAGACCCACAAGGAGGCCGCTTTCAAACTTCTGTCACGTGCTGAAAACGCTGCATCACAAGAGTATATTGCATCTTCGTGTCCCTCACAGCGATCACTCAATAACTGCTGCTCCTCATGCCTTTTATATACCCGACCCGGCCTGGTAACAACATTATACACGAATAACGCTAATTCCCTCTGGTGGTCATTCTATCAGCCACAGAGAACTTCGATATTGACTGCAACCGGTCCCTCGCTTCATCTCCGCCACGCACGAGCTATCTACCAAGCAGTATTGTGCAATATTTTGGACGCCAGTCTCGCGAAGATCTACATCTACATCTACATCTACTATTATTCCAATCTCGTACAGCGCGCGGAAAGAATGAACACCTATATCTTTGCGTACGAGCTCTGATTTCCCTTATTTTATCGTGGTGATCGTTCCTCCCTATGTACGTCGGTGTCAACAAAATATTTTCTGCTGTGGAAAATGAACTCCTATGTGTAGGAGCACGGCGGCTGTTCTCCGCTTGCCCACCAATACTTGCAAAAACAAAAGACACGTGAGTTTTATTTTAAGAATCTCGTTTTGAAACGGCATCCATGGGAACTGTACTCTACGTTACATTTCATTTCATCAATGCGAAGTGTGCCCTGTACATCTTCCCTGTATCTCGGAAGTACTTCTTAAAGCGGTCATTCCCTTCCTTTCATTTACTGGTCTTCTTCTTTAGCTGCAAGCATTTTCACCGTGATTTCCGCATTTCGATGTCTCCAGACAAATGTTACCAATTGCAGCAGTGCTGATTTACACACCATTTGTAAATAGTTCACGAGTCAGATTATATGAAGTGACAAGGACTTAAATACAAATGTAGAAGAGATAAGCCCTTGGCCTCATTCTGTTAACAAGCTAAAAAAATTTAATAACGCGTCAGATTGTTTCGTAAATAATTCAACATCACCAGATGGAGTTCTATATATCGTAACTGTAGCTGTGACCTTCCCACGAATTTCTACTTCTACAGCACAAGCATCGAAATCCTAAACACAGTAAAATCTGAGGGTGTCAATTTCTATATTTGTATTCCTTCTTAATATAATTAGCAGTTCCAGCTTCAACTTCAGTTTTCAGAATCGTTTATGCTCCATGAATAACTATAAAATCTAACGTGTTGTAGTACATAACCACACTTAATATCTACAGGCTATCCGCAATTAGAGTTCCAGTTTCAAAACGCTGTACAAAGAGAACTACTGATCGGAACGACGTCAAATTTGAACAGCATGTTATTGACGCACGGGGAAACGTCGTCGAACAATAAAGTTAATTAATGAAAATTTGACCAATAGATCGCGTTGTAAGTGTCACAATATACACACCAATAGGTGCGCGACAGACGGATGTTCCTCAGATTTCGTCCGAGACGCACAACATGGATTGCGCGGTGCTGTTAAAGCCCTTTTACGAGAACGGTGACGGTATACCAGTAGCCCTCAGGGACGTGAAAAAAGGCATTGGTCCGATGTCTGCTGATGGTCTGCAGAAAATGGTAACATAATTCGAAATACAGGTTCTTTTGAAGTGCAGTGTGGCAGAGGGATGAAAGCAGTTGCTCCGACATCCGTCGAAAACGTAGTCACAGCACTGCAGGAGGGGTCGACTGGTGGTGTGCGAACACGCCGTGCTCGTGGAACTGCCCGAACATCGGGCGTGCCTACGGAATACCCTGCATTGCCATCGAAACAAAATAACCCGTGTTCAGGAATGGCCACCTGACCTGCCAGCAAGAGAAACGATGACTCTGGAATTTCTTTCTCGCATGGGATTGCACAATGAACGGCCATGGAACATTCTGCGGACGGGCGGAGCCCATTTGCGTCTCCAGGGACATGTCAGTACGCACAATTAAAGAATATGGCCAAGCGAAAATCCGCACGCACATCAACCGGTACCAGTTGATTCTGCGAAGGTTACTAAGTAGTGCGGGATCGTTTACTGCAGGGCCGTATTTTTTCGAGGATATGAGTCCTAAGGGCCCGTCATTGGTAAACGCCATGAGAGTCTTTTGTGCACCAGCGGCACTCCAACCCTTCAACAATATCGATGTTTGGGAAGGTTCACTTTTATACGAGATGGCTGTAATGTTATCTGTGCCTCACTGCTTCTTTTCTTTAACTAATTTGTGCCTGATTTTATTCTGAGGAGCTCAGTAATGTATGTGAATACCGAAACTTCCTGGCAGAGTTCGAGTCTCGGTCGGGCACACAGTTTTAATCTGCCAGGAAGTTTCATATCAGCGCACACTCCGCTGCAGAGTGAAAATCTCATTATGTGAATACCGTAAATGTAAATTTGATTCAAAAAGTACTTGAAGTGAAGCGCAGCTCGACAGTGAGAAACTCTTTAGTGCGCAATCTTCGCAACGATAGTAGTTGTGAATCTTTGAGTATGGACTAAAAAAAAATAAATAAATAAAAAAATAAAAAAAAACGCCAACTGATTTATTAAAAAAAATTACTGTTAATCTGTACCTTGTCGAAAGAGGACGTGTTGCTAGGTCGTCGCTCAGAACGTATTGTTACATTTAATGAGAATTGATATTTTAGTGACAAAACCGAGTATGTGTAAGAGTTGCCAAACATTGATGTATACAAATTTTCTGGAAGTGAAGAATAGAAATATCTTGTTTTTGGAAAAGGAAGTAAACTTCTTTGTCGTTGCTGTCTATCAACCGACAGAATTGTAAGTGTACAAAGTTCACCAAAATACAGCAAAAGAAATACATTCTCTATAGTTTTTGTTCAATAAGTAACAACCTCTCATAATTTCTTAATTACAGTACTTGGATTATGTTCTTGTACAATAGTATGGTGCTGAACTCCACTGACCAATTTTGATGTAGCAGGACGTGTAGTTTAAAGGAAGTATGTGTGCCAAGCAATCTCCTTTTCTCACGAAAAGCAGATTGCTGTTTGATCTTATTCACTTACAACAGTGGCCCTTAGGTATGAAAAGCTACGAAAACTTGGGTTCAAAGCTATCCGCAACACGGCCAAGTAACTTACAGAGTCGTATTTTAAACCTTAAAGAACAATAACTTCCTCCAAATTGTAATACGTCAACAACTGGTGCAGAAGCTGGTCATTCAAGGAGGCAGCAACCAAAATTCACGTACCAGTTACCACTTAAAGTATAAATCTCAATAAAAAATCAGTCTCTCTCTCTGTCTCTGCAAACACATATATAAATATTCAAATTATTAAAAAAAAAGTCATTTTATATTGGCACCCGAACAGACTCGCCCCTCCGCACATTGCACAGCCAATGAAGCGGCTGGTGCAGAGGCATTCCGGAAGTGCTAGGATTATTGGCTGTCATTTCCCTAGAGCCCGTCCGTGCAGATTACCTACTTTTAATCCGTGTGACTTTTGGCTGTGGTGTTATATTGAAAGATATGCTCAGTGATGCAATAGTGAATGCAGCTGAACTAAAGGCACGCAATGCGCAACGCATTCTCTTACGTGACCTCGAGGCACCCCGATCTGTTGTGGAACATGCTGTTTCTCGATTTCAGCTTGTGGCAGAAAACGGTGAACAGGATATTGAACACGTCTTGCTCCAGTCTCACAAAAACCAGAAACCGATGACGTTTTGTTTTTAAGCGGGTTTTGGCACCAGGGCAATTAAGAACCGATTTTTCCCATCCAGTATGGTATGACACTGTAAGTTGGCTGTTAAGGTTTTTATGTTGGTAACGCCACGTAGCGGCCTCTATGAAAATCACTGGCTGTGAGGTGGGCAGTCTGTGGCTGGTTTGCATTGTTGGAATGTTCTCTATTGTAGTGTTGGGCAGCTGGATGTGAACAGCGCGTAGCGTTGCGCAGTTGGAGGTGAGCCGCCAGCAGTGGTGGATGTGGGGAGAGAGATGGCGGAGTTTTGAGAGCGGATGATCTGGACGTGTGTCCATCAGAGACAGTAAATTTGTAAGACTGGATGTCATGTCATATATATATATATATATATATATATATATATATATATATATATATATATATATAATGACTTTTGAACACTATTAAGGTAAATACATTGTTTGTTCTGTATCAAAATCTATCATTTGCTAACTATGCCAATCAGTAGTTAGTGCCTTCAGTATCGGCGCTCGCTGTATTGCAGTAGTTCGAATAACGAAGATTTTTGTGAGGTAAGTGATTCGTGAACGGTATAGGTTATTGCTGGTAACGGCCATTCTTTTGTAGGGATTATTGAAAGTCAAATTGCGTTGCGCTAAAAATATTGTGTGTCAGTTTAGTGTCGATCAGAATAAGTAAAGAGAGAAATCTCAGAGTACTTTCAGTTCTGCTCAGCTGTTTGAAAACCGAATAATGTAAGAGGTTTACCAGCACAGACATTCATAATTTTTCTAAGGGGACGTTTCAACTGCCTTGGTGGGCGATCTTACCTAAGAGTGCCACAACTGTTGACTGCCGAGCTTGTTCAGTCACGTACATTGAACAGCACGGACGCATAACCTTAGTATTCCGACTCATCTGACATCCAATTTACGTTAAGACGGTTACGTCGGTATCTATTGCAAAAATTTTCGTTAGTTTTTTTGTTTTTGTCTCATGCTGACATTTCGCACTGAGCCAACAAAATCCTTTTCGAATTTGACATTCTGAGCAGTGGTTTTCATTCTGCTGCGTTTTGAAACTGGAACTTTAACTGTGGAGATCCTGTAGGTGAACGAGTAGCAGCCAGGCAGCCATATTGCCACACGTCTCATGCGATTCATCGAATTGCACAGGAATTACGAGCGATCAGCTATCGAGCGCTGCGATCTGCGATTTGCCCGCACACGAGCGATATGCGGACAGATGGCGCGTCCTTGAGACGGATTTTTTTTTCCACTTGCTGCTTTTTGTTTACTGACCCATCCTCTGATTGCTTATGGTGGGTCGTATTATGCCACTTGGCCGCTGTAACTGGGCTCGGGGCCCGGAGTGGCTGATGTGTCACCTCCCCGGCTCCCGATCCCACTCACACCGTTGCCCGTGTCCCGCCACGTGGAGACGGGCTTTTTATGGTATATGTACATGTTGTGTACATAGTTCCGCGTAGTCAGCGCGTTCACAACTTTCCCACTAGAGCGCGCCCCGCTAAGCACAACAGCGCAGCGCTCGTCCGTCTCCGCACTACGAGATGGCGCTGCCTTAGAGACGGACCAAATTCTGCTTTCGCCGATCCGCGTATTAATATGCAACGCAGCCAATGAGATTGCTGCTAACGTAGAACCTTTTCTCCTCGCGGATCACACTCGCGCAGTGATACATGAACGCTCGAGGTATTATAACGAGCGTACAGACCACCGATTAGTCAGTCTGCATTTGTCTGCATTAATCTCCATTTGTCTGTACCAGTCAAGTTTCAGTCTGCGCCTAATAAGATTACCATATTCCTGTGCATAGCCATGAAGATAAATGAATAGACACTTTGTCAAGTTGGGGTTGGTTGGGTTGATTTGGTGGAAGAGACCAAACAACGAGGTCAACGGTCTCATTGGATTAGGGAAGGATGGGAAGGAAGTCGGCCGTGCCCTTTCAAAGGAACTATCCCAGCATTTGCCTGAAGCATTTAGGGAAATCACGGAAAAGCTAAATCAGGATGGCCGGACGCGGGATTGAACCGTCGTCCTCCCGAATGCGAGTCCAGTGTGCTAACCACTGCGCTTTGTCAAGTATCAGAGATATGTGAGAATGAGATTAACGTACCAAAAGCAAAGGAACTTCAGATTGTCAATTGTAAATAGCATCCAGAACCTAGTTAAGTAAGGTTTATGATTGTAATTATTTTAATAAATGTGTGTGAAAATTAATCAAGTTCTGTTTAAAGTTGGTCACCGTCAATCTGCTACTCTAAGCGTGCAAGTGGTATTTCTATCGTCTGACCTAACGGCAGAAGATAAACACGCACCGATAAGACCACGAGACACATTGCTGACACTCGCCTACTTCGTTAGAGCGACAAGTCAAATAATCTGATGGTGTGTGAACCGAAGGCCTTACAGTACGCACACCACAGTACGTTTCTGTATTTCGTCTATGAGACGGACTGCAGCGACCCGCCGCTCGCGTGTGGGGAGGTTCCCTCGGGCCCGCCGACTGCCCTCCGCACTCCGACGCCGTCCCTGATGCGTCGCCGGCACGTGTGGTGGCTGCTAGCTTGGCAGCCACTGCAGTGAGGTAGCTCGGCGGCAGAATGTGGGGCGCGGCGGCGGCCTTGGCTTACATCAGAGCCGGAGAAATCACGGCCGCGGCCCGATGCGGCGGGGTTCGGGTCTCGCGCCTCCCAGCACGGCGGACCGGATGTGGCCTACTGTGGCCACTACCCCAGCCTGCGCCTTCTCCCAACCCTCTGCGTTCCTATGCTCGAGATCAAACGACTTTGGGGTGCGTGCACGGATGGAAGGCGCTTTTCTCGTAATGGAGAAGAAAGTAGTTAAGTGTGGAAAGTTGTGACACCACACCGCAGTTGTTGATACACAGCCTGACAAAACACGTGAAGCACTAAGGAGAGACGATCGTAAGTCAGTATGTCAATGAAAATTCGGACACCTACACACTGTCAGCAGGCATGTACACTACTGGCCATTAAAATTGCTACACCACGAAGATGACGTGCTACTGACGCGAAATTTAACCGACAGGAAGAAGATGCTGGGATATGCAAATGATTACCTTTTCAGAGTATTCACACAAGGTTGGCGCCGGTGGCGACACCTAAAACGTGCTGACATGAGGAAAGTTTACAACCGATTTCTCATACACAAACAGCAGTTGACCGGCGTTGCCTGGTGAAACGTTGCTGTGACGCATCGTGTAAGGAGGAGAAATGCGTACCATCACGTTTCCGACTTTGATAAAGGTCGCATTGTAGCATATCGCGATTGCGGTTTATCGTATCGTGACATTGCTGCTGGCGTTGGTCGAGATCCAATGACTGTTAGCTGAATATGGAATCGGTGGGTTCAGGAGGGTAATACGGAACGCCGTGCTGGATCCCAACGGCCTAGTATCACTAGCAGTCGACAAGACAGGGATCTTATCCGCATGGCTGTAACGGATCGTGCAGCCACGTCTCGATCCATGAGTCAACAGATGGGGACGTTTGCAAGACGACAACCATCTGTACGAACAGTTCGACGACGTTTGCAGCAGCATGGACTATCAGCTCGGAGACCATGGCTGCGGTTACCCTTGACGCTGCATCACAGACAGGAGCGCCTGCGATGGTGTACTCAACGACGAACCTGGGTGCACGAGTGGCAAAACGTCATTTTTCGGATGAGTATGGGTTCTGTTTACAGCATCATGATGGTCGCATCCGTGTTTGGCGACATCGCGGTGAACGCACATTGGAAGCGTGTATTCGTCATCGCCATACTGGCGTTATCACCCGGCGTGATGGTATGGGGTGCCATTCGTTACGCGTCTCGGTCACCTCTTGCCCGCAAAGACGGCACTTTGAACAGTGGACGTTACATTTTAGATGTGTTACGACCCGTGGCTCTACCATCTATTCGATGCCTGCGATACCCTACATTTGAGCAGGATAGTGCACGACCTCATGTTGCCGGTCCTGTACGGGCCTTTCTGGATACAGAAAATTTTCGACTGCTGCCCTGGCCAGCACCTTCTCCAGATCTCTCAGCAACTGAAAACGTGTGGTGAATGGTGGCCGAGCAACTGGCTCGTCACAATACGCCAGTCACTACTCGTGATGAACTGTGGTATCGTGTTGAAGCTGCATGGGCAGCTGTACCTGTACACGCCATCGAAGCTCTGTTTGACTCAATGCCCAGGCGTATGAAGGCCGTTATTACGGCCAGAGGTGGTTGTTCTGGGTACTGATTTCTCAGGATGTATGCACCCAAATTGCGTGAAAATGTAATCACATGTCAGTTCTAGTATAATATATTTGTCAAATGAATACCCGTTTACCATGTGCATTTCTTCTTGGTGTAGCAATTTTAATGGCCAGTAGTTTAATAACAAAGCTAACTCACCCAGATTGTAAGGTGACTGCCGACAGTGGTGGATGACCAGTTCGCATGTCTGGAAATTACTGGGATTACCGCAGAATGGGGTGCTGGCTGTGGAAGTAAGCCTCGGGGCGGCCGGACAGTAAGAGTACCTGAACCGCAGTGACGCCGGTGTAGAACCAGGTGGACAGAGCGAGGTCAGTGGTTTTTTGGGATCGTCGTCCGCAAGGGCAGCGGGCAGCCGGCGTTCGCTGACCTGTTTAGTGGCTGCGGCGTTTCGCCGCGAGGCTCGGCCGGACAGACCGGTCTGCGTGAAGAAGCTGCGTGGAGGAAGCGGGCAGCAGCAGGTGGTCACGTGGCGCCGCTGGGTGTCACGGAGCGGCGCCATCCGCCACAGTCTCTGGCGAGGCTCTCTGCGGCCGGCAACTCGGAAAGCGCACCGGAGACAGCGCGCTAGTCCCGTGCAGCGCCGCCTCTCGCCTTGTCACCTTCCTCAGATTGGCGAGGGAGTGAGTCTACTACTTTCTTTACGAACGCCATATCCAGTTGAAGACACTGACCACTCGATTCCACAGAGATACCACACTAAGACCGGTCATACATTCTCGGATTTCAAGAAGACTGTAATAACTCAAATTCCAAGGAAAGCAAGCGTCAACTGGTCTGAACATTACCGAACTATCAATTGAATAAGTCATGGCTGCAAAACAGTGACACGAATTCTCTACAGACGAACGGAAAAACTGGTAGAAGCCGACGTGGGGGAAGATCAGTTTGGATTCCGTAGAAATGTACGAAGACGCGGGACAATACTGACACTACGACTTCTCTTAATGGCTGGCTCTGAGCACTATGTGACTTAACTTCTGAGGTCATCAGTCGCCTAGAACTTACTAATTAAACCTAACTAACGTAAGGAAATCACACACATCCATGCTCGAGGCAGGACTCGAACCTGCGATCACTTTATGTTTGACCTGTGCTTTAGGCAGTGTTACTACTCAGGGACCATATACGTTGAAAGCACCGATGATGGCTGTTAATCAGTTGAAATCGATTTGCAAAAGTAAATAAAGAAAACATGATTTTGCGACTGGTTGCTGCTTATTTGGTAATTTTATGGTTTACGGTCGCTGCACAATGTGGGAACCATATGGCGCCTACCATTAATGAGGAGGTATTGAATAGAATCGGGGAGAAGAGGAATTAGTGGTACAACCTGATCAGAAGAAGGAATCGGTTGACAGGACACTTCTGAGACATCGAGCAATCACCAGTTTAGTACTGGAGAGAAGTGTGTGTGTGTGTGTGTGTGTGTGTGTGTGTGTGTGTGTGTGCGTGTGTGTGTGTCGGGGGGGGGGGGGGAGGTAATAATCGTACAGGGAAACAGAGATATAAACACAGTAAGCAGATATTAAGAAGGCTGGCATCAAACTATTATGAGAACTGAAGGCTATAAGAACAACAACGACAACAAAACTGAGGGAATGTTCATTTCTACATTGGTCCCGCCGTTCCAAATGGTCCCCGATGTTGTTTATTGGGATTTAAATAGGGTGATTTATTCGGCCGTTCGAGGTGCAATCGTGTGCCTGTTTATTCGTTAACATATGTGTGCATCTCTGTGAACACAGCTGTTGTCATCTCGGAATAAGAGAGAGTTCACGGAATACTTGCAAGGATTTAGAAGAAGGGCAGCACTTGACTCTGAAAATGTTGATGTAGACATCCCGTTACACGCTCGCGATGACCTAGGTAAGAGGGTACACTTCATAGTATGAAAATTACCTGCGAAACATCACAGAACCAACTCAGCCCTGAACTATATCTTCTACATCAACATCTATACTCCGCGGAGCGTACGTTTATACCTGTCATTTCTCACTCTACTCTTCCAGTCTCGAATGGTTCTTGCGAGGATTTGTTGACGGTAAGGTCCCGCGAGAGCTGGAATCTCCATGATGTTATGTTCGCGGTCGTTTCTGCAGCTGCAGCACTATTGTTGCGTTTCGAGTGCTACTGAAAGTGGGAGGACAGCATGTTAGAATTTTTTAATAGAAAATACACCACTGGCCATTAAAATTGCTACACCACAAAGATGACGTGTTACAGACGCGAAATTTAACCGACAGAAAGAAGATGCTGTGTCCAAATGATTAGCTTTTCAGAGTATTCACACAGGTCTGACGCCGGTGGCGACACCTACAACGTGCTGACGTGAGGAAAGTTTCCAACCGATTTCTCATACAGAAACAGCACTTGACCGGCGTTGCCTGGTGAAACGTTGTTGTGATGCCTCGTGTAAGGAGGAGAAATGCGTACCATCACGTTTACGACTTTGATAAAGCCGCGTTGGTCGAGATCCAATGATTGTTAACAGAATATGGAATCGGTGGGTTCAGGAGGGTAATACGGAACGCCGTGCTGGATCCCAACGGCCTCGTATCACTACCAGTCGAGATGACAGGCATCTTATCCGCATGGCTGTAACCGATCGTGCAGCCACGTCTCGGTCCCTGAGTCAACAGATCGGGACGTTTGCAAGAGAACAACCATCTGCACGAACAGTTCGACGACGTTTGCAGCAGAATGGACTATCAGCTCGGAGACCGTGGCTGCGGTTACCCTTGACGCTGCTTCACAGACAGGAGCGTCTGCGATCGTGTACTCAACGACGAACCTGGGTGCACGAATGGCAAAACGTCATTTTTTCGGATGAATCCAGGTTCTGTTTACAGCATCATGATGGTCGGATCCGTGTTTGGCGACATCGCGGTGAACGCACATTGGAAGCGAGTATTCGTCATCGCCATACTGGCGTATCACCCGGCGTGATGGTATGGGGTGCCATTGGTTACAGGTCTCGGTCACCTCTTGTCCGCATTGACGGCACTTTGAACAGTGGACGTTACATTTCATATGTGTTACGACCCGTGGCTCTACCCTTCATTCTATCCCTGCGAAAGACTACATTTCAGCAGGATAGTGCACGATCGCATGTTGCAGGTCCTGTACGGGCCTTTCTAGATACAGAAAATGTTCGACTGCTGCCGTGGCCAGCACATTCTCCAGATCTCTCACCAACTGAAAACGTGTGGTGAATGGTGGCCGAGCAACTGGCTCGTCACAATACGCCAGTCACTACTCTTGATGAACTGTGGTATCGTGTTGAAGCTGCATGGGCAGCTGTACCTGTACACGCCATCCAAGCTCTGTTTGACTCAATGCCCAGGCGTATCAAGGCCGTTATTACGGCGAGAGGTGGTTGTTCTGGGTACTGAGTTCTCAGGATCTATGCACCTAAATTGTGTGAAAATGTAATCACATGCCAGTTCTATTATAATATATTTGTCCAATGAATACCCGTTTATCATCTGCATTTCTTCTCGGTGTAGTGGCCAGTAGTGTATTAACGGAATACAGATATCAAGAGCAGTCGCAATTTTTATTTTCAGTATTGTTATAACAAGGAAAGCAACATACGAGTTTGATGGTCGCGGAAAGTAATGACATTCAGTCCCTGTATATGTACATCTCTATCGTGCTCATCACTCATTACACTGTCCATGAGTTTTGGTAATGTTAGTTTACGCGGAATAGTGGCATATCCGAACTCCAGAATACAGCTCGCAATGCTGCCGCTTCTCGACAGTGACGTCACGCGAAAACGGCCAATCGCTGGCGAACGTTTTGGCCCAGCCTTCTCTGTGTAGTAAACTTGACCTCGTCTGGTCATCGATATAAAAGCATCCGTTATTCAGCTAACAGCTGCTAAGCTTATAGGTACAGCTCGGAATGATCCCTGTACCTCTGAAACTGGAGAAAAAACCTTGTCCTTAGCGTCGACTAAATACTGCTGGACGACATTCTGTGTGTCAGTAAAACTTGTACTCGCTAAACTCAAATTGAGAGGTATCGTATTGGCATACTTTAGCGATTGAGGTAATAATAGCTGGAGTCTGTAATGACAGGTTCACTGGGTCCTCGTTTCACGCCTTTGACCATACCCTACACAGACGATATTAAATTACATCGGTGCGCCAGCGGCAATTTCTGTGGTCACGCAGGCAGCTGAATCAGTCGGTCCGTTTCGCAGCCGGCGCTGTGCCACGGCTGGGCGTGTCCGCGGAATGTGCGGTTTGTCAGCTGGCCGTCCGCCGACCACGGCCGGGTGACCCGTGACCTGTCCGGCCGTGTTCGTGTACCTGTGGCGCCGCAGTAGGGAGCCGCTCCCACCTGGTTTCGTCACAGGCGGCCGCCGTCGCCCACTGGCCTCGGAAGAAACTCCAGAGGAACTGGTTCCAGCCTGATCCTCCTCCTCTCACCGGATCCATGACTACGTGGACACCGCGCCGGCTGCGATACACAGGGTGTTACCGTGACGATGATACACGCCTTCAAGTATGATAAAATGTAAATGTCGCGTGACTAGGGCCTCCCGTCGGGTAGACCGGTCGCGGGGTGCAAGTCTTTCGATTGGACGCCACTTCGGCGACTTGCGCGTCGATGGAGGTAAAATGACGATGATCAGGACAACGCAGCACCCAGTCCCTGAGCGGAAAAAAATCTCCGACCCAGGCGGAAATCGAACCCTGGCCATTAGGATTGACATTCCGTCGCGCTGACCATTTTTTTTTTTTTTTACTTTTTTTCATTTTTGTTCATTATTGATCGTTGCGTTCGGTCGTTGCGGACGTCGCAAGACATCCTGTTCAAGTTCGGAGGTTGATCCTTCCACTCAGTTTTTTATTACAGAGGTCAACTGGCTCTCTGGCCGAACACGCTGAGCTACCGTGCCGGCGCCCATTCAGCTACCGGGGACAGACTTCTAGTACGATGAAGAAGGGAAAATATATCAGTCTGACGTGAGCAACCCTGGTCTGCCTGTTCGCTTCTGCCTTGGGTTCTTCGGCCGACGTTTGTTTGATGATTTTTCTGACGTAATTGCTGGAGTTCATCCAAGATTATCCTGCAGACACTTATTTAAAGAGCTAGAGATCTTCACTTAGCCTCACTATATATATATCAGTGATTGCAGGCCGAGCGCCGCCACACGGCAGGTCTAGTCTAGAGAGACTCCCTAGCACTCGCCCCAGTTGTACAGCCGACTTTGCTAGCGATGGTTCACTGACTACATACGCTCTCATTTGCAGAGACGACAGTTTAGCATAGCCTTCAGCTACGTCATTTGCTACGACCTAGCAAGGCGCCATTTTCTTCAAAAATGTATTCTGAACAGATGATATTGTGAATCATGTACCGTCAAGATCGACGTTCATCATTAATGGATTAAAGTTAAGTATCAAACTAATTACGTCCGCTTTCTGAATTCTAATTCCTTGTCATGTTCCAGACCTCACGTCAGTATAGTCCTTCCCTCCTCACGCCAGCCTATATACAGGGTGTTACAAAAAGGTACGGCCAAACTTTCAGGAAACATTCCTCACACACGAATAAAGAAACGATGTTATGTGGACATGTGTCCGGAAACGCTTAATTTCCATGTTAGAGCTCATTTTAGTTTCTTCCACCTACTCTCAATGGAGCACGTTATCATGATTTCATACGGGATACTCTACCTGTGCTGCTAGAACATGTGCCTTTACAAGTACGACACAACATGTGGTTCATGCGCGATGGAGCTCCTGCACATTTCAGTCGAAGTGTTCGTACGCTTCTCAACAACAGATTCGGTGACCGACGAATTGGTAGAGGCGGACCAATTCCATGGCCTCCACGCTCTCCTGACCTCAACCCTCTTGACTTTCATTTATGGGGGCATTTGAAAGCTCTTGTCTACGCAACCCCGGTACCAAATGTAGAGACTCTTCGTGCTTGTATTGTGGACGGCTGAGATACAATACGCCATTCTCCATGGCTGCATCAGCGCATCTGAGATTCCATGCGACGGAGGGTGGTTTAAATGGTTCAAATGGCTCTGAGCACTATGGGACTTAACATCTATGGTCATCAGTCCCCTAGAACTTAGAACTACTTAAACCTAACTAACCTAAGGACAGCACACAACACCCAGCCATCACGAGGCAGAGAAAATCCCTGACCCCGCCGGGAATCGAACCCGGGAACCCGGGCGTGGGAAGCGAGAACGCTACCGGACGACCACGAGATGCGGGCGACGGAGGGTGGATGCATGTATCCTCACTAACGGAGGACATTTTGAACATTTCCTGTAAGAAAGTGTTTGAAGTCACGCTGGTACGTTCTGTTGCTGTATGTTTCCATTCCATGTGATTTGAAGAGAAGTAATAAAATGAACTCTAACATGGAAAGTAAGCGTTTCCGGACACATGTCCACATAACATATTTTCTTTCTTTGTGTGTGAAGAATGTTTCCTGAAAGTCTGGCCGTACCTTTTTGTAACACCATATATATATGAAATTTTTTATTAACAATCTGAACGAATTCAAATAGCATCAAAAGTCTGACAGATAGCCATATAGCATTTAAAAGGAAATTAAAAGAATTCTTAATGGCATCTCCTTCTACTCATTAGATGAATATTTGGATATAGTAAGTGGGTAATTTCCCCAACCCCTACCAAAGGAAAAAAATATTAAGTGTAATGTAATATTTTGTGTAATGTAATATCTTGTATAGACACCTTTTATTAACCTGACTCGCTCCACATCCTTACGAAGCGTCGTATTCGTGATCTATGGAACAAGTACTAATATAATCTAATCTTTGTCCAGCACAAGCGGCTGGCATTGTCAAAGCTTCACCCTCACTCCAGAGGAGGGTGAGTTTCGTGAATGCCGACCACACGTGCTGGCGAAACGCTAGAAAAATCATCAAGCAAATGTTGGGAGAAGAACTGGAGACAGAAACCAAAAGGCAATTTGTCAACGAGTGGCCACGACAGCCTTACCACTTTCGAACAGTGGATATAAGCTGTGCAGAATAAAATTAAGTGGAAAGAATAAAGAATACATTCTCTAACTGACAGAAAAGAAATCCATTGAAAAAAAAAACCTGCATTATAATCTTCTAAGAACATAATTCGTATGGATACGCTGGACAAGGTGATAAAACTGTATTAGGCTGTTCCATTTACGACTAAAAGAACCCGCCAGGTTAGCCGAGAGCGCTAACGCGCTGCTACCTGGACTCGGGTAGGCGCGCCGGCCCCGGATCGAATCCGCCCGGCGGATTAACGACGGCGGCCGGTGTATCGGCCAGCCTGGATGTGGTTTTTAGGCGGTTTTCCACATCCCGCTAGGTGAATACCGGGCTGGTCCCCACGTTCCGACTCCGTTACACGACTCGCAGACATTTCAACACGTTCGCACTATTCCTTGGATTACACTAGACGCAGACAGTTGGGGTACACTCATTCCTTCCTGGGGGGTACGGGGTGGCGGCAGGAAGGGCATCCGGGCACTCCTTAAAATCTAACCTTGCCAAATCCGTTCCTAACCGTGCCGACCCTGCGATGCTGCGGGACAAGGCACCAGCAAAAGAAAGAATTTATGACTAAAAGAAGAAGAAATAAGAACTGTGTCCTGGTGGTTATTCCCCTAGTAGCGATTCTCCTCTAAACGAAGCATTCAAACTAGGAAATCAGATTCTGAGGACTGTCGGGTGTAAAACATGAGTCTGCGCCAGAGAGGTTTTGTCCGGCGCTCCACACCAGCGCCCAGCGGCACAGTGGAATCCGCGCGGGCAGACGCTGTCCACCCAGTGAAAGCGACCGCATGGAAAGCGAAATAGTTTTTTCGTGGCTTGTTGTTTGGTGTTGGCGCTTTCTCTTTTTCTCGCCTCTGATATGTTGCTGTCCGTCGCTAGGCGACAGCCGCAGCTGGCTTTCATGCTGATGCGAGTTATTTGAACCGGTTCATACGTAGTGCGAGAGGGCGACACTGGTCCCTGTGTGACGTACGGCGGTGTGTGGTAACTGCAGGCGGGTCTCTTATCTTTCCATAGTGGAGCTGGCACATGTTCGAGGAGAGCAGTGGAGTAGAGTGGCTGTTGTGTCAAAATAAAGTAGTCTGCGTTGAGCATTAGTTCACCGAAGCAATTTTATATGCTCGTGGAGGTGCATTATCTAGGAATTGGCACCCTTAACAAGTTCGGAAACATACAATTCAATTCTCTTTCACGGTCTCCTTCTTCCTCTACTTCTTTTTACTGCCGTCTTATACTAGATTTGATAATGCTATGGTAGACGATGGTCGGCTGCCCTTGCTGGAGCCACTGCTTTCACGCCCTCGTTCACGCTTACTACAAGAGCAGATATGAAATTATTATTTTATCAGATGCTGGAGACGACAGTATAAAGGTAGTCCATTGGGCACAAGCACGTTACGTACTTTTTTTAAATTTATTTACTTATCGGTTCCGTGAGAGCATGTGAGATACGGGTATCTGGTCAGTCCTAACGAGTCAGTAAATAGTTTACACGATGCTGATTAGAAAATTTAAAAAAAAAAGAATTAACAGACACACGAAAAATTGTAACAGAGTACACGAATAAACAGCACATTACGAGGTAAGTTTTCAACTATTACGAGGAGATCCTGTACAGAAAAGAAACTGAGTGTCAGAAGAAAATATTTCAACTTGGATGTGGCTACTCGGGGTTCATCGTTTTCTCGTCTCATATAAACTGGGAGAATGTTGCAATTTCTTCTGAAGAAGCCAATTTCGCCAACGACTAATTCCGTGATGGAATATATGTACGCACAGGGACGCTAACGTGAAATTTCCGAGACACCCTAAGAACATTCTGCACGAAGTTCGCGAACTGTCACAGCAGATGAGTCTGACCTATTTTTCTGAGCTAAAAATATTCTTGGTGTACGCACAAAATTGGCGCAAAATATAAGACCAGAGAGGCCGAGCGATTCTACGCGCTACAGTCTGGAACCGCGCGACCGCTACGGTCGCAAGTTCGAATCCTGCCTCCGGCATGGATGTGTGTGATGTCCTTACGCTAGTTAGGTTTAAGTAGTTCTAAGTTCTAGGGGACTGATGACCTCAGATATTAAGTCCCACACTGCTCAGAGCCATTTGAACCATTTTATAACAACATATGAGACAATGGAATGAAAGCAAACACAGTAAAGAAGCCTCCACGTTTCAGTATCAGGCAAGGGACATCACTGTTACGGTGAACACAACAACATTTAGTTTCTGCACAATATCTTGAATGTTATAGTTCCAAGAAAGGCTTACATCTGCCCTCAGTCCCAAGAATCTAAAGCAGTCGAATTCACTAAATATTTGACTTGCTTGGGACAATAAAATTTCGCATTCACATGAGCTCTGTTCGAGAAACCGTTTACACTGCGTTTTGTTGCAATAAAATGTTAATCTTTTTTGTGACAGCAACATGCTGATACTACTGTCTACCCTATTATCTACATCCTTTATATTCCGTTCCATACCTTTCACATTTATGGAGATGGGACCTGGATAAACTGAAAGAACCAGAAGTTGTAGAGAGTTTCAGGGAGAGCATATGGGAACAATTGACAGGAAGGGGGGAAAGAAATACAGTAGAAGAAGAATGGGTACCTCTGAGGGATGAAGTAGTGAAGGCAGCAGACGATCAAGTAGGTAAAAAGACGAGGGCTAATAGAAATCCTTGGGTAAGAGAAGAAATATTGAATTTAATTGATGAAAGGAGAAAATATAAAAACGCAGTAAATGAAGCAGGCAAAAAGGAATACAAACGTCTCAAAAATGAGATCGACAGGAAGTGCAAAATGGCTAAGCAGGGATGGCAAGAGGACAAATGTAAGGATGTAGAGGCCTGTCTCACTGGGGGTAAGATAGATACTGCCTACAGGAAAATTAAAGAGACCTTTGGAGAGAAGAGAACCACTTGTATGAATATCAAGATGGCAACCCAGTTCTTAGCAAAGAAGGGAAGGCAGAAAGGTGGAAGGAGTATATAGAGGGTTTATACAAGGGCGATGTACTTGAGGACAATATTATGGAAATGGAAGAGGATGTAGATGAAGATGAAAGGGGAGATATAATACTGCGTGAAGAGTTTGACAGAGCACTGAAAGACCAGAGTCGAAACAAGGCCCCAGGAGTAGACAACATTCCATTAGAACTACTGATGGCCTTGGGAGAGCCAGTCATGACAAAACTCTACCATCTGGTGAGCAAGATGTATGAGACAGGCGAAATACCCTCAGACTTCAAGAAGACTATAATAATTCCAATCCCAAACAAAGCAGATATTGACAGATGTGAAAATTACCGAACTATCAGTTTAATAACTCACAGCTGCAAAATACTAACGCGAATTCTTTACAGACGAATGGAAAAACTGGTAGAAGCGGACCTCGGGGAAGATCAGTTTGGATTCCGTAGAAATGTTGGGACACGTGAGGCAATACTGACCCTACGACTTATCTTAGAAGAAAGATTAAGAAAAGGCAAACCTACGTTTCTAGCATTTGTAGACTTAGAGAAAGCTTTTGACAATGTTAACTGGAATACTCTCTTTCAAATTCTGAAGGTGGCAGGGGTAAAATACCGGGAGCGAAAGGCTATTTACAATTTGGACAGAAACCAGATGGCAGTTATAAGAGTAGAGGGGTATGAAAGGGAAACAGTGATTAGGAAGGGAGTGAGACAGGGTTGTAGCCTCCCCCAGATGTTATTCAATCTGTATATTGAGCAAGCAATAAAGGAAACAAAAGAAAAATTCGGAGTAGGTATTAAAATCCATGGAGAAGAAGTAAAAACTTTGAGGTTTGCTGATGACATTGTACTTCTGTCAGAGACAGCAAAGAACTTGGAAGAGCAGCTGAACGGAATGGACAGTGTCTTGAAAGGAGGGTATAAGATGAACATCAACAAAAGCAAAACAAGGATAATGGAATGTAGTCGAATTAAGTCGGGAGATGCTGAGGGAATTAGATTAGGAAATGAGACGCTTAAAGTAGTAAAGGAGTCTTGCTATTTGGGGAGCAAAATAACTGATGATGGTCGAAGTAGAGAGGATATAAAATGTAGACTGGCAATGGCAAGGAAAGCGTTTCTGAAGAAGAGAAATTTGTTAACATCGAGTATAGATTTAAGTGTCAGGAAGTCGTTTCTGAAAGTGTTTGTATGGAGTGTAGCCATGTATGGAAGTGAAACATGGATGATAAATAGTTTGGACAAGAAGAGAATAGAAGCTTTTGAAATGTGGTGCTACAGAATAATGCTGAAGATAAGATGGGTAGATCACATAACTAACGAGGAGGTATTGAGTAGAATTGGGGAGATGAGGAGTATGTGGCACAACTTGACTAGATGAAGGGATCGGTTGGTAGGACATGTTCTTAGACATCGAGGGATCACCAATTTAGTATTGGAGGGCAGCGTGGAGGGTAAAAATCGTAGAGGGAGACCAAGAGATGAATACACTAAGCAGATTCAGAAGGATGTAGGCTGAGTAGGTAATGGGAGATGAAGAAGCTTGCACAGGATAGAGTAGCATGGAGAGCTGCATCAAACCAGTCTCAGGACTGAAGACCACAACAACAACAACATAATCACTAACAGCTACGAACTGAAGTTGTACTCTATGGTTCCCACACCACGACACCAGGCGTGAAACCGCATTGCCTTTCCAAAATATTGGAAGAATATGGCCATTCCCTAGGTCGGATTCATACTCTCCGACGGTGGTCATACGGGGTAATGCAGAACACAGCAGTCCGTGCTTCGCGGTCGTGGCACAACACAAACGCAGCCGTTTGTGCTGTGCTGTCAACGGCTTCCTGCGCGTGGGACAGCAGTTTCCTAGTCTGGCTGCTGTCAGTCTCCGACCAGTGGTGTGCCATGACACGGAGTGCTGGAGTCCACGGGCAGGTCTGGAGGGGGTGCGACGTGCCTGGTCCACAACACGGCGGTCCTCGCTCGTGGCTGCCACACGTGGGGCGACCCAAATTTTTGCGATGGGTATACCTGGCCTCACTTTACCGTGCATTCCAACACTGGACCTCTGTCACATCCCCCGTCGGAGGTTCGAGTCCTCCTTCGGGCATGGGTGTGTGTGTGTGTTATCCTTGGTAAAAGTTAAAGTTAGATTAAGTAGTGCGTAAGCCTTGGGACCGATGACCTCAGCAATTTGGTCCCATAAGATCTTTCCACAAATTTCCAAATTTTCCTACCTCTGTCACATCCGAATGCTCTACAAATCTGGACACTGTACAATTCGACTTTCCGACCAAATGGAGACCCACAATGAGGTCCCTTTCGAACTCTGCCAGATGCTGATAAAGCTCTTTCACACAAGTACGTGGCATCTGCGTCTCCTTCACAGTAATCACTCAACATCTGACGCTGTTCACGTCCCTTATATACCCTGGAAGCCCTGGTAACAAACTAAACACGAACAACACTAATGCAATCTGGCGGCCGTTCTAGCTATCACAGAAAATCACAACCCTAATCTTTTACATACACACCGATGACGTGCAATTCTACGAAACTCTGTTGACGTCCAGCCATGTCTTGTAGGAGCTTGACTGTTTTGTAGGGGCAGTGAAATTTGACATTGTTTTCATACAGTTTTTTCGATTACTTGGCTGTTTTGTTGAGACAATGACAAATGAACCGTGTTGTGCCTGCACAGCAGCATACGGCTCACGAGTAATTAGCAAGACTGTCTACTTCGATTGTCTGGAGATAAATCTGCAGGAGTTCCGTCAGCATAATGTTTGCTAATTGCACTGGAAGTATGCAAATTTTAACGCTCAAAGTTGCACGCAGTTTAAATCTGGTACTATCATTACATCGAGAAATCAGCCCAGCGTCCGTATTATTATGGTTGGAAATTGGTTGCACAAAGAATCTGACATATGTACAACAAACAGTAGCGCATTTCGCAATTTTTTTCAAATACTATGGCCTTGAAAGATACCTTACGTTTAACAGAAGTGCTAAAACACACGCTATTAATGTTGCATGTCAGAAGATCTACGATATTACGACTATTTCAAGAAAACTCATGAAACGCTATTAACATCTTGCTTTTGACACAAGTGTTTAGTTCGGGAATTAAAAATGAAAGCCGGCCGATGTGGCCGAGCGGTTCTAGGCGCTTCAGTCTGGAACCGCGCGACCGCTCCGGTCGCAGGTTCGAATCCTACCTCGGGTATGGATGTGTGTCATGTCCTTAGGTTAGTTAGGTTTAAGTAGTTCTAAGTTCTAGGGGATTGATGACCTCATAAGTTAAGTCCCATAGTGCTCAGAGCCATCTGAACCAAAAATGAAACTGAATACTGATCCCACAGTTGTAGAAAGGCAGAATACATGCGTCAATAAACAATTAATGTGAAACAATTAAATGGCTCGCACTTATACAACTGTCTCTGAAATAGATAATTGCCTTCAACGTAGAGGAACTGTCAGTCTCTCGTATTCCAAATGAATTCCAGTTCTTCAGCTGAATCTACAGCGTATTTTAAGCTGTTACAGGAAATATACCCCAGATATTCAAATCAAATACGTAGCTGTACAGTGAAGTGAAGGAAGAGTGCGTCAAGGAGGCATGTTCATTTGCGCTCTGCAAATTGACTGGTGAGCAGTGACGCAAAATGTCTTTCTGCTCCTTCTCCTAGCGTCATACTCACGACACCAAACACGGTAGCGGCGGCAAACCAATCAATCGCTAACAAAGAATGGAAAGACTAACGGCTCTGAGTACTATGGAATTTAACGTCTGAGGTCATCAGTCCCCTAGAACTTAGAACTACTTAAACCTAACTAACCTAAGGACATCACACACATCCATGCCCGAGGCAGGATTCGAACCTGCAACCGTAGCAGTCGCGCGGTGCCGGACTGAAGCGCCTAGAACCCTACTGCCACCGCGGCCGGCAATGGAAAGACTAGAAATGACACACACACACACACACACACACATAAGACCACAAATGTGCAAAGAAATAATGCTGAGCCATAAATAAAGACATGGCGGAAAAAGCGCCATATATTCCCAATGAAATGAGTTATAGAAGTGTACGCATCATCCCGACGTTTGAAGAGACATTACGCGTGGAGTTCCATACATTTGGTAACAGTAAGCGACATTAACACCATTCTTTGTTTACAGTGTGGCACGAATACTGATTCGATAGAATGATCGACAAAGTAGTGTAGTTGGGCGAACAGTGTTGCCAGACCACAGCAGAAACCGGCCTTCGTACTAAGACACCAGTGTGCGTGTGCGTGTCGCGGTTTGGCCAGTGATACGCAGTGGCGCGTTCGCGTTCGCGTGTGTGGGGTGTGGTGGCAGGGTATCGCGAATCAGCGGGGGCCGGCTTGCGACAGTGACCTGGTTTGTCGGTCGCCCACCAGACCCGCCCAGCACCTGCTGCTCCACGTTACGAGAGGCGCTTATATAGGCCGCCGCAGCAGACGATCTGCCAGCGGCGAACTGTGGAACAGTTGCAGAATCGCCCAGGCGCCACTCCCAACCACCACACTGCGCAAAACATTATTCCACAAACCACTGTGTCGTAAATGGCAGAGGGTACTTAAAACTGTACCTCATGTTAAGAGCTTCTACTTAACCCGTCGGCCCAACGTAACGTTAAGCCGTCGGCACACGGTGCGTGCAACCGAACGTTGAGCGTTGAACGTGGCGAGTTTCTGACCTCATGGCGTGGAATAGCACGCTCGGGAGTCTCCCTTCAGTACAGAGTTGTGAGGCGCCATATTGGTATTTATTTGAAGCCTATATGTATATATACCGTTCCGAGCACCAGAAAATTGAGAATCACTGCAAAACCCGTTGTTAACTATGTGATTCGTTCCAATAAAATAATGATAAACATCTTATTCGTGGCAAAAGAATTATTGTAACTTGCATATAATGAGAGTGGGCTATTTGAAGGCAGCAACACACCCAAGATCCACCCAAAACGCATTGTTCTTGGTACAATTTGTTATAATTAAATGTCAGTTAGTAACATATCTACGATTGAGGTTTTTAGCAAGTGGTAAGATACTAAGATTTGCAATAAAATGTATGATGCTGGTTTAGCGTCACTGTCCTGTATAGTGTTTTTTTGTTGGGCCGTTGGTTCGCGTCCTGGCACAACCAATTTTTTTCATAACATTCGCGTTTTTATTAGGTTCTGACACTTTATTATTAGTTTAATGTAAGTATAGACTATAATATCTGATGTTATGTAAATACAAGTTCACCTTTTTTTGTGGGGTGACTGTTCGATTAGCTTGATCTACAGGACACCTTGCGCTACTTGTGTAAAGCTATTTTGCTCCTTTTTCTTTTACACTTCGTAATTCACGCGTTGCAAAGATTCTGTTACTGGGTAGGAACAGTGATCGAGTAAGACTGACCTTGGGTTTTACTAAAATGTGGGAATGATGAAATAATGTTTATCTTATGCGGAGAAGTATTCCAAATTTGTACCGCACTGTTTGTAATGGAACTATTATATGTCTCTGTCATTACTGATTGGGCGTGGTACTTTCCTTTTAGTGGACGATGGAGGAGATGCGCTTTTTAATAGAGCTAACGTGGGAATTTTACGCGCGCCCGTTGAGTAAACAGTGTGGTTTACGAACTAGAAACATCCCTCAACTGCCGTTGGAGTGCGTTGCGATCACGTATGCCAGGTTGGGACCTACGAACCGTATGCAGAAGTCGCATCGTTCCTGTGCGTTCAGCAGCACGTTGAACTTCGCTCGCTCGACGTTGACGTTCGACAGCACGGCCCGTGTGCCGACGGCTTTAGCGACAGCCCCGGACGGTGCACAAGTCCCGCCCAATCACCCCCCTCCACACCAATCTATATCCTAAGCTCCGCCCATGGTCTGCCGCATGTTACAACATCAAAGTTGTTTGTATTAAAGATATGCCAGTCATAACAAGAGAGAAAATCAGTAGTTAGTACGAAATACAGTTTTCCGGTACAATTGTGAAAAGAATCGGAAATATGTTCATTGAATATGCGAGTTGAAAAATCATCAATAAGAATGAAAAATAAAAATGGCATCCACACTGTCTTTTTTATTTCATGAGCTGTCATCTGCACTATATAACAAAATCTGATATTTGTTAACTGCAGCGAGCGCAAATTTCCGTCACCTCGCGTGGTGGAAGAAATTCTGTTGGGAAATATTAATTGGTAGTATCGCCAAGGATGCTGTCCATTATCTCGATTGTCTAAAGTCAATGTAGTGCATAAACAAGGCAAAGTCGATGTCTTGGTTTGTTTCTGATTCCCTCATTAAGACTAAAGAATATAAGAGTGGGATAATGTAGAAATGCGTAATGCAAGCAGTCAGATATTTATACAGTGACATTATTCATTAATATTTGCCTGTGTAATGGGTGAATATTTACTTGTGAACTCTTATGACTGGTTCCTTATAGCAGACACGAGATTACCTTGAGTTCTTCTTCAGTGTTTCAGAGCTTTAGACCTGCCTATTGTTAAACATATGTACATAATTTCGTCAGTGTCATTCCAACACTTCTTATCGTACTTTAATGTCTGTCATATATCAGTTTTGACAGCAGCTGGCCACAGCAGTCAAGATTAGGTACCTTGTGTATGATAACTTTATTGAGAGTGCATATCTATATTTCATTTTGACAGTATTACACAAACTGCTAAGAAGTACTAAAAGCACAACACTGCTAGTATGAGCAACCGCGGTAAAACAAAAAACGACGAACAAAAACACGACAGCGACGAGGGCTACCAAAGATCATATTGATGCGCTCTTGGTTGGTGTGGCGGGGGGTAGGTCTGGAGGGGGGTAAATGGGCGGGGCTTGTGCAAATGTCCGGGGCTGTCGCTAACGTTTCCTGTCGGCCCATGAACCGTGCATCCGAACGTTGAGCGTTGAGCGTATCGAGTTTCTGACGTCATAGCGTGGAATAGCACGTTCAGGAGTCTTTTCGAACGTGCAGAGCAATATGTAGCACGTCAGATATCCTGAGCGTGCGTCTGAACGTTGACTAATCAGATGGCACAACGCCACCCACGTCTCATGCACGCCATCTCTCTTCAGCACAGAGTTGTCAGACGCCATATTGGCATTCATCTCAAGCCCATGCGTATATATACGTCGTTTCTGAGCACCAGCAAATTGAGAATCACTGGAAAGGCTGTTGTTAACTGTGCGATTTGTTAAAAAAATGGTTCAAATGGCTCTGAGCACTATGGGACCCAACTTCATAGGTCATCAGTCCCCTAGAGCTTAGAACTACTTAAACCTAACTAACCTAAGGACATCACACACATCCATGCCCGAGACAGGATTCGAACCTGCGACGGTAGCGGTCTTGCGGTTCCAATCTGTAGCGCCTAGAACCGCACGGCCACTCCGGTCGGCGCGATTTGTTCCAATAAAATAATGAGAAACATCATGTTCGTGGCAAAAGAATTACTGTAACTTGCGTATTATGAGAGCATATCAAATGGTTCAAATGGCTCTGAGCACTATGGGACTCAACATCTTAGGTCATAAGTCCCCTAGAACTTAGAACTACTTAAGACTAACTAACCTAAGGACATCACACACACCCATGCCCGAGGCAGGATTCGAACCTGCGACCGTAGCAGCCTCGCGGTTCCGGACTGCAGCGCCAGAACCGCTAGACCACCGCGGCCGGCGAGAGCATATTATTTGAAGGTAGCGACACACTGAGGTTGCACGAAAAACACATTGTTCTTGGCACAATTTGTTACAATGAAATTTCAGTTAGTAACATAGCTACGGTTAAAGCTTTTAGCAAGTGGCAAGATCTTATAAGAAGTCCGTAAATGAATTGTTATCACTTTAGCATAGTGAGTAGCGTTGATGATTCAAGACCAGGTACGTGATGTGATGGTGGTTTACATCTCGCCTAGTCTAATTTTTTTTTCATAATATTCGCGTATATAATAGTTTCTGATGCTTTATTATTAGTAAGTATATACTATAATGTTTGATGTTATGTAAATATTTCAGGAGTGAGTTTGTTCGATTGACTTAATCTACAGGACAGCTTGCGCTACTTGTATAAATATATTATGTTCCTTTTTCTTTTGAGTTTCGTGATTTACATGTTGTAAAGTTTCTGCTGCTGGGTAGGAACAGTGATCAAGTAAGAATGACTTTAGGGTTTTAGTAAAATGTGGGGAAGAAATAAGGGTGTTTATCTTATGTGGAGAAATATTGCAAATTTGATCGCACTGTTTGCAATGAAACTTTTATAAGCCTGTGTCTTAATTGATTGGACATGGTACTTTTCTTTTTCTCTTAAAACATGTACATCGATATTGAAGTTTTTATTTGTGTATATTACATATAGAACAACGTGACTAGGATATGAACAATGAAGGAAATGTGCGTTTTAATAGAGCTAACGTGGGAATTTTACACAGCCTCTTGAGTACACAGTGTGATTTACGAACTAGAAACATCCCACAACTGCCGCTGGAGTGCGTTGCGATCGCGTATACCACGTTGGGGCCCACGTACCGTATGCACAAGTCGCATCGTTCCTGAGCGTTCAGCAGCACATTCGACTTGGCACGCTCAACGTTAACGATCAACGGCACGGTCCGTGTGCCGACGGCTTTACACAGAGGTCACAAAAGTCGTTGGACACCTCGTATCCTGTCGGACTCGTTTTTCCCGGGATACTGGCTCTGAGCACTATGGGACTTAACATCTATGGTCATCAGTCCCCTAGAAGTTAGAACTACTTAAACCTAACTAACCTAAGGACATCCCACAACACACAGTCATCATGAGACAGAGAAAATCCCTGACCCCGCCGGGAATCGAACCCGGGAACCCGCGCGTGGGAAGCGAGAACGCTACCGCACGACCACGAGATCCGGACACCGGGATACTGCAGCCATACGACGTGGCATGGACTCAACAAGTCTTTGGAAGTCCCCTGCAGATATATTGAGCCATGCTGCCTGTATATCCCGTCCACAATTGTGAATGTCTTTCTGGTGCAGGATTTTGTACATGAATTGACCCCACGATTATGTCCCGACATTGGTGGCCAAATCAATCGCTTGAGCTCTCATGAATCTTCTTCAAACCAATCGCACCAGAATGAGATTTTCACTCTGCAGCGGAGTGTGCGCTGATATGAAACTTCCTGGCAGATTAAAATTGTGTGCCCGACCGAGACTCGAACTCGGGACCTTTGCCTTTCCTGGGCAAGTGCACTACCATCTGAGCTACCGAAGCACAACTCACGCCCGGTACTCACAGCTTTACTTCTGCCAGTATCTCGTCTCCTACCTTCCAAACTTTACAGAAGCTCTCCTGCGAACCTTGCAGAACTAGCATTCCTGAAAGAAAGGATATTGCGGAGGCATGGCTTAGCCACAGCCTGGGGAATGTTTCCAGAATGAGATTTTCACTCTGCAGCGGAGTGTGCGATGATATGAAACTTCCTGGCAGATTAAAACTGTGTGCCCGACCGAGACTCGAACTCGGGACCTTTGCCTTCCGCGGGCAAGTGCTCTACCCACTGAGCTACTGAAGCACGACTCACGCTTGCTACTCACAGCTTTACTTCTGCCAGTACCTCGTCTCCTACGCTCCAAACTTTACAGAAGCTCTCCTGCGAACATCCCTCAGGCTGTGGCTAAGCCATGTCTCCGCAATATCCTTTCTTTCTTTCAGGAGTGCTAGTTCTGCAAGGTTCGCAGGAGAGCTTCTGTAAAGTTTGGAAGGTAGGAGACGAGATACTGGCAGAAGTAAAGCTGTGAGTACCGGACGTGAGTCGTGCTTCGGTAGCTCAGTTGCTAGAGCACTTGCCCGCGAAAGGCAAAGGTCCCGAGTTCGAGTCTCGGTCGGGCACACAGTTTTAATCTGCCAGGAAGTTTCAATCGCAGCAGGTTAGATGGCGCACTGTCATTCGTAAAAGTTCCATCGCCCATGTAAGCACAGCCTACACCATTACAGAACCACCACCAGGTTGCACAGAGCCTTGTTCACAACTTGGGTCGTTGACTTCGTGGGGTCTGCGACTCACTCGAACCCCACCATCAGCTCTTACCAACTGAAATCGCGACTGATTTGACCCACCCACAGTTTCCCAGTTGTCCAGAGTCCTTCTGATGTGGTCACGAGTCCAGGACAGGCGCAGCAAAGACACTCGCGTCGGTCGCCTGCTGCCACAGCCCATTGACGCGCCATTTCGCCGCACTGTACTAGCGGATACGTTCGTCGTACGTCCCACAGTCATTTCTGCGGTTATTTCACGCAGTGTTGCTTGTCTGTCAGCGCCGACAACCCTACACAAACGGTGCTGCCCTCGGTCGTTAAGTAAAGGCCATCGGCCACTGCATTGTCCGCGGTGACAGGTAACGCCTGAAATCTGGTATCCTCAGTATACTATTGACGCTGTGGATTTCGGAATATTGAATTCCCTAACAATTTCCGACATGAATGGTCCCATGCGTCTAGTTCCAATTACCATTCCGCGTCCAGAGTCTGTTAATTCACGTCATGTGGCCACAATGACACCGGACACCTTTTCACATCAACTACCTGGGTACAAATACCAGTTCCGCCAGTGCACTGCCCTTTTATACCTCGTGTATGCGATACTAGTACCATCTGTATGTGTGCATATTGCTACCTCATGATTTTTGTCGTCACAGTGTATTCAAATCCCATATGGAGAGCGGTGAGGACGACAGCTTAATTGCCTGTATGCGCGGTACAATTAGTCTGACCTTGTTTTTGCGCTCTCTGCGGTTGTGATATATAGGGTGTTGAAGTACATTTCTAGATTCTCCACTCCATGTGCCAGTTCAGATTTTTCAGCATTTCATGGTGCTCTCCCATGCTGTTTCATATGTGTCCAGCACACATTTGCATTCGAAGATCGGATGTACAAGTGCTTTGGAAGTGCAAATGCCTCATTACTGTGTAATTCTGTTAAGGGGGGTAGGACGTCAAACGGGCCGACTTGGAGCAGGAGAGGCACCACAGGACATTTTAATTTCCACTGTCTATACTTCTACAAATAAATTGATAAAACTTTGTCAGCATGACCAGGAAGGATTCAGAATTCACACTCGTATGAGCGGAAGTTCAAAAACATAACAAAATAATTTTTTTACATGTGAAATTTCATCATTTTTTCACTTACTATTGGCTGCATTTGTTGCTATAGGTACACTTTTCTTCATAAGTAAGAGAGACTGCTCGATGAATTTTGCACAGCATACAAACCATACTTAAAGGTGTCTGAAACTCTAGAATCTATTTAATTTATGAAAAAATGAATGAGCTGTTACGTTTTAAATTACGTTTTAAACTTAATGTTTAGAAAAAAATCAAATTTTGTAGTTAATTATCTCAACTTATACCACAGTTTTTAATAGATTTCGAAAATTCTAGAGTTTCATACACCTGTAAGTATGGTTTGTATGCTGTGCAAAATTCATCAAAGAATCTCTCTTACTTGTGAAGAAAAAGGTACCTATAGCAACAAATGCAGCCAACAGTAAGTGAAAAAATGATGAAATTTCATATCTAAAAACAAAATTATTTTGTTATGGTTTTGCACTTCCACTGCTATGAGTGTGAATCCCGAATCCTTTCTTGTCGTGCTGACAAAGTTTTACGAATTTATTTGTAAAAGTATAGACAGTAGAAAATAAAATGTCCTGTGGTGCCTCTCCTGCTCCAAGTCGGCCCGTCTGACGTCCTAGCCCCCTTTGGTAACGGAATTCCTCGTCTCTGTGTGTTTTGATTACGGCAGTCAAAACCCTCATCACTACAATTGATATCTTAAGGTAATCAAATGATTGTTACTTTTGTAATTCAGTAAAGGTTGCCAAATGACTCATCGCCCTGTTTTACTCTTAAAGCAGTAAATGCTTGCTTACTTCCACAATTCTCTTGAGACGGGCAAATATCTCATCACTTTGAAGTTATCTCGGGGTAACCGAATGCCATGTCACTTTATCATTTTTTAAGGTAGCCAAAAGCCTCATTACTCCATTAAACTAGTGCACACTGGCCGACACCAGATGGAGGAATTCTTCTATAGGACTTAAGTTTAAACCTAAATTTGAGTGAAAACGTTAACTACAGTTAAATAAAAATACACGATCTCTACTGATTGGTATTAAGGTAGCCAATTGCCTTGTCACCTCAGAATTACAGGTGCTATGCCACTTCAATAGATCTCTTATGGTAGCCAAATGATCGTCACTTCATTTTCATCTTTCAAGGAGTGCAAATCTTACGTCACTTTGTCATTACCTTAAGGTAGACAAAGACCTCATCGCTTTATTGTCTACTTAACAAAGCCCAAAACCTCGGCACGTCATTTACTACGTTAAGATATCCAGATGACTTCAATCCTACAATTTATGTGATCTACTGAGTTTTACGAATACTTCGTCTCTTTCTAATTTGTTCAAGGTGGCCTGCTGACTTGTCACTCATTGTAAAACCACAAGAGAAGACGCCAAAAGGAGAGATACTGCAGCCATTGAAGTTGCAAAATGGTCATAGCAATTAACACGTGAGATATACCTACAGTTTATTTTAAACGTCATTAACCAAATCCCATCTAACAATTGTAGATTCCACAATGGTATTACATATTTGACGTGACAGCTTTGATTAACGTTCGCTTTTTATCGTTCGGCGCGTAAACAATAACACGAGATCGATGCTCAGAAATATCTCGCTGCCTCACTGTTAGCACTTTCACCAAAGACGAAGAAGATACACAGGATGCACACATCTGCGGCTCTCAAAACGTCTGTCAGCTACACTCGTTAATATCAGGTGGAACTGTGACACATTTATAACAAACTCTTCGCAATGCACCATTTTTCGACTGGGCACCTGAAACTCGTCTTCATGTGAGCCTACATCATCTTAAAACATTGTATTTTAAGTTAAACTTATGATCACAATCGACGTTTTTTGACCCTGTGCTTTGATTGAAATACATTAACTGCTTCAAAAGGCTTTTCTAAGAAAATGCAAAGTTAAGACAAGCAGTGCTCTAAAACCAGGCTTTGCACGACTGATTGTTGAAGCCATCCCCCACAAAACCTGTTACGTCGCTGCGAATAGGAAGTGATTCTGACTTCCAGTATACTTGTTAGTAAAGCTGGGGGGTACTTACCAAATACGAAAACTTGAACCTCACAACGAATGCTGCTAAAGTAAATATGAGTAAAATGATCGATATGGAAAAAGACGGATCATTTCAAGCAATTTTTTGTAGTGGCCAAAATTTTCTGTTATGTTATACCGTTGCGATCTTTTAATACGTAGAAACTGAGTTATGACGAACAAACCAGTTTTCACCAGAAACAATCGATTGAAATATATCGCGCATATAAAAATACGGATATACAATCGAGCGTATAAATTCTTGATAATGTTGGTAAGACGAACGAATCTATCCCCGGTTAAAAAGATGCTCCAAGCGTAAACACAATCACCTTCATGTGTGGAAAACACCGAGAAGGTAGACCTAGTGGTAAAACGAGTGGCGCATTAAGAGTCGAAGAATGATAATAAAAACACATAGGGCAAAAACTGAAAGAAATAAGGTGAACAGAAAAGCGAACATAAAAGGGAGACAAAGGACAACAGGGGTCCTCTTCAGCAAAGGGTACGTAGCGACCAAATCTTTCGGAAAGCATCAAGGATTCGTTAGTTTGGTAATGAGGAAAGTGGAAGACGGGAGACCAAGGTTTGATTAGCAACACCTTATAAGCCACTTCCTTCCAAGTGAATCTCAGTCAGACATTTACTTTTCCTGCTATTTATTTTATTCGGTCATTCCACTTAAGGTCGCCCTGGATACTTGCTCCTACATATTTTAAGGTTAATACCGTTTCCAGCAGTTTCTCATCAGTGATGTAGTTGTGCAGTAGTTGATATCTCTTCCTATGTATGCGCATTATTTTACATTTATTTACGTTGAGGATCAACTGCCAGAGCCTGCACCATTCATCAGTCGTCTGCAAGCTGTTCTACAAACAGATACTGTCTTCTGACGTTAATACTTCGTTATAGACAGTCTCATCATCTGCAAACAGTCTTAAGGAGCATCCGACGGCTTGTACTGGATCATTTACATACATTGTAAAGAATAATGGTCCTGAAATACTTCCTTGGCGTACACCGGTGTAATTTTTCCTCCTATCTATATAATCATGTAGTTATGTAGTTCTCAATTCGTTCGAGCAATCTATCATTCATAATAGGAAACACAGTCATAGCTCAGTCACTCAAAATGATTCAGAAATTTTACTTGTTAGAATGAAATCAGGCCATGATTCTTCTTCTCTGGAGGCTCGTGCTTTGCGGCAGTCTGCTAATCTGTACAAATAAAATGCCTCGTAATTTTGGGAGCGTTGTATGATCAGTCGGGAAACCTCAGATCAAGCGGATATTTGGCTTTGATGAAGTTTAACCTTCCGAAGAAGTAATGGAGCTCTTGGATTATAAAATGCAGGTTTGTATCCAGTCTTTCGGAAGTTCCCTTCTGATTAACAACTACGCAATATATCGATGAATATCATTAACTCTCAAATGTCAAATAATGTAAATTGTTACACACCTTTTGTATGAAGGAGCAATAGATCAAAAATGGTTCAAATGGCTCTGAGCACTATGGGAATTAACAGCTATGGTCATCAGTCCCCTAGAACTTAGAACTACTTAAACCTAACTAACCTAAGGACAGCACACAACACCCAGCCATCACGAGGCAGAGAAAATCCCTGACCCCGCCGGGAATCGAACCCGGGAACCCGGGCGTGGGAAGCGAGGACGCTACCGCACGACCACGAGTTTTGTCATAAATCTCAATATTCAGATTACAATTTTTGAAACCATGCTCAGGCTAATCGGCACGAAGACAATCTCGGAAGCTTTTTTCTAACAACCACCAGAGAGTACTGCAAAGAATAATTATGCGCTCATGGCATAGCTATTGTATGAAACTACTTTGCGCATGGATTCTGCGAGTATGAAGATAGAAAATTAGTAAACGTCATTCAAGGGTAGAATTGTATCAGAATAAATCATCAAATATAAAGAGATATTACACCGGAAATCACTTATGGATCTGTCGATTTTGTTCCGTTAAGAGCGACGTTTTGAGTTCTATCGGCAAGGAAGTCTTGCATCCAGTCTTAACCGATACTCGATGAGCTCGCATTTTTTTTCTTTCGCTGAACGGCAGTGCTGGATGGTTTCAAAAGCTTCCCTGCAGTGGAGCTACACGGCTTCAACGAGAGCGATGTTTTGTCCAGCGCTGTACATCACGTGGAGGAACGGAGCAAACTGAGTTTCGCAAGATCTCCGTTTGTAGAATGCCTGTTGATTTTTATAGAGGATACTTTTGGTCTCCTAAAAATTCGTAATTCTTGAGCATAAAACACGTAGAACAATTCTACAACAGATTGACGTCACGATTTAGGTCTGTAACTGTGTACATCTCTCCTACGGCCCTCGAAAATGGGAGTTTCCTGCATTTTTATTCAATCGCTAGGTACCTTTCGTTGCTCCAGCGATCTACGATAAACTGCTGGTAGAAAGGGATCAAGTTCTTTCGCATAATCTTTGTAGAATATTATAGGGATCTCATCTGGTCCTGATCTCTTTCCGCTACTAACGCCGTTGTAGTTGCTTTTCTATTCCGCGAGCGGAATGCATTTCCCTGATAGCTACATTGCTCTACCGGTATTTAAATAGAGGCAAAGCTCCGCGTTCTGGCCCTAGAGAGGAAATCTGGCGAGATTCGGCAAAGGGGCGAACAAGAGTTCCTAGATAACAGAACGCAGCATGTCATTCTCAATGGAGAGATGTCTTCCGAAGTAAGAGTGATTTCAGGTGTGCCGCAGGGGAGTGTCATAGGACCGTTGCTATTCACAATATACATAAATGACCTTGTGGATGACATCGGAAGTTCACTGAGGCTTTTTGCAGATGATGCTGTGGTGTATCGAGAGGTTGTAACAATGGAAAATTGTACTGAAATGCAGGAGGATCTGCAGCGAACTGACGCATGGTGCAGGGAATGGCAATTGAATCTCAATGTAGACAAGTGTAATGTGCTGCTAATACATAGAAAGATAGATCCCTTATCATTTAGCTACAAAATAGGAGGTCAGCAACTGGAAGCAGTTAATTCCATAAATTATCTGGGAGTACGCATTAGGAATGATTTAAAATGGAATGATCATATAAAGTTGATCGTCGGTAAAGCAGATGCCAGACTGAGATTCATTGGAAGAATCCTAAGGAAATGCAATCCGAAAACGAAGGAAGTAGGTTACAGTACGCTTGTTCGCCCACTGCTTGAATACTGCTCAGCAGTGTGGGATCCGTGCCAGATAGGGTTGATAAAAGAGATAGAGAAGATCCAACGGAGAGCAGCGCACTTCGTTACAGGATCATTTACTAATTGCGAAAGCGTTACGGAGATGATAGATAAACTCCAGTGGAAGACTCTGCAGGAGAGACGCTCAGTAGTTCAGTACGGGCTTTTGTTAAAGTTTCGAGAACATACCTTCACCGAAGAGTCAAGCAGTATATTGCTCCCTCCTATCTATATCTCGCGAAGAGACCATGAGGATAAAATCACAGAGATTAGAGCCCACACAGAAGCATACCGACAATCCTTCTTTCCACGAACAATACGAGACTGGAATGGAAGGGAGAACCGATAGAGGTACTCAAGGTACCGTCCGCCACACACCGTCAGGTGGCTTGCGGAGTAATGGATGTAGATGTAGATGTAGAACTATGGCGAGAGCTATGGGAGGCGTATGAAACAGGGGGTAGGACATATGAACTTCTTCCAAACATCAGGGAACGATTCAAAATGACATACTTTGAACCCACTAGAGGACAAATCCATTTTCCCACCGGACATGGGCCATACCCTACATAGTTATGTCAGTTGGGGAAAAGGGCCACACCCGCGTGTGAATGTGGTGAACCGGAGGGCACTCCCGATCATGTTATTTACGAGTGCCCCCTCTTCAATGATGTTGCTTCCACACTACGTGACCAATTACCTGACCGTGACACATACCACCTAATAAGACAACAAGATACTTCTCAAACTCTCAATAAACTAGCAGATGAGGTATCACGAAAAGTGCTAAAGGAAAACCTGAGGGAAATAAATTAACATAAATTAATGTCAAAAATGGAGATATATATATATATATATATATATATATATATATATATATATATATATATATATATAAACAAATACGTGCCCTTCTCCTGTACCGCCTGCGCGTGGATAGGCCGACTTCCTTGTAGTCTGAAATCCACCCCGTACGGGACTAGGGGGAGTGGGGAACAATATCACCGACTAGACAAAGCACCGGATTTCACTTAGGTTAGAACTAGTTAGTAGGACTTAGACTAGGAAATTAGTATTAGGAACCTGCAGCGAATAACACCTTGGCCTACACAGTGCCAGGGGCACGCCCATCGGGATCAGCTCGATGGGCAAGGCAATAAAATAGGTTTATATATATTTCTGACACAACTGTGACGCTGCAGGTAGTAGAGTTAGTTAAGATTTTATACACTAAATGCTAATACGTGTAGAAATTTAGCTTCCCATTGTAATTAGTTATAGCTGTTGCTCACAATCAATTGAATTACAATTAGCTGCAATTGATGTTTAAACAAATTAAGACCCCCTAATCATATAAGGAAGTGGGTTATGTTGTATAATTATTATTGATGTTGAAATAAAGATTTAAAAAAAAAAAAAATCTGGTCCGACCGACCGCCGTGTCACCCTCTGCTAATGCTGTCAGGAGGCGAAAGTGGTCAAAGCTCCAGTCGACCTGTCGTTGTCGAGTTTCTCGACTTGGAACTTCTAATAATCGGTCTAGTAGGCCTTCAGTTGGCATTGAGAGGCTCAGTGCATTTCGTACCAGTCCTCTCACCAAGGACAAATCGCTGTCGGTACCGGGAATCGAATCCGGGTCCCACGCATTTCAGTCAGCAACGCCGATCACTCAGCCACGGACACAGACATTGAGCTGCCAGTTCCATTTGTCAAATAAACGAACTCACTCTTGTTCTGGTAGAGTTGCATAACCGGTGTGTGGTAACGGCGGCTGGGGAAGCGTCAGTGGAGCAGTGACGTGCTGCTGCTGTCGACATTCAGCAGCCCACGGACGTTATCTGGCCGCGAGATCTGCGCGGCCACGCCCTCTCTCCAGTAATTAGACAGCCGTCTGGACCGGCGGGCCCTGAGTCACCCCGGCTCCAGTACTGCTACTGCTACTGCAGGGGCTAGGCAAAGACTGGCTGGCGCGGGACGTGATACTCTGCAAACAGAGATTACCTAGGGGCTTGTGTTGTGAAGAAGCCCACTCCCTTATTCGTATCTACCGTGGCCAAGTTCCGCTCTAAAACCGGCTGTATTGATCGCACCAGTGTTTATGTTGCGCAGCTTAGAGTCGGCATCTTACTCCCAATAAACATGCACCTTGTAATGGTTCATTATTTACGTGACCATTACGGCAGTCCAACCCCAGTTCTCGATACCAGTAATGTCGTACTACTTTTGTGCGAAGTAACAGACGTATTTTTGTGACAATATTCACATTTGGTTTTATTAATGTATAGGTACTCCGATGTATCGATATATTACAGTGATATGGTTCTTGTGTGTATTCATTTCTGTGAGACTGTCATAATCTTTGACTTACTTGTAACCGTTTTTGGCGCGAATGCGCACAGAGCAGTCTTTGTTTCACTTTGCAGAAGTTAAGTTGTTATTTCGCTTTGTAAAAGAACAGTCAAGTCTTGTGTTTGGTTAAAGTGGAAATTAAATATATGAAGATTGATACAAAACTGTTTTCTTGATGATGTGACAATTAAGAAGTATATGTGAATTTACAAGAAGTTTAATAAAAATGTGGATCGTGGACACCAAGTCAAAAATTATTTCTACCATACCATTGTGCTGATTTGGGATTGTTCGATCATTAAGAATTTCCTGAAAAACGCATTTGTTACGTCTTCAAATATTGCTAAGATACAGAGCTGGACCTTCTAGCAGTCAAAGCGGAATCACCCTAGAATCAACAACATGAGGCATAACAACTTCGACGAAATCTACGTGGGAACCCATTCAAGATAAGTGCCAAAATGAATGACGTTTTTTACAGTGACTTCATTATTTCCATTCTGACGATACCATCCACAGTCAATAACTTTGTTGTTGCCCGATAAAGCGAACCGTCCGCAGCTCGTGGTCGTGCGGTAGCGTTCTCGCTTCCCGCGCCCGGGTTCCCGGGTTCGATTCCCGGCGGGGTCAGGGATTATCTCTGCCTCGTGATGACTGGGTGTTGTGTGATGTCCTTAGGTTAGTTAGGTTTAAGTAGTTCTAAGTTCTAGGGGACTGATGGCCAAAGATGTTAAGTCCCATAGTGCTCAGAGCCATTTGAACCATAAAGCGAACATATGCTGCGCGAGCAACATTATTAATCTGATTTCTAACCTACTTTGCAAGTGGTGGTATTGTTACAACCTGAAGACTAAAAATGGGACCATGTGCCTACCGGTAAAGGTCCATCAAAATAGTCACACTTGCCGTTAAAAATCTTCAGTTGTAATATATCTGAAGAGGATTCGAAAGGAGACGTTGACATTATAGAACTGAAAGGTTTATTGTCTCACAAAATTTCGGGAGAACTGCCGGATGTCTGTAACTTCCTGTCTCAATATTTCGGCGCAGAGCCTTCTGGCCATCTTCAGGTGATACTGGCGACAATACACTGAGCCCTGGTATTTTGCGAACTTTGGAATAATACCTTCGTCTCTGCAACTTAATAAAAATATCAGTGAGCTCAACAGCCTCGCTCTTTTTTGACGTAACTTATCGGAGGAACTGATGCAGCGTATTCGAAGATTCGATAAGTTACGTGAAAAAAGAGCGAGGCTGTTGAGCTCACTGATATTTTTATTAAGTTGCAGAGACGAAGGTATTATTCCAAAACTTGCTGCTACTACTGCAGAAGTGTTCCCGTTGGACTTGCGTTGTGAGACGGGCAGTCGAAGTTGACATTGCCGCGCTTAAAAACCTCAAGCAGCTGCCACATTGTTGCATTAGTGTTATTATTAAAGAAAAATCATAACTGAAATGAAAAAGTTGAGAACGAGACTTATTTGGCTGAGGAAATACCGTGTGATCAAAAACTCAGTATAGATTTGAAAACTTAATAAAACACGGAATAATGTAGATATAGGGGTAAAAATTGACACACATGCTTGGAATGATATGGGGTTCTATTAGAACCACCCCATATTGCTAGACGCGTGAAAGATCTCTTGCGCGCGTCGTTTGGTGATGATTGTGTGCTCAGCCGCCACTTTCGTCATGCTTGGCCTCCCAGGTCCCCAGACCTCAGTCCGTGCGATTATTGGCTTTGGGGTTACCTGAAGTCGCAAGTGTATCGTGATCGACCGACATCTCTAGGGATGCTGAAAGACAATATCCGACGCCAATGCCTCACCATAACTCCGGACATGCTGTTCACAACATTATTCCTCGACTACAGCTGTTGTTGAGGAATGATGGTGGACATATTGAGCATTTCCTGTAAAGAACATCATCTTTGCTTTGTCTTACTTTGTCATGCTAATTATTGCTATTCTGATCAGATGAAGCGCCATCTGTCGGACCTTTTTTGAACTTTTGTATTTTTTTTTGTTCTAATAAAACCCCATGTCATTCCAAGCATGTGTGTCAATTTGTACCTCTCTATTTACATTATTCCGTGATTTACTCAGTTTTCAAATTTATACTGACTTTTTGATCACGCGGTACATACAGAAGCGTACATATTTAAATTTTCGAAAACCACTGTTGAATTAGCTAAACTGAGGGGACACCGTTATGATTAAAGCCCTTCTGAGAATGTCGTATGCAAGCCATGAAGGTCGCTTGTATAATCAAGTACGCGAAAACCAGACACAAAAAAATGCTGCACGTTATATAGCTAAGAGATCGCCTATTAATTACTCTTCGATCCTTACGAAAAGTATTAAATGTTTACCATAACGTTGAAAAAATCGGCTGTAATTTAAAGACAATAAATATCGCCACTCTAGTTTCCTTTCTGGCGATACAATGTAATCGGTAAACATTTCGTACTTATTTGGCTTACAGTGTCAAGTTATGTACGTAAATGGGTTCAAATGGTACATTTATTTCGTCTCATCCCCGCCGTTCATCTTTGCAACATTGACATTTCTGTACCGGCACTGGAGACGCAAAAGATCTGCAAGCTCGAGAAGAACTTCCAGCAGTCGGCAAGTTCGGCAGGTGGTCACACGATCACAGCAAGATGTAGGAAACGGTTTCCACTAACTCGGGGAAGCTACTTCTGGAAGTTGGCGAAACCTGTGCAAGTAGACTCGCTGAGGGTGTTTTAACGCAGAGGAACTTGCAGCAGCTTCTGCAAGTGACTGGCAGAGATTTCCTTGCTAGTGGACACACACCTTAACGAAGAACGCCCTATGAGTGCATGAGATCGCATCGGACGTAGCTGTTTGGTCGCCAGCGGCTAGACAGATTAGTCTGGTGCCTAGTGAGCCATTACATTGGATCTCCTCGGAAGGTCAGCTTCGTATTAGCATACAGACGAGGGAATTCATCTCAAGTAGGATAAAAAGAATGCTCAAAAGGTTGCTCTAATAACTTTATTAACTTGTTATTAAGTTCTTTTTGTACGTAATGTACTGCGCATCGTAAGTACAGAGAAAAACCACACACACACACACACACACACACACACACACACACACACACACAGAGAGAGAGAGAGAGAGAGAGAGAGAGAGAGAGAGAGAGAGAGAGAGAAAGAGAGAGAGAGAGAGACCCACAGGCAACAAAGCATGACAGGCACGCTTGCTTATATTACGGCGGCTGGATTCTGCAGAGGGGGAACCGGACCTGTGGTTTGCCAACCAGTGGAGGCTGGGCGTAACGACGGTTCGGCGCCGCTTGGCTGGTCAGCCACTTCGTTCCGCGCCTTTCGCAAACTGCTCTAATTAATATAGACGCTATCTCGCTGTCGAGATATTCATCTCGTTCTTGAACTTTTACACGTGTGTGTTGGCTACGGTAGACGGAGACAAACGAGAAACCTCTGCGAACTAAAGTAGCAAAACATTCGATGTGTTTCGCGACGTCCACCGTCCTTCTTCCTACACCCTTCATCACAACGCCTTCTAATCTATTTCCTCATCACCGTTGACGTAATTGTCGCCAATGTGACATCATCAATTCTCTGACAGTCATTAGACTGATATCGTAATTTCCAAGAATGACTGCCTACCGAATGCGCGAGCCCCGAACAGTATATAACGAACTTGCGATTCTAAATAACCCACGCGACTGTTACCGTGCGAGTTACGATAAGTGTTTTCTATAGATACCGTTTTTGAGTAGCAATCATCGATTCGAAGGTGTTCACGTTTGTTCCGACAGTTCTTAGGCGGAGAGAATTTTAATTCTTTATTTGTGTAATGTGCAAGAAATTCGGGTTACTTCCAGACAAGGAGAAGAGAAATTGAGCAGACTGCGGTGGAGAGAAGTTCGCCAAACTTCGCGAGATAAGTTCTGACGCTGACATCTCTTTACAATTTCATGGCGCCAAGTGTAGGAAGGAAACAACTGCGGCAAAAAATGCGTAGTTTGGCTGTTCGAAGTTATTAACCGAGAAAAGCATAATTTTAGTTTCTTCCTTCATCACAGACAACACGCTGCAAGCGACAGCCCCCCCAAATTATCAACGAACACCCTGTAAGACTACTTCGGCTTCTGCTGATAGGTGTGTTATGTGGTTGTGACCGACGAGAGTGTTCTCATCGGTGTTCGAAAAAACGTCGTAGAAGTACACGAGTTCTTTACAGCAACAAGAAAATAACAGAACCGTTAAAAATTAAAGTCTATATTTCGGCATTTGGCAGTATTGAACGAGAGCCCCGTAAGTGCTTCATTGTTGTTGTTGTTGTGGTCTTCAGTCCTGAGACTGGTTTGATGCAGCTCTCCATGCTACTCTATCCTGTGCAAGCTTCTTCATCTCCCAGTACCTACTGCGGTCTTCATACTTCTGAATCTGCTTAGTGTATTCATCTCTTGGTCTCCCTCCACGCTGCCCTCCAATACTAAATTGGTGATCCCTCGATGCCTCAGAACATGTCCTACCAACCGATCCCTTCCTCTAGTCAAGTTGTGCCACAAACTCCTCTTCTCCCCAATTCTATTCAATACCTCCTCATTAGTTATGTGATATACCCATCTAATCTTCACCATTCTTCTGTAGCATCACATTTCGAAAGCTTCTATTCTCTTCTTATCCAAACTATTTATCGTCCATGTTTCACTTCCATACATGGCTACACTCCGTACAAATACTTTCACAAACGACTTCCTGACACTTAAATCTATATTCGATGTTAACAAATTTCTTTTCTTCAGAAATGCTTTCCTTGCCATTGCCAGTCTACATTTTATATCCTCTCTACTTCGACCGTCATCAGTTATTCTGCTCCCCAAATAGCAAAACTCATTTATTACTTTAAGAACGTCATTTGCTAATCTAATCCCTCAGCATCACCCGACTTAATTCGACTACATTCCATTGTCCTCGTTTTGCTTTTGTTGATGTTCATCTTATATCCTCCTTTCAAGACACTGTCCATTCCGTTCAACTGCTCTTCCAAGTCCTTTGCTGTCTCTAACAGAACTAAAATGTCATCGGCGAACCTTAAAGTTTTAATATCTTCTTCATGGATTTTAACACCTACTCCGAATTTTTCTTTTGTTTCCTTTACTGCTTGCTCAATATACAGATTGAATAACATCGGGGCGAAGCTTTATAGTAAGAGTTTATTCAAGAGACAAGCAAACTTTAGTCAGTCTCATAAACTACTTCATACTAGCAGGCACGGAGGTCATTATAGGCGGCTTCAAATCGTACAACACTTAACGACAGAAGGATCTGATAGCGACTTCGTGAATCAGTCTGCGGAATTTGTGTCGTCGGACAATCCGTTTGCCCAAGCCCAGAACACAGAGCGGCAGCGAAAATCAGCCAACTTTTCCAGTAAGAGAGATGGCGTCGCGGTCCAGGAGACAGAGACCAACTTTACCTGTTTCAGTGCGTCCATTTCCACAATCTGACGGTGCGTGGAAAAGTGCAGCTGATACTCTGCCGATATTTCTCCGTGACATAGCAGCAGCGTACCCTGGTTACGGCTACAAAGGACTGCTTCCATTGACTTACACGACAAATGGACTAGCTCTTGATGGGTGAAGTAACCGAACTAAGTGCTGTCATTTGTAACTGCTTATAAGTTAGTAAACGTTCTTCTTTTATCGTTCCTTTAGACAGCTGTAAACACTGCTCATAAATCGCGTGGTAACAGCCGCGTGGTCGATTTAGAATCCCATGTTGGATATACACTGAAGCGCCAAAGAAACTGCTATAGGCATGCGTATTCAAATAGAGATATATTTAAACAGGCAGAATACGGCGCTGCGGTCGGCAAAGCCTATCTAAGATTTAAAAAAAGTCTGGCGCAGTTGTTAGATCGGCTACTGGTGCTAAAATAGCGGGTTATAAAGATTTAAGTGGGCTCGAACATGGTGTTATAGTCAGCGCACCAACAATGGAACAAAATCTCCGAGGTAGCGATGAAGTGGGGTTTTTCCAGTTCGACTATTTCACGAGTGTACCGTGAATATCAGGAATGAGGTAAAACATCAAATCTCAGACATCGCTGCGGCAGGAAAAAGATCATGCAAGAATGAGATCAACGACGATTGAAGAGAATCTGTCAATGTGGCAGAAGTGCAAACCTTGCGCAAATTGCAGCAGATTTCAATGCTGGGCCATCAACAAGTCTTCAGCGTGCGAAGCATTCATCGAGACATCATGAATATGGGCTTTCGTAGCCGAAGGCCCACTCGTGTACCCTTGATGACAGCACGATACAAAGCTTTACGCCTCGCCTAAGCCCGTCAACATCGACAATGGGCTGTTGATGACTGGAAACATTTTGCGTAGTCGGGTGAATCTTGTTTCAAACTGTATCGAGCTGATGGACATGTACGCTACGGAGACAAACTCATGAATCGATGGACTGTTCAAGCTGGTGGAGGCTCTGTAATGATGTGGGGCATGTGCAGTTGGAGTGATATGGGACCCCTAATACGTTTAGATACGACTCTGACATCTGACACGTACGTAAGCATACTGTCTGATCACCTGCATCCATTCGTATCCACTGTGCATTCCGAAGGACGTGTGCAATTCCAGCAGGGCAATGCGACACCCCACATGGCCAGAATTGCTACAGAGTGGCTCCAGGAACACTCTTCTGAGTTTAAACATTTCCGCTGGTCACGAAACTCCCCAGACATGAACATTATTGAGGATATCTGGGGTGCCCTGCAACGTGCTGTTCAGAAGAGATCTCCAGCCGCTCGTACTGTTACGCATTTATGGACAGCCCTCCGGGATTCATGGTGTCAGTTCCCTCCAGCACTACGTCAGACATTAGGCAGTAGTCGAGTCCATGACACGTCGTGTTGCGGCACTTCTGCTTGCTCGGGGAGGGGGGGAGGGGGGGGGGCTACACACGGATATTACGCAGGTGTACCACTTTCTCTGGATCTTCAGTGTGGATCGATCGGAGACTGCGCATTCCAAAGGTAACCATCGTCTCTTTCATTGCAATGACAGCGCACCAGGCAACGTAGTAGTCACCTGCTTAAAAGAGCTCGGTGGTGTCCGGGAGTCTGTTGACCCTCCATCGCTGAAAAGTCAGCTCAGTGCAGCGGTGTGTTTGTGATAATCGGTTGTATGGAACGAGATGTGGAGGCGTGACAGGAACTTCAGAGAGGAGCTACCGCGTTCCGGCGTGTCCGTGAGCAGACCGTGCGTAGAGCTATCCGATGTGTTGGTGTATTAACGCGGAGTCTCCAACGTGTCTGCAAGGAACGACGTATCACTCGCAGCCACGTCGCAAGGAATGGAAAATCGGTTGCGAAGTATAGGTAGATGTAAATGTAGATGAGAACCAGCTATCTTCGGATCGAAAGGTGCGTACTGCGGTTGGGTCAGACGCCTCGCCTACAGCCGTAGGCAACTCGCAGTTACGCTGCGGAGAGCAAACACTGAAAGAAAAAAAAAAAAACAACCTGCATTGCTCACAGCTAACACCCAAAAGAAAGATTGTTAGTTCGAGGACGTTTTTCTGGACATTGGCCCCGGAGCGGCATTTCCGGCCCACAACTGGCAATAAATTCTCGGAATATTAAGCGGTGTGAACCAGGCACTTGCGCACACTCGGGATTCGCGTCACGGCCGCAGTCGGGTTGGCTGGAGGGGGGGGGGGGGGGGGAGAAGAGGAGATGGGCGGGCAGTCCAGTCCAGGAGTCCAGGTTGCGGCAGCCCGGGGCGCGATCCACGGCGTTCAGTCACCCACCGCCAGCAGCGGCCGGCCTTGGCTTGCGCCATCCGCAGGTCGCCGCCCGCAGATCGCGTGGGACTACACACCACACCACGCCGCGCCCTGCCTCTGGTCACGGAGGGGCAATTTCTCGGGCCGCTCTGCCCGCCTCGCTTGTTTTTTCACTTTTGCACGAGCGCTCCAGAGGCCCGCAACAGCGGCGGGCTAGTTGTGTACTGCCCTCTGTGTCGCGAGGTACACACTCCTCAGTGCCTGTCTCACACGAAGTAACACTCCCTCTAAAGCGTCGGCACACGGACCGTGCTTCCGAACGTTGAGCGTGCCGGGTTTCTGACGTCATAGCGTGGAACAGCACGCTCGGGAGTCTTTCCGAACGTGCAGAGCATTATATGGCATGTCAAGATATTCTGAGCGTGCGTCTGAGCGTTGACCAATTAGAGGGCGCAACGCCACCTACGTCACAAGCACGCCGTCTCCGTTCAGTACAGACTTGTGAGGCGCCATATTGCCGTTCATTTCAAGCCTATACGTATATACGCCGTTTCTGAGCACCAGCGAATTGAGAATCACTGGAGAACCCGTTGTTAGTTGTGTGATTCGTTCCAATAGAATAATGAGAAACATCATATTCGTGCCCAGAGAATCACTGTAACTTGCCTATTATGATAGTAGGTTATTTGAAGGCGGTTACACACTGAAGATCCAGCCAATACGCATTGTTCTTGGTACAATTTGTTGTAATTAAATTTCAATTAGTAACACATCTACTATTAAGGTTTTCAGCAAGGTAATATAATTGGCGCTTCGTGCAGCGAATCATTGCCTGCTATCCCCGGGTGCCACCATACAAAATCGAACCTCGAATGTTTGTATACCCGGAGGACAAACATTTTCCCGCCGCCAAATGTCACGCTATTACGTGGGTCAAAGGGTGGGCGGTCGCTTATCTCTTTCATGAGGGACCTAAATCCCGCCCCGACTTCTGGACCTATTTACGAACAGCCCATGCAGCTCTCGAAAACACGCCACGTTACTGACCATTATTTCCTAACTATCTTCGAGCGGTCTTTATTAGGCCTCCACTAAGTTGGAGGGTGCCTGGAGCTGAGGGCACCTACTCCTCCTCCGCCGGCGGTGTCTGAGTTTAAGCTGCCTATGATGGATTCTACTTCTGACCTCCGCGGATGGGAGAGGGCGTCGCAGATTGCGCGGATTCTATTTCTTTTTGCTTTTCCTTTATCTTTTCCTTTTCTTTACTAAGAATTTGTATATTTTTTCTCTTTCGCCGATGTGTTCACGTAATTTCATGATAATAGTGAATATTACAAAAACACATGCAAATAAATAAATAACAACAACGACCTCCACTACTGTTAATTCTTGTGTCTGCCACTTCCCTAAGCACCACAGGCTCGGTGGTGGTGAGGGGGACACTGTGGCCAGGCCTCGTGTTTCGACCCCTGCCCACTTTGCCCCCACCGGTCCACTGCCCCCCCCCCCCTCTCCCACAAAAAAGCATAATGAGTAGCGTCACTGTCCTGTCACGAGTTGTTTTGTTGGGGCGGTGGTTCGCGTCTCCATACTTCCAAATTTTTTTTCCTAACATTCGCGTTTTCATTAGATTCTGATACTTTATTATTAGTTTAATATAAGTATATACTATAATATTTGATGTTATGTAAGTATAAGTTCACCTTTTTTTCAGGGATGACTTCGTTCGATTGGCTTAATCTACAGGCGAGCTTGCGCTACTTGTATAAAGATATTTTGCTCCTTTTTCTTTTACGCTTCGTAATTCACATGTTTCAAAGATTCTGCTACCGGGCGGGAACATTGATCAAGTAAGACTGACCTTGAGGTTTTACTAAAATGTGGGAATGATGAAATAATGTTTATCTTATGCGCAGAAGTTTTCCAAATTTGTACCTCACTGTTTGTTCAAATGGCTCTGAGCACTATGGGACTCAGCATCTGAGGTCACCAGTCCCATAGAACGTAGAACTACTTAAATCTAACTAACCTAAGGACATCACACACACCCATGCCCGAGGCAGGATACGAACCTGCGACTGTAGCGGTCGCGCGATTCGAGACTAATTTAGGTGTAACTCAAATATGATCAGTTATGACACTTCTCTCGAAAAAAACGAGTAAGAAGTCTGGAGAAAATACGTCGCCATTTCTCTTGCAATTTCGGCGGACTCCTACAGCCCAGTGTATTTTTAATAATGAATGGTTACGAATGAAACTTGCCCAAAGATACTGTTCCTATATCTAGATGATCTGAGAAATATGGAAACTTTGCCACCCCAACAACTAGCCGTCTGACATTAGAAGCTGGGTCTTGGCTGCTCCTGTTGCGCATGCGCACAGGGCGTTTGCTCTTACCGTGTTCTTCACCGCTCTGACAACGGACACACATGGCGGCGCGAACCTCCGGCCCACCGGCAGCGACCTCGGTCAGTACGGTGCATGAAACATTAATAGCCGTCCGTCCCTTTCTCTCTCTTTTTTTTTCGTCCTCGCCACCTCATTCGCTTGAGATCGCTGCCGTCCTCTTGCCACACACACATACACGACCTTGCCTGCCGACCAGTGCCAGGGGTCACAGACACGAGCTAGCCGAACCTCAGCGCTGGGTCAACAGCCCCGATGTTAGCTCGATGTAGCTTGCTGGCCACACCCTAGGGCGGGCGCTCTTCCAACAAGAGGTGAGCGTTCGCTGAACTGGTCGGACACTCCCGCAGCCAGTCACGAATCCAGTCACTTAATCTCTCCTAAGTGTGCGCGAGCGGGCGCGCTCGTGTGTGTGTGTGTGTGTGTGTGTGTGTGTGTGTGTGTGTGTGTGTGTGTGTGTGTGTATGTGTGTGCGGTGTTATAGCGTAATTAACCCACTGAAACGTATATGAAGAGACTTACGATGTCTTTTAACATGCTGGAAAAGGTGTTCGGAGGAGTACATAAATCCGATCTCGATTTTACTTAGGCTACTGACCTCATGTTCACCTGAGTGTGCCACGAGAGATGGCCGCACCTAGGGACCGGATCGTAGCTCTTAGCGATGTGAGACCTGGCACCTAGCGGAACTTCCACCAGCCCCTTTGTCTAGAGATGCTCACTTTCAATTTGCGGTCTGAATCTGATGGGAGCCGGCCGGTGTGGCCGACCGGTTCTAGGCGCTTCAGTCTGGAACCGCGAGACCGCTATGGTCGCAGGTTGGAATCCTGCCACGGGCATGGATGTGCGTGATGTCCTTAGGTTACTTAGGTTGAAGTAGTTCTAAGTTCTAGGGGACTGATGACCTCAGATGTTAAGTCCCATAGTGCTCAAAGCCATTTGAATCTGATGGATTAGCTTTCCCCAGTCCCCATAAAATGAGCTGTACGATCCGAGTCTGCTGGGCCCACTTAAGGGCTAGAGTTCCAGACACAATTTCTTATATTTCCAATATCATTAAGTTGGAAATCAAAGCGAGAAGTGCTGTCAAAAGACTGTTGTTGTGGTCTTTATTCCGAAGACTGGTTTGATGCAGTTCTCCATGCTACTCTATGCTGAGCAAGCCTGTTCACCTCGGAATAACTACTGCAACCTACCTCCTTTTGAATCTGGTTTCTCCAGTCATCTCTTTGCGACACGCCGCACGACAACAACAACAGCAATAACAGCATTCAAGAAAGTGTAGTGGTACACCCAAAGATATATAATGAGCACAGCAATGACTATTTCATTGTGTAAGGACGGCAAAAGAAAAAGTGCAGAATATAATTCTTGGGTTTACATCGCTACTCTGCCATTCCCGTTGAAGTGCTTGGCAGAGGGTTCACAAAACTACTTTAGGACTATATCTCGACCGTTTCACTCCCGAACAGAACTCGGGAAAAATGAAGGCCTCAATCGTCCCGTTCGAACTCCGACTTATTTTATTACACATAGTCATTTTCCCATTTATAGGTGGGATTCAACAAAACATTTTCAAAATTCGGAGGAAAAACATGGTGTTTGAAATTTTGTGAAAAGATTTCGACGTAACGAGAAACGCTTTTGTTTTAATGACTGCTACTCTAGTTCGTGTCATATCCATGACACTGTCCCATATTTTGCGGTGGTACAAGACGAGCTGCCCTTCTTTGAACTTTCTGAAAATCTCCGTCAATCCTACCTAGTAAGAATACCGTAAGGCACAGCAATGCTCTAGCAGAGTGCGGACAAATGTAGTGTTGGCAGTCTGTTTGGTACATTTGCTGCATCTTCTGCGTGTTCTGCCAATAAAAGACAGTCTTTGGTTCGTCTTACCAGCAACATTTTCTGTGTAATGGTTCCCATTTTAACTGTTCTTAATTGTAGCCCCTAGATATTTAGCGAATCGACAGCCTGCGCAGTTTCAGCGACTGAGGCCAACTGGCTGCTGTACGCATCGTTAACTTCAGCTGATGGTGCTGTCTGAAGACGGCCTTAGCATAGGCCAAAGTCGGTGATATAAAGTCCCGTCGAGATCTAGACTCTTTATACACTGATTTTATGGTTTCGTGGTTCAGGGTACGTCTGGTATCACGAGCATTTCGCCGATTCCTGTTCGTGAATGTTTCTTCGGAACTACGACTCTCCATTAACTTCGGTTGTTGTTGCTGTTGTGGTATTCAGTCCTGAGACTGGTTTGATGCAGCTCTCCATGCTACTCTATCCTGTGCAAGCTTCTTCATCTCCCAGTACCTACTGAAGCCTACATCCTTCTGAATCAGTGTATTCATCTCTTGGCCTCCCTCTACGATTTTCATCCTCCGCGCTGCCCTCCAATACTAAATTGGTGATCCCTCGATGCCTCAGAACATGTCCTACCAACCGATGCCTTCTTCTAGTTAAGTTGTGCCACATACTCCTCTTCTTCCCAACCCTATTCAATACCTCCTCATTAGTTATGTGATCTATCCATCTAATCTTCAGCATTCTTCTGTAGCACCACATTTCGAAAGCTTTTATTCTCTTCTTATCCAAACTATTTATCGTCCACGTTTCACTTCCATACATGGCTACACTCCATACAAATACTTTCAGAAACGACTTCCTGACACTTAAATCTATACTCGATGTTAACAAATTTCTCTTCTTCAGAAACGCTTTCCTTGCCATTGCCAGTCTACATTTTATATCCTCTCTACTTTGACCATCATCAGTTATTTTCCTCCCCACATTCTTTGCTTTCTCTAACTTCGATTGAGCTCTAATTTCTCTGATTTTCTCTTCGTGGTCGTTTTGCGTGACTTGTATGGGAGAAAGAAATGTGTTATCTCACTCTTCTTGGAAAGTGCGCTCTCGGAATTTCAACAGTAACCTTCTCCGGGCCACCCAGTGCTTCTCTCGTAGCACTTGCCCCCTGAGTCTGTCGAGCGTCTACGTAACGCCCTCGCGGCCACAAAGCGGTCCTGTGACGAAACACACCGCTCCTCGTTGGATCTTCTCTGCATCTTTCATTAATCAAATCTGGTAAGGGCCCAGAAATACTTAATAGTCGGTCTTACAAGTGTTTTGCAGTCCACTTCTTTCGTGCATGATTACATTGAAAAAAAAATTTGTAATTTGTGGTACGGTCTTATGGGACCAAACTGCTGAGGTCATCGCTCCCTAAGCTTACGACAACTTAATCTAACTTGAACTAACTTACGCTAAGACAACACACACACCCATGCCCGAGGGAGGAGTCCAACCTCCGACGGGGGCGACGGTTACATTTCTTCAAGACTGTCCTAGTGATTCTCAGCCTGGCATCTGCGTTTCCTACAGTTTGTTTCAGGTGATCATTCCACTTAATATCGCTACGGATGGTTACTCCTACATATTTTGCTTCAGTTACTCTTTCCAGTGCCAATAGCGTAATGAACGGTAGTGGATCCTCTTCGCTTATTTTTACTGAGTAAGTGACATTTATTTACGTTGAGGGTCAACTGCCAATCCCAGCACCAACTGGCAATCGTCTACAGGTCTTCCTGCATTTCGCTACTGTCTTCTCGCGTTGTGACCTCTCTACAGACAACAGCTTCGTCCGTAGGTAATCTCACGGAGCCTCTGACATTATCTCTTACATAAATAATGAGCAGCGTGAGCCCGATCACCATTGAAAAGATTTCGGATACCGTTCGGGAACATTATACCTGAATATTTTGGTATAACGGACTCGTGGTCTGCGGTGGCTCGTTACAGTGTGCTGCATTTCGTTTGATTTCTTACCCTCAGTTTTTTTTATCGGTGTTACACTGAAACTTCTGCACAACAGTACAAATGTCGATGGTCATTGGCGCGTGTCTTGTTTGGAAGCGAACTTGTTCCATTCACTCACGGTATCTGCTGTTGACAACAGTAATGTTCACTTTTCGACCTCAAGCTTGGGTTCGGTACTGGTGGGTTCTGTCTCGTGTCTGCTACTACTGCGGTGGTAATCGTACCGTAACAGTAACGTAAAGCAGCATGTGTAGTTTTACTGCCCGACAGGTATCTCGTGCAATGCACGGGCGCTGCAAATACGCTTTTCTGAGCAATTTCGGCAGTGACTGCAACAACATCATAATAGTTTTGAATATGTACATTACTCTGTATTTTGTGTTGTATACTTTGAAGATGGCATATTACAAGGTTTCTTCACTATTGTGAATGTATTTTGACAGAAACGAAGGTAATTATGATAACCGACAGAGTAAATCATAATTACGTTACTGACACCACGATTTACCTTAGAAGAGACACTGAAGGAAGGCAGACCTACGTTTATAGTATTTTTAGACCGAGAAAGCTTTTGACGTTGTTGACTGGGATACACTCTACGAAATTCTGAATGTAATGGGGATACAGTACATGGAGCGGGAGGCTATTTCCAACTTGTACAGAAACCAGACTGCAGACTGCAAAGGACTTGCAACAGCAGTTCAAAGAACTGGTTCGAGTCTTGGAAAGAGGTTATAGGGTGAATATTAACAAAAGTAAAAGCAAAGGTTATGTACTGTAGCCGAAGTAAATCAGCTAATGCTGAGGAAAGTAGATAAGGAAATGAGACATTAAAAATAGTGGGCAAGTTTTGTTTTTTGCTCAGCAAAATAACTGGCGACGGTCGAAGTAGAGAGAGTATCAAATGCACATTGGCAAAACCAAGGAAAACATTCCTGTAAAAAAGAAGTTTATTAGCTTTAACTGACGTGAAGTCTTTTCTGAAGATGTTCGTTTGGAGTATAGCTTTGTACGGATGTGAAATGTGGACGATATCCAGTTCAGATAAAAAGAGAATAAAAGGCTTTGGAAATGTGGCGCTGCAGAAGAATGTCAGAAGGGTACATCGAATAACAATGAGAAAGTACTAAATGGAACTGGGGAAGAAAGGAATTTGTTGGATAACTTGACTAGAAGAGGGGATCTGTTGACAGGACACATTCTGAGGCATCAAGAAGTCGTCAATTTGGTAATGGAAGGAGGTATGCGGATTAGAAATTGTAGTAGCGAACCATAGCTTCAATAGATTAAGCAGGTACAAATGGATGTATACTGCAGTAGTTACGAAGAAATGAAGAATCTTGCACAGGATAGGCTAGCGTGCAGAGCTGCACCAAACCAAAGCATCGGCCTGAAGACAACAACAACAACAACAACAACAACAACAACGAGCCATCAGAAACTACAGCGCCCTTATACTAAAATACTCAGAACATACCCGTGGACAACATCAGATATTTTGTCTGTGGTGTTCAGTTTCAACCAACATACTGGAACAGTAGCTGTCCTGTCACACCCGAATTACATCCAACCACTTCGGTCTTTGAGTATGTCATGTTGGCTGCTATCGGGAAGGAAGTCCTGAATGCGACCACAAATTTGGCACGTTAGTCGGTAAGCTTGTATTTTGTTCCCTAAAGTATAGTGCTGAGCTGTTTACAGTGTGGTCCATTGATAGTGACCGGGCCAAATATGTCACGAAATAAGCATCAAACCAAAAAACTATAAAGAACGAAACTCGTCTAGCTTGAAGGGGGAAACCAGATGGCGCTATGGTTGGCCCGCTAGATGGCGCTGCCATACGTCAAACGGATATCAACTGCGTTTTTTTTAAATAGGAACCCCCACTTTTTTATTACATATTCGTGTAGTACGTAAAGAAATATGAATGTTTTAGTTGGACCACTTTTTTCGCTTTGTGATAGATGGCGCTTTAATAGTCACAAACGTATAAGTACGTGGTATGACGTAACATTCCGCGAGTTCAGACGGTATCTGCTTCGTGATACATTACCCATGTTAAAATGGACCGTTTACCAATAGCGGGAAAGGTCGATATCGTGTTGATGTATGGCTATTGTGATCAAAATGCCCAACGGGCGTGTGCTATGTATGCTGCTCGGTATCCTGGACGACATCATCTAAGTGTCCGGACCGTTCGCCGGATGGTTACGTTATTTAAGAAAAGAGGAAGTGTTCAGCCACGTGTGAAACGTCAACCACGACCTGCAATAAACTAGGTGTTTTAGCTGCTGTCGCGGCTAATCCGCACATCAGTAGCAGACAAATTGCGCGAGGATCGGGAATCTGAAAAACGTCGGTGTTGAGAATCCTACATCAACATCGATTGCACCCGTACCATATTTCGATGCAGCAGGAATTGCATGGCGACGACTCTGAACGTCGTGTACAGTTCTACCACTGGGCACAAGAGAAATTATGGGACGATGACAGATTTTTTGCACGCGTTCTATTTAGCGACGAAGCGTCATTCACCAACAGCGGTAACGTAAACCGGCATAATATGCACTATTGGGCAACGGAAAATCCACGATGGCTGCAACAAGTGGAACATCAGCGACTTTGGCGGGTTAATGTACGGTGCGCCATTATGGGAGGAAGGATAATTGGCCCCCATTTTATCGATGGCAATCTAAATGGTGCAGTGTATGCTGATTTCCTACGTAATGTTACTACAAGATGTTTCACTGCATGACAGAATGGCGATGTACTGCCAGCAAGATGGATGTCCGGCACATAGCTCGCGTGCGGTTGAAGCGGTATTGAATAGCATATTTCATGACAGGTGTATTGGTCGTCGAAGCACCATACCGTGGCCCACACGTTCACCGGATCTGACGTCCCCGGATTTCTTTCTGTGGGGGAAGTTGAAGCATATTTGCTGTCGTGATCCACCGACAACGCCTGACAACATGCGTCAGCGCATTGTCAATGCATGTGCGAACATTACGGAAGGCGAACTACTCGCTGTTGAGAGGAATGTCGTTACACGTATTGCCAAATGCACTGAGGTTGACGGACATCATTTTCAGCATTTATTGCAGTAATGTGGTATTTACAGGTAATTACGCTGTAACAGCATGCGCTCTCAGAAATGATAAGTTCACAAAGGTACATGTATCACATTGGAACAACCGAAATAAAATGGTCAAACGTACCTACGTTCTGTGTTTTATTTTAAAACGCCTATCTGTTACCAACTGTTCGTCTAAAATTGTGAGCCATACGTTTGTGACTATTACAGCGCCATCTATCACAAAGCGAAAAAAGCGGTCCAACTAAAAAATTCATATTTCCTTACGTACTACACGAATATGTAATAAAAAATGGGGGTTCCTATTTTTAAAAAAAACGTAGTTGATATCCGTTTGACCTATGGCAGCGCCATCTAGCGGTCCAACCGTAGCGCCATCTGGTTTCCCCTTTCAAGCTAGACAAGTTTCGTTCTTTGTAATTTTTACGTTTGACGGATATTTCGTGAGATATTTGGCCAGGTCAGGTTCAATGGACCACCCTGTATAATGCCTTCCGGAAGTCAGGAAACACGGTATTATGTTATACAGCACGCACGCTACCTGTTGTTTACCTTTCTTGCTTTGGCAGTTCCAAATCAGAGCCCCAGCAACACTGGGGACTGTTACGACGTCGAGGGCGCCAGCGGCGGGTCGCTCTGTTACTGGGTAGAGAGCCTGTGCACAGAGGGAGTGGCCACAGGTGAAGTTGCCCGTGATTGGTTGATTAGCTTTGGCAGAAAAATGGCGGCAAACGTCTCTCGCGCTTCCTATGTTCGCCGCGCTTTTGAGTTGAATTGAAGTTCAGTGGACTTCTGGAAACGAGTAAAAGGCATTTGAATTATTGAGAGACTTGTTATGCGTTATGCATGCATGTTAGATTTAGTTGTATATCGTTTTTAGTACGCAATTAGCGTTTGCGATCTTAAATACGAGTTGAAATAATGAAGCGTTTTGTGATGAAGTCGGTAAGCCTACATGTTTGAATTAAACACGTTAGTAATTGTACAGTATTGCTTTTGACATCTGTAATTCGTTCTGCAGACGTTCGTAAACGATGCCAGGTTGTGCTGCATTTGTTCCGAGGCGAAGGTGGATTTCGCATGTTAGCTTTTCCACGCAATGAAGAAGGACGAAAGCAGTGGGCAGTCGCAGTCAACAGGGCTAATATAAATCAAACAGGAGCCTTGTGGGAGCCAACCAAGTACTCTTATCTATGCGAAGTCGTTTTTGCTTTTGACTACATATAAAACAACTTGCAATATGCATGGTTAAATTTTAAAACAGACCTGTAAACTGGCTGTGTGGAAATTATTATAACACATAAACAAAGGCATTTAACGAACGATTTCGCCATATTGCCTTGTGCTGTAGATTCGGTGAGAGTGTACTCCACTACTGGCCATTCAAAAGTCCCGCCCGCAGTTTGGCAGGAATATGGCCGCCGTACCGTCCGGCTGGCCACTCTCTCCCTGTACAGTGCTCTCTGTTACCGGGTGGTCCCTGGCGACACCAGAACTCGAAACCGCGGCTGGGCCGCCACCTGCGGCCGCACGCACGCACGCAGGCGAGAGCGGGCCGGCTGTCGAGGTCACCGCCACGGGAAGTGCAGGAGGAAGCCGCGGCGCCGCCACAGAGTTGCTCACCCTGATTCGCAGATCGACCGTGAGAATTGACACCCCGTCCAAAACAACGGCAGCGCGAGGAAACGCAGTAGCCGAGCGACCTCGCGACCCGCACTTCGCTTCCCGAGCGGTCCAGTGTCCATCACTTTTCGTAATACTCCAGTTGTAAGCCTCTAGCATATCACTTATACTCTGATCAGCTGAGAAGAACCTTATGGCACTCGTTATCCAGGGTCCTGAGTCAAAGACGGCTCACTCCTCTTCCGGTAATTAATAACAGAAATTTGTAACCCAAAGGGACATTTCTTCACGTCGCTGTTATCCATCTGCTTTCTTCGTTTTAGTCTCTCATTTCAATTATCCGTTTTCCAAAGTGTTTGATGCTATTCGTTTTGTATTCACCAAATGGTTCAAATGGCTCTGAGCACTATGGGACTTAACATCCATCGTCATCAGTCCCCTAGAACTTAGAACTACTTAAACCTAACTAACCTAAGGACATCACACAACACCCAGTCACCAAGAGGCAGAGAAAATCCCTGACCCCGCCGGGAATCGAACCCGGGAACCCGGGCGTGGGAAGCGAGAACGCTACCGCACGACCACGAGCTGCGGACATTCACCAAATGCTCTTGGTGTCAGATAAACAGTGTCTTCCACAATTCGTGTTACACACTTTTAGAGGTTGTAGAGGGGACTTAGTAGATCAAGTTTCACATAGGAACTCATGTCCGGAAATATAATCCAACGACACTACAGAGCACCAGCGACTGGAAACGTATGTATGCTCTCGATCATTTATTCAGGAGCAAGAGCTTGGTAGACCTCTGGCCCTTATGCAACCAGTTATTCGCTTGACATTTACAGCTGTTACATGTCCTCCTAAGGCAACGGCCTTACCGCAGTGGTTACAGCGGTTCCCGTGAGATCACCGAAGTTAAGCGCTGTCGGGCGTGGTCGGCACTTGGATGGGTGACCATCCAGGCCGCCATGCGCTGTTGCCATTTTTCGGGGTGCACTCAGCCTCGCGATGCCAATTGAGGAGCTACTCGACCGAATAGTAGCGGCTTCGGTCAAGAATACCACCATAACGACCGGGAGAGCGGTGTGCTGACCCCGCGCCCCTCCTATCCGCATCCTCCTCGGAGGATGACACGGCGGTCGGATGGTCCCGATAGGCCACTCGTGGCCTGAAGATGGAGTGTTTTTTTTTGTCCTTCTAAGGGATACCGTGCCAAATTCCGTCCAATCGGCGCGATAGATCGTCAGAATCCCGAGGTGACTGGAGGACCCTACTCTTAATGCTCCAGACGTTCACAGTTGGGGAGAGATCCAGGGACGCTGCTGGCTGGGGCAGGGTCTGGTAAGCAGGAAGACACGCAGTACTAATTCTAGCGTGTGCGGGGGGGGGGGGGGGGTGGGAATTATCTTGTTGAAATGTAAGCCCAGGATCGCTTGAATTGAAGACGTTGGAACATTATGAGAGCGGGGCCCTCCAACCAGTTCGACATTTTAACGGTCTGAGGCGACGACTGGACAGAACTTGGCACGATATTCTTCAAGAGGACATCCAGCAATTTAGTCGATTAATACCACCCCGAATGGCTGCTCGCAGATAGGCCAGAGGTGGGCCAAAGCGTTATTGACTTCCTCAATTTGGTAAGCTCCCTCTCTTGGGTAAATCATCCAGTTTTTCTGATACGGTAATCACTTGTTTGTCTGCACGTGTCATCACATCTACTGATTTCCGTCTCATTTGAACAGTTCCTTCGCGCTGCGTCATCCTTTACTCTTTCTTTTTGTGTGTGTTATGGGTGCATATGTGGATGCCGTGTGCCCTCCCTCCACAATCTCACCTTAACGATGTAGCGCGCCCGAGTCGAAGGCAGCTGTGCCCACTTCTACGCGCGCTGTGCCCCCTATCTTCTCATATCTACACTACTGGCCATTAAAATTGCTACACCAAGAAGAAATGCAGATGATAAACGGGTATTCATTGGACAAATATAGTATACTAGAACTGACATGTGATTACATTTTCACGTAATTTGGGTGCATCCATCCTGAGAAATCAGTACCCAGAACAACCACCTCAGACCGTAATGACGGCCTTCATACGCCTGGGCATTGAGTCAAACAGAGCTTGGATGGCGTGTACAGGTACAGCTGCCCATGCAGCTTCAACACGATACCACAGTTCATCAAGAGTAGCGACTGGCGTATTGCGACGAGCCAGTTGCTCGGCCACCATTGACCAGACGTTTTCAATTGGTGAGAGATCTGGAGAATGTACTGGCCAGGAGAGCAGTCGAACATTTTCTGTATCAAGAAAGGCCCCTACAGGACCTGCAACATGCGGTCGTGCATTATCCTGCTCAAATGTAGGGTTTCGCAGGGATCGAATGACGGGTAGAGCCACGGGTCATAACACATCTGAAATGAAACGTCCACTGTTCAAAGTGCCGTCAATGCGAACAAGGGCTGACCGAGACGTGTAACCAATGGCACCCCATTCCATCACGCCGGGTGATACGCCAGTATGGCGATGACGAATACGCGCTTCCAATGTGCGTTCACCGCGATGTCGCCAAACACGGATGTGACCATCATGATGCTGTAAACAGAACCTGGATTCATCCGAAAAAATGACGTTTTGCCATTCGTGCACCCAGGTTACCCGTTGGGTACACCATTGCAGGCGCTCCTGTCTGTGATGCAGCGTCAAGGGTAACCGCAGCCACGGTCTCCGAGCTGATAGTCCATGCTGGTGCAAACGTCGTCCAATCGTTCGTGCAGATGGTTGTTGTCTTGCAAACGTCCCCATATGTTGACTCAGGGATCGAGACGCGGCTGCACGATCCGTTACAGCCATGAGGATAAGATGCCTGTCATCTCGACTGCTAGTGATACGAGACCGTTGGGATTCAGCACGGAGTTCCGTATTACCCTACTGAACCCACCGATTCGAAATTCTGCTAACAGTCTTTGGATATCGACCAACACGAGCAGCAATGTCGCGATACGATAAACCGCAATCTCGGTAGGCTACAATCTGACCATTATCAAAGTCGGAAACGTGATGGTACGCATTTCTCCTCCTTCCACGAGGCATCACAACAACGTTTCACCAGGCAACGCCGGTCAACTGCTGTTTGTGTATGAGAAATCGGTTTGAAACTTTCCTCATGTCAGCACGTTGTGGGTGTCGCCACCGACGTCAACCTTGTGTGAATGCTCTGAAAAGCTAATGATTTGCATATCGCAGGATCTTCTTCCCGTAAGTTAAATTTCGCGTCTGTAGCACGTCATGTTCGTGGTGTAGGAATTTTAATGGCCAGTAGTGTACGTAACTGCTCCTTAGAGTTCTTTGTTCATCTATTCCTTTTAAAACTTTCTCGTTTCCTACTTTTATTCATCGATTTCATTTTTATCATTGATCGATAGCGCCATATTTCAAACGGATCAAATTTCTTTTCCGGTTTTGCTACGCTCAACGTTCACTTCAGCAGAACGCCGTGCTCCAGGGGAACGCAAGAGGGTACTTCGCCCTCATTTTCATATTAGTATCTGACAGCAGTTCCCCCGTTTTACTGAAGGAAACTTTCCTCGTCTTTGTCATCCTGCTTGTGATATCTTCCTTGTTGCAGTCAATCGGTGTAGTCCTATTCCCAAAATACCAGAATTCTTTCACTCCTACAACGTCTGTCATTCGCAGTTCTGATGTTTAACAAGTCATTCGCTGTTCTACTTTCCACTGTACTTCATAAGGTTTTTCTGTTTGTCATCTATACTGTATGACAAAAAAGTGAAGAAGGAGAAAGCCGGCCGTGGTGGCCGAGCGGTTCTAGGCGCTTCAATCCGGAACTGCGCGACTGCTACGGTCGCAGGTTCGAATCCTGCCTCGGGCATGGATGTGTGTGATGTCCTTAGGTTACTTAGGTTTAAGTAGTTCTAAGTTCTAGGGGACTGATGACCTCAGAAGTTAAGTCCCATAGTGCTTAGAGCCATTTGAACCATTTTTCTATCAGAAGAATTTTTTCACGGAAAATCTATCAATTTATCATTGTGTTTCTCTCAGTGTACACGTTCTGGAGGAGGCGAACTAGTTTTCTCGAAGACAATAAAATCCAAATGTGTAATGAGATGAGAAGAGATACTTGACAGGGTGAGTTACCGAGTCTAGGATACGGGGCAGCACTTCGCGGCAGAACTGCTCGGCGCGTCCTTGGCTGCCGGGTAATCCGAGCGCCCCCCACGGCCCAGTTGGCAAGCCCGGGGTCCGGCTTTCCCCCCCCCGTGTTGCACTTCAGGCTGCGCGACGTACGTGGTCAGCCAGCCACACACTGCAACTGCCGCACCAACGAAGACGGCTTCTCCTCCGGATTACTGTTACCTCCCACGGAATATTCAGTCTTATTCAGACGTTAGAAACATATCGTGGAAGCACGATGAAAAAGTTCGGGACACTAACACGCAGAAGCATTCCAGGTGATGGAATATGTTACAAGGCGCTCTCACATGTAGTGTAAGTAGGCGGTTTATGTTTTTATATTGGTAACGCCACGTAGCGCTTTGTTTGAAAATCACTGGTTGTGCTGGGTGCAGTCTGTGGCTGGTTGCCATTGTTGTAATATTCGCTATTGTAGTGCTGGGCAGTTGGATGTGAACAGCGCATAGCGTTGCGCAGTTGGAGGTGAGCCGCCAGCAGTGGTGGATGTGGGGAGAGAGATGGCGGAGTTTTGAGAGCGGATGATGTGGCCGTGTGTCCATCAGAGACAGTGACTGGATGTCATGAACTGTTTAAAAATCAAATAAAGTAGAGGTTTATCAGCACAGTAATTCATAAATTTTTCTAAGGGGACGTTTCATATGAACTGAGCAAAACTGAACGTACTCAGACATTTCTCTCTTTACTTATTCTGATCAACACTAAACTGACACACAACGTTTTTAGCGCAACACAATCTGACTTTTAAAAACCCCTACAAAAGAATGGCCCTGACTAACAATAACCTATACCTTTCATGAATCACTTACCTCACAAAAATCTTCGTTACTCGAACTACTGCAATACAGCGAGCGCCAATACTGCCAGCTAAATAAAGGATTCAAACTACTGAAGGCACTAACTACTGATAGGCATAGTCAGCAAATGAAACATTTTGATAGAGAACAAACGATATATTTACCTTAATAGTGTTCAAAAGTCATATTATATATATCAGTGCATGACATCCAGTATTACAAATTTACTGTCTCTGATGGACACACGTCCAGATCATCCGCTCTCAAAACTCCGCTATCTCTCTCCCCACATCCACCACTGCTTGCGGCTCACCTCCAACTGCGCAACGCTACGCGCTGTTCACATCCAACTACCCAACACTTCAATAGCGAATATTACAACAATGCCAACCAGCCACAGACTGCACACAGCACAACCAGTGATTTTCATACAAAGCGCTACGTGGCGTTACCAATATAAAAACCTAAACCGCCTACTTACAGTAGCTCAAATTTTGAACTAAGTTAAGAATCTTACCTGCAGCACAGTTTATAGGCAGTAGCATTTTGTACAGATCCCTCCTTTAAGCTTCACTATAGTTGACAGGGTGAGCGGGTTATCAGGCTAGTTGACCAGGTAAGCGGGTTACCAGACTGTAAAGTACCATATCCCAGTCGTTCTTATGTGCACCTCTTATTCACTAATGTGCATGCGAGGATCAGTTTGGGTTAGCAGGGGTAAGGGGGAGCACACTCAGGACCAGTAATTCTTCCATTATAGCCGTTGTGTTACGGCGCCCACTGGAGAGATACTTCGCAAAGTCCTTTCAGGAAGCTGCAGCACTTTACAGATAACCGCTATTAACGGGAGCTGGAAGTGGCCAATGAGAATGCATCTGACCAAAAGTATCGAGTCACCTATTCGTAGACATTAATATGGTGTGCGTTCACCCTTCCACTCTTTGACGGCTTGAACTCTGTTGAGGACACTTTCAGTTAGCTGTCAAGGACGCCTAAGGAGGAAAGGTGACTCATTCTTCCTCACGATCCGAAACCAGACAAGGTTGTTATGTTGCACACTGGTCTGAGGACCAAAGTCGAAGTTGTGACTCATACCAAAGGTGTTATATTGGGCTCAGGTCGGGATATTGGGCAGGCCAGTCCGTTTTAGAAATGTTATTTTCCGCAAACCACGGCTACAAGGATGCTGCTTTATGTCCATAGACTTAGTAAATAAAAACTAGACCGCGCATTGGCGCTAGTGTCGCGTCCCCACATTGAACGTGACAGAAGCCGTCATTTGCAGGGAATCAGTGCTGCTTTTAATTGTAACAGTAAGAATGGAAGCAAAGACGAAGACGGAAAGAATGTTACATTTCACAGGTCAGTGATTTCTGGTTGTTTGTTACTTCCTATTACTTGTATATAGTATTTTCATGGAGAAATAATACATCATGAGCGTTTGTTTTTGTTTAGGTTTCCCCTTACAAATGATTTTCTAAATCTGAAATGGATAGTTGCTACTCAGAGAGAGAACTTCCAACCGACAGCAAATCATTTGCTGTGCTCTCTTCATTTTGAAGAGAATTGTTACATGGAAAATTATGTAAATAGACGTCAACTGAAGGACGATGCTATACCGACAGTATCTGCATTTCTAACTCACTTGAAAAAGGTATAGTGCCCTGGAAATCGTGCAATATAGGCCTAGGTTAAATAGTGTGGAAATATTGTCAGTGTGTACAATTTTGAACGTTCCTTTTCCATGTTACCAAGGCAAGGAAACCTCCGAAGCCAAGAACATCATAGGTATTAAGATTTTTAATCGAATATATATTAAGTATGAAGCAGAGGTAGGTCGAACATTTGCGTTTAGATACTTAACATGTGTTGTCAGGTGGTGATTATACTTTGTAAATGGTCAAATATTTTATCAAATGTTGCAAACTCAACCACTTTCAGAGGTGCTATCAGTGTTAAAAGCTAATGTGCGAATGAAATTCCTACGATATTTAAAGTGATATGGGTTATTACAATTAATCATACCAAAATTCGAGTGTAGACAATACTGTGCTAAACAAAAGTAAACAGGACCTGACAGGAAAATTACGTGAATTAAATAATAATCGTACTGTCTGCTACTTTAAAAGTTTCATGTAATTAACTAATGCAAGTATCTCGATGTAAACTCGCTTTTTTAAGAGCCTTACATTCTTAAATTTCGCGCCTCTATGCAGACGTATTTCGGAAATTAGGAAACTTCATTCATTTAAGTACACCTTTAAAATAGACTCGAATACTTAGTATTTTTTTAAACAATCATGTGTTTAATTTGTGCTTCATTTTGCTCTTGTTGCGTCTCATATACGTCAAATCACAATCCCAGTACTAGGATTCATCCCTGCAAATGGCGGCGATCAGCTGCTTCAATTGGGGGCAGTTGCCTCGCTTCTCCGGCACGGCGCGGTAGGGGCTCGTTTATGACAGGGTGCATTGTCATACGGATCCAGTCTGCCTGCGGAAGACATCATCTGCGTGCATTGTAGTTTCTGTTCATCACACGCAGTGACTCAGCACCGATCCACTGTGTGGCTGTCTCCCGTCGGACGTAGCCACGACCCTCCCACCCTCCCTCGTCTCGTGCCTCACCGCCCCAGACCCCACTCATCTCCGGAGGCAGTCGAAGAATGTACGGGTTCACCAAAAGAGTCCATTCGGCCGCAGCTTAATATGCTGGAGAAGTTCAATACAGAGCGACAGGTTTCTGGCAGCATTCGGACTGGGGGAGGGGGGGGGGGGAGAGTCCTTTCAAGATGCCGCATTAAGCTGAGGCCTGGGATTAGCAACGAGCCGCCCCCCCCCCCCCTCCCCCCAATCCTCCAACCAGGCTCCCAGCTGCCGGCTACGTCCACCAGAACCGCTTTCTCGCAGCTGGCGACGGGTTTCCCTGGCGCCCACTGCGCGCTTCTTGACCTCCCACCAGGACAGTTCAGACGCTGTTCAAATAACTTACGGGTTTGCTGCCGGGTGACGTCGACAACACCGCCGATATTTCGACAGGAGCACACCCTGCCATTCTCAAGGCACAAATGCGAGGAAGAAAAAAATGTGCAAGCAATGGGAAGCCCGTTGTCACCTATTGTGGCCAATTTGTTTATGGAGGACTTTGAGGAACGTGCATTGGAGTCAGCGACCTTGAAACCTGCGTGTTTTTTCAGATATGTAGACGATACCTTTGCTGTGTGGCCTCATGGTAGTGAGAATTTAAACCGGTTTTTGGAACATCTGAATTCAATCCACTCGAATATTAAGTTCACTATTGGAGGTGGAAAAGAATGGATGCCTTCCCTTCCTTGATGTGTTGGTCAAAAGGAAGACTGATGGTACGTTGGGGCATTCTGTTTATAGGAAGCCCACCCACACTGACTTGTATCTGCGAGCCGATAGTTGTCACCATCCAGCTCAGCGTGAAGGAGTACTTCGCACCTTGGTTCACAGCGCCCACGTTATCTCAGACCCTAAAAGTTTGGCAGCTGAGCTAGCACATCTCGAAGTCACCGTTCGTCAGAATGGTTACAGTGAGAGGCAGATCAAACGTGCGTTGCGCCATCAGCCTTCTGTGCAACGGGTGAGTGACGATAGCAACGAAGTGGCACCTAAGTCTACGGCCTCTTCGCCTTACGCAGGAAGCATTTCCAGCAGGATTGGCCGTATTTTGCGGAAATATGATGTGAAATGTGTTTTTCGACCACGTTCTAAGATTAAGGCCCTGTTGGCGTCCGTAAAAGATGATCTTGGTTTGGGTAAGGCTGGGGTCTATCGTATTCCTTGCAAAAAATGGTTCAAATGGCTCTGAGCACTATGGGACTTAACATCTGTGGTCATCAGTCCCCTAGAACTTAGAACTACTTAAACCTAACTAACCTAAGGACATCACACACATCCATGCCCGAGGCAGGATTCGAACCTGCGACCGTAGCAGTCGCGCGGTTCCGGACTGAGCGCCTAGAACCGCTAGACCACCGCGGCCGGCTATTCCTTGCAGTTGTGGCATGTCATATATTGGTCAGACAATCACGACTGTGGAATACCGGTGTATTGAACATAAGCGTCACACACGCTTACAACAGCCGAGCAAATGCGCTATTGCAGAACATTGCCTTGACACCGGTCATCCTACGGAATACAACAACACGGAGATTCTGGCTTGCACGTCCAGCTATTGGGATAGTGTTATTAAGGAAGCTGTTAAAATCAGACTATCAAGCAACCTCATTATCAGAGATGGCGGATTTTGTTTAAATGCTGCTTTGAATCCGGCTCTGTCTCTCATCAAAAAAAAAAAAAAAAAAAAAAAAAAAAAAAAAAAAAAGAAAAAACCAGAGGGACAGAATTAGTGCTACCTCACGTGTTGGCCGGCCGGAGTGGCCGAGCGGTTCTAGGCGCTACAGTCTGGAACCGCGGAACCCCTACGGTCGCAGGTTCGAATCCTGCCTCGGGCATGGATGTGTGTGATGTCCTTAGGTTAGTTAGGTTCAACGTGTAAACGTCACTACAGATATTCGGATTTAGGTTATGACGTGTTCGATATGCCTGCCATCATTGGCGACGATGTGGCGCTGACGAAGCGCGAAATTCTGCATGACCCGCTGAAGTGTCGGAACATCGATGCTGTTGATGGCCTCCTGAATGGCTGTTTTCAGTTCAGCAGTGGTTTGAGGTTATTGCTGTACACACTGATACAGCCCCACTAATAAGGAGTCGCATGTGTTCAGATACGGAGAATATGGTGGCCAATCGACGCCCATACCAGTGACCTCTGCGTACCCCAGAGCCAGAGGGCGGTCCCCATAGTGGTCAAAATGGTTCAACTGGCTCTGAGCACTATGGGACTTAACATCTGAGGTCATCAGTCCCCTAGAACTTAGAACTACGCAAACCTAACTAACCCAAGAACATGACACACATCCATGCCCGAGGCAGGATTCGAACCTGCGACCGTAGCGGTCGCGCGGTTCCAGACTGAAGCGCCCAGAACCGCTCGGCCACACCGGCCGGCCCATACTGTTCCTCCAGGACACTGAGCAAGGTGGAGCAGTGGTTAGCACACTGGACTTGCACTCGGGAGGACGACGGTTCAACCCCGCGTCCGGCCATCCTGATTTAGATTTTCCGTGATCTCCCTAAATCGCTCCAGGCAAATGCGGGGATGGTTCCTTTGAAAGGGAACAGCCGAATTCCTTCCCCATCCTTTCCTAATCGAGTGGGACCGATGACCTCACCCAAACAACCCAACCTCCTCCAGGTCATCAAACACTCTCCTGCTTCGACAGGGCCGAGCTCCATCTTCCATGAATCAAATCTTGTCGAAATCAGGGTCACTTTGGGTAATGGGGATAAAGTCATCTCCAAAACCTTCACGTACCATTTGGTAGTCACCTTGCCATCAAGGAATATCAAACCGATTATTCCCTGACCGGACACTGCACACCACAAAAGTCACCCATTGAGGGTGAAGAGACTTCTCGACCGTGAAATGCGGATTCTCAGTCCCCCAAATGCGCCAATCTTGCTTACTGACGAACCCATCCAAATGAAAGTGGACTTCGTCGGTAAACCAAACCATATTCACATACTAATTCCCATCAAGCCCTGCGGCCAACTGTGCAGTTTAAGCGCCCTAACGCGAACTATTCAAAAGTTATGACGATTTTATTTCATATAGTGCAATCATTGTCACCCTGAATATCACTTGATTGAAACTACAACCCCATGAGAAGTGAGGAAGATCTTGAAATCAATACCGAGTGTTGGGCCATTGCTGACCATACCCGCTGCTACGCGTCTCGGCACTGAATCAAAGAGGCTCTGGATGTCTTCTTAGGGTATAGCAGTCCATGCTGCTTCCAGTGTTGCCAGAAGCTGACCTGGTGCACCAGCTGGTGGTGTATTCCGGGCCAGTCGTTCCGCAGTCATCGACCAGAAGTGCACCGTGTCGGCGAGTTCATGCAAGGTGTGTTCCGTATTACCTGATCCAGATGTGCATCAGACATGGCGATATCAAAGCTTGAGAGAGCCATTCCAGGGGCAGGTGTGCGAGCACTTTGGTCTTCCGAGTGTTCACAGGGCGAGCAAATATCTACACTTTTGGAGCCCTTGACCCATCTGTAATGAACTCATCGTCGGTAGGAATTTAAACGCTAATCTTCCTTTATCCCTTTTTTTCAGCAGTTTCCATAAGACTGGAGATCTTCGCCAGCTAATGGCTATAGTTCTCCCACATTATATAAATTGCTTTGGCGATGGTGAAACTATTTTAGACTGCCATTTTCGTAAGTCTGCTGTAATATCTGCTTTGATCTTCGCGAAACAACAGGTGTGCGAAGTTACTTGCCACTTGGTGCTCTCAGAGAGTCAGAACTGACCTTCGAAGCCGACATTCCCCTCCAGTCTTTCGTACATCATCCTTATAAGGTGGGCTCTTAAGGCACGGTGCCAAGACAGCGTGTCAGGATAATAAACCACTCAAGGAAGGGATTCGCGAGGATCATCATATTCTGGGGCTAGAAATGAGCGCACAGCTTCTGACTTAAAAGGCTTCCGCCTGTTGGTGGGCTGTTAGTCCGGCAGATTTCACCAGGCGTCGCAGGTAAACAACTCCAGGATATATGTATTGAATATCGCTTTGCTGAAACCCCGTGCAAGGTTCAGCATTCAGCATATACTGTTAACTGAAACAATATTCCGGCCACTATCGTTTTATCATCCTAACTGCATGCATTTTTCGTAAGTCATCTTGGTGTCATAGAGCAATACGTATCCCGTGTTGCAGTTTACTATCTAGTGAGCAAAATACGAATGCACGATATATCCGACCAGCTTTGTGATTGGACCGAAGAGATTTCAGCAAAAAGAATAGAGCATACCATCATCAACGGAGAGAACTCTTCCGGCGTACAAGTAACTCCGGGTGTATCCAAAAGGAGTCTTGAAAGACGATTACTTTTCACTGTAATACACAAATGACCAAGTGAACAACGTCGGAAATTCCGTGAAGCTTTTCGCGCGTAACGCTAGTGTATAAAGAAAACTCTCAAAGCTGGAGTATCGCACTGAAATGCAGGAATACCTGCAGAGGACCGACGCACGTTGCAGGGACTCGCAGTAGACTCTCAACGTAAACAAATGTAACGTAATTCGCAGAAATAGCTGAAGCACCCATTACTGTACGATTACACGATTGCAGAGCTGTCACTGGGAGCAGTCACTCCACATGAGTCTAGGAGTGCAGGTACGAAATGACAAAGTCGGGTCACAACGTAAGACTAATCGGAGTACGACAGATGACGGACTGGGTTTCATTGGAAGAACCTCAGAAACTGTAGTCGACAATATAGAAAGTAGCTTACAAAAAATGGTTCAAATGGCTCTGAGCACTACGGGACTTAACATCCGTGGTCATCAGTCCCTTAGAACTTAGAACTACTTAAACCTAACTAACCTAAGGACATCACACACATCCATGCCAGAGGCAGGATTCGAACCTGCGACCGTAGCGGTCGCGCGGTTTCAGACTGAAGCGCCTAGAACCGATCGGCCACACCGGCCGGCGGGTGTTTCGGAGCGTACTGTTCAGCGTACGTTATTAACGTAGGGCACCGCAGCGGATGACCTCAACGTGTTTCCATGTTGACTCAACGACATTGTCAATTATGAATGCTGTTGGCACTTACTCCTTGACACCGTACCGTGACTCAATGGAAACGTATCGCCTCGTCGGATGAGTCACGATTCGTTTTTACACCGAGTCGGCAGTCTCCTCCCGATACGGCGTCATCCAGGCGAACGGGTCCTCCAAATATGCACCGCGCCACGGACAGAGGCCGGCGGGAACAGTATTAAGCTATGGGGGGAACGTTCATCTGGGCTTCCATGGGACCTGTGGCGGTAGTCGAAGACACCACGACAGCTGTGGACTGCGTGAACATTACTGTGAACCATCTTCCACCTGCATCATTTAGGGCTTGATGTCTTCCCCGACCGTGATGGTGTTTTTCGACAGGATAACTGTCCGTGTCCGAGGGCGAAAATCATACTACGAAGGAAAAATTTGTGGTTAGGTCTTATGGGACCAAACTGCTGAGGTCATCGGTGCCTAAGCCTATACACTACTTAATCTAACTTAAACTAACTTACGCTATGGATAACACACACATTCATGCCCCATTAGTTATGTGATCTACCCATCTAATCTTCAGCATTCTTCTGTAGCTGCACATTACGAAAGCTTCTATTCTCTTCTTGTCTAAACTATTTATCGTCCTTGTTTCACTTCCAAACATGGCTACACTCCATACGAATACTTCCAGAAACGAATTCCTGACACTTATATCTGTACTCGATGTTAACAAATTTCTCTTCTTCAGAAACGCTTACCTTGCCATTGCCCGTCTACATTTTATATCCTCTCTACTTCCACCATCATCAGTTATTTTGCTCCCCAAGTAGCAAAACTCCTTTGCTACTTTAAATGTCTCATTTCCTAATCTAATTCCCGCAGAATCACGCGATTTAATTCGACTACATTCCATTATCCTCGTTTTGGTTTCGTTGATTTTTATCTTATATCCCCCTTTCAAGACACTGTCCATTCCGTTCAACTGCTCTTCCAAGTTCTTTGCTTTCTCTAACTTCGATATGAGCTCTAATTTCTCTGATTTTCTCTTCTTGGTCGTTTTGCGTGACTTGTATGGGAGAAAGTAATATGGTATCTCACTGTTCTTGGGAAGTGCGCTCTCGGAATGTCAACAGTAACCTCGTCTGAGCCACCCAGTGCTTCTCTTGCAGCGCCTGCCACTGCAGTTTGTCAAGTGTCTTCGTGACGCCCTCGCGCCCACAAAGCGGTCCTGTGACGAAACACACCGCTCCTCGTTGGATCTTCTCTGCATCTTTCCTTATCCAATCTGGTAAGGGCCCAGGAATACTGAAGAGTCGGTCTTACAAGTGTTTTGTAGTCCACTTCTTTCGTGGATGATTACATTGAAAAAATTTGAAATTTCTGGTAAGGTCTTATGGGACCAAACTGCCTATACCGTACTTAATCTAACTTAAACTACCTTACGCTATGGACAACACATACACTCATGCCCGAGGAAGGACTCCAATCTCCAACGTGACATACTACGAAGGCTTGAGCGTCATCATAGTGAAGTGACGTTCATGTCTTGGCTACCAAATTCCCATTAACTGAACCTAATGGAATGCACCTGGCACGCTACAGAGAGCCAGCACCGCGCTCAAAACCCACCGACACGTAAATTACGGGAATTGCGTGACCTGTGTGTAATGATCTGGTGCCACGTAGCTCCGGAAACGTATCGAGGAAACGTCGAATTCGTGTCATGTACAATCGCCTCTGTACTGCGTTCCAAATGGATAACAACAAGCTGTTGAGGGAGTGGTCGTCACGTTTTTGCTCATCGATGGAAAAAACGTATCTTTGACGGTGACCGCCAGGGTAGGGGGAGGTAAAAGCCACGTGCCGTGGTAGCGCGGCCCGCGGCGACGCGTTAACTGCGGTGTCGCCCGGGGTGATGACGGGCGCCCGGCGCGGCGTGTTGCTGACGGCTCGGCGAATGCCGGCGTGGGGCTGGAGGCGGGACGGTGTGGGTCTGGCGGCGTGAAGCTGGGGGCGGGAGGCGGCGGGCAGGTGTCGACGCGGCAGCCGCAGAGCTCTCGGCGCGCCGCCCAGGCGTGTGTGGCACGCCGTGCAGGGAGGGATTCCAGCCTAGCCCGGGCTGGCCCACCACACTCGCCGCCACCACCTCTGCCACAGTTCAGCCGCCACTGATGTTCAAACCGTGCAATGCAGTGGCTCCCAACCTGCGGGTAACTACTCCCTGAAGAGTACAATAAAACCTTCTGTGGGGTCAAAACAAAAGGACATGACTGAGCTCAAGTCATGAAGCTAGACTTTTATTGAAAGATCAATTGTATTATTGTTCCGTACAGCTGCAATACTGATTACACAAGTTACCAGTAATTACATTTTTTTTAACACTAGCATCAACATGTGGCACGACGTGGTGGTTACAGCTTGCGAAACAAATGTATGATCAACACCTTCCTCACATAGTCTACTCACTGTACACATGTACTTTGTAATACACACTTCTGTGACAGTAAAATTGAGACACAGCCTGCAAAATGCATCATACATGCTTAAATATCTGATTAAAATGCCTTCTCCCAGTTGTAGGTAGTTCCTGCAACGGGCCAGAATTTGCTCCATTACTGGTTCAAATAGCTCTGAACACTAAGGGACTTAACTTCTGAGGTCATCAGTCCCCTAGAACTTAGTACTACCTAAACGTAAGTAACCTAAGGCCATCACACACATCCATGCCCGAGGCAGGATTCGAACCTGCGACCGTAGCGGTCGCGCGGCTCCATACTGTAGCGCCTAGAACCGCTCGGCCACCGTGGCCCGCCTGACCACGGGACAGAGAGGGCATATTGACGACGCACTGCACTGCAACACGTGGGCAACGAAACGTCTATTATTCTCATGCATGTATCGCGAAAGGCCTTTGATCATTCCTATTATTTCTGTTAATACTATATTCTGGGCGCATTATGGCCGCAGAATCTCGATTAGTTAGTATAAGCGAATCATGAGTGCGACAAGTGTTCTGGTCAACATAGACGTTCTTGATCCCTATATTCGTTCTTTGTATTCTCTTATGGCCATTCCCAATGTGCTTTTCAATGCATTTTTCTAATTTTAACCGTTTTAAGAGCTCGCGACGCTTGCACTTTCGATAATACGCAGTTACGCGTTGCCTGTCTTCAGTATTTGATCGTCTCTGTCCTTGCACTGTGATTGTAATCCCCATTGTATTTCCTTCCTATTTTCATCTCGATACAGGCTTATTGGGAAAACTGTTTTAATGATTTCACACACCCTCTAAGTACTCTTCCATAATCATAAGCCCATCTTTCCCTTGGTCACAGTTTCGTCTTTTTGTAATAGGCTGAGCTACGTATATTACACACAGGTACACAAATGTATTTCAGCGTTTGAGGTAAGTTTGAAACTCTATGAGTCTAGGAGGTGCGGGACAGGTTCACTGAGGTATTCCGCTGCGCAAATATTTGTTGACTAAATGTGTTGTTCGTATAGATTGGTTTCCAGAAAGGTTTTTCAACAGAAAATGTCATATATGCTTTCACCAATCAAATTTTGAATGATCTGAATAACCGAACACCACCCATTGGGATTTTTTGTGATCTCTCAAAGGCTTTTGATTGTGTAAATCATGAAATTCTGCTAGACAAGCTCAAGTATTGTGGGCTGAGTGGGACAGTGCACAAATGGTTTAATTCGTACCTAACTGGAAGAGTGCAGAAAGTTGAAATAAGTAGTTCTCATAATATGCAAAGATCAGCACATTCCTCAAACTGGGGAACTATCAAGAATGGGGTTCCACAAGGGTTAGTCTTGGGTCCTTTGTTGTTCTTAATATATATTAATGACTTGCCATTCTATATTCATGAAGAGCAAAGTTAGTTCTCTTTGCTGATGATACAAGTATAGTAATCACACCTGACAAACAAGAATTAACTGATGAAATTGTCAATACTGTCTTTCAGAAAATTACTAATTGGTTCTTTGTAAACGGACTCTCACTGAATTTTGATAAGACACAGTACATACAGTTCCCTACAGTGAATGGTATGACGCCATTAATAAATATAGACCTTAATCAGAAGCATATAGCTAAGGTAGAATATTCCAAATTTTTAGGTGTGGCAATTGATGAGAGATTAAATTGGAAGAAACACATTGATGATCTGCTGAAACGTTTGAGTTCAGCTACTTATGCAATAAGGGTCATTGCAAATTTTGGTGATACACATCTTAGTAAATTAGCTTACTACGCCTATTTTCACTCATTGCTTTCATATGGCATCATATTTTGGGGTAATTCATCACTGAGGAATTAAGTATTTATTGCACAAAAGCGTGTAATGAGAATAATAGCTGGAGTCCACCCAAGATCATCCTGCAGACATTTATTTAAGGATCTAGGGATATTCACAGTAGCTTCTCAGTATATATACTCTCTTATGAAATTTGTTATTAACAACCAAACCCAATTCAAAAGTAATAGCAGTGTGCATAACTACAACACTAGGAGAAAGGATGACCTTCACTATTCAAGATTAAATCTAACTTTGGCACAGAAAGGGGTGAATTATACTGGCACTAAAGTCTTTGGTCACTTACCAAACAGTATCAAAAGTCTGACAGATAACCAACAAGTATTTAAGAAGAAATTAAATGAATTTCTGAATGACAACTCCTTCTACTCAATAGAGGAATTTTTAGACATAAATAAAAAAATAAAAAAAATAAAAAGCAAAAAATATTAAAAAAATAAAAAATAAAAAAAAAAAATAAAAATAAAAAACACAAAAAATTAAAAAGTTGTTATATTAACTTAAGTATGTTGTTAAATTAACTTAATTATGTCATGTATTGGAAAATTTGACTCGTTCCACATCATTACGAAATATCGTATTCA